>NC_141688.1:169776659-170976659 GCF_964263255.1 Lissotriton vulgaris
AAATACAGGATTGATTCCCATACGTCTCCCGCATTGTATCGAACCACCGAGGAGCAGTGAGTTTACCACGATTCTAATTGGTATCAAGTATGCCCTATCGTGTATCAAATTTGTGGCGTATAAGATCACAACAGTAAGTCTGGCAATTTTAATTCTCTCCCTAAACACAGTACCCTCGGGGAAGATCTTTTGGGAGATACATCAGGTCTGTATCTTTAGTTTTCCTCATGCGTATTTTGTAATACAATGCCATCTCGAGGTCTTTTGCAGTATGCATTTTTTGGTAAATTGCTTTTCCCTTTGTAGATGTGGCCAGTTTGATCCCAGCAGTTGGTTGATGGGACATAATGATGGATGTCCTTTAGGGTGAGTTTTTCTGAACCTCGCTTATTTGCGAATACACGCTAATTGTCTCTGAGTCAAATTTGAAACCACACTTTAATTTCTCAGGTGGAGGTTTCCATTCTCTCTGGTACTCTGAGACTATGCACCCTCTCCCCCCCCTCCTACCCTCGGTGCAAGGTTTTTCATGGTCAATTTTCCACAGGCCAGGCTTTAACCCTTTTCCCCTAGTTAGTTTTTAATTGTGTTTCACATGTATTTTAGGTGCCCCCCCTTCACAGTACTGAGTAAAACCCCTTAGTAAGGTAGCCAGTTACCTACGAGTCATGTGGTAGAAACGTGGACCTCTCCACTCAAAGCCAGCTTGTAAACAACAGATTTATTGCTGTGTTTCTTATCTTTGTAGCTTGGCTTTTATTGTTACAATTCATTTTTAGTAGTGGTTAAACGAGAACGTCTTCATTGTCATGTAATATGAAAATGTTTTCATGTCACTAATTCTTTTTGCCCATCCCTCACACCACCACCCTTACAAATCTTCTTGATTTTTCCCCGCTTCCCCCTTCCTTCAGGGCACTACATGAAATTTTCCTTTGATTCAATGCAGATAAATGTGTCATACTGTTGGTGTGATTGAATAACACTATACATTTCTCACAAAATCCTTTTGATGGTTTTTTTCATCATGCTTAATGAATATTTGTACTACACTGCCCCTTTAAACTATTCGAAGTCTGGAACCACCACACACTGTAATGCATTCTACCCAGTTCCCAGTACCATTGGGTTTACCCTATATGTAACATACAAAAATATCGTAACAAAAATATTGATGTCAAGAATATCAATATCCTATCTACAACAAAGTAAGTACAAAAATATCGAGAAAATAATATTGATATAAAAAATATTGTTATAAAAAATATTGTTTCATTTTTAGTTAATAAAAATATGTAAAATAAACTTAATAATACTTATAAATATAATAAACATAGTTATAAATATATTATAATGTTTAAAATTATTAACAAATATATATAATTTAAAAAAAACATTAGTTAAACGTATACATATGATATATACTATGTATACCTAATTATTAATCAGTGTTAATAATTATTTTAATAACTTATACATTATTAAAAAAAAGAAAAAAATTACAAATACATCAATACACACAAGACAATAACATACATAATAATTAAATAATTAAATAATTATTAAAAAAATTCAAAAAAATTTTTGGGAAAATAAGCTATATACTACATTAGCTAAATATTACAAAAAATATTAAATAGCAGAGGTATAAAACTACTATTCCAACTCCCAAAAAAACAACAGTAAGGAGAATGTTGGGTAGCGTCAGGCTTAACATTACTATTCCAACTCCACATAGTGGAACAGTAGGGAAAGTGTTGGATAGCGTAGGGGTAAAAAATACTACAAGTCCCACTCCCAAAAGTGTAACAGTAGGGAAAGTGTTGGATAGCGAAGGGGTAAAAATTACTATTCCCACTCCAGAAAGTGCAAAAGTAGGGAAAGTATTGGATAGTGTAGGGGTAAAAATTACTATTCCTACTCCAGAGAGTGCAACAATAGGGAAATTGTTGGATAGCGGAGGGGTATCAATTTCTATTCTAACTCCAGAGAGTGGAACAGTAGGGAAAGTGTTGGATAGCGAAGGGGTAAAAATTACTATTCCCACTCCAGAAAGTGCAAAAGTAGGGAAAGTATTGGATAGTGTAGGGGTAAAAATTACTATTCATACTCCAGAGTGCAAAAGTAGGGAAAGTGTTGGATAGCGTAGGGGTAAAAATTACTATTCCAACTCCAGAGAGTGCACCAGTAGGAAAAGTGTTGAATAGCGTAGGGGTAAAAATTACTATTCCAACTCCAGAGAGTGCACTAGTAGGAAAAGTGTTGGGTAGCGTAGGGGTAACTATTACTATTCCCACACCAGAAAATGCAACAGTAGGGAAAGTGTTGGATAGCGTAGGGGTAAAAATTACCATTCTAACTACAGAGAGTGCAACAGTAGGGAAAGTGCTGTATGGAGTAGGGGTAAAAATTACTATTCCCACTCCAAATAGTGCAACAGCAGGGACAGTGTTGGATAGCGTAGGGGTAAAAATTACTATTACAACTCCAGAGAGTGCAACAGTAGGGAAAGTGTTGGATAGCGTAGGGGTAAAACTTACTATTCCAACTCCAAAGAGTGCAACAGTAGGGAAAGTGATGAATAGCGGAGGGGTAACAATTTCTATTCTAACTCCAGAGAGTGGAACAGTAGGGAAAGTGTTGGATAGCGTTGAAGTTAAAAACAACATACTTATAAATAAATAAAATATATAAAAATGATTAATCAATTAATTATGTAATACCTCTAGACTATTCACAAAGACAGGAAAATAAATATAATTACCAATGAATAATTAATTAACAATAAATGAATAATGAATACCAACTAATAATAATTAATTAATATTAATTAACAATAATAAATATTAAAAAAATAAAAATATGTAATAACAAAAACATCTTTATTATTAAAAAGTAATTACCAATTAACAAATATTGAACAACTAAATATTGGTGTAAACCCAAAAATATTAATTATTAAACATTAATTACCAATTAAAAAGTACTTATTATATTCATTAAAAATATCTAGATATAATATTTAATAATATTGAGTTACAACTTATTGATTAAACAACAACAAATTAATTGTCATAACCAAATAATTTTAATTTTAAATAATTACCAATTATTAATTAATGTGCAATAAGTTAATTATCAATACCCAATAATTAATGTATTAATTTAATTAATAATTACCTAATTAAATTTCAATTACTTCCAACACTATTACCCTATAAACGCACAACACAATCCAATAATAAAATATTTCCACTTAACATAATTATCAACTAATCAATTAATAAAAAATAATTAACAATTAATAATAAATCAACAATAATATAATAAGCAATACCAAGTATTAACAATAAATTATGACTTAATTACATTTAAATTAGTTTCCAGCCTATTCCCCCATAAACCCACAACCCGCATCAGAACTTAAACACAAAAATTTATTAAAATGTATTTATAATTGCTAAAAATGAAAAATTAACTTAGTATAATTAAATTACTTCCCATCCTATTCCCCTATAAACCCACCACTCGCTACGGTACTATAACAGAAAATTAAACTAAAAAAACATTATTAACTTATAAAAATTCTATACATATATTTTGAAACTAGTAGTACACTTAACAAAAAAATATGATACATACATATTAAATTATTATTAAAATACATGACATTAATACAAATATTGATATTAGTAACATAGATATATTTGATATTCATATTACTAACTTCGATATTACTTACATCGATATTAGTAACATCGATAAATTTGATATCGATATTACTAATTTCGATATTAAAACATCGATATAACTTACCTTAGGGTCGATATTCTGTCCATCGAAATTATTGACATCAATATTCTGTACCATTGAAATTAAAACATCGATCTTATTGTAGGTCGATATTTTAATTTCGATATTTTGGCTACTCATCAAACTGTGGCAGAATTAAGAGTCATTTACATCGACCTGCACACACAAAGCAGTATCAGAGTAAGTACCAATTCATGTTGTGCAAGGAGCTTCATCTATAGCTTGCTTACTTAGTTCTGTCACTGCTGTTGACATGGGACTGATATCTATTAATCACATCCTCCACACTCAGTCTGAAGTTGTGAGTCAGTTCATGTCTCTATTGCACAGCCTGGGCAGACTCAAGACAATGAAAGTACAACTTCACATTAATGAGCAGAACCACAGAGTTGCCTTGCACTTACAAGAAGCAGTTGAGAAAGAACTAGAAACACTGTTGAAGCATGACATTATTGAACACTCCACTGGTCCTACGCCAGTGTGCATCTGTGTTGATATGCGCCTGGGCAACAAGGCATTCAAAAGAGAAAGACATCCTGGTCCACACCGAGCAGAAAATATCATGCAACTGACAGTGCCCATTTTTATCTGAACAAGAGATATCATCGACTTGAGTTGGTAGAGAATTGTAGGTGCATCCCTTCTTTTGTGATTAACTGTTAGTTTGTTCAAATACAATAGGTTGAGTTTTTGAGTGTTGAAGGCTAGAGAAATATTTCAGGATGTCATAAGTTGAATAATTTAACCTTAACAAATGATTGTAATTGAACTGATGATATACTTGTATTTGGAGCAAAACAAACCAGAAACTTGTCATGACAAGTTTCTGGTTGATGCAAGTCTCACTCTGAACCCATTAAAGTGTGAGTCCTATAAGACCAAAGGCAAATTCGTCGGACACGTATTTTCTGTAGGGGGAATGACTCTTGACCCTGATAACGTGAAAGCATTGTCAGCTACTTGCCCTCTGCAAGATGTCACTATGTTGCAATCCTTCTTAGGCATGGCACATTTGTGATTTTGCTAAGTGTGCCATTGAGAGAGTTAACAAAACAAAATGTCCCATTCCATTTGTTTGCTGAATGTGATCTAAGCTTCAAAAGAATAAAAACATGCAGTGGGAATGCAACTAAGGTGGCCTACTTTGACACCAAACTACAGACTGAGATCATAGTGAATGTGAGCCCAGGAGGGTTTAGGGGTAATCCTTGTTCAACAAAATGGTCATCAGAATGCTCCGAGATACACTGAGGCTGGTGTCAGCCGTTACTTTGTCTGACATAGAACATTCTCAGATGGAGAAGGAGAGTCTGGCTGTAATGTGGACTTGTGAACATTGTCATGTATTTATGTACAGAAAACGCTTTACTTTCGTGACAGACCACAAAATGCTGCTCATCAAATGCATAAATCAGAATGGTAAGGGGCCCCTCACATTGAGAGGTAGGATTCTAGACTGCAAGAGTATGATAATGCCTTTCTACACAAGCCGGGGAAAGAGCAGAACCCTGCTCATTATTTCTCATGATTACTGCTACATTGTCAAAGTACAATATCTAAAACAGCTGAGGAGTACATCAACTTCATTGTGAAGTCCAGCACGCCAGCGGCCACATCAATAGACCAGATTATTCAGGCCACCAATGCCAAAACCATGCTTGTCCTCAAAAACATCATTCAAAAAGTCAAAAAAGTTCAGGGTGAACTATCTGTTACCTTTTGTATTGTACTTGTATCGAGAGGCTCCTGAATTGTCACAACTGAGAGGCTAAAACAGCAGATTAATAATCTAGCTCAGAAAGGACATTGTGGCATTGGAGCTTCCATAAGAGCCCTCAGAGACTGATTGTGGTTCCATCGCATTAATTAGCAATTTGAGATGAAACTAAAAGAGTGTCATCTTTGTAACTAGTTTCCACCCAAAGTGACACCACATCCATTGACCATGTGTGATCTTCCTACAAAGACTTTGGAGAGAATTGCAGTTATTTTTTTGGGCCATAGAAAAAGGACATTGCCTCATGGTGGTACTTTATGAGTATTCACATTTTCCTATGGTATAGGAGTTATCATCAACAACCCTCAATAACAGGAGTAATTCAGCGAGCATCAATGGTGGGGATTGAATTAAAGCAAGCCCTGTGTCAAGCACTCTGTGTTTATCACTCAACTCTTAACTCCACAATTGGTGAAAGTCCTGTCACCTTGCTAATTTGTGAGAGTTGTCAGAACCAAACTGCCACAAAGGACAATAGACCGATCCTTGTGTGCTGACAAAGTTTGTCACTGACACTTCGAGTGTGCAAGTGAATATATATATATGTATTTCTCCAAACAGTTCACATGATGCATGTGTTCTGCTGCACTGTACAGCACACATCAAACTGTATGAAATGTTTGAAATATAGTCGTGGTATATAATTTTGAGCATACGAAGAGCATCATCAGCCAGCAATACAAATCTTGAGTTTAACTTCTTTATTAGATGCATTGAAAGTGTCCACTTTTGTCTGGAAAGGTAGCTCAGCGAATTTAATACTTACTACTGCTTTTATTGGTAATGCAGTGATGAACTCTCCTGATTATCATGGATTTAGAATGCATATTTTTCTTCAGATAAAATTATAAAATTGGCTCATTCATAGTGTATATTCTTTTATTGTGTCAGTCAATACTAGCATTTGTTCTGCTCACACTGAAAGGTAATAGCCAAATAATGCAAACGATAATGACAAATCTGATTTCAACCAAGCTTTTAATGTATTGGTTTCTATTTCTTAAGACAGGCATGGCTCCCAGGAGCACACTGTGGATTTTAATTATAGTACACTTTATAAAAGTCAATATTTTAAAGCAAAACACTTTTGTTCCTGGAAACTCCCCTTATTCGCCTCTCCTCAAGAGGGAGGAAGCTTTCCTACTGACAGGCAGAGGATGCCACAGGGTAGAAGAGAGCAATTGAAATCATGCTGCCCTGAAACTAGAGCCTGCTTGAAGCGTGTCTCACTCTAATGATTTCAAATGAGAAGTTCCCGTGGTCTGACAGCTCATAGTTTCCACTTCACGTCTCTGAACGACTTCTGATGGCTTCCATTTTCAAAATAACTGCACTGTGTTTGAGGGCAAAGAAAATTAAGTACCTTTATTTTTGCTTGACAACCATCAAGCTGAGTTAATGTTTTAGAACATATTTGACTTTTGCCAAGTACCATTAAACAGGTAAGGGCTTCATGCAGGTATGAAATTCTTAAGGTTAAAGCAAAGTATCCTGATATTTTGTGCGCATTGTTCATGGATTGCTACCGGACCCTCACTCCTTTGGGGCCATTCCTTTCTCGCAGTGCCCTGCACCATATTTACAAAGTGCTGTTATGCAGCTTAATGACGCTTTGTAAATATTGTACCCTTTCACGCAGGTATCTGCAGGAAAGGAGCGTACAATGGGTGTTGCTGTGGGCATTCCACTGCAACATCCATTGCTTTTTTGATGCTGGCCCAGATTTGCTAGGATGTGTAAATCTGAGGCAGCACCAGAAACGAACACCATGCAAATGCAGGTGCAACAAAAAGCAATACTTTTATTTCTCCTGTTTTTGTTTTTTCTATGCCTTCTGCATTCTGCAGCACACATAGAAAAAGCAAATCGTCATTATTGATTGTTTTTGTGCAGGATGGGACACCTTCCTGCATATAAACCATCATTCCCACAACGCTGGCACCCTTCCACAATGGCACAAGGCTGTCTGTGTTGGCGCCAGGCAGCTATTTATACTGCCAGCGCCAGGCAAACCTCAGGGGTGCACGTATTCTTGTAAATACAGCACAACTCTGCTTTTTGGAAATGACGCAACGGGGCGCTGCATCATTTGCAACATTTCCTTATACATATGCCTCCTAGTTTTTACATAAGTGCTTCTTAGAACATAATGGGCATCTTCACTAAAGGCCAGCATTTGGTCCTATATACTCTGGGTGGGAACAAAAATCAGCCCCCTCCATGAGTTGAAGTCCTGCTGCTCTCATGACGTATCCTTGTATTTGATATATAACTGTCTATGTTCATGAAGTTAGTTACTCATTCAACTGTTGGTTATTGTGAGCTGCACAAATTCCTGAAATCTCAACTCTGGCAACCATGCATTTTCCAGTGGAAAGCCCTCCCTATTTTTCAAACAAACACCAGTTCGTTGCAGTCTCTGTAAAAACACAGATGTTTAACTGGGCATGGCACGTGGCTGCCCCTTCTACAATACAGATCAAATGTGATTGATAATGATTTGATTCACAGAAGGCAACATAAGTACAAGTCGTTCACTCATACAGTTACAGTGGGTTAGGGACAAGGATGAAAGGTTGATTCAGACATGCCAGGGACAGCACAGGAAGAGGTAATGCAAGATTCCCTAACAATCAGGGCAGGTAAAGCATAGGCAGGAGTAAAGTAATTTTTACACCATGTACTTTAAATGTCCAGATTTAGTTAAGGATTTATAATTGCTGAAATTCAGGTAGTGGAAAACAAAGACAACGCTTAGGGGGTCATTACGATATCGGGCGGATTGCCTCCGCCAGGCTTGCGGTGGCCACCGAATGCCTGGCGGAGGCAATCCGCCCGATTTTGTCTTTCCGTTTCCCCCGCCATATGAGTATGGCTTGGGGGACCGCAGCGGTCAAAAACACCGCCCGTTACTTTTCCGCCACGGCCGCCTTGCGGCCGGCGCGGAAAAGGAATAATATGGTGGCGGTGTCTATCAGACACCGCCAGCCATATTATGATGGGGTTTTCAGCAAGCCTTTCCGTGGCGGCAATGCCGCCACGGAAAGGCAGGCGGTCTTCACTCTGGGGGCCCCCTGCGGGCCCCCAGAGTGAAGGTGGGTGGGGGGGTGCACATGGGGGGTACCTGTGGTACCCCCCTGCATTTGCATAATGAAAGCGGCAGACACCGCGCGGTGCATGCCGCTTTCATTATGCAAATGCGTGCATTTACTTTTGACATTGTGGCAGGCGGTGCACTGAGCACCGCCCGCCACAGTGTTAAATGGAGGATTGCGCCCGCCACTGTGGCGGGCGCATCCTAATTGCACCCCCGGGACCCCCGCCCTTATGGCGGGCGGTCCCGATTCACAATGGGATGACGGGCGGGCAAAGTCCGCCCGTCATCCTAATGAGGCCCATAGAATGAGGAATCATGCCCTACATCAGACTGCTTTCTTTGCTAGATAGTCACCAGAAACTCACCCCAAACACTGGCTAGCTTGCAATTTCTGACAACTCTCATATAGCGTGGCTTTTATGACTATGATGAGAATGCTTCTGTGCGTGACACCATACTAATAAATGTGCAGCGTCATATATGGTTGTAGTCTATTGTAATGATACATTTGAAGTTGATTTGTCAGCTTTGTAAAGTTTAGGGGAAAAAAACAGTATTAGTTATTGGTTTAATGTAGGATTTGTCTCTCTGAGAGAAGGCACCAATTGACTAGTTGACTAAAGGTGCTAGAGCTTTAGCTGTGCTATGCACATGTGCATGACACAAACATTAATTTAAAGTGATTGGTAGCTGCTTCCAAAGACCCCCGTTCAAAACCCTGCATGCAAAGAAACTACCTAAACCAAAATCATAATATAACGACACCCAGCTTAAAATCTACCATCTTCTCCACCTATGACTGACTAATTGAAACTGGTAGATGTGAGCTTGAGAAAGAAATGTGAAGATGAATAGCAGAAAGGCACTGATGACTGAACACCAGAATACCAAAATACATTTCTCTGTCATTGCAAAGGTAACTCCTCAGAGAATGGAAGAAAATGAAAAATGTCCTAGCCTTCGTAACCAAAAGTTTCAATTCTAATAAGGACTCGGAGGCGAGAACTAGGCATATTTTTCTTCTTTATTTTCAATAGCAGCCATTTTTAATTCATAAAACACTCCAAACAGGACTTCATTTCCCAAGAACCACAGAGAAAAATATGAAATTCAACAGTAAGCAGAATCCACCAATCAGGAGCTGTCAGTCCCATGAACTGCTCTTGTCCCTTGTCGGAATCCCTCTTTCTTCCTGCAAACTAGCCGACAATGGAGGACCTCTATTCTGGTTTTCACGGGACTCCAAATCTGAAAGTAGAAACACTCATGACTTCCAGAGAAGATTTAAACTGCTCACGGACAGGAAGTTCTTTGAAAACAGTCATAACAGAGAACCAATTAGAAAATAGTTACTTACAACTAGACATCGATCCAATTACCTGGATGGGTCAAAATTCAACTCAGGGTGGGCTAATCCTCACCTCTGAGTGCTTAGTAGAATTGAAAATTTCCATTACAAAGGCTAAAAATGTTTTCATTCTATGTCAGGACCCGAAGGCGAGGATTAGGCAAGTTTAAAGCTTGCCCACTACCAGCGCTGCAATGGAGGAGACTAATTTAAAATAAAACCTTTCGAATGTTGAATCTGACGATCAATCTACAGAGTTCAAAATTTCCTCCTAGCGAGCTCCCAGAACAACTCCAAGAACAAAAGCCTTTTAAGCCATTGCGTCCCGATTGAAGAGAGCACCAAAGACCTTGGTGTTGATTCCAATCTCCAACATCAGCCACTCCACCCATCTGGCAATGGTAGGAATGACACTGCTTTAAAAGGTTTCTTCAAAGCATTCAACAGCTGTTGTTCCCCTTGAGGTCGTAACTCTTCTGTCATTGACTCATAAGCCTTAATACATCGCACCACACACAACTTGGGCACCTCTGAAAAGAATGGGTAGGAAATCACCAGAGAATGGCACTTAGTCTGGCGTGAACCATGGAATGGGACCCTCCCAGGGGTAAAGACGTCCAGAGCTCGGACGTCGGACACTCGCCTACAGGATATCAAGCAGAGCAGCATCACCAGTTTCACCGACAATTGTTTGCGTGAAAGGTAGTTGTTGCTAGGCCAACCTTACAACAGATTCAACACCTGATTCCCATACCAGAGGACTGAATACCAAGGCTCTGGAGGAAGAGACAACCGAACACCACGTATGAGTTTTTTGACCAATGTATGATATCCCACTGGAACATTCGCTACATTAGCATGACCTGCGAAGATAGCCAAGCAAAAGGTATAAATTGAGCAATAGACCATGCCGTCCAAGTCCAAAGACACCCAAAAATGTAAGATATGACCAACATCTGCACTCATGGGATCCAGATCTCGTTGCAGTCATCAAACCATCCAGCAAGACCATGCAGAACGGTTTCTCTTGGCGGTCCCGTCTGCCCAAGCCCAAAAGAAGAGGTCCTCAGCATGTCTCAAAAGGCTTCAGACTTGCCATCAAGTCCGGTGATCCTCCACGCTATAAGTGTATGGTATCCGGCCGACACAAGAGGGTGGAGATTGCCTTTTGGATTGCTCAGGTGATGAGGCAGCTGGGGTAGACAGATTGGAGAAGCCCAGGAAAGTTCCATCAAAACTGGAAACCACACTTGTGACCTCAACACCAGACTGATTACCACCAAGCCTGCCTTCTGTCTGGGAACCTGAGTCGTCAACCGCATGATCATGGCAAAGGGGGGGGAGGCATAGCCTTGTTCCTTCGACCAATCCTGGAGAAAGTCATCCGTGGAAGTCGCTCCTGGGTCTAGGCTCCAGCTGAAGTATCTGGGAAGTTGATGGTCCAGCCTGGACATGAATAGATCAATTGAGAAGGGGTCCCAGAGAGCTGACAATGCTTGAAACACCAGGGAAACTATTTCCATAGACTGGAATCCTAGAGGTAATGAGAATGCAAATCTGCCACCTGGTTTTCAATTACGGGGAGATGCTCACCTGTCACTCAAACTTGGTGCTCGAGGCAATACTTATAAACCCGAAAAGTCCAGATCAATTATGAACATTTATCTTTTTGGAGAACACAAGCAGTTTAGAACATTAAACTTTGCTCACAAGACAGACTCAATGCCATTCGCCTCCCGGTCCAATTGTTCAATTTTCAATAGTCATCAATATGCCACATTGTATTTCATGTTGTAAGTATCAAGAAAAAAAATGAGAAAATTAGTGAGAGGTCAGGAAGTACCTCACATAAGCATCACAAAGGGAGCTGCTGGTTGGTACTCACCAGTTTGCCCACTTTCCTGACCATAAAGAAAGAAAAATGAGTCCAAGTTTCTAAGAGGTGAACAAAAGCAAAGAAAGAGTGATATATGTACAGATGCACTATTTGTGCTTGTGTCATTCAGTACCCACTGGACCCCATTGTGAGGAAAGACAGATTCACTTCTTTAAATTAAAATGAGGTATACCTCACTTGTGAAAACATATTTTTTATTTGATGCCGTGAGTATCCTCAAATTGAAAGAATGGCATGTATGTAGCCATTTTCAAAGACAAAAGGCCAACATGTTTTTTTGCCAATTTATTTTACAGCAACTTCATCAGGGTTGGAGTGACCAGATTTTACCTCATTGGTACATCACAACGAACCTGTGGTTATTGACGAAATAAAAAGAGAAGAGCGTGCCAACCATAAATAAAAGAATCAATAGCTTTCAAATGTGCCCAAAAATCAATGTGTGCCATCTCCTTGACATTGCATATTTACTGAGTGGTTGCTGTAATGTCTCGTACCTGCAACACACCGTTATGAGGATCCTGCACATTTTAGTTGTGCATACCACTGATGCCTGCGGTCGTCAAATATCAACCTGCAAATATGTGTGTATATATTTAAAAAAGTAGCGAAGCAGAGCTGCAATGTCTACCTCACATGCACATACTATTCACACCACCTCACAGCCAGGCACCCTATCCTCACTCATGCTCCCCTTGTGCTGGTTAACTTATAATAGACCACAAAGCGCCAATACCAGGAGAGCAGTGCAGGCCAGGGAGCCCTGCATGGGAGCGACAGTTCATCTTTCTCACTGCTTGCTTTCTGTGTCACGGTATGGGAGGGGGGAGGCAGCCACCGCAAGCTCCCCTTCTCCTTTCGCCGATCCTCCCTTGTTGGCACTATGTCGCTGTCCTAATCACCCTCAGGTGAGCGTCGCTAAAGTGGGGCGAGGTGCGGGTGGTCTCACTGCTTTTGTTCGCCTGGTACTGAGTGCCCACCACTGTCTCTTGAGGGTCTACCGTCTACTTCCGGCCGCCACCACTGCTCTCCTGGTATTGGCGCTTGGAGGTCCATTATAAGTTTTGTGGGGTGCTGCAGGGAGAGGGAGTCCGTGGTGAGTGGGGTGGGCGGCCCCCCATGAGAGGCCACCTGGCACCAGCACAGCAGAACCTTCTCATGCCATGTCTCCCTTACGTGACTCGCAGGGCATCTCTTTTGCTCACCTTGCTGAGCAAAAGAGATGCCCTGCGAGCTCTCACCCCTCCTCTTCGCGCTCTATGTAGAACCCCTGGTGTAGAGGGTTCGGACAACCCGGACATCCTTGGCACTACTTTTGGGGGAGAACCCCACCCAATCAGTCTTTATGCCAATTATATCTTGGCTGCGCTAGTGTGGTAAATAAATTTTACCTAATCATTTTTCCATATAATTATCAATACAAGACAGCTCATTCAAATGAGAGGCAGAGTCCGTGGAGTCTGAGTCATACGGGCTTTAATTGAATAATCCTCGAGGATGGGACATCATGTTCCATCACCACTAAGGTTCAGGAAGGGACATTCAACTTTTTATTAACAGTACACATGATATATAGTAAAACGGTACAATTGGAGCCAATACAGTAGGCGTAACAGGTAGAAAGAGAGAGATAAGAACACATGTACGTAACAGGAGGCGTGTAAGAAGGCGTACACATGGGCGTGCACTGGATATGTCAGAGAAACGTAACATGAAACATCACAAGTGGGTGGATGCTCAGTGAAAGTTTGCAGAGTCGGCAGAAACTTCTAACCTATATGCGCACGCAGCTGAGTGTGACGTGTAACCGGGGAGAACTGGGGGCTTTGAATTTTGCACGAGTAGAGGAGACTGATGTCTGGGGTGTCAGAACAACCTGCACGTAAAACATATCTGATATCTCATGTTTGGAGGATGTAGTGTCTGGAGTAAAAGGTCTCTCGGGCAGAGGCCGTTCATCACTGAATGCTAGTGCGTGCAATGGGATCTTCATGTAGAGTGCGGGGCCATAGGCCTACCATGTTAACGGGAACAGTAAATTACTTGCACGGAGACAGGAAGGCAGGGCCCTTTGCTCTGCAGCCGGGAATATGTTTACCTATTTCACTAGACTGGAATGTGTTTTCGAGGAGGCTGGACAGATAACTTGTAGGTAAAACATCATCTTGGCAAGCGAACCAGGCCAAGCCGGGCACCGCTCGTCTGAGGCAGGAAGTAAGGCAGAGGTCAGGGATGCATACCTAACGGCAGCATTCAGAGGAAGAAAAGAACTCGGAGCCTCGTTTAGGGGAATAACTCGACTGGGCCAGAAAACGTGGACAAAAACGTGAAAGTGCATCATGTAAAGACGTTGGCACCATAGGCCTAGAAGCCTAATTAACGGGATATTTATGCATGGCTGGATAGCTGACATGTTAACGTTGGACGCAAATGTATTTGCGTCTCTCTAGCATGAACAAAAAAGAAGTTACACGACATACAAGGAACATGGGTGCATGGATAGGGTGCGAGTTGGGGGACACCTTGGCTACCTGAAAATTTCTATTACCTCATTCCCTCCTTGGCCCCTACTTCACCCTTTAGGATATATCTATATTCATGAGACCATCTATCTGTTCATATAACATCATTTGTTCATCTTTTATCATTCGGGAACGGGAACTTGGACCTGGAATACAGGCTGTGGCGCACAAGCCGCAAATCGCTGGCCCACATTGCAGACATAGACAACAACTGAATACAATGACCAATATTATACCTAGGAATGATAACAATTTCCATCCCCAAGCGGATATCACACTCCAGAGCCAACCGGACCAAGTCCAGGTGCCTGGATTCTGGTGAATCAGGTGAGCTATTTCATGAAGCCTAGTAATAGCCTTATACACGGATGGCGCGTTATTTGGAATAAAAATGCAACAACTGGATCCGATGACTCTACAAGCCCTGCCCCTATCGGCCAGGATGACGTCAAGGACAAGGCGATTTTGAAGAACTACGAGTCTCATAGCAGATTGTTCTTCAGTCAGGTTACCTAAAGCAAAAGTAGTTTCGTTCACTACCACTTCAAGGGTTCTTGTTAACCTGCGTATTATTTTACTGTTCTGGACAGGACATTTGAACCAGAAATATCCTTTAACATAATCCCATGTGGATCCGGAATCATCAATAACAATAGGAAGATCTCTTCTGTGTCTGAAGTTCACAAGGCATGAATTCCTATGATAATCAGGCGGGGCTAGAAAAACAGGTGGCAATAGGAACGCAATATAACACGTCCCATCCCAATCAGGGGGCAGATGAACATAAGCTGTATGTCCACAAATAAAATAAGAATGGCGTGAGGCTTTGAAAGTAGACTTTCCTTTGTCACTGAATTCGACCACAGTATCACAATCACTGTGTCCTAGATGTACTGAGCCATTCTTTCTGACACATAATTCACCTTTCACTGGCAAAACTGTAATAGACGGCAAGTTCGAATTAGTCTCGGACTGGACATTCAGGATCATGAGGTTGAGGGAAAAGTTACCTAATGCATACACTTCATTTTCTAGATCGGTCCCTATCCTTTGTGGGAGACCGTCTGCGTCTGGAAAACATGCTTTATTCATGACTGTATTCAGGTTCCCCCATATCCAATTGCCTTGGGAAACTTTGGATTTACTATCTAAGGAAGACATTAGAGCAAACCATGCACCACATGAACCATTATGTGTGAACGGGTAAGGAAAGAGAGGCAGAGCTCCCTTGTATTTCTGGTAAGGTGGGAGTCGGCCACATACCCAACAATTTGTGGCATTGCTGGTCTGGTGAGTATGATGTAACATACGGATGAATGTATTGTTGCGCATTGCTAATTGATAGGAAAGTTCGTGTGGAGGCAGGTCGCTGAAAGTGTGCTCTGCGGAATCATTAGGGGAAGCATGTACATGTGAATTGAAAGGAAAGAAATCATGTAATCAGAAGCTTGCACATATTATCAAAATGCTCAGAAGAAACATGAGAATTAACGTTGTCACACAACGACTGTGCAAGTTTTTACAATACTGTTCTCTCTTTTTGATACGCCTATCTCTCTGGCTACTGGGGTCTATCTTATTCATGTCAGAAACCTGTCTAACCGCTTCACCCGAGGGGGACCTAAACAATTAAACGCTGTCTGACTTACTAGACCTTAGTTTTAAACGGTACTCCTCTTGGGGAGTTTTCTCTATCAGGGGAAGTTCAGAGTCAATGTCCGGGAGGGGGCAGTCTTTATTCAGAGTATCTGGGCACAGTCCATGAATCTTCTTTATGTGGCTGGAGTGCAACCACCCCTTCCTGCCTTCCAGCTTGACCGCGGTCCTCGTCGTCATCAAAACCAACTTAGGCTGTCTCCACCTCGGCTCCAGCGGACTTTTCCTGTCGAAGTTTCTCACGAGGACGTGCTCGCCGGGGACCACTTCATGCGGTTTCACATGGGTGTTGTCTGGGAAGGCAGCGGCGACCTGTGAACGACAAGATTGTAGTGCAGACATCAAGGAGGCCAAGTAATCTGTCAGAATAGTACTGTCAACATCTGTGATTTTCTTTGGCATAGGCGTACCCCACATATTGGGAGGCCGCCCAAAAATTACTTCATAAGGAGACAATCCTGTTCTAGAATGGGCTACCATACGCATATAGAAGAGTGCAACTGGCAATGCTACTATCCAATCTACACCTTTTTCTGCACATATTTTGGCTAATCGTGTTTTCAGGGTCTGATTGTGTCTTTCGACCAAACCAGCTGCTTCGGGATGTCGTACACAGTGGAACTTCCACTGGTAACCTAACAGGAGTGAAACCTGTTTCATGAGCTCGGACGAGAACGGTTGTCCATTATCTGAGTACACGACACGGGACAGGCCGTATCGCGGGAAGAATTCACGAACCAGCTGCTTAGCAGTGGTCGCGGCAGTGTAATCTGGGACTGGATATGCTTCTGTCCATCGGGAAAGGGCACATACAACTACAAGGACATATTTAAATCCTCTACATAGGTCCATCTGGATATAATCCATCTGAAGGACTTCAAAAGGATGATCGGGAGGGTGGAAACCACCTTGTTCCACGGGAACACCTTTGCCTGGATTGAACTGACAACAGATCATGCAAGTACGCACTTTCTGTTTTGCTGCTGCTCGTAAATGCTTGTTGAACCATAGATTCTGGATGCTGTCTAACATAGCTTTTTCTCCTAAGTGTGCAGGACTATGTGCTGTGTTAATGATAACTTGAACCATAGAGTCGGGGAGGAACCATGTGGCTCTTCCCTTCGTCATCCATCCCTGATCTGTTTGGATCCCTCCTTGTTCAGTCCATTTCTTGATTTCGTCTGGTGTGGCATGTGTCTGTATGTCGAGTACTTCTAGTATGGGATCCTTCACTGTCATACAATGCGTCTGTGTGGGTACTACGGTCTTTATCAAGTTTGTCTGAGTCTGAGCTGTAAGTTTAGCTGTTTGATCTGCCAGGTCGTTACCCTGGGAAATAGTATCAGTAACTTTTGTATGTGCTTTGCACTTCATGATAGCAATGGATGCAGGTAAGTGTATTGCTTCTAACAGAGCTTGAATGAGGGGACCATGTTGGATCTTGGTACCGTGAGTAGTAAAAAAACCTCTTTCTTCCCAAAGAACACCGAAGTCGTGAACGACTCCGAATGCATACTATGAATCTGTGTATATGTTTACTTTCTTGTTCTTGGCTAGTATACAGGCTTGGGTAAGAGCGATGAGCTCTGCTGCTTGGGCAGACAGTGTGTCAATGCGATGTGTTTCTAAGACTTCAGTTTCAGTGGTCACCGCATAGGCGGCCACTAACTCTCCTGTACTTGTTCTCATACATGAACCATCCACGTAAAGTGTCAGGTCTGGATCGGGTAATGCAATGTCTGTCAAGTCTTGTCTGGGCTTCGTTACTGTATTAATGACTTCTACGCAGTCATGTGGTGTCGGGTCAATCGTGCTCGAGGGTAACAATGTGGCAGGATTTAGTATGTTGCAGCGTCTGATTTCTATGTGTGGCTGAAACAATGTCAATTCGTATCCAGTCAGTCTTGCTATGGTCAGGTGTTGAGTCTGGGTTCGGTTCAAAAGAACTTCCACGGAATGTGGAACTTGTACTGTCAGGGGATGTCCTAATACTATTGAATCGCTTTGTCTGATCGCTAGAGCTGTTGCTGCAACTGATTTGAGGCACGCAGGCAGAGCCTGGGCCACTGGATCCAATGTACTCGAAAAATAAGCACAAGGCTTATGGTGTCCTGCTTGATCTTGTGTGAGAACAGATAATGCTGTGCCATCGCGTTCAGTAACAAAAAGTGTAAAAGGCTTGCTATAACATGGTGTCGCTAAAACAGGTGCTTGACATAAGGCTTTCTTTAACTCGTCAAAAGTTTGTGTGTGTTCCTGAGTCCAAGGGAGGACAGTCGACTAAGCATGGGCGAATTTTGCGGATCTCGCGTTCGCGAATTTTGCGGATTTGCGAACTCGCAATCCGCAAAATCCGCAAATTCGCAAGAATTTGCGGATTTTTTTTTTTTTTGTGTTCGCAAGGATTTCTGCCAGTTCGCGAGGGTTTCGTACCAGTTCGCAATTGCGAACTTACATTTCGTCACGCAACGGTCGCGAATTATGTTGTTTCTACGTCTGGTTCATCATCACAGGTTCCCAGCACCCTCTGTTTCACCACTGCAACCCTCTGTTACATCAATGCCACCCTCTGGTTCATCATTACTGTAGATTATGGGGGGGAAAAGCAAGCACACCATCCCTGCTTCAACTCAGAAGAATTAATTTGGGGTTAGTTTATTAATGTGTCACTGTTTTAAAATTCCAGTCTGGCACCTGCTTCCTTATCTGTAATTTTGCTTTCTGTTGCAGTGCATTTTTTTTCCCCAGTACCTTCTTTGTGGCCTACTTGTAGCTATTGTATGAGCCTGCTGTGAGGGTCAGAGCAGGGTCATACAATTGTTGCAACTAGCAACTGAATTCTGGAGGGGCCCCAGTCAGGAAGCACTACCGGGAATTGTTACTAATGATGAGTTTGAACTCTTGCCCCTGCCGAGTGCTTTCACTTTTGAAAAACTCGTTTTTCTGCAATTTCGCGGGGTTCGCGGGGTGCGAACACGCGCAAGATCGGATTCGGAAGCCGCAAATTCGTGCGAATATGCAATTTGTTTTTTTTGCGGCGTGTTAGTTGGCAAGGTTTTGTGCGTTTTTGCGAGCCGCTCGTAGCGCAAGACGCGAAGTTACCCTCGCGGTCGTTCAAGGGCGCAGCCATCTTGTTTGCCTGACGTATTTCCGTTTCCGGGCGCGAAGTGCAATCTCGCAAAGTCCGCGGCTTGCCAGTACAGTCTCGCGCGTGTTCGCAAGGAAAATCTCGCGCGAACTTACCCGCGCGGTCGTGAACGGGCGCGGCCATCTTGTTTCTCATTCATTGCTATGGTTCTGGGCATGGTCTTTGTATCCTCTGTCAATCTCTGCCATCCTTTGCTTGTTTGAAGTTTTTTTTTATCTATTTTACTTATTATCTATCCCTCTATTTTTCTAGCCCTATATTTTTGTGTTTACTGCTACTTTTGGTTAATTTTAAACTACTTTTGTAAACTCTTTTCTTTTCTTCTCTTCCCTATTCTATTTTCTTTATTCCTTTCCGCCCAGACCATGGTGAAGGGAGCCGGGAAGCATCCCGAGAAGGGGAAGGGTCCTGCACCCCGTGTCCGGCTCCCGTGCGGGCGTTTGAGGGGGGAGCTAGTGATGCCACGGGAGATCTTTACCCCGGAGGAGGTGGCCCAACTCATTTTTTATGTTCAGCGCCGCCTCCCCAGGACCATCATGGGAGGCGGCAAGATCAGTGCCGGGTACGGGGCCCGGGAGCGCCGGAAGCGGTGGGAGAAGGTGTGCCAGGCCATTTACCACCACTCTCGGGTCTGGCGCACCTACAACCAGGCCACCCACCGCTGGACGGATGTCCTGACCCGTGAGCGAGATCTGCTCGACCTCCTTGGCCTTGAGATCCCCGGGCTTGGTGAGTAGTAGTAGCTATGTCTTTACTACTATGTTTTCTCCTGCTGTGTTATTATATTGCAAATTTTTGTTTTTTACCAAGAGCAATAATGCTGCTCATTACATTGTAGGTACATTTTATTTCAAAATCTTCTATGCATTTCAGGTACACTGCTCTCCTTCTCAGTAGTGTTGCTACTATGCTTATTTGTTTTAGATTTTGTGTTCATTTCATTGGCCTGTGAAATTATGTATGAGTGTAGTTGAAAGAACTGCGCAATGCTACACACTAAGGTTCAGATTTTTAATTACCGGCGCATCCCTGCAAAGTTGCAGGGATGCGCCAGTAATTGTGCGTCACGCCACCATCACCCATGGTGCGCCGTATTACAATGCGGCGCGCCATGGGCCCAAAACGTCACCAAAGCGTTACGCATCTGTGCCGTAAAGGTGGCGCATTGCTGGAGTTGCGTCGCAACGATGGTGCAGCTCCATCAATTCTCTGGGGTGCCCTATCTCCCCAATGCTGCGTCAAGCCGTACGTCTGCTTCAAGCAGGCGCAGGGTTTGAGTCACGCATCATTGTCCTCAAAGTGACTGATTGAAATCTTGTAGGTTTCCCTCAGCCACTTTTAGGATGCGTTCCTGCGCAGGAACGCCCTCCCTTGCGCCGGAACACCCCTATTGGCGCAGGGCTTTACAACGTGATGCATCTCCCAGATGCGTCACGTTGTTAATATACGCCGCACCATTGCGCCTCTTTTGTGCTGTCGCTGCGTCACAAAAGTCACGCAACAATGGAGCAAAAGAGCCGCAAGGGCCTTATAAATCAGCCCCTACAGACTCAAGTCCAGTCCTTCCTTTGTACACATGGCGATAAGAAGAAATAGTGGTGGTGGATTAATAGTTTGAGTATTTTAATGACTGGTGAATGTAGTAGGAAACTTTAGTGTTGTCGCTGATCTTCAATCACGATGGACTTTGGCTGTCACTTTGCGTGCTGCGGACTGCTGCCTGCCAATCCTAGGCAAACCTTTTTAGTACTTTGTTTAGTGAGTTACATAGGGTAGTTTCCAATTCGACGGTCCGCAAATCAAGCAATACTAAAGTAATGACGTAGTCGACCACATGAGATTGGTCAATAATATATCCCGTGGAGTCGTTCCCTATTTGCTATTTCGCAAAAATATTTTGTTACTTTGTTAGTTCTTTTTTAAATGTTTGATTTGGTTGAGAAATAAATATCATCCATGTTTTCTGTTTTTCTTTCTTTCATGTTGTACATCAGCTTCCCCCAGGGGCAAGAGGAGGACACAGGAGGAGGAGGAGGAGGGTGCTGTTGTCGATGCAGGCCAGGACCGGGCAGTCGAGGGCTCCTTTGCTGGCCCCAGTAAGTTTTAATTTTAATATAGAGTACTTATTTTTTCCTAGCGTTCCTCATTCGATTTTTTCTAAATCGTCTTTGATCTTCTTGTAGACAGGATCTAAATTCTTATCCCTAAGACTCCGTGTGGTATTACTAGATTATTCTTATTAGTCTGTCTGTGTAGCTAACTAAGATTGCACATTTGGCATTTCCATTGGACTCCCATTCTAGTCAGCAATAGCTCTATGCACTGAGTGTAGTCCTCTGGGATTGTCCATAATGTCTTTTCAAGTATTCTAAATGTTTATGCTTTGACCATTGCCAACAATAAAAAGGTGAATGACCACCACCAAGAAATAATAAGATACTACTTTACTTTTGGTTTGGATAGGACAATCCATTCTACTACTGTTGCAGGGACAAATCTGCACAAACAGAACTATGGACACTAAATAATGCATCGCTTAGCTTATCAATTATAATAGGTGCTGTAACTGTTAGACTTTCCACATACCTCAGTGATAACAGACTTTGTAGTTGAACCCCCAATCTCCTTACTGACTAGATAGTGTGGCAGAGTCATTTAGCTCCCAAAGTCACCGATGGCAGAGGCACGGACTCATGCTTGCAAAAATTCGAAAACCTTTAGCTCATCCACTCTAGTCTGGAGGACCAAAAACCACAGAGTCTATTTAAGTTTAAAAGCTTTATTAAAAGTAAACACATTTATTAAATTCAAGTTTGTCATAAAAGTGAACGTGTAACTGAAAATGGAAAAGTGCTTAGTGCTGACGATTAATTGGACACATTTCTTGTGGTCGAGCCGAGCTCTCACCTGGTTTGAACTTGATCCTGCTCGTGTTCTTAGAAGTCAAGGTTCTGTCTGTTAGGAGAAAAAGTGGTGCGTGTTAAAAAGTAAAAAGCAAACATTCATCAGTTGTGCCAAAAAGTGCAGCAAGACAACAGCCTTCCCTGGAAAAAGGGACATTTTTACTCTAGAGTACACAGTCAAAAATTATTAAATTGTACACTTTTTTTCACATTTCTTTCTTCCTCCTAGACCAAATATTATATAGTAGTGAGTGGTGTATTCTAACATTATTAAATGTACTTTGTAGGTGGAACATCTGGAGACGGGGCCAGCGCGGAGGTGGTGGCATTGGACGAGGAGGACAACTCTGGGGAGGAGGCGGTGCAAGTGCCGGAAAAGGACATGCCTGTGAGGGTTCACACAGTGGTGGCGGGCAGAGGTAAGCTATACATTCCTTAGTCATTGAGATTGAAGACTGCAGAGTGTGCTTTCTGCACGGGTGTATTATAAAAAAAGCAGGTAGTAGCCTCCTCTAAATGTACTTCGACTTAGCTGTGAAGTTTTTGGCGAGAAGAATCCCAATCAGATCTGAGGTGAACTTGATGGATGGGATGAACGAAAAGCGAAAGAAGGGTGTAAGTAAGTGTGGAAGCACGAGAAATGTAATGATGACTGGCAAAGAAGAATGATATGTGTTTGCTTGGTCCCCGAGGTGGCTGGGAAGGTAAGAAAATGGTATGGTGCATGGCTGGGTGAATGATGAAGCAAGGATGGGTGGAAGGAGAACAGCCTGGGTGGGTGAGACAGAAACTGTATGTGTGCAATATACTTTGAATGGATGGATGCCTGGATCATTCATGGTACTATCTGACTCTTAGATAGCATATGTGAATCTAGAGAGAGTAGACGGTCACTGGATGAACTAAGTGTTACTTTGAAGAGCATGTAACACCGCACCCGCACGTCCGTTCCAGTGTAGGAAAGGCAAGGAAAAGAAGTTGTAACGTTGTCCAAAGACTACCATGAATAGTAGCAGTAGTTTGTATTGCAACTGCAAGCACAGCATATATCCAGTTATTACGGTGGGCACTCCCTACCTCCCTTAATAACTTTAGTTTAGTAGTAGTACGTCATTCATGTGTGGGGGTATCACTGTTCACTCAATAATAAGCAAAGCACCTAAAGTCATCCCATATGTCATCAAATACATCCCATGTGAAGTGATAGATAATCAGATAATTTAGCTTCTTCATTTTCCTTTTCTAATACTCATTTGCACTGTAGGGTGAAAGCTAAATTAATTAAGCAGTAGCCCTTTTAACAGAGTATTCTCAGTGCCACCCGTAATAGAAAAGTAAGAGCTTCACCACCTGCATGTACTGGACCGGTACAGTAACGCAAGTCTGTCTCACTCACCATGGTGTGCGTCTGTTTTTCTCGGGTGCAAGTTCACTGCGCTGGCATTATGCCGGCTTGCATAAGATAACGTACCAATTTTCCTAAACAAGAGAGAAGAAGAAGAATAAGAGTGGTGTACTGTCATAGTCGACTGTAATAGAAGTCCATAGTGCTCGTAGAATTTGTTCCTTAAACTCCCACTAATGTTAGAGCAAGGATGAAGAAGTCGGAGGTTACATAGATACTGTCCTCAATAGTTATGCACTGTGCTTTCAATTTGCTACTTGTACTGTGACAACTTTCTGCTCAATCATTTTGTGTTAATCTTAAGGAGCATTGGTTACAGACTATGTCTTTCTTTTTTCATGTAGTTGCTCCTTCCAAATCCAAGACACCATCAAGGAGGAAGGAGCTGGCTCGAATGGCCCGGCAACGGAGGCTGGATGCCACTGTTGCTGAATATCGGCGGCTGGTGGCCCTGGAGGAGGAGGAGACGCAGTCTGGAACAACAACAACGTCCACTGGGACAGCTGCCTCCTCCTCCGTGCGGGCTGCCAGCCAGCGCAGTGCTCCAGCGGTACGGAGCCGGGCTACCAAAGCCAAACGCCACCGCCCAGCAGCAAAGAAAGCAGCTGCCCCTCACAGGATTTGCAAGGCACACCGGCGCCGCTTATCCCTCAGACTGTCCTACCTGGAGCAGGAGGTCCATAATTATAAGAACGTGGTGGAGGGCCTCCGCTTCGAACTTGCCACCCTCTGCAAGGAGCATGATGCCCTGGCTGCTAATTCCAACAGCACCCTGCCATAGTGTCCCTTGCCCCTTTTTTAGAGACTTTTGGGGGGTGGGAATTGGGAGTTGTGATTTTTGGGGACTTTTGAAGGACAATCGTTGGGGTTAGGGAGGGTCTTGCGGGAGATTCTTTTGTTAGGGCTATAAAAATATACTTTTTGAAACTTTATCTGACCATACCTGTTTTTTACTGCTTTTGAGTCTGGTGGGTGGGGGTTTAACATAACAGTAAGTTTGTTTTCCTGAATAGTCCTAGGACTTTAGTAGTACTACCGTCAATCAAATCTCTCGTCTCTCCTAATACTCCATTATACTACCTCCAACCAAACGCCTATCTTACCTGTAATTTCTGTTTGCAAGTAGGGCTAGGCCCAGGGCTGGCTCCACGGGAAACAGCAAATAAGGTTGGCAATCCTGGGCGGATAAAATTTCCTCATAGCGGTGGTACTAGTGGTGTGACACAGTGGCAGTTGCTTGCCTATGAAAAAAAGAAAATGAAATCTGGTTTGTCCTCCTGAGCAATACAAAGGTACAATACAGAATATAGCAGGTGACAGAAGTACACTAGAACAGTGCCACGTTGTAGCCTAACAAATGTTAAAGTATAACTAATTCGGTTGAAGTTCTTTGACATTAGCCATGGGTCTTTGTCAAGCAGAGTAAGAATATATCCTCGGATTTCTTCACCAGCCTGTTGCTATCACCTTATCCTCCCCAGCAAGTGTGTGGATTTATTGCTGTAATTTAGTCACACATCAATCAAAACCACACAGCCCGGGGGAAGAGGGTTAGGGTTTGAAAAATGGATGGGTACGGGGGTTTTTGGGAAAGGTTTTGGGAGACAAGAAAAAGTAGCACAGCATGGACGAACAATTGTGAACATAAACAAATCTTTGGGTACAAACCTATCCATCAATCTTTGAAAGTGCATACACTACTGTAACTGCATGCATGTCAGTTAAAAGTAAGTAGTACTTTCGACAACTGTGGAAGAAAGAATGCGACAGTACAGGGCGTGGGTGGAAATATTGATAACTATATTCAACATAAGGTCTCTGTAGCCAGATACCTGAGAGCCTTGCTGGTCACTATAAATCCATTCACAACAACACTCAATGGGGTTGGTCTGGAAGGTGTCAGGTTTACTCCCCGTGATCCAGTCGATGCAAATATGGTTCCACCTCCAAATGTCACCAACACCCAGAAGTGTAAACACAGGGTGTTCGAGGCATTAGGCGGGGGAGAAAAATAACAAACTAAAATAAAAAATGTGGGATGGGTAAAGGTAGGGTCAGCAGGGAAAGGATACCTGTAACAGAAGACAAGACAGGCATCAGTGAAGTGCTGTCCTAACATACAAGGGTACTCTCATATAGTCTCACTAAATAGTCTGCAAGTCTCCCGCCTACTCATGGGAAATGTAGTTTCATAGTACGGTAGGCGCTTAGGGGCTGCGTAACCTGACAGAAGGTATAGTAGATAGAAAAGGAGAAATTGCTTTTTTTCTAGGTGTCCCCTCACTCACCAGGGTTGCCCCTTGGTGACATGCTTCATCATTGGGGCCATCCCAGTCCTCTACGGCCTGGGGCGTGCTGCGACTTGCGAATTACGTAGGAGCACTTACAAATGACTATGTGTGGTGCAGATGTGATAGTGGAGTGGACTAAGTGATGTGTTAAGGGATCAATGTAGAAGCAGAGAGAGAGCCAAGAAATGCAGTCACAGTCAGAGAAAAAGGCAAGGGATACTGTATCTATGTGGTTGTAGTGGTCCTGTTGGAAGTGGTAAGTAAGTTGCCCGCAGAAAAAAAATCCTCCTATTAGCGGCACTCCTCCATTGCAGCCGACGCTTCGTCCATCGATGTTGGTCACCAGAAGACACCCTGTCCACTGCCTGCCTGATGCTGAATTGTGGCTCGCTACTGTGAAGCCTGACTCCATCCTTTTTTCCCCATTGCAGAGACTGAAACCTGGCCTGTAATTATTCAACGAAAAACAGGAAGTGATATAATATTACAACACCACTGATAAATAAATATAAGGTATGTAGGCTGTGGAGTGCAAAAAGTCACAATTTGTTTTTCCTAGTAGACAGTACAATGTTTTCGAAAGTGCGTACTCTGAGTCACCTTTTGAAGGATAAATAAGTATGGGCAAATTAATGTATCGGATCTTGCCCCTCAAGCTAGGTGTACTTGAAACTGTGTTTTAGAACAAAATTAGATCTTCCTAGCAGTGCTCCCACCCAGACCCTTACTAAAGCCAGTCGCAAAAATGTAGAAGACCCCCAATCAAATCTCAAAAAACGAGGCCTAGCAGAAAACTGGTGACAAAACTTACTTTGAAAGTAAAAGTAGGCCGAAGTACCCTAATTACCCATTACCCACCGTGGATTGCATTCAAACCACTTGCAAGCAACCAAGCAAAAGTAGCCATAGCCAGCATCGCTCCAAGACTCGAAATCCCCCCCACTCAAACACATGCAATAGAAATACTGCTAACCCTAACGAACCCTAAGTTAAGAATAGTGGCAAAGGCTTTCTTTAACTATGCCAAATCCCCCCTTTCCCACCATGGATTTTCTTTAAATGACTTGCAACCAAAATTACACATTCTCACGAGTGCTCTAAGACCCCAGAACTCAGTTTGAAAAATCTAGAACACCCCGAAACACATGCAATCCTGCTGCTAGGGCTAACCCTAACGAACTCTAAGTTACAAAAAGTGCCAAAACTAAAGGCTTTTCCGCGCGGATTTTGTCCCAACCACTTCTACCCGGTATTAGACCTTCCCAGGAATGCCCCAAGACCCGGCAACCCACCCGCCAAGAAGCGTAACACCCCCAAACAGGCCAAAAGCAAAATCTCATACTTGCAATATTTCTGGGCCTTCGGTCCAAACGCGCTGCGTAGCTAGGCCATAAGTCGGGGTTGGCACGACGGATTTCCTGAAAAGCAAATGCAATCAAGATTAGAGTGTCCCAGCAGTGCTCCCAGACCACGAAACTCACCCGCAAACAGACGGAACCCCCCCTAAGAGCACCTCAAAGGCAAGCAAGTCATCAAAAACACAAAAAAAATTCCGCCTGGGATTTGGTCCAAAACACTTTTATCCGGTATTAGAGCTTCCCAGCAATGGCCCCAGAGCCGTCAACCCAGGAGAAAACGAGTAGAAGACCCCCAAACAGCCAAAGAGCAAAAGTACAAAAATGGGGACTTAGTCACTTTTTCACAAATTTCCCAAATCACTCTGCGCGCGCTCTGCAGCTAGGCCCTAAGTCCCCTCTGCCACCATGGATTTGCTTCAAACCTCTTGCAAAGTAAAGTATATATAGCCAGCAGTGCTCCCAGACCACGAAACTCACCCACAAACACCAGGAAGCCCCCCAAACAGGCCCCCGAAAACGCTACATAGAGCAAAATGTCAGAAATAGCCAAAAAAAAAACCGGCCTGGATTTTGTCCCAACCACTTCTACCCGGTATTAGACCTTCCCAGGAATGCCCCAAGACCCGGCAACCCACCCGCCAAGAAGCGTAACACCCCCAAACAGGCCAAAAGCAAAATCTCATACTTGCAATATTTCTGGGCCTTCGGTCCAAACGCGCTGCGTAGCTAGGCCATAAGTCGGGGTTGGCACGACGGATTTCCTGAAAAGCAAATGCAATCAAGATTAGAGTGTCCCAGCAGTGCTCCCAGACCACGAAACTCACCCACAAACACCAGGAAGCCCCCCAAACAGGCCCCCGAAAACGCTACATAGAGCAAAATGTCAGAAATAGCCCAAAAAAAAAAATCGGCCTGGATTTTGTCCCAACCACTTCTACCCGGTATTAGACCTGCCCAGGAATGCCCCAAGACCCGGCAACCCACCCGCCAAGAAGCATAACACCCCCAAACAGGCCAAAAGCAAAATCTCATACTTGCAATATTTCTGGGCCTTCGGTCCAAACGCGCTGCGTAGCTAGGCCATAAGTCGGGGTTGGCACGACGGATTTCCTGAAAAGCAAATGCAATCAAGATTAGAGTGTCCCAGCAGTGCTCCCAGACCACGAAACTCACCCGCAAACACCAGGAAGCCCCCCAAACAGGCCCCCGAAAACGCTACATAGAGCAAAATGTCAGAAATAGCCAAAAAAAAATCGGCCTGGATTTTGTCCCAACCACTTCTACCCGGTATTAGACCTTCCCAGGAATGCCCCAAGACCCGGCAACCCACCCGCCAAGAAGCATAACACCCCAAAACAGGCCAAAAGCAAAATCTCATACTTGCAATATTTCTGGGCCTTCGGTCCAAACGCGCTGCGTAGCTAGGCCATAAGTCGGGGTTGGCACGACGGATTTCCTGAAAAGCAAATGCAATCAAGATTAGAGTGTCCCAGCAGTGCTCCCAGACCACGAAACTCACCCGCAAACAGACGGAACCCCCCCTAAGAGCACCTCAAAGGCAAGCAAGTCATCAAAAACACAAAAAAAATTCCGCCTGGGATTTGGTCCAAAACACTTTTATCCGGTATTAGAGCTTCCCAGCAATGGCCCCAGAGCCGTCAACCCAGGAGAAAACGAGTAGAAGACCCCCAAACAGCCAAAGAGCAAAAGTACAAAAATGGGGACTTAGTCACTTTTTCACAAATTTCCCAAATCACTCCGCGCGCGCTCTGCAGCTAGGCCCTAAGTCCCCTCTGCCACCATGGATTTGCTTCAAACCTCTTGCAAAGTAAAGTATATATAGCCAGCAGTGCTCCCAGACCACGAAACTCACCCACAAACACCAGGAAGCCCCCCAAACAGGCCCCCGAAAACGCTACATAGAGCAAAATGTCAGAAATAGCCAAAAAAAAAATCGGCCTGGATTTTGTCCCAACCACTTCTACCCGGTATTAGACCTTCCCAGGAATGCCCCAAGACCCGGCAACCCACCCGCCAAGAAGCGTAACACCCCCAAACAGGCCAAAAGCAAAATCTCATACTTGCAATATTTCTGGGCCTTCGGTCCAAACGCGCTGCGTAGCTAGGCCATAAGTCGGGGTTGGCACGACGGATTTCCTGAAAAGCAAATGCAATCAAGATTAGAGTGTCCCAGCAGTGCTCCCAGACCACGAAACTCACCCACAAACACCAGGAAGCCCCCCAAACAGGCCCCCGAAAACGCTACATAGAGCAAAATGTCAGAAATAGCCCAAAAAAAAAAATCGGCCTGGATTTTGTCCCAACCACTTCTACCCGGTATTAGACCTTCCCAGGAATGCCCCAAGACCCGGCAACCCACCCGCCAAGAAGCATAACACCCCCAAACAGGCCAAAAGCAAAATCTCATACTTGCAATATTTCTGGGCCTTCGGTCCAAACGCGCTGCGTAGCTAGGCCATAAGTTGGGGTTGGCACGACGGATTTCCTGAAAAGCAAATGCAATCAAGATTAGAGTGTCCCAGCAATGCTCTCAGACCACGAAACTCACCCACAAACAGACGGAACCCCCCCTAAGAGCACCTCAAAGGCAAGCAAGTCATCAAAAACACAAAAAATTTTCCGCCTCGGATTTGGTCCAAACCACTTTTAGTGCTTCCCAGCAATGGCCCCAGACCCGTCAACTCACCTGCAAAGAGGTAGAACAACACCCCCACAAGTGCTGAGTCTTTCTTCATTGGGCGTAAACCAGCCCTCTGCTTTGATGGAAATAGGAGTCTGGAGGAGGAGGATAGAGGAGCATGTTCTTCTGAACTTGTGAACCTGAGGAATGCAGACTGCGGCACCTTCAAATAAATTAGCAAACAAGTGAAGACAGTTCTGCTGATGGGCTTGTTTTTGTGATTATCTGATTAAAGTTTGAATTATATTAACTGTGCACAACAAAGAAAGACAGACACACAGGAATAAAAGTGAATAAGGATGAAAAAGAAAGTTATTGATTCGTTGTCTCATTTTCAGGGCTCGAAGTCGGTATCACGGTCCAGGAATAAGAATAAGGCTTCGTCATCATACTCTGCGAATTCAGCCAGGGTGAGGTCAGTGCCACCTGACAGAGTAGAAATTCCCTCATCTATGTTGCTGGCCACCTCCTCTTCATCCGGCACGCTCTCTCGTACTCTTATATCTGGTGGTATGAGGTGCTGATTCATCTTGATCATTGTTAACCTCTCCACATTTTTGGGCGAGAGGCGGCTCCGTTTGGGAGTTACAATCCCACCAGCCGCACTGAAAACCCGTTCAGAAGACACACTTGCGAGTGGGCAAGACAAGTAGTTTATAGCCAGGTTGGTGAGCTGTGGCCACAATTCTTTTTTCCCATGCCAATACGCCAATGGGTCAGAATTAACATAGACCTCTGTGGAGTCATTCAGATAGTCCTTCACCATCGACTCAAGGTCCTCCTCCAAGGTTCCTCCACTTTGCGTAGCTCTTGCTGTGCCTCTGACCTTTTGAGAACCAAACCCACGCAGAGCTAGCCAATCCTCTTCAGCCTCCAATGTTTCTGTTGTCTTTCGTGCAGATGATCCGGTTGCCGGTGTCTTTAACGGCTGAGAGGTCACTTGTGCCACAGCCACAGGTGCAGAAGTGGATTGTTTTGACTGGGGATGGCCTGCTGATGTACTGCCATTTCCTTCAATTTCCAGCCGTTCTGTTTCAAACTTCTTGGCTGACAAGGCTAGCCAACGTTTGTACTTTGTAACATCTTCATCACCAAAAGGAAAGAATGCTCTGCCTGCCAGCGCCTTTTTGTAGCGTGGATCCAGAATAGTAGCACAAATGTAATGCTGTTCTGAGTGGATCTTTTTAAGACGTTCATCACCTTGTAGGAGCTCTAATAATTGCTCAGCCAGAAGCAAAGAGTCTTTCTTTTTGTCATCTTTTCGAAACACAGAACACACCTCCTTCAGTTGGTCCTCCAGCATGTACAACAATGGGATAGCTTTTCCCAAATTAGAGTCCTCCTTGCTGACTGCACGCGTGAAGACCTCAAAAGGACGAAGCATGCGTGTTAGGCTTTCAACTATGTTCCATTGCGGCCCACCCATCCTCAGCTCCTCTATACCCTCTTTCAAGAAATATTGATCGAGTTGCGTATACTGCTCATACAGACGCTCAAGCATGTAGAAGGTTGAGTTCCAACGTGTTACCACCTCCTGGATGAGTGCTTTCACTGGCATTTGACATTGATATAGCATGCTCCTCAGCTGCTTCCGGGCCTTAAAAGAATGCCTGAAATGCTTGCAAATTTTTCGGCAGTTCTCCAATACACTGTACGCTGCACTGCGTTTATTACCCAAGAATTTTTGGACAACCAGGTTTATACAGTGCGCCAAACACGGCACTCTGAAATAGTAACCGTCCCTCATGGCCTTAACTATATTGGAGCCATTGTCCGTGGAAACATAACCAACCTTGCGTTTTAGTGGGGACAGACAGTTAAGGACCTTTGTGTTAAAGACATCCAAAATGTTTTCTGCTGTGTGACGTTTCTCCAAACCAAACATGGCTAGTGTTGCATGTTTCCGAGCACCTTTAAAAACAATGTTAGTGTCAACACCTGAGTTTAGCTTTGCTTTAGCCCCTGAAAAAGAGACCCAGTGTGCAGTGATGCACATGTAATCAGCGCCTGCGCCACTGGTCCACATGTCTGTTGTCAGATGTATAGTGTGAACAGCACTCTTCTGCAAAGCTGCCCCAATCACCTTCAGAACATCTTCATGTAGTGCTGGAACCGCAACTCGGGCAAAATAGAACCGGCTAGGAACCTTCCATTTAGGGCAGAGCGCTGTCACTAATTCTAGAAAACCAACCCCTTCTACAAAAGAAAAAGGGAGAAGGTCCAGAGCTAGCATTTTAGCCAGCTTAGTGTTATACAGACGGGTCATTGGGTGGTTGCGTTCATATTGCGCTTCTGTAAACAACATCTTTTTAATGTTGCCCTGGACCAATGATTTACGGGATGATGATGATCTCTTCGACCCAGTTACGCTCGCTGATGAACTTTTCCGCATTGATGTCTCACTCTCTCCCACACTCTTAGTGTGGCTCCCATGGGTTGTGCTGCTGACATGGGAACTGGGTGTAAGTGAAGTGTTTGAATCGTCTTCTTCTACCTCCTCGTCATCAGCAGATGACAAATCAACGTTTTCATTACGTGCAATTCCGGCTTTCTTGACCGCCTCTAGGTGCGGAAACCATTCGACAGCGTGCCTTCTCTCAAGATGACCTCTCTGGCCTCCGGTACCATAGTTAGAACCAAGCTTACCACGACTAAATCGAAGCTTACAAAGGCTACAAATGGCTACGTTTTCCTTTTTTGGGCAAACACTAAAGAAGTCCCAAACTGGAGACTTGAAATGTCTTCGGGGGCCGGAGGAGGCGGCGATACTGGTGGTGGTGGTCCTGCTGCTAATGACAGATGAAGTGGAGGATGTGGATTGCCGAACTTCAGTACGTTTTGCACTTTCACCACCACGAATTGAGGTCGAGGACGAGGTGGGTACCTTCTTGCGAAGAAATATGGAAGCGGTAGGTTTTGGTGTACTACTTAACTCCAAATCTAATGATTCCATTTCCATTGCCTCCTCGCCGACATCATCATCACGCTCAGCAGCTTCTCGGGATAGGGTCAAAATGTCTCTTTGCTGCATGCCCGGTGGGGCTGCAGTGACCTTTGTGATGACTGGCTCGTCGTCATCGTGAGAGGCTTCATCACCAGCAGTATCTGTCACTTCTTGTTGAGCCTCATCACACTCCATAGGTTTGAGTTTTTGGACGACCTTCCTTTTACGCTTAGGTACCGGTGTCAGATCATGGTGTGCCTCTGCCTCACTGTCAGACCGCAGTTGTGGTTCCCAAGACAGATCACTTGCACCAGAACGAGGTGGGCTTGAAGAAGATGTAGACACCCCCCTTGATCTTTTCCTTGCTAGGGATGTGGAAGACAATGAATGATCATCAGGAGGAGTGGCTTCCAATGATACCTCAGCTTCAATGTCGATTTCCAAATGTGCCCCTACTTCGGGAGGAACAACTATTGTGGGCACTTGTGAACCTCCATGCACCTTTGCTTGCGCATCTCCTTTTGCTGCCTCTCCTTCCACATGTACTTGGGCGTGTACTTGCACATGGTGTTGTTGTTGCGGCTGTGGTTGTTCAACACTTGTCAGATGAGTTACAACAACCTGTGTTGATTCAGGGACATTGCTGCTACTTTCTTGCGATGAGCCAACATCACTGGTCGATGGTGATTGGAGAAGTACACTGACTGCCTCTGAAGCACTCAAGGGCTTTGACTTAAGTTGGCGTGGTGGTGGAGGCACTGAACCCAATGGAGCAGGGGTGCTGCTCTCAGGTTGGTCCCCAGCAGATCCTGCTGCTGCAGGGGTACTTTTTTTTTTGCTCCCAAAAAAAGTGGCGGGTGGCACACCAGCCTCCTTGGTAACTTGCTTCTTCTGCTCCTTACTAGCAACTTTCTTGCTAGAGGAGCTACGGAGAACTTTCTTTGGGGGCGGGGCCATCTTCTTCAGAGCAGGTCAGACAGCAGGCCGCAGTTGCATGAATTGTAGAGTTGTCTGAGGCCAGACGTGACGTCGCGTGACGTTATGCTGCACACACACACCGCTGCAGGACTTCTTCCTGGCACTGGTGGTTCTCTTGAGTCTTGTGCACCTAAAAAAAATGGAAGACAGAGGAACATCAGTTCAGTTATAGAGCACAAAAAAATCGAAAAACACTGCAAAATCAGCACAATCCCAATCCATCCATGCCCTCCATAATGTTTAAATTCAAGACAACCCACAGAAAGACTAGGCCCATGCAAGACTCACTACCCCTGGGCATAAATAAAGGTTGAAAAGTAGGCAAAATGGTTGGAGGCCTAACAACAAAGCCTGCATTCAAAATGGCCACTTGCCTGCCAGCACATGGCCAGTGCCTGTAGCTGCACTCAAAATGGCCACCAGCCACATGGCATGTCCCTCCCCATGAACACACCCAAAAATCGAAAAACACTGCAAAATCAGCACAATCCCATTCAATCCATGGCCTCCATGATGTTTAAATTCAAGACAACCCACAGAAATACTAGGCCCATGCAAGACTCACTACCCCTGGGCATAAATAAAGGTTGAAAAGTAGGCAAAATGGTTGGAGGCCTAACAACAAAGCCTGCATTCAAAATGGCCACTTGCCTGCCAGCACATGGCCAGTGCCTGTAGCTGCACTCAAAATGGCCACCAGCCACATGGCATGTCCCTCCCCATGAACACCCCCAAAAATCGAAAAACACTGCAAAATCAGCACAATCCCATTCCATCCATGGCCTCCATGATGTTTAAATTCAAGACAGCCCACAGAAAGACTAGGCCCATGCTAGACTCAAATACCCCTGGTGAAAAGGCCACAAGTACAGGCCCAAAAATCGAAAAACACTGCAAAATCAGCACAATCCTATTCCATCCATGGCCTCCATGATGTTTAAATTCAAGACAGCCCACAGAAAGACTAGGCCCATGCTAGACTCAAATACCCCTGGTGAAAAGGCCACAAGTACAGGCCCAAAAATCGAAAAACACTGCAAAATCAGCACAATCCCATTCAATCCATGGCCTCCATGATGTTTAAATTCAAGACAACCCACAGAAATACTAGGCCCATGCAAGACTCACTACCCCTGGGCATAAATAAAGGTTGAAAAGTAGGCAAAATGGTTGGAGGCCTAACAACAAAGCCTGCATTCAAAATGGCCACTTGCCTGCCAGCACATGGCCAGTGCCTGTAGCTGCACTCAAAATGGCCACCAGCCACATGGCATGTCCCTCCCCATGAACACCCCCAAAAATCGAAAAACACTGCAAAATCAGCACAATCCCATTCAATCCATGGCCTCCATGATGTTTAAATTCAAGACAACCCACAGAAAGACTAGGCCCATGCTAGACTCAAATACCCCTGGTGAAAAGGCCACAAGTACAGGCCCAAAAATCGAAAAACACTGCAAAATCAGCACAATCCTATTCCATCCATGGCCTCCATGATGTTTAAATTCAAGACAGCCCACAGAAAGACTAGGCCCATGCTAGACTCAAATACCCCTGGTGAAAAGGCCACAAGTACAGGCCCAAAAATCGAAAAACACTGCAAAATCAGCACAATCCCATTCAATCCATGGCCTCCATGATGTTTAAATTCAAGACAACCCACAGAAATACTAGGCCCATGCAAGACTCACTACCCCTGGGCATAAATAAAGGTTGAAAAGTAGGCAAAATGGTTGGAGGCCTAACAACAAAGCCTGCATTCAAAATGGCCACTTGCCTGCCAGCACATGGCCAGTGCCTGTAGCTGCACTCAAAATGGCCACCAGCCACATGGCATGTCCCTCCCCATGAACACCCCCAAAAATCGAAAAACACTGCAAAATCAGCACAATCCCATTCAATCCATGGCCTCCATGATGTTTAAATTCAAGACAACCCACAGAAATACTAGGCCCATGCAAGACTCACTACCCCTGGGCATAAATAAAGGTTGAAAAGTAGGCAAAATGGTTGGAGGCCTAACAACAAAGCCTGCATTCAAAATGGCCACTTGCCTGCCAGCACATGGCCAGTGCCTGTAGCTGCACTCAAAATGGCCACCAGCCACATGGCATGTCCCTCCCCATGAACACCCCCAAAAATCGAAAAACACTGCAAAATCAGCACAATCCCATTCCATCCATGGCCTCCATGATGTTTAAATTCAAGACAGCCCACAGAAAGACTAGGCCCATGCTAGACTCAAATACCCCTGGTGAAAAGGCCACAAGTACAGGCCCAAAAATCGAAAAACACTGCAAAATCAGCACAATCCCATTCCATCCATGGCCTCCATGATGTTTAAATTCAAGACAGCCCACAGAAAGACTAGGCCCATGCACCACTCACTACCCCTGGTCAAGGCCCCAACAACAGGTCAAAAATCGAAAAACACAAAATTTTACAAAAAAAAAAAATCGAAAAACACAGAAAAATCAGCACAATCCCAATTCATCTATGGCCTCCATGATGTTTAAGTTCAAGACAACCCACAGAAAGAATCAGTCCACCCACCACTGAGTACCCCTGGGCAAAAGGCCCCAAAACAGCCCAAAAATCGAAAATCCCAAAATTTTAGTTGCAGCAACTGTAATGCCCCAAACAAACTTACTTGTAAAATTTCTAATCCAACAGTGATCCAAACAAAGTCAAAAAGGCCTCAAATCCAAAGATCCAGCAGCATCCACAAAAAGTAATCCTTCCAGGTCCACATCCAAATGAAAAGTGACCAGGAGATGGACAAAGCACTGGGAGGAGCCTGCTGAACAGGAACAGGAAGTTGAAGACTATGGGGCACTTCCTTCCTCCCACCCCCCTGCCCCCTCCCCAAAATGGACTCCTCGCTAAAAAAGTGCAGGCAAATGTCAAACTAAGGAGTTATTCACATAAAAATCATCATTTCTAGAAGGTTTATGCTGCTTGCTGGTGGATTTCTTGTGCAGAATTGCAAATTTATATTTTCGCTCGCCGCATCTCAAATCTCGCAATTGCGAAGTACCGCGAGACGTGATCTCGCCGTACTCGCGTTGACAAACTATCGCTGGCAAGCCGCGATGACGTAATCGCGCTCGCCAATTCCCGCGGGATCACACAGCAAGATCCAAAATGGCGCAGCACTCGCAAACTATCGAAAAAAACAACTCGGCAAACGATGATAAACGCCGCGCGCCGCAAAAATTGTATCACCAACGCCGCGCGCCGCCAAAAAAATCCGCTCTGTGCGAATTTGCGGATTTTGCGGGAAATCCGCAAATCTCGCGGATTGCGGATTTCCCGAAAATCCGCAAAATCCGCGAGCGGAACGGATTTTCCGCCCACGCTTAAGTCGAAGTCGCTGCCTCCTGTGTTGTTAACTGTATGAGTGGTTTAGCCAGAAATGCATACTGAGGGATCCATTGTCTGCAGTACGAGGTGAGGCCAATGAAGGCCCGTACCTCCTTTTGTGTCTTGGGTTGTGGCAGACGTGCAATTAACTGGATACGTTCTGGTGTCAGTTGTCTCCCCCATTTGAACAGCAAGTGTCCAAGGTATACCACTTGCTGGGCACAGAATTGTAGCTTCGAAGGGGACACTTTATGCCCCTTTTCGGCCAAGAAACATAGGACAATCAGTGACGCGTGCTCGCAATCACGTTCGGTCCGTGCAGTTATCAACAAGTCATCTACATATTGGAGCAGAGCAGTGTCAGCAGGCATGTGAATACTGTCTAGTTGTCTTTTCAGGGCTTGACTGTAAATACTGGAACTTTCCGTGAACCCTTGAGGTGCACGTGCAAATTTAAAACTTCGGGCATTTAATGAGAATCTGAACAAAAATTGGCTTTCCGGATGAATGGGGACACTAAAGAAGGCGTTCTTAAGATCAATTACAGTAAAGAACGCAGCTTCGGAATCAATAGCAGTCAACAAAGAAGATATGTCTGGCACTACTGGGTACTGAGGAACGATACATTTATTTAGCTCGCGAAGATCGATCACCAGTCTGTAGACTGGAGGTGCGTTTGGGTCGGTTCGTTTAAGAATCGGAATGATTGGAGAATTACATACATTGGAGTCAGTTTCTATAACTACTCCTTGGGAAATCAATTCGTCAATAATATTCAATCAGGCCACTACAGCCTCTGGGGGCAATTTGAATTGTCGGATTCGGGGCAGTACAACACCTTGCTTGAGAGTGACACGATAAGGTGTGATGTGCATACATCCTACATCAGTTGGACCTTGTGCCCATAAATGCTGTGGAACATTTTTCAATCTTGGATCAAAATCTCGTAACACATAGTGACCCTTAAAGTCACGTAAGAACAATCTCACTCCTTCCGGAGAACAACATATAACAGCTCCTAGAGCTTTCAACGTTTTAATACCAAGCAGATTTTCAGGACATGCTTTCGTAAGTAACAGGTCGGTAGTTCGGGACAATGGACCAACTTCAAGAGAAACTGGCTTTGATACTTCATTAACAATAGGCTTTCCTGAAAAACCCAGGGAAACATTCTGTGAGCCTGAGAGGGGTGCCCCTGGAACTTCGTCATGACTGATGGTCGTTCTACTTGCCCCTGTGTCAATCAAAAATGTTCTGTCCTTCCCTAATACCTGACTATGTACATAGGGACCATCTTGATCTACAGGAACCTCAATAGGAGGCAAGCCAACCTCCCTCTCTAGGCTGTTTCATGTGTACTGCTGGTAATCGGGGTAATCTGACTGTGCATACTGGTACATTTGTTGCGTGACATGTTGAGTGGCAGCAATAGGCTGTGGTTGGGGTTGGGGTTGAGGTACAGCTACTGTCTGTTGAGCTTGCTGTGGTGGCTGTTGTGTATTCTGTGGGATATGCTGTGGGACGTGTTCCTGTCTAGGAGGACGCGGCCTTTCTTTCGTCCTACCGGTTGAAATATTGTGTTTCAAAACCAAACATTCATTAATATAGTGACCTGGCTGTTTGCAATAATTGCAATTCCCTTTTACGGGAGCTGCAGACTGACCTAGAGGTGCTGTACCCTTTCTTTGACCGTCTGCTGGAACAGTCTGGGCTACTAGTACTTTCATTTTCGTGTCTTTCATACGTCTCTGTTCATGTTCATGTTCCTCTCTAATTTGGTTCTGGTGATACTGTAACATTTGTAACATTTGGGAAGGTGTATTTGCTTGCCATGTGCTCTCGACTTTCAACACTCTATTCTTAACCTGTGGTAAGGAATTCTCGACTAATTTGGTCACAAAAAGATGTGGATATGATTCACTACTTGTTTTCAGGCCACTGTTAATAACAAAACATTTCTCAAATCTGGAATAAAAATCACTAGTGTCTTCGTCCTGTTTCTGTTTGCAGGCTGAGATTGCATCCCAGTCTTCCTTTTTAGTTGTCAATAACCTCGGCAAAACCTGTACTAATAATCCTGGTAATGCTTTAGTTTTGTCCCCAAGACCTAAACCTGGGGTACGTCTTGTTTCTTCGTCTTCTAATTCAGTCCAGTTAATCTTTTTATCTCCCACCTCCCATTCTTTTTCTTTGAGTTTCTCGTAAATACCTGCCGGTAACAGTACTTTTAACATTTTCATAATATCGGGATATGTGTAATCTCCCATGAGTAACATGTCTTTTAATTCACGGTGAAACCCTGCTGGATCTTTATCATGACAAGGCACTATTTTCTTCATTTCCAATAATTCCATTTTACTTAAGGGCGTGTATTCAAATACGCGTTGAAGCGCACCCCCTGGAGTCGTCTGTACGGGATGAACTTCTCGCAAAGGATTCTGTCTGTCTATGTGAAAAGGATGGCTTACTGGGGGTGGAACGGGAACAAAATGTGGAGTCAAAAATGTTCTGTATTTATGACGTTGTTCAAGAATTGTTGCGTGTTTATCTAGGTTCCTGATCGATACTGTGACCTTATGCCCCTATTCGGCTATAAATCCATTTATTCCCTATATTGGCATAACCGTTCAAGTGCGATTTTCTGAAAAGTCATCTCTGGCCTCACACGAACAGAGCCACATTCCAGCATAGTTCTCTCTGCCACTTCCTTTGCGACCAATTAGTGCAATGACAGAGCAGTAGTCACTATCTGATATTCCTAGATAACACTCCGAGTTCTTCAACAAGATAAAAACTTAGCAAACCTGGAAATCCCCGCTTGCTATGTTTTGATTAGTAATGGAACTCTAATGAGCAACTGATAACTATCACTTCCTAGTGACATCTTTAATTGACGTCTTATGTCCAGCAAACTTGCGTCAAACCCGGCACCTGTCAGGTATAAATATTACCAACGTTGCCTTAAGCAATGTGAGCTGTAAGCTGTGAGCTGTGAGCTGCAAGACCCCGTGTTGGTAAATCTAGCACTCTGTCGCTGCAGCCTGCTATCCTGTGGTGGTGAAGCTGCTGATACCATTATCGCCGCTACAGCGCGAACTATGGTGCAGTACGCTTAAGGAGCTGAACAGCCGTCCCTCTGCAAAGACATCCAGCAGATTCCAGCTGCCTGCGGACGCTGTCCCCCCTCCTTCCTCGACGCGCTGAAGAGAAGCCGCTGCCTTTCTCGTGCAGAGAAATCCAGTCCCGGCGCTTCCGGTTTACCCTCGTGGGTGACTGGGATATCGAGAGACACCCCTGAAGGAGATACCAATCCTCCATCATTCTATTCAGAGGTATGGTGTTGACTAAACCCTTAGACGAGAATTCTTGAAACAAACCTTGGCAAAACCAACTTAACTTAAAGCTACTTACTTACTCCCCTTTTCACGTGTTAGGCTTAGGTCAGGCACACTGGGGTAGGCTTAGTTAGAAGCACCAGTTGAGTATGTTAGCCTAATGTATATATGACTGTATATATGTTTTATTACTTTTAACCATTGTATGGCTAAGAAACCATATCAATGCTTTTACAGTTCTATTTCGCAATACTTATCTTACTGTACGTACTTTTTATAATAACAATTATGGCAATTGTGGCAATACATTTCTCTTGTATGAGAAGAAAGACTGTGCAATAAATGTTAACCCTTTATTGACAAACGCCCGTCTCTCTATTCTCTACATCTCGTGAAAGTAAACTGCACTAGACTGACTGAGTGAAATACATGTCTATTGTTTCACACGACCCTAGAGATTGACTCTTGATCTGAGGAGCAAAGTTGTCATGTTGCACGGTTGTTGGAAAGCTGAATCCCTTCTTGTCTGTGCCAAGGAAGCTGATCACTTCCTATGCAGAGAAGAAAGTTTCCAGTGACCTCTGAGCTAGTTCGTAACACAACCCAATTAAGTTTAGCATAGTCAGTGGAGGCCTGGAATATCCGCAGTTCCACGTCGATACTACCGTTTATGTTATTCCAATGCGCAGGGCCTAGTGGGAAACTAGGAACTACACTACATGGCGCCCAAATGTTTGGTAAGGCGATAAACTAACGCAAGACAGTAGAGTAACTCAGTCGTGCATATTTCACACAGACCCCTTTCTCCCGTAAATACTCCAATAGACGTCTGGAGTGGGTGAAAGGTTAAAATCCGCCCGACCTTAGTAGGAAGAGATTCCTATGTAAAGCTCCGGTTTATTCAACGTTGAAGGATACAGTGTTCCAAAATATTGTGCACCTAATCTTTGTCTCCTTGGAGACCTACTCTGCAAACCTTGCATTTTTTACAATGCCAGAAAATAACGGAACCTCTGGGGCCGCAGTAGATGCGACTCAGCAAGGTCCCGAATACACAGACCCGGATGCTATAATCATCACGGTCAACTTAAGAAGATCTATAACGTTAAAACTTATAGAAAACGGACTGACACCTCAAGGTGGTACAGTAATTTTCGTGATAGAGGCTCACGAGTATCGGCAGACAGAGGTATTCTATTCATGGATAAACTTTCCAGCGGCAAACGCTACAACACAAGAGTTTCACTATTACAAAATAGAGAAACCTCCGGAAGAGTACGCTCCTTTCGAGGAGATTGAAATTCCACTTAAATTTCAAGAGCACCTGCTCTGGTTTAATGGCGCCCTAAAACACAATGATCACATAACTAGGCTCGGTCCTCTAGGTAGACCAGGAGCCACGTGGCCGGTTCTAGCCAGCTACACACCACATCCTGACATTGCAAGAATGTCTAAGGAAGAGCTGTTAGCACAGCTCAAAACACTAATAAAAATACATAGGCAATTAGTCCAATATGTAATGCGGACTGCAACAGTCCAGCCAGCTGTTAACTCACACCAGCTGACCCCTCATCAGGGAAACCTAAATAAAATTACACCACAGAACATACAATCATGTCTTGGTAAAACACCCGTAAAACGGGAACAAATTCCTTTCTGGTTAGCACAGAAAATCACTCAAATAGAGGCAGTATTTCCTGATACTACCCCTATTGAGAAACACGGAATCTTGACCATCTGCCTTCCTATGGGAATCGCACCACACGTGGAGGACTGTGACACTTGGGGTACAGTCTTTGCTTCCATTTACACAAAAACACACGGTGTTCCGTCTATGGCGGTAATACCAGAAGTGCTAAAACAGATTCAAAATGAATTCGGTCCAGAGCCCGCTTTAAATCTAGGTATGAAATTACTGAAAGACTTCAAGCAGGTCTCGGCTATATTATTAGCCAACATTTAAGGAGAAGCAGCATCTGTGGCGATTCGCCAGAAGGTGAGGGAAACAGATATAAAAAATCCTGTTGAGCTTGCAAAAATCATAGAAAAATGCTATGAAGAATTAGGTAGAGACAGCTTGGGTGGGAAACCAGTAAAACCCCAACTGCTCGAAAGTCCTGAAAAATTATTTATTAAAAATAATTTAAACACTCCTAAAAAGAGCTGGGATGGAAATAAACAATCCACTCCCAAGGAAAAAGTTTTCCAGTCCAGAGGAAGGTCTCCTCGACAGAGGGAAAGAACTCCGACTCGAGAACGCCAGTCTCCCCAGAGGGAGCCCTCTGAGAAAAGATATAACCTTAGAAATAGGGATAATCTGAAAAAACCTGATAGATATCAAAGTATTGATACACGTCCCTCTCGATCTCTTCCACAGAATTCGGAAAGAAGAGGACGGTCAGACCCAGGAGAGCACACCAAGTCCAAAGACAAGGAACCTGCTCAGTGTAAAAAATCTCAGTTTCAGAAAAAGAAGGTAGCTAGTATTAGAGTAATCAACCATGCCGAGAATACTGAGGACACAGTTGAAAAACGGGGAGTGGGCATTGACAATGTTGGACAGTGCAGCAGAAATCAGTATAGCGCGCAAGATCTTGATGAGTCATCTGGAGACAGTGGACACGAATGAATACATTCAGGTTGAAACTGCCGACACCAGACTTAGCGAGCCCCATAAAATATACGAAATAACATTGCGTATAGAGGGTGATAAGACTAGGAAAATTAAGGGTCTATTTTGGGATAAGCTCTCAAAAGGCTATGATATTCTGTTAGCTGAAAAAGATTGGCCCCCGGAGTTTGTCAGGGAGTGCCCTCGTGGCGAAGAAGTGATTATGCCTGCCTTCTCGAATCACATACCGATTCACAAAAAATATACATATGCACGGAAATGGGCAGTAGCACAGGCACCTGCATTGTATAAAAATCATGTAGGATGGGATGAGGATTCACCTCCTCACAAAATCCAACTAAAAATTGAACCAACTGCCCAACGGCAGTATCCCATAAAGCAAGAAGCTAAAAAACAGGTCAGGGAGATCTTAGATCAACTTGAATACCAGGGGGTGATTGAAACATGCACCTCTCAAATGAACAATCCTTTGTTTCCTGTCTCCAAGCCAGACAATTTATATCGTCTAGTTTTGGACTACAGACACCTTAATACATGTTGCAAAACGTTTGCAGTACAAAACTCGCATAGTGCAGCCCTAATGAATAATATAGTTAGGAAAAAATATAAAACGACATTAGACATATCTAATGGTTTCTTTTGTCAAAACATTGCACCAGAAAGCAGATATTTGACCGCTTTCTCCGCATTTGGGTCGCAGAAAAAATTCTGTCGACTCCCACAGGGGTTCAAGAACAGCCCAGGACTATTCTCAGCTAGGGTAACAGAGTTACTACAAATCTATGATGATGAAGCATTATCTTACGTAGATGATATCTATCTCACAGACGACGACTTGGATACTCACTTGAAAAGAGTGAACACCATTATACTTGGGTTCGCAGCAGAGGGTTACAAATTCAACTTTAAAAAGTCTTGAATTGCCCATCTGACAGTACTATTCTTAGGGTACGAATTATCAAGTGAAGGGAAAAGCCTAGCGGACAACTTCTTAGAGAAGTGCGCTGTACTCCAAGCTCCAAAAACGCTGAAGAATTTACAATCCATTCTAGGTTTTCTGAATTTCGGAAGAACTTACATTCTAAATTACGCAGAGAGGGTTAAACCTCTCTACGAACTAATAAAACCTGATTTTAAACAAATCAATTGGACTCAAAAACACACAGAAATTTTGAGATCACTGCAAACAGACATGTTAGCAAAAACAAAATTAGATACACGTGACAACACACGTGATCTTGTAATCCGAGTCATCCCAGGAAGATGCGATTTCACATACCTAACCTCTAATGAGGGAGAAAAGGTACCAATTTCAATTAAATCTCACTTGTACACACAAGCAGAAAAAACATTCAGTCACACAGAAAGAACTGTGAACGCAGTGCAAATCGCATTAGCAAATGAACGAGAACTAGCACACGGCAAAAGGATTAAAATCCTCACAGCGGAATCCGCCTTCGAAGCGCTATTCAGCCCAGTAAACCTGCCTACAGTGTCACTGGATCCGAAATGGGTACAGTGTATAGATTCTCTAGGAGCGGAAGACGTGAAATACTATTTCGCCCCGCAATACGAAGAACTGAATGATTTAGAGTATGAAGAAGAATATCCTCTGCCAATCGAAATTCTGCCTCTCCCACAATATGCCTGTATAATCTATACAGATAGCTCTGTACAGCATTTCAACGTAGAGAGAAAATCCTACGATACAGCATGTGCGATCATTAAATGTCATTGGCTGTGCGGTAAAATCAGACCGAAAGTAACAAAAACCGAATCAGTAAAGTACTGTTCGGCTCAGAGAACTGAAATTAGATGTTTAAAGATGGCGCTTGAAAATGCAGAACGCAAATTCCCGACACTTATAGTGTGCGACTCTCATTTTTGCGTCAACTCTTACAATAACAAACTGCAGAGTTGGATTGAAAACGACTACAAAGATGACACAGGTGCCACAATAAAGCATAAATTGCTCTGGAATGAGGTAGCTCTTTTAAGTAAAGAACTACAAAAGACTCACGTGATTCACGCACAGAGTCTTCAACGTGATGGCGTTCACGTTGCAGGGAATTCATTGGCTAATACAGCCACCGCGGAAGCAACTAAATCGGCTTCCGTAAGCCACAAAAAAGCGTACAGATAAATACATAGACGGGGAAACCATGCTGGCAGTAAGAACGACCGTAAAAGGCGACTGTGCAGCACTACCCGCAAACTATCCACTCAATTATGCATACATAATCGATGCAAACTCCGTTCCTTTTGCTCGAATCCCTGGAGTGGGGGACAGAGTAATTCCAAACACGAACAGGAGAATATTTTTAATAGCAGACGCACACATGGGTTTGGGTCTAAGGCACAGAGAGATCAAGGAATCACTGACTGAATTACAATCAGTATTCTGGTGGCCGGGGATGAGTGTAGAACACCAAATATATGCAAACAACTGTGAAAACTGTAATAGGGATCGCAGTAGTGAACCATGCTACCGGCTACCAGTCAGAAAGAGCGTAACGCTGCCTACACCCCATCCTGCGTCCTATTAACAGTTAAGACGAAAAGCACTTAAAAAATGTGGCCCCAGTGCTCGGCTGACGCTAGAACGGTTATAAAAGATGTGCGAGTCTTTATCGGCACATACGCAATTACCACGTTCCATTCTGACCAGGGTCCTGCTTTCAGCTCTCGAGCGTATAAGGAGGCCATGGCTAGCATGGGAATTGGGTTGCGGTATTCTTGTCCGTCATACCCCGGAAGGGAATAGTGTGGTAGAAAGAAAAAACCATGACATAAAGCAATCTATAACAGCGAAGGTATTAGGTTCAGGCGCTGGGTGGGTCAAACATTTAATAAGTGTCCAGACTAGTCTTAACAACATGCCAAGAAATTCTCTAAAAGGTTTCAGCCCATACGAACTATTGTTCGGAATTAGAATGCGAGTTCAGGACCTCGATAGTCAAATGTCAGTGGTACAAGAAGAAACAAAGCACTTTGATGTAAAGGATCGTTTGGCTGTTTTACAGGAACTGAATGAAAAAAGAAAATCATTAAGCAACATAAAGTTAAAGCAACAGCCAAGTACCACTGACGAGGCACCACCCGCAACAGCCCCAGCAAGGCCTGTCTGGATTCCAAAGATTGGGGATCTAGTCAGAGAAAAGATCGCGGTTAAGAAGGAATTTGGGCCTTCTTACAGAAAAGCAGTACCTGTCTTGGCAGTCACCGGAACAAGATCAGTTGTGCTACCGCCCCTTGCTGGGAAAAAGGAGAACAGAGTCGTGTCTATCGATCTGGTAAAACCACAAGCATGTGGCCTATAATTAACAGTAGGCCCAGTGGACTCCCAAGAAACAACAGAATACCCAAACTTACAACAATCCAAGAGGTTCAAACTGAAAGACTCATCACATTCGATCAGCCTGCAGTGCACAATGAAGGACTATGCAATAATGCCATGGAACTCGTGCCTCTTGAAACACAGATTGAAACAGTTCGTCAAGAAACAACACCAGTCTACACTAATGTGGCATCAGAAAGTGCTACCGAGAGACAGATTGAAAGAACAATCCCATCAATTGACAGAACTGCCTCTGGTTATTTCATCAACTTCGACAACTTCTCTGAAGATCTAAACGACCCCGAAGTGATGCCAGAAACAAAAAAGTCTTTTAAAGAAAAAGCAAAAGAACTCTTTCATCAACTGAAGAAAATCTACCTTGTTTCCCCTTGGCTAGAGTTCTGGTTCGGTCTAGGTGTATTTTTCCTCCTGCTTAGGCTCATCATGGTACTGTGTTTGGGAAAATTCATTGAAGGAAAATATATTACAATGGACACAGCAAGTCAGAACATCAACCTAGTCCTGAAACCACACAGATCATCCCACGTGAAGAAAAGAGAACTGTCAACAGTAAATGTCACAGCAATTCCAATACCTGGTGGGGTTGTATGGGAGAAAACAGACTATGAGATATATGGTCCGGTCGAAATCCTGAAGTATCCTCATCAACTAAAGGTTTCCTTAAGTGACTTTGTGACACCAAGTACATTCTCTGATGATTGGGACTTTAACAGTATTAATGACATGATGTCTGATTTAGTAATGTCAGCTAGATTCACAGATCATGATTATTTACAAGGTTCATCTAGTTATGAGCAGTTATTCTGTTACACCCACTATGGGGATCATTACTTGCATAAATCTGCACAGCCTAGAAATGTTTTTATGTATAATCAATGGGAACATTGTTCTACACCACCTAAAAGCAGTTCTAAAGCATTTTTTGAGAAATTCAAATACTTCTCAGGGTTTAACACCAGTGATGCAGAAAGTTTTATTACAAACTGTTAGATAAAACAGGAATGAAAACAATGCTGACAAATTCTAAATTGATATATTCAGAAGCATTTTATGACAAAATGATGACATTTGGTTTTGATTATTGGAAAAATAATATTGAAACGAAAACAATTTGGGGTACAAAAGATTGGCAGGTGCAAGGCATTGAAGCACTATTTAGAACCTGCATGATACCAGAACAAATGTTGTTTTTAAATGACACAATACACCAAACATCTTGTCTTGGCCTAGCTAAGATCAAAGACCTTAAAACACCGTCTATACCAAAGCCAATACCTGAAAATGTAACCGCAGATATTGAGTTAGACGTATCACAAATTTTAAATTTGAACAGAACACATCCTGATTGGAAAAAGTGGTTAATCTCGCCTACAGACACAAACAGCTGTCAAGATAGATTCCTGAATAAAACACAGGGGTTAAAAATGACCAGATTACACTCGAGATATTCCCAGAGACAACATCCAGGGATTATAACAACATACAGTGTAGGGAAACTCTGCCTCGAATGGCTAACTTCGTCCACACTGGCTGAAATTAAGCAACACTTGTCTTTACTAAAAGATGGTGCTGATTTGCGCGATTTAATTCTTGGACCACGCAAACAGCGTCAAAAGCGTTTCATAGCGACCAGTATCTATGCTGCTTACAACGAGGCTTGGAAAGTAAAGCAAATTGAAACTGCTGAAAAAATACGAGAAATTGATCGTATTAATTTGGAGAAATCACTTTCTGTGGTAGACAATGGGTTAACGACTCTGTCTTCCAGAATATATTCGTTGGACAATATTGTATCCTCTGCCTTTGATGTGATAGACAGAGATTTGCTAATGTTACAACATGGCCAGTCTCAATTGCGTTCTATTATAGAATTAGGCTGGACGCTGCAAAATCTTCGTTCAGGCTATGTGCCTTGGCGTTTAATCAACACAACGTCATTATTTTCCAGTTTTAACTTTACTGATAAACAGATCAGTTTGGCACAGAAAGGAGCAGACTATACAATCCTGAGCATCGAAAAACTCGAGAGATTACCATTGACAATGTCAGAGAGTCCTGTCATTGAATGGATAATACACGGAATTATCACAATTCTGATAACAACTTTCCGATTTAAAAAGTGCCTTGAGTACATACCTGCTGGCCAGTATGAACAATTGGGTAAAGGATATGTAAAATCCGAATGGAAATTACCATACACTCATTCTTGCTATAGTGACAGCGACAAAAATGTATTTCTTAGTGGTGAGAACTGTAAACATTCACTAAGCGGTATACTTTTGTGTCAGGGTATTAATTTACACGGAGCATGTGATGGAAATTCAAACAACCTTTCATGCCACCAGCTAGTCACACCTGCAACTCAGATAGAGCCCTTCTTTATGCAACTTTCGAACGGGAGTTACATTCTTAGAACGGATCACAGATGTTGTGGCCTCGTGCCAGGGAAAAGTTATCTAGTAGAAGTAACATCCATGGTCAAATGCTGTATGCAAGCATTGTTTCCGAGTGGGCCTCCAGACATAGTGACTCCCATCTGGCCTCGTCTGAATCTCTATTATATACGAATTGATACATTAAGCAAAGTTAAATCTGTACTTTTACAGACAACAGTGCCTATAACGTCATCTAAAGAGACGTATGATCTTCTAGTTGCAAGGACAGCTACTGAAGTTCATGACCTTTTATCAACAAATTGCCCCGTGCATTTCGTAGAAATGTTCAGCCAACTCCTTAACATGTCTAGTGCAACAAGCATCCCAGGCATATTTAAGACAGTCTTTACGGGACTGCTAACACCCTTCCAGGCAATTTTGGGAATCTTTCCTAATTTTGTGCACTCCATTTTTGGCGGCATACCATTATTTTTGGGACTCGTCGCAGGGATTCTATTTTTGATCCTCCTGCTACGTTATGGCAAGCCTCGGCTCAGACATAGCTCCCATGGGAATGGAAGAGACAATCCTAGCAATGCGCTACCGGGACAGGATAACTAACGTCCTCGGATTGGCCAGGCTGAGAGATCTAAACATGACCTGGTTCCTTTCATTCAGACCGATATGGCAAAATTGCATTTTACCTGTGCTACGGTTTATGCTTTGCGGCGATGAATGCGTGTTGGAAATCTGTCTTTCACTTCCATCAGCAGTACCAATGGACGTCGATACTTTGCTCAGTCCAATAACGGCTCACGCATTGTGTTGTCCCCAGCGGCTACCAATCCTGATGACGGCATTTGTGGAGACTCCTGTACTACAGCCAAGTGGTAACAGTGGAGCGAGTGACAAAAGCAACATCATCCAGGTACAACGTTCTGTGAGCATTGCTGGTCCTGCCTTCGATGACAGCAATCATTCTCACACCTGCCAAGTTACAGCGCTATCTAATTTGGTTGAACTATCACCTGAATTTGTAGACCAATTCTTTGAGAGCCTGTCTGATACGATGTTCTCACCCGTACAGAAACAATAACTTTTAAGAAGCTTTCCGACACACAGCGTTCCCATGAACTCTGAATTCGGCCTTCAGTTTTGATCAACAAAAACTGCCAAAAGCTTTGGAAATCTATTTTCTTTGAATTGGACAATTTTTCTAATATTGACCCCTTTTTTGGCACGAACAATTCTTTGCTTAACGTAAAAACTATTCCTAGAGAACAGAAGCTTCACACTTCTATTTCTAAACACATCTAGAGACATAACAACATTACACCAGCCTCTAGCACACATGTTATTACAATGCATTTTTATGTGATGATTTATCTCGCCTTTCTTCTGTCAGAGATACTTCATGTGTAATTCCTTTTGCATAATCGTTCATTGATTTCATATGCAATAATTTTTTGAATGATTACTATGCTTTAAAAAACGTACAGTACCTATATTCCATGTATTACAAGTACGCCTATTTCGAATGCATTTATGTATTTTGGGGTGGGCAATGTTACACATGCATCTAATTGCTTTAGTTTTAGTAATTTTGATGGACATTAACCCGTGGAGTGGGTGTTGCGTGTTTATCTAGGTTCCTGATCGATACTGTGACCTTATGCCCCTATTCGGCTATAAATCCATTTATTCCCTATATTGGCATAACCGTTCAAGTGCGATTTTCTGAAAAGTCATCTCTGGCCTCACACGAACAGAGCCACATTCCAGCATAGTTCTCTCTGCCACTTCCTTTGCGACCAATTAGTGCAATGACAGAGCAGTAGTCACTATCTGATATTCCTAGATAACACTCCGAGTTCTTCAACAAGATAAAAACTTAGCAAACCTGGAAATCCCCGCTTGCTATGTTTTGATTAGTAATGGAACTCTAATGAGCAACTGATAACTATCACTTCCTAGTGACATCTTTAATTGACGTCTTATGTCCAGCAAACTTGCGTCAAACCCGGCACCTGTCAGGTATAAATATTACCAACGTTGCCTTAAGCAATGTGAGCTGTAAGCTGTGAGCTGTGAGCTGCAAGACCCCGTGTTGGTAAATCTAGCACTCTGTCGCTGCAGCCTGCTATCCTGTGGTGGTGAAGCTGCTGATACCATTATCGCCGCTACAGCGCGAACTATGGTGCAGTACGCTTAAGGAGCTGAACAGCCGTCCCTCTGCGAAGACATCCAGCAGATTCCAGCTACCCGCGGACGCTGTCCCCCCTCCTTCCTCGACGCGCTGAAGAGAAGCCGCTGCCTTTCTCGTGCAGAGAAATCCAGTCCCGGCGCTTCCGGTTTACCCTCGCGGGTGACTGGGATATCGAGAGAGACCCCTGAAGGAGATACCAATCCTCCATCATTCTATTCAGAGGTATGGTGTTGACTAAACCCTTAGACGAGAATTCTTGAAACAAACCTTGGCAAAACCAACTTAACTTAAAGCTACTTACTTACTCCCCTTTTCACGTGTTAGGCTTAGGTCAGGCACACTGGGGTAGGCTTAGTTAGAAGCACCAGTTGAGTATGTTAGCCTAATGTATATATGACTGTATATATGTTTTATTACTTTTAACCATTGTATGGCTAAGAAACCATATCAATGCTTTTACAGTTCTATTTCGCAATACTTATCTTACTGTACGTACTTTTTATAATAACAATTATGGCAATTGTGGCAATACATTTCTCTTGTATGAGAAGAAAGACTGTGCAATAAATGTTAACCCTTTATTGACAAACGCCCGTCTCTCTATTCTCTACATCTCGTGAAAGTAAACTGCACTAGACTGACTGAGTGAAATACATGTCTATTGTTTCACACGACCCTAGAGATTGACTCTTGATCTGAGGAGCAAAGTTGTCATGTTGCACGGTTGTTGGAAAGCTGAATCCCTTCTTGTCTGTGCCAAGGAAGCTGATCACTTCCTATGCAGAGAAGAAAGTTTCCAGTGACCTCTGAGCTAGTTGGTAACACAACCCAATTAAGTTTAGCATAGTCAGTGGAGGCCTGGAATATCCGCAGTTCCACGTCGATACTACTGTTTATGTTATTCCAATGCGCAGGGCCTAGTGGGAAACTAGGAACTACACTACAGAATCACATTAATCAAATCGGTACCTAGGCCTCTCCATCTATTCAGGAGTAATTCATCTAATATATTGTATAGGGGACCTGGATCAGAATGCTGACTCTCATATAACATAATGATATGTTGGATCATGTACATACCAGCTAAACGTTGTTCAGTTGGAGTAAGACTCAAAAATGTTTGCGCTACTGAATCATCTTTATATACGCTGTCATTTCCAGCCCATTGGACTGCTGACCGGGCTAGTTCTTGTTCACGCATTGTACTAAGTTCGTTGTAACCTATTCTATCTTTTAGGATTTTATCAGTGGCTTGGAATAAATGTTCAAGAGAACATTTTTCTGGTATGGGAGAAAGAAAACGTTTTTTATTTTCTAGGCGTATAGGTCTGTCGAAAGGTCTATCAAAAGAATACTGTTTAGGGAGTTTCACTCTACCTACGTACGCCATCATCTCGGGGGGGGTCTGACTCTTCTAACCCATTCTCTTCCTCTTCTTCCTCGGTTTCGCTCTCTTTCTCGGCTCCCCTAGCTTCTTTCTCTTTTTCATGAATTATTATTATTTCTTTGCGGATCTTTCTGTACATGGTATCTATACAATTTTGTTTGTCATGTTTGCCGTCAGATATGTTATTACTCCACTTCACCAACGTATCCTTTTCTTCTTTGCTTGTTTCTGGTCTATCGCGTTCCCTTATCAAACAATTAATCAGAAATCGTAAGATCATACTTTGTGTCTCAACCTTCTGGTGTGCCATGCCCTTGCGAATGCATTCAGGTCCCTCCCCTGTTCTAATAAAATTATATATATTGTCTAGATGGTCAACCATGTCGGGAAAAAGCATCAAATAATCCGTAACGCGTCGTAGACGTAACGAAGATAATATCATGTCCCCCTTGCCAGGTACTGGGTCGTATCTACAATCTGTCAAGTATTGTCTAAGGGTTTCGAATGTAGCTGGTCTAGGTGTACGTTGTAATGCTAGTTCTCTATACGTTATTCGTTTTGCTTGTGGCGGGGTGTGAAGATATCCTCCTACTGCGCCTCCTGAAGCGGAAGCTTGGGCGTGAACTGACTGGACTGAAGCTGCGGGAAGAGGTGGCATAGGTACTGGAGGCGGACACTGGGTCACATCTGTCGCGAAAGGATTAAGGGGACCAATAGTAGGTGGGACTGTAACGGTAGCAGTAGAAATAGGGGAAGTAACAGGTGCTGGAAGCGTGACTTGGGAACGTGGAGGGGTCGTGGCTTGAACAGCGGGTTGAACAGTCGGAGAAGACTGCTGGGCATTATTAACGGGTGGTACGGGTACATTAGTATATGCTGGAGCTACATCATCCAAATAGGAAGAAAGGAAAATAATTGCTGCGGTTTGTTTATGACTGAGTTTAGTTGGGACCAATGGTGGTGGCAAGTTACATGGTACTTCCGGGGTCGCCTTGGGCAGGCCCTCGGCAAGAACTGGATACAGTCCTGTAATAAGTGCATTTCTCTGCCTGTCTTGTTGTTCTATTCTGACTCGTTCTCCTTCTTCTAGTAACTCCTTTTCACTAGCTTTTTCGGATTCTTCTCTACTTCTCTCTGCTTTTCTGATTTCCTTTTCATTTCGTCTATGAGCTTCTTTACGCCATAATTCTATGGCTTCATTCTGGGATTGTCTGGCTTTCTTTTTCCACAGTGCTTCTTCTACTCTCATGATGCAATCAGCATCCCATGTCCCTGAGACAGGCCATCTATACTTTTTTTCCAGACGCCTTAGTGTAGTCTGCCCATAAATCTAGGTACAGTATGGCATCTAAGCCATGCTTATTATACATAAAATGTCCAGGAGTGTCCCTAGGCGGGACGGGAACTGCTTCTTCTAATATCCCTTTCCTGGTTCCTATCTGACGTAACTTTGAAAACAGCGGCATGGTCGGATTACTTTAAACGTGGACACAGTAAAACACAGTAATGAATAGCAAAACAATCATTCATACCACAACATTAGAACACATTAAAAAAACATGTTACCTGATACATAGAGAACACATAAAAGCGAGACTGAAACTCGAGTTGCAACACTAGAATACTGAATCACTGGATTACTAGATGCACTGCTAAAACAGTACAGACCGGTCCCATAAAGAGACACGTCGGACCGTATCCACCTAAGTGAACACGTACGGACCAGGTCTGTGTACCCAGACCTGTCTTGACCGGGAACAAATTAATGAACCCGTCTAGATGCGTTCCCAACAACGGTACTCACGGGAAGCAGAAACTGAAGGCCTCGGAAACTGGACTGGACTAGACTGCGTCAGGTGACGATTCTCCTACGCATGCGCTTCGGAACAGGTGGGCCTCTGGACACCTCGGACTTTGCTCTCTCGACTAGGGGCTCTGGTCGGGATCCTCCGCATTCCTCACCACCTCGTCTGGATGCTGGGCCGCAGTCCCCGTCTCCTCCGTAGGCCCGAGGGAGAATAGCAGGAAAACCCGCGGACGTGCACTTGTTCCGTCGCTGCCGCAGAAGGGGTCAAGGCCTGCGGGTCATCACCGGCGAGTGGGGAAGGGGGGGTCCCTATTCGGGCGCCAAATTATGTGGTAAATAAATTTTACCTAATCATTTTTCCATATAATTATCAATACAAGACAGCTCATTCAAATGAGAGGCAGAGTCCGTGGAGTCTGAGTCATACGGGCTTTAATTGAATAATCCTCGAGGATGGGACATCATGTTCCATCACCACTAAGGTTCAGGAAGGGACATTCAACTTTTTATTAACAGTACACATTATATATAGTAAAACGGTACAATTGGAGCCAATACAGTAGGCGGAACAGGTAGAAAGAGAGAGATAAGAACACATGTACGTAACAGGAGGCGTGTAAGAAGGCGTACACATGGGCGTGCACTGGATATGTCAGAGAAACGTAACATGAAACATCACAAGTGGGTGGATGCTTAGTGAAAGTTTGCAGAGTCGGAAGAAACTTCTAACCTATATGCGCGCGCAGATGAGCGTGACGTGTAACCGGGGAGAACTGGGGGCTTTGACTTTTGCACGAGTAGAGGAGACTGATGTCTGGGGTGTCAGAACAACCTGCACGTAAAACATATCTGATATCTCATGTTTGGAGGATGTAGTGTCTGGAGTAAAAGGTCTCTCGGGCAGAGGCCGTTCATCACTGAATGCTAGTGCGTGCAAAGGGATCTTCATGTAAAGTGCGGGGGCCATAGGCCTACCATGGTAACGGGAACAGTAAATTACTTGCACGGAGACAGGAAGGCAGGGCCGTTTGCTCTGCAGCCGGGAATATGTTTACCTATTTCACTAGACTGGAATGTGTTTTCGAGGAGGCTGGACAGATAACTTGTAGGTAAAACTTCATCTTGGCAAGCGAACCAGGCCGAGCCGGGCACCGCTCGTCTGAGGCAGGAAGTAAGGCAGAGGTCAGGGATGCATACCTAACAGCAGCATTCAGAGGAAGAAAAGAACTCGGAGACTCGTTTAGGGGCCTAACTCGACTGGGCCAGAAAACGTGGACAAAAACGTGAAAGTGCATCATGTAAAGACGTTGGCACCATAGGCCTAGAAGCCTAATTAACGGGATATTTATGCATGGCTGGATAGCTGACATGTTAACGTTGGACGCAAATGTACTTGCGTCTCTCTAGCATGAACAAAAAAGAAGTTACACGACATACAAGGAACATGGGTGCATGGATAGGGTGCGAGTTGGGGGACACTTTGGCTACCTGAAAATTTCTATTACCTCACTAGACAACCCCGCGCAGTCAGTGCTGACCTTTCTGGACGAGGTGGAGGCTTTCGGGATGGTGTCAAGCCTTAAAGTGAACAGGGGGAAGTTGATGCTCCTACCGTTAGGCAGCAACTCTCATACCACGAATGAAACACCTCCGTCTTACGGGGGTCTACAGGTTCAGATGCGGCTCCCCTATCTGGGGATCATCCTCACCCCCTCCACAGAGCAAACATTCACCCTGAACTACTCTAACATCACTTCCCAAATCCAAAGAGACTTCAGGAGATGGCAGAAACAGCCTCTATCATTATTGGGGCGCATCGCTGTGGTAAAAATGTCCGCACTCCCCAAACTGTTCCACATTTTTCAGACCATCCCATGGATTCCCCCCGTGGGCACCATCAAGAGACTGCAAGATGCAGTTCAGCACTTTATGTGGGCCGGAAAAAAGCTGAGGATGCGAAGAAGCTTGTCCTTTCGAGCACCGGACGAGGGGGGCCTGGGGATCCCCAACCTACAGCAATATTTCCAGGCGGTGCAATTAAGATATTTAGTGGAGTGGTATATGCCCGAGTCGGAGAAGAGGTGGCTCTCCCAAGACAGGGCAATGGCGCAAACTTCGCTTTGGAAGATACCCTTCCTCAATCACGCAAATAGACCCACATACTTTCAGAAATCCTCCAAAACCCGCACGGTGCTACGGTTGTGTGACTCAGTGGCAGCTAAAAGAGGGTTCAGTACTTTCCCATCACCTCTTACACCACTCTTTGATAATCCTGACTTCACCCCGGGGATGGATGCTCACACATTCCCACGATGGCGAGGGTCAGAATGCAGATCGGCGGGTCATCTCTTCGACCTGGAGGGGTTCATCCATTCACCGAGCTACCACAGCTTTACAGCATTGCTGCCCCACAACTCTTGCAATACTTTCGAATCTGTCATTGGTTAACACAACCCGACATAAGCCCCCCTAGTTGGTAGGAAACAGACGGCATTTGAAAAGTGGCTAATCACCAAAGAATCAGACTGCAAACTTACCAAAGGTCTCTGTAAGATGCTCTGCCGGCCCCTTCAGGTAAATCGATCGGTCGGCCAGCGGCGTCGGGAGGAGTTGTGGAGATCACTCACAAATAAGGAATGGCAATATATATATATTAGAGCCCACCACACAGCCGGATACACAGCCAGTAGGGAATCCGCGGTGAAACTTGCAACATACTGGTATCTGACTCTGGTCAGACTGCACAGAGGTAACCCTAATCGAAGCCCGACTTCCTGTGGAGGGTGCGACATAGAGGGCACGTTAACACTTCTTCTTTGGGATTGCAAAGAGGTCACAGCCTATTGGACAACAGTCTTTAAAGACATTGACAGTCACTTCGATGCCAATATCCCCTGATTCTCTGGATACACACTGCTGGGGCTTCCTAATGCACTCACCTTCCCACTGAAATCACCTAGAGGATGACAAATGGGTCTGTTCATAAGCGCGGCTGTTCAGCACATCTTATCTCTTCGGGGTACAAGCACTCGGCCCACTCACACTGGTTGGCTACATAAACTATGGTACACGCTGGGCATGGAGCGCATCCAAGCCACACTTACACAATTCGCAGCATCCTTTCACACGGTTTGGCAACCTATTTTGTCACACTTATCATTGTAGTTTAACGAAATAACTTGCCAAAAGAATCTCCGACTATTGCAACTTACTCAGGCACAGCCTCCTAAAGCAGATTCTGGAACATAGACACCAAGCTGCTCTCACATGTAACGACACATGAAAGCAACAGCACGGCACACTAGTTGGGGTGTGGATAGTTTGAAGGGGGTTTTTGTTCTTGTTGATTGTTCCTGGGGTGGAAAGCAAGAGCCTCGACCCACCCAAGGATACTCGCTACATAAACAAACTTATGCGGAACTGCTTTATCAAGCAGGATACAAGCGGGTACCAAGGCTTATCTTCACAGTATTTCTTGGGGTACATATGAGAAATGTACTGTACTTGCCTTATGCTAAAATCCATAAAACAAAGTTAAACCAAGAAAATGACCGCTACGCTACACTACGCGTTTCTGCACTATGCTACGAGCAATTTGCGTAGCGTGCAGTAGCGGAAACTATGCAAACTACGCCCGATTTAGCTTAGTCCTGCGCCCAGGGTTAGCTTCCATGTGAGACAGCCACCAATTTTGAGTTTCTCCTTGACCTCCTCCGACAACGATACCCGTTGAGCAAACAAAAGGCCCCCCGCAGATGGGGTGACTTGAGTCTCTGCAAAGCTCGAAAATGCAGAGGGCCCAGGAATATGGCCTGAATCGAAGCAAACAAGAGACAAACCACCCTGGCAATGCTGCGCAGGGAAGTTTGAGGTTTCCTTAGCAATTGTCATACCTCGTGCGGAATCTTCGCTATCTTCCTTAAAGTGGGAATTGTGTGGCCTCTATCGAATCAATCACAAATTCTAGGAACGTGATCAAGGGGGAGAGGGTGAGGCTTGACTTGGTCTGATTGATTACAAACCCCAGAGACTGGAGAAGCTCCACCGTGTATCGCAACTGTCAGGAGAGGGCTTGTAGACACTGGTTCATGAACATCATGTCATCCAGGCGAACAATCATCATGTATTCCTTGCACCCGGAGGCGTTCTAACACTGGGTGCAGGGCCTTGAGAAGCACCAAGGCATGGAGGGCAGGCCAAAGGGCAGAGAAGTGAACTGAAAAGATTCCTCCCCGCATGGAATTAAAGGAACCACTGGTGTGGTGGAAAGATCGTCATGTTCGCATTCTTGAGGTCCAGCCTGACCATCCAATTGTTAGGGCAGAGCAAGTCTTGCAGAAGATGGATTCACTCCTTCTAGAAGTGCTGTAAACCAACCACTAGTTCTCAAACATGTATTACTGGTCAGTGACCTCCTCCTTTTTCTGTACCAGGAACACATTGCTTACAATCCCCACTTGTTAAGGGAATGTGGGGCAAATTGCCTCTTTCTCCAACAGCTCCTGTACTTCTCGCTGAATAAACTGGGTCTCATGTACCAAGAACTGTAGCTGCCTGGGGGCGTCACTTCCATGGTTGAACCATGGCACTCGATATGGGACCCTTGAACCATCTTCAAGACCTAGGCATGGGCTTTAAGGGCACACCAACTGGCAAGTAACTGTGCCAACCAATCGCCCAAGCCAAAGCATGAGAGAACTTAAGAAGTCACAGTGGGAATTGTTGTTGCCGTCCCGACGGGGGCCATTGTTATGTTATGTTATTGGTGTTTTGTAAAGCTCATGAATCACCCAGGGGCAACTCCACGCTAACGTAGTCCAATTACCGAGAATAACAAAAGGCCAGGAGAAAATATCAGTATAAGAAAGCCTTCAGCTGTTTCATGAAGGTCAGGTAGGAAGGGGCCTTGTGAAGCCCTTCTGGCAGGGAGTTCCAGTATTTAGGACCTACATATGAAAAGGCTTTACCTCCCAGGCAGTTCCGTTTGATCCGGGGGATGGCTAACAGCGCCTTACTGTTAGATCGTAAATTACAGCGTGAAGTCTGTCTACAGAGTCTATTTTGTAGATACTCAGGGCTGGTGTCCTTCAGAGCTTTAAAAACTAAACAAAACTTCTTAAAGAAAGATCTCTTTTTAATTGGCAGCCAATGGAGTTCCTTCAATAAAGGAAGCAATGGTGTGCCAGAGGGGCAGATCAAGACCATCTGAGCGGCAGTATTTTGGATTACTTGGAGCTTTGCTAGCTGTGTATCACCTACTTCTGCCAGCAAAGCGTTCCCATAATCCAACCGGCTGATCACTAAGGCCTATACTACCATTCTACGGTGGCTCACGGGAAGATATGGAATAATTTTCCGCAGCAGCCGAAGGCTATAATAACAGGAACTCATGATATTGCTAACATTTTTCTTCATAGCACTGTCCTCTGTGCCGGCCTCACTCTCTGGTCAGGTAGAAACCTCCAAAACATATCAAGTCCTGCCACTGTCCTCTCTGAGTTGGTTGGCCTCTGCCGGAGGCGGCTTGAGAGGAACGGCCAGCCGAGAGACCCCTACTGCGGCTGGCCCCGGAGAAAACATGCACATTGAAAATGCGCTTTACAGTGGACTGGGCATTTTCCAAGGAGTTGAAAGTGGAGAACAATTTACTAAGCTCCTTGATGAAAGGCTCCCTGAGCTACCTTCCCTGCCTGCGAAGTGGCTAGCTCCCCCAACCTGGGGTTCAGCTTAATCAGTAGGGACTGCCACCTCTCCATCAAAATTGCACAATTGGAATTACCCAAAAATATTATTGCTCTCTGGGGACAACTGGATAGGACATCAAGCTGTATTAGGGCTTCAGTTGCTTTTGCGCTTCTGCACCATGTCGAAGATTTTAACTAAATTGCCTGTGATATCTAAGAGCTTGTCTTGGCAAGCCCACCAAGACCTCCAACGAGGGCCGCGTACATTCCTCCCACAGATGGGACCGGACATCTTGGTCCAATGGTTTGTGCAGTTTCCATCTTGTCAAAAGGGACCAACTATGAAGAGCAGGGGTGTAAAAGCTCATCTGGATCGAAAAGGTTGTACTGGGTGTCCTGGGGAGTCTCTGAATGATGGGAAGGACACCATGACCGCTGATGGTTCTTTCGCTTTCCAATCCCATTGAGGAATCATCTGAAGGTGAAGAACAAACTCCCTGTCTCACACCATGTGATGGGGGAGGGTCCACCTGGGCACCTGCCGGCGGGGGAGGGGGGCTAGTATCCAGGAACGGCTGTTTAAGCCTGTCAAAGACTTCCAAATCCACGCCCTCTGGGTAGACACGCTTGCGAGGGTTCTCGGGGGGGTTGAGCAGTGGCCTGCTTCTGAGGTTTGGGGTCCGAAGGCCCTAGTAGGTCTTCCCTCTTGGTAAGGGGTGGAAGGCATTGCTGCTCCAACTTGACTAGTCTCTTTTCAAGAGGGGCCAATATCTCTGAGACCACCAGGACAATAGAGGCATCCACCGCTTCACAGAAATCATCTGTGACCGAAAAGTACTGGACGTTCTCTTCCTCATAGTATTCCTCCAAATCCTGCATGAGGAATCAGTACAGTCAGACAGTAAGAGGCTGGGTTAGAATTAGTGGCCACCAGCCAGGTAAGAGGGAGGGAAAGCACTGAATGGGAAACCCAGCCAATGAGGTCACTCTTGGAGTGATTTGTTACCTATTACATTCAACTGACAGGGAAACTGGCCCTTATCCCTGGGATTGCCCAGGCCCCCAGCCTAATCCTGTCCTCACAGGCTAGAGCTGAGAAGGCAGACCATCGCCCTTCTAATTTAAACGGGCTAATAATGCAGCCCGGGTCTCCACCATGAGCAGAAACACAGGTTTCTGCCAACTTACCCCAGGGTGTTAAGCTCCAGGACGGCCGGGGAAATTGGCATGTAAACACAAATGTTTGTGGAGAGGTTCGGCAGCAGGACGTAACTGACATGTTCTTCTCCCGAGTTGCATATGAAATATGATCAAAAGAGGCGCCCTCTAGTGGTCGGCAAACCAACGCTCACTCCAGCCTCAGATGAAAACTGATGATATGTCAGGGGCTGCGAAGAGCCTTCCTGCAGCCGCTTGGGCAAAGCAGACATTTTGTTCTCTTTAAGCAAAATACCACAAAACAGTATAGACAACGAAGCCCACAGATAGCATGAACAAATAAATTAACAAATAGCAGAGCATTAGTCGAACTACGAATTAAAATGAGGAGCGAACTCCACACTTTTTTTCCACTGGCTGCAGCAGCGAAGAAAGAGGGATTTGGACGAGGCAAGTGCAATTCATGGGAATGGCGGCTCCTGATTGGTGAATTCTGCTTCCTGTTTAACTTCAAATGTTTTCCTTGTGGTTCTTGGGAAATTAAGTCCAGTTTGAGGTGTTTTATGAATTTTAAATGGCTGCTGTTGAAAATAAAGAAGAAAGATATACCTAATCTTCGCCTCTGGGTCATGACATAGAATCAGACCAAACATGGATGTCTGAGCAACCAATGTGAAACACCTTAATGGAAAGTGTAACAGATTTTCTCAGAATAGAAAACATGGTGTCTGTGTAGTATGTCCACAGTGTGGAGAAGTGTGGCTCAAATGGTTAGAGCGGCAGACCTTGATGCAGAGCTCAGGCCCGGGACCAGGGTTCGATTCCTGCCTCGGCGGGTCTCGGGCTCATAAATTCCTCTGACCTGATATTCTCGCCTCAGCGCCTATTCTAGTCATGGGCCCCACGCTGCAACTCTGGGCAATAGCTTGCTTAATCTCCACAACGGCCCCCAACAGCGCTGGGGATGCCTGGTTTCACCATGGGGTGTCCGACACTTCACAAGGAAAGCCAGGAAGGGTTCCTCAGCGGTATGAGTACAAGTGCCGGGAGACCCTTGTTGGGTAGCTGTGCGCTATACAAGTACAAAACATTTACATTTCCTCCTCACTGGGAATCAAGTACCCCTTTGTAGTATTTGACTCTCTCAGTGTAGTGAAGAAGAGTAGTCCAAGGCCTACTCAAAGCCTACTAGCCCTGGTGTGGGCTAGTAACATCAGTTCACTGGAAGGCAGCAACAATTATTGTACAGTCAATATAAATACTATGCATTACATTACAAATATATAAATCAGGCAGATTGAAATACCTTTGGTGACTCCCTATTATTATATTACACACCTAGAGGACCTGAAACTCATAATTTCAATACTCTTAAAGTAGACCAGATGTAACACCCCCATTATAAAGGGGTGTCATTTTAAATGGGGCAGGCCTACTGGCTTTTTCCAGGAGCCACCACATTAAAAATAATAACCACATGTCATGTATTATGAAGCTAACAAATTATAAGGAGTGTCAAGAAATATAAGCAAATGAATGGGCACCACATTAATAAAATTAATCTTATCTCTTGTTTGAACGTGTGACACTTTTAACATTAAATAAACTAATACTAATACAAAGGCATGTTCTATATTAGCAAACAAGTATTGCTCATTTTCATGTTGTCAATAACGAAGTTGAATTTGAAACACAGACATGTCTGAGTCTTTTTTTTACTCGCTACAAGCCATGTAAGGTATCCACCAGACTAAGCACTGGGGGTTCATGCACTCCAAAGACCAAGAGAAAAACCTCCAGCTCTTTGACTGCTTGGAAACAACAACATGGTCTCCCCGGACTTAAGGTGACTATTTTGGACACTTCCGTGAGGCAGCTGGTCTCCCTGCAGCCCACCATAACACTCCACAAAAATGGTGGTCATGCCCCTGCACTTCCTTGTGGCCACAACAAGTGGATAAATTGGTATGAAAGCTCAGGGGGGAGGAAATATAGGGAGAGCCATGCCTGAAAAAGAGCATACATAATGAGAAACTTGCTCAGCTCTTTCCTTAAATCCAACCTTGGACAGCTGGTTGTCTTTCATTTCATTTTGGGTAGGACTGATGCACCATGATGCTTTGGTTCATGGTGGGCGATATGATAGAGCCCGAAGGCCCTGTGAGTCCTGCCAGGCTACCGACGTTCCGCAGGAGCTGACATATATTGTGTTCCGTTACCACAGCAGGAGGAAGAAATTGTTCTGTCCCACCTGCAGGGAAGAGCTGGGCATTCTCCCATGCCCACAGAGAGGCCAGCGATGCACCCCATGCATAGCCACAGGGGACAACAACTCTTTTGGCATGTGGTACTGTGGGACCAGAGGAATAGGGTCCCCGGTAAATCCTTGATAGTACTGACAATTCACAATGTCTGTCCTGGTGGATGTATTCCCTGGATATCCTTGCTTTAGGCCCCAGAATATGTAGTCCCTGGAGCCAAAAGTTGGCTCAGAGAGGGTGGCCCCACACACACACTCCTCTCCCAAATAATTACAAGGTAGTCACAACTACACGCAGACACTGCAGTGACAGGTCTGAGAACACTCTGAAGGGCTGTTTGGGTGGGAGGCACAATTAGTGCTGCAGGCCTACTAGCTTTAAACTATAAGGGTTACATCCGATTCGGGGGCCGGGTGGGACGTGCAATATTTTTTCAAAAAGAATTGCCTGGCCACCAGTCTTGGAACTGCTAGTTACTCATGCAGATTTGTAAATACAATGCATCACGTCATTGCATTTTACTTTCACAGTTGTATACCTGTTTGAAGCACTCAATGAACTGAACAGTACTCAATGTCATAGCGCATACAGGCATTGTTTGTATCACCGACTGGTGTAATTGTTTGAATTAATCGTTAGATTAGAATTTATTGTCGTCATGTTTACGTTTTTGAATTGTCCAGTTCTTTATGTTTTTATTGAATGTGTATTCTTTTCATGCTTCAAAATAAAATGAAAGGATGTTTGAAATTAAGTTGAATTAATAAAACTGTGAAAGTAAAAAGCAATGACGTGATGCGGCCTACTAGCAGCATTTGATATACCGGCCCTTGGCACACACAGTGTAGTATACAATGACTTAGCAGTAAATCTTATTAGCCAAAAAGGGAAAACTTATATTTATTTATTTATTTATTTATTTATTTATTCAGGATTTATAATTTGCATGGCTGCCTCACGACGAGGCGTCCCAGCGCAACCAGAGATCAAAAGGGAGCAGTGGGGGTTACAACAAGCGTTCCTTATTATTAAATGGCAGGGAATAACCATGTCTTTACAGACTTCCGAAACATCAACAGAAACTAATCCTGAAACATATTTTATCATAGGAGCACTTGCACTACAACACTGAGCAGCAATGAGAAAGTGTGCAGAGACAGTAAACCAGCAAAACAGAGTAAAAACCAGGAGGTCAGAAAGCAAAAAGACAGGGGAAACACGAAAAAATTTGCCAGGTCTAACATATGTCCCATCCAACTGAAAGTAGGGAGAACTATCCGACCACCTGGGAGTTCTGTACACTAAGGCTTAAAAACCTGGACAGACCATCAGCGTTGGCGTGTTCTGTGCTATGGAAGGGTTGCACCGTGAATTCCATTCTCTCTAGGGAGATGGACCGAATCAATAGTTTTGGGTTCTCACCCCTCATCTGCATCTGAGGGGCCTGTGGTCTGTCTGAACTCCGAAGTGAGTCCCAGACAGTTAGGGTCTCAGCTTCTTCAGTGCCCAGACCACAGCAAAAGCATCTTTCTCTATGGCACTCCACCTCTGAGGAGTAGTCACCTGCTAAGGAAGACTATAGGCTGGCCGAGGCCCTCTTGATACAATTGTGAGAGCACCGCCTCCACACCATGCTCTGTGGCATCAGTCTTGACTATGAATTCCTTAGAGAAGTTGGGTGCCTTGAGCACGGGCACACTGCACATTGCTGCCTTTAGGTCATCAAAAGCCGTTTGTCCAGAACAACTTCTTGGGCTGCTTCCTGGAAGTCAGCTCAGTCAAGGGGTCAACAATCATACCATAGCCCTTGACAAATCTCCTGTAGTATCCTGTGATACCTAAAGAGGCTTTCACCTTGGACTGGGTCTTGGGGGGCTCCCAAGCCATAATGGTGTTGATCTTAGGCTGTAAGGGTACCGCCTGGCCACTTCCTTCCTGGTAGCTTATAAGTACACCACAGAGTCCTGCACGATCTGCCACTTACTTGCCTTGATCGTGAGGCCTGACTTCTGAAGACTATTCAACACTTCCCATAGATGTTGCAAGTAATCTTCCTAACTGGAACTGTACACTGGAATGCCGTCCAGGTAGGCGGCACTCAAATCCTCCAGTTGAGCCAACACGTTCTTGACCAATTTCTGAAATGTTGCACGGGCATTCTTCAATCCAAAGGGTATCACCCAGAATTTGTAATGCCCTTTTGGGGTTGAGAATGCTGACCTCTCCTTCACCCCATCGGGTAAGGCAATCTGCCAGTATCCAGATGTTAGATCAAACATGCTGAGGAACCTAGCAGTTCCCAACTGATCTATGAGCTCATCAGCTTTTTGGATGGGGTGCGCATCAATCCTGGTGCTGTTATTGAACCCACGGTAGTCCACACGAAACCACAGTTCAGGTGTGGTACAGGGTGCAGCAGCCTTTGGGATTAAGACCATTGGAATGACCCAACTGTTGGAGGCCTCTGTCACCCCTAATGCCAGCATCTTGGAGACCTCCTCTTTGATGCTAGCTCTGACCCTGTCAGTCAGCCTGGAAATTTTGTGCTTCACAGGAGGACTGTCCCCAGTGTCCATGTCATGGGTACACCAATGTGTGACACAGGGGTCAGAGAGAACTTGGCAAACTGCCCCCACAACTAGCAATATTCACTCTGCAGTTCTGGGGTCAGGGTAATGGAGAGGATCACACCTTCTACTGACCCATCATGCTCCTTGGTAGACAGGAGGTCAGGAAGCGGCTCACTCTCCTCCTCAAACCCATCATCTGTTGCCAAGAGCATGCTCACTTCAGACCTCTCCAAATGTGGTTTGCGACAGTTCACAATATTGAAGGGATTTGTTAGCATGAGCTGAAAGCCATTTTGTAATTCTGGCAGCCATCTTGTTTGGCATGTGCTGCCACATGCTCGCCATGTGCTCTGTACTCCCTCAGCGTTGACTGCTCTTGTAATCTGCCTGGAAACAAACTATATTTAGCATCTTCTACCTTCGCACATGCTCAGAAGGACTTAGCTAGTAGAATGCACTTGCTTCTCTAGTATAGCTGTCAGGCTATTTTTGCTGCTGTATGGAGAAGTAACTCTCCTCCCACTTTGTTGAGCAAGCAGATCTTGCATGGCCATCTTAGGCATTTTGCATGCTTACATGAACCAGGACTGCCCCTTGGTCTTATGCTGACTATGTAACCCTAAGGATATATAAGGCCCCTTTTTCTGTACTCCTGAGACTGCCTCATTCAGTTGCTAAGGCTTCTGTGCGACGTAGTCTCCCTCATCTTAGTTGAATAAATGCATTCTTTTTATATTTCAGCTTCTGTCCCAATTTCTTCTTTGTTGGTTTAAAAAGACCAAGTATCAGTGGGACCCCTGAGAAGGTTTCTATGTTCTACAAAGGGAGAGTGCAAATTCACCAGTAGGTGATGTTGCTTTTGAGCTTCATTACCTCTAAAGGCCCAGCCCATTTGTCCTGCAGTGCACAAGGCTGTACTGGGGCCCCAGGGGCCCCTGGCTGGCTTCTAAGTTCACCTGAGCGAGTTTCCTGAAGCAGGACATCATTGGGCACATGCATCAACCTATTTAGGAAGTGCAAACGGTGCGAATCGGTAAATTCGGCCGTTTGGGCTTCCTAAATACGTTTTTGGGATGCATGAAACAATTTTTCAAAATTCGCTTTTTTTTGCATTTCCTAAAAATGCGAATGCATTTAAGTAATCGCATTTGTGCGATTCCTTAAATGCAATGCATCAATTTAAAAAAAAATGCTAATTTTGAAATAGGAAGTGCAAATTAACACGAGGTTGACCCTCGTGTTAATTTGCGAATTTCTTTAAAAAAGCACAAAAATGCATTTTGGAAAGTGTCATGTTACAGACACACATGTCCTTAGGACATGTGTGTGTGAAACATGCACTTTAAAATACATTTCAGGGGTGCAGGGGGGGGTCCTTTGGACCCCCTTCTGAACCCTTGCAATGCATCAACAAATTGCGAATTCCAAAAAATAGAAATGCAAAACGGCATTAATTCCTATGGGCCTCTAGGCCGATAAGAATCAATGTAATGCCATTCCTTAATTGCGATTCGCAATTAAGGAATCGCAAATTCCGACAATTAAGAAATCCTAAAAAAAATGTGGATTTCTTGATGCATAGGATTTTGCAATTCCTAAATTGCGATTCCTTAATTTTCGCAATTTAGGAAATGCAAATTCCTACAATGATGCATGTGCTAGTTGGTTTCTAAAGGCCAACATGTAGGTAAATACATCCTGGGGAGTTTTCCTGGGAGCTGTCTCCCAGACTTCCTTGACCAAACTGAGAGATCCGCTCACAGGGTGCCCATATAGAATCTCAAAGGGACTGAACCCTAAAGACTTCTGTGGTACCTCCCCTACTCATATCATCAGTAAATGTTGGTTCAGCTAGCTCACAGTACCTTATCTAAGCTTGTAGACCTCCAGAGTCATAGATGCTATTGGTAATCCCGAACAAGATCACTCCAATTCCCAAGGGATTCATGAAAACATATCTAACCCTTTTTTTTCTCGATTTTGCATGCTGAAACTGTCACAAAGAAAAGACGAAATAATACATTTTCTAATGTTTATTGAAAAGATCTAATCCTTAAAAAAAATATCAGCTGTGATTATTAGACAAATGAGACACAACATTGTGATAATCATTATTAGAATGGTGAAAAAACACAAACAATTCAACCATGTTAATTGATCTGATTAATTGTGTACATTCTTGGGGACATTCTACCTATCTGTTGCATATTAGCCCATTCTTGGCATGTTGTTGTGAATTGTGGCTCAATGCTTTACATATTTCACATACCAGGGGGCCTTAACTAACACAATGAGAGCATTTATGAGGACATTCTGACTGGGCCTGTTATATTTACAGTATGGCAAACACAAGGAGATGATGGACGGATCGATGAAACTTTTCAGACACTCACCCCCAGTCACAGATCTGGGTTGAATCCAACATCGTTCTTTAGCTTACTTCGCCACCCCAGCTCAGACAGCTATATGAAAATCAGTCTTGACCCTGTACCTCATGGGATCAGTCCAGCCCAAACTGCCAAGCCATGTCTTCGCCTGGACTGGAAACAAGCATCCTGGGACCGGTTTCGGGCTGACAGCCTTTATCAGCCAGACTAGCTTGAATCCAGTAGCCAAGTGAGCAAGGGGAATGTCTGACAAATTATCGAAATACAGAATATCGTAGTACACTAATATCGGAACAAAAATATCGACTACACTATTATCAACTTCCTATACTTAACTATAGATTTACAAATATATTGAATACTTAATATCGATATACACAAACATCGTTTTCATTTATATCGACTACTTTGATATCGGTATACATAAATATCGATTTCTAAAAAATACATACACAATAAATAAAATATCGACATCAAAAATATCGTGAACAAAAATATCGGATTATCAGATATATCAACAGTTTATATACATATCTTTGCACATTTATTTAACATATTATATATTTTTTTCAAAATAAATACACACTACTTAATTTAACATTTTTATTTTTTTTATTAAATATTCAAAACAATTCTATATTTTCTATTATATACCCTACACATAGAAAACTATTCTCTGCTATTTTCATAATTATATAATTATTTTTCTTTTCCCTTCTATTACATAATACTCACAACTGAAATTCAAAAATACTAACTAACCAATCACAACACTGATTTTTTAAAACAACCAATAGCAAACTAAGTACTAATGACACTCCTCTATATAAACAATTAAACCCAAAACACAAACCACTTGCTAAAAGTCACGGAAGGAGATACATCTCTGGATGAATTGCAGCACACCAACAAGAACATCAAGACTATCAACATATAATGAAATCTTCCAAGTAAGTAAATAAATTAAACACTACATAAATAGCTGCTACTACATTACTTACCTGATAAATACCCAGTGCTCCTTTTCCATTACTACTACTGAACATGCTAATAATTTATATACACAAATGTTTTTATAGATACTACAACTACAGAAAATTCTACACAAAACCACTGTGAACAAGATCATAAGAGTACAGATTATAATACCTAAGTAAGTAAATTGTAAGTTTTAATGTACTTGTAAATTATTCTAAACACACACAAACTATGACATTTATCCCACATATGTTATTTTTTTCTCCAGATTCTACTACTGAAAACTACACTACAAATGAACCAAGAACATTATTCCTATTTCTACATTACATATTACTAAGTAAGTATTTGTAAACTAAAATCAATGTGGTAAAAACCGACAAACATTAGCACTTGTTCTAATTAGTTGCTATTATCTATTTTTTTAACACAGCTAACACTACAGATAAATATACTGAAAATATTCAGATCTCCAAAATCGGAATAACACAAATACAACTCACTAAGTAAGTATATTAAAGAACATAATTAACTGCTAATTTGTTGAAAACCGACACACATGGTGAATGTTCTAACACATATGTTTGAGTTTGAGTTTAAAAGTTCTTATATAGCGCTCTTACACCAGCGGTTTCATGGCGCTGTAACTGGCAGATCTCCACAAGGAACAAAGGGAGGAGGACAGGTGACAGGGGACTAAATAAAGATTTTGCTGAAAAAATAAGTTTTAAGTTTCTTTCGAAACTGGAGATATGGGGTTAGGGATCTGAGCTCTAAAGGTAATGAATTCCAGAGGGTTGGGGCAAGGGTCACAAATTTTGAACCTCCCCACTTTTTCCGGCGAAACCGGGGGACTGTCAACAGAAATTGGGAAGAGGATCGGAGCTCCCTGGCTGGCAAGTAGGGGATAATCTCCGAGGAAATGAAAGCAGGGGCCGTGCCCAATTGAGCCTGGTAGGTGATAGTTGCAAACTTGAATTGGACACGTTCCCGAACCGGGAGACAATGTAAGATTTTCAGGAGGGGAGTGACATGTGAGGATTTGGGAAGGTTAAAGACCAACCGAGCCGCCTGGTTTTGAATCATCTGCAACCGCCTGAGGCTATATGCAGGTATACCTGCATATAGGGCGTTGCCGTAATCCAGGCGGGAGATGACCATCGCAAGGACGATCAGTTTCAAGGCCTCAAAGGTGAAAAATTGAGAGACCTTGCGGATGGTGCGAAGAGAAAGAAAAGAGGAAGAAACCACAGAACTAACCTGGGAGTGAAGGGTAAGATGGGAGTTAAGTTTAATACATAGGGTTTTGACAGAGGTAGAAGGGACCGGAGGGAGACCAAGAGAAGGAGGCCAAAAAAGTGAAGACCAGGGACTGGAGCAACCACCCGTCAACACCAACTCGGTCTTATCGGGGTTGAGTTTCAGGTGGTTGAAATCCATCCAGTCCCTGATAAAAATCATAATAGACTGGAAATTAGAAATAGAGGCAGGAGAAGAATACAGATTGAAAACAAGTTGGAGGTCATCCGCATAGTTATATACGGCGACCTCCATTTGTTCTAAAGAAAAAATGAGGGGAGAAATGTAAAGGTTAAACAGAAGAGGTGAGAGGGAGGAACCTTGGGGGACCCCGCACTGAACCTTCCGGAAGTCCGCAGAGAAGTCACCCAGGCGAACTGCCTGGGTGCGGTCCCTCAGGAAGGAGGATAACCATACCAGGGCCGTACCCCCGATCCCCGCCGCCGCGACACGGGAGAGTAAGATGGTATGATCCACCGTGTCAAAGGCGGCAGAGAGATCGAGGAGGACGAGTGCCTGGGATTGATTGGTATCCCTCCCCTCCCTGAGGTTGTCAAGGACCGAAAGGACTACGGACTCCGTAGAGTGTGCGGGGCGAAAGCCAGCCTGACGGGAAGCCAATACCCCATTCTCTTCCACAATGGTGCTCAGAGACCTGGTGACATGGCGCTCGAGCACCTTGGCCAAAAATGGTAGGAGAGAAATGGGGCGATAGTTGGCTGGGATCGAAGGGTCCGCGCCAGGTTTTTTTAAAATAGGTAAAATAATGGCTGATTTCAAAGGGTTGGGGTCAACCCCCTGAGAAAGGGAGCTGTTGAGAAAGTAAAGGGGAGGGTCAGGGCAAGAGGTGTAAATGTGACGAAGTATGTGAGCGGGACAGGTTTCAAGGGGAGAGCAGATTTTACGAGGGGGATTAATGATGTGAAGGATTCCTTGGACAGAAGGGGGAGAGTATTTAGTTGTCCTTGCGGAGGAGGGCACTGAGGGTCAACGAAAGACGGGGAAGGTGAAGGGATATTGGCTTTAATAGCGGCGATTTTATCGATAAAAAAGCTATTCAGAGAGTGACAAAGGGCCTGGGAGGGAGAGGGCTTAAGGGAAGTGCGATCTGAGAAGGCTAGGTTCTGAATAATCGAGAAGATTTCCCTTGATTGGTTCTCGGCTGTGAGGATCTTGGAGGAAAAGTAGGCCGTTTTAGCGGCCAAGATAGCATTCTTATATTGAGCTAGTAGAGTAGTAAAATCAGCTCTTAGGATGGGACAGTAGTTTCTCCTCCAGGCCCTCTCAGCACGGCGTACCGATAATTTGATGGTTTTAAGGTCATCGGTAAACCACAGATTGGCATCTTTCTCCCGCTTGGAGGTCAATCGCTTCAAGGGGGCAATGGACTCGCTGGCTGAGGAGAGCCATTGTTCAATGATGTTGGCCTGAGCCAGGGTGGAAAGACCGTGTAAGGCAGGGTAGGAAGCACTTAAAAGGGCAGATAAGTTCGCCGGGTCAACTCTGCTCCACGAGCGGACCCAGACATTTTTAGGATGGGGGACCCTAGCTGTAGAACTAATAGGAAGAACAAAAGAAATCAGGTGGTGGTCGGACCGAGTGCAAGGAGAGATAGAAAGGGAGTCGACAGGGCAGTTCAAGGACCAAATCTGGTCCAAGATGTGCCCCTTGACGTGAGTTGGGGAGGATACATGGGAGACAAAATTAAGAGATAAAAGTGTGTCTGAGAACTCTCTCGAGGATAAACACTCTTCTGGGTCAGAGGGCCAGAAATTGAAATCGCCCAGTAGTAACACAGAAGAGTTATTAACAGAGAGGGTGGCTAGCACCTCCTGGAAATCAGGGAGAAAGCGTAGAGGTGACTGGGGAGGACGATAAACGAGAACACAGGTGAGAGGGGGGGATGTGGACGTGGTACGGATAGCAAGATACTCGGTGGTGGCAATATCGGGGAGAGAAAGCAGTTGAAATGGAAGATCAGATCGGGCAATGACAGCCACGCCACCCCCTGTTCTGCCAGATGGACGATCCGCTCGAAAGGCGTAGTAAGGGGCGGGCAAAGTGGCAAGCAAAGTAGGTAGGGAGTCATCACAGAACCATGTCTCGGTTAAGAGGAGAAGATCCGGTGCGTGGAGATCTAACAGCACTGATAGTTCATGAGAATGAGCCACCGCTGATCTGGTATTCAAATAATAAGCCTTGAGGGTCTTAACTGGAGCTGTGCTGGCAACCTCTATGGTGGGAGGAGCCGGAGTGGGAGAGGCAAATGAACAGGAACAGTGAGAAGCAGAGGATAAATCAAGCTGGGATATCCGTGAGTGTGTAGAGGGAGATAGAGCCCACGGACCCTGTAGCATGTGAAGCTGGGAAGAAGTGTAAGAAATAATTTGGGCAGGGTGATGTGCCCCTAGCCCCGGTCGGCCGCGGACGGGCGCAGACGGGCTTAACTTAGGCGGTACTTCCTGTACCTTTTTTTTACGATAACACTACAAACTACTCTCCACAAAAAGAACATACAACTATACTGGAAAACCCTACCTAAAAAAAAATAAGTAAGTATCTTGACAATGTAAACTAAAATCCTACACTTATTAGGATCCACTTTTGTAGTCGAAATTAGCTGTAACATTGTAAATATACAGAAAATTGGGTAATAATATACTCTTTTTATGTTTTTCCTAACAGCTCTAACAACATCAGAAAACAGTATCCCCAACAAAAGAATAAAGCATATCAAAAGATTTCACTGATTTCTAAAACACGTTAGTATATACATTACTAATAATCACTTACTTAGAATTATAAACACATTTTCCTTGACATTAACTATTATATATATATTTTCTAGATATACAAACAACAAAATGACAGAAGGAGCAGAATTTGTTACCAGCCAGAAAGGAAAGCTTTTACTGTGCTACATGGGTTACACTTATACACAAGAAAAGCAATATGGCATGAAAGTTAATTGGAAATGTTGTAAATATTATTCTAACAAGTGTTATGGAAGGGCAACAACAAGAGAAGCTACTGTACTGTATACTAGGGAACACAATCATCCACCAAATGTTACTGAAATTGAAGTTAGAACAGCATTGGAAAATATAAAAGAGGCAAGTACAGGTTCCCAAAAACAAACCAACGTCATATTAAAAGAAGCTATTCCTAAAATCCCTAAAACTGCCACAACCCAAATGCCAAATATTCTTCCCCTAAAAAGAACTATAGCACGAACTAAAAAAGCTACTACTACTACCACACCAGCTCCCAGAACATATCATGATATCAATTTAAATGCCAACCAAATTATAACTTTAAACAAGCAACCATTTATAATTTACGACAATGAAAACAATGACAAAAGACTTATTATTTTTGGGACAAATATGAATCTAGTAAAACTTCAGCAAAGCCAATATTGGATGATGGATGGGACTTTTAACATCTGTCCCAAACCATTTTTCCAATTATACACAGTACATGGCCCCTACCAAAACTGCAACATACCACTACTATATGCACTATTACCAAACAAAAATAGTTCCACATATATGGAATTATTAAATATAATTAAACAAAAAACTAATGATTATTCTCCTGAAAAAATAATTCTAGATTTTGAGCAAGCAATGATTTCAACCATCCTAAAAATCCACCCCCATACCTGCATTCAAGGCTGCTACTATCATTTAAACCAGTGTTTATGAAGACATCTACAAAAAACTACCTTAAGTGTAGAATATGCTACTAACTCATCTTTTGCATACCAAATTAAAAAAGTCATAGCACTGGCTTATGTTCCAGAAACAGACGTAGCAGAACACTACAACATTCTTATAGACAGCCCCTTCTACAAACAAAATGAAGCAAAGTTGAGTCCATTTCTGGACTACTTTGAAGACACCTGGGTAGGCAGACTCCACAGATCTGGCCACAGAAGAAACCCCAAATTCCTAATACCCTGGTGGAAAGTTTACAGAAGCACCTTAAATGGAGAATCTAAAACTAACAACGAAGTAGAAGGTTGGCACAATGCCTTTATACAATCAACTGGCAGAACAAAACCAACTCTAGAACATTTTATTAAGTGCCTACAGAAAGAACAAAGCTACCAGGAATTCAGAATGGACCAATCCATAACTGAACTAGTCCCTAAAACATCAAAACAAAATAAGCAAATGCACAAATACCTAGAAGAGCAAGTGAAATTATACCCTAGTACAAAAGGCATTGAATACTTAAACATCATTGCCAAAACCCTACTCGGAATAATTAACAACACCAGAGCAATCCCTAAAACTATCACCTAAATATGCATAACAGTTCAAACTTGATCTTTAAAAGTATTTAATGTATGCAATATATAGAGATATTAATCACATATATGCACACATTAAATAAAAATAAGAACTATTAAACAATGCCATATTAATAATCACATTACCCACCCACAAAAGATCAAACATAAATGACTTACCAATCATGTTGTAAATCCAATGACGTCCTTCTCCACCAAAGTAATCCAGGTAGTGCAAATGTAACCCCCAAAAAAAAGCAAAAATACAACTGTTCCAAAAAAAAAATGCACGGTGTGAAGAGCCATCGAATACCCATAAAAAACCCGAAAAATTGTAAAAAGTTTAAGAAACGCTCCAGGAAAACCGAAAACTTAAAAGAAGTGTTTGCAAAGCAGTGGTGAATAAAACCAACAAACACTTCCTTTAAAGAAAAAAAACGGAACTTCCGATTTAGCGAACACCTATAACAAAAACATAAAAAACAGACATTCCCACCCTGATTAACCAACACATAAATAAGTACTAACATTAGTAAAAACATAATTTTGGTAGTACATAAACTTAAAACCTACATAAAGTTACTCTATAAACAATCCTATAACAAAGTAAAACTACGTGTATCTACCACACGGAAATAATCGTTTTAAAAATGTAAAACACAACTCCCTCACATATAAGAACACTAAATAGAAGCACACTACTCTCAAAAGTACATTAAAATACACATAAAACATATAAAATAAACCTTACCTGAAGCGACGTGAAGTGTCTCCCAACCGCGAGCTGCTCTTCATCCAAATGACCCAAAACGACCTAACCCGGTTACAAAATAAAGAACCCAAAAGCAATAAAATAGTCCAAAGTAAGAAATATAATATCAATTATTTTGACAATTACCTGAAATCAGTTAAAAATTGATAATTTTTGCTAAATTTTTTAAACTTTTTTGCTAGTTTGAATTTATTTACAAATATGTATAAAAACTTTATAAATAAATATTATGAAAAAAAATATTTATTACAACAATGTATAGAAATGTTAAAAAAATGTCACACAATGTTTAAATGTACAAATTATGTTTACAAAAATATCCCTTTTTCAAATAAACTTGAATGTAAAAAATTAATGGTTAAAAAAATTATTATTAATATTATTAATATTATTAATATTTTTTTTATTTACTATATAATATGTAATACTATAAAAAATAATATTACATATTAATTATAACCATTTTATTTTATCTTCTTCTTCTGTAAATTTTATTGTCATTGTGTTTGGAAATTATTGTCTGAAAAATAAATGTTTCATAAAAGTGAATTTATTATGATTTAAATTGTTATCAACACATAATAAATATTATTTTACAAACATGTTGAACATTTTCTATTTTGTTATTACTATAATCTCACAATATTATTATTGGGAAAATCCAATTAGCTACAAGATTTTATTTAAATGTAAGTTACTATTCCCACTCCAATCTATATTACATATAAATCAATGCTGGACACTAATCTAATAAAAATAATTATTCCAACTCCACTCTACTTAATATAGAAATAGATGCTAAACACTAACAAAATATTACTAACTATTCCCACTCCAGTCTACATTAATTAAAAGTAGGTGCTGGACACTAATTAATTAATAATTACTATTCCAACTCCAGTCTACATAAAATTGAAGAAGGTGCTGGACACTAATTAATTAATAATTACTATTCCAACTCCAGTCTACATTAAATTGAAGTAGGTGCTGGACACTAATTAAATAATAATTACTATTCCAACTCCAGTCTACATTAAATTGAAGTAGGTGCTGTACACTAATTAAATAATAATTACTATTCCAACTCCAGTCTACATTAAATTGAAGTAGGTGCTGGACACTAAATAATTAATCATTACTATTCCAACTCCAGTCTACATTAAATTGAAGTAGGTGCTGGACACTAATTATTTAATAATTACTATTCCAACTCCAGTCTACATAAAATTGAAGTAGGTGCTGGACACTAAATAATTAATAATTACTATTCCAACTCCAGTCTACATTAAATTGAAGTAGGTGCTGGACACTAATTAAATAATAATTACTATTCCAACTCCAGGCTACATTAAATTAAAGTAGGTGCTGGACACTAATTAAATAATACTTACTATTCCAACTCCAGTCTACATTAAATTGAAGTAGGTGCTGGACACTAAATAATTAATAATTACTATTCCAACTCCAGTCTACATTAAATTGAAGTAGGTGCTGGATACTAATTATTTAACAATTACTATTCCAACTCCAGTCTACATTAAATTGAAGTAGGTGCTGGACACTAATATTTAATATTTACTATTCCAACTCCAGTCTACATTAAATTGAAGGAGGTGCTGGACACTAAATAATTAATAATTACTATTCCAACTCCAAACAACATTAAATTGAAGTAGGTGCTGGACACTAATTAAATTAGAATTACAATTCCAACTTCAGTCTACATTAAATTGAAGTAGGTGCTGGACACTAATTAATCAATAATTACTATTCCATCTCCAGTCCACATAAAATTGAAGTAGGTGCTGGACACTAAATAATTAATAATTACTATTCTAACTCCAGTCTACATTAAATTGAAGTAGGTGCCGGACACTAATTAAATTATAATTACTATTCCAACTCTAGTCTACATTAAATTGAAGTAGGTGCTGGACACTAATTAAATAATAATTACTATTCCAACTCCAGTCTACATTAAATTGAAGTAGGTGTTGACACTAATTATATAATAATTACTATAATTTATGTCAAATATTTATAGTTAATTGTGTATTTTACACTACCACCCTTATCCCCTATAAACACTATTACCCTCTCCTAATGATTTGTATATAATATTAATACATTTTAACAAAAATAATTTAATTAATTAAATATATTTTTTGTCATCAAAACATATGATGATTTATAATTTTGTAATAAAATATTATTAAAAAATTATTAATTGTAAGACATTTTTAATAATTTTTATACATATATTTTAAAACACTCACCACCCTTATCCCCTATTAACCCAATAACCCACTCCTAAAACTAGATATATCTATTTCATATTATTGTTATTTACAAATATAATATTCTTATTTAATAATTTTTTAATGTTTTTAATATTTTTATTACATTTATTTTAAAACACTCCCAGCACTTATCCCCTATTAACCCAATAACACACTCCTAAAACTAGATATGTGTTATTATTAATATTTTTATTAATAAATATAAAAACATTAATTAATAATTTTTTTATTTTTTTATTTTTCATATATATTTTATAACACTCCCCACCCTTATCCCCTATTAACCCAATAACCCGCTCCTACAACTAGATATGTTTTAAAAAATATATTTTTATTAATGAATAAAATAAAATTATGTAATATATTTTTTTTTATATATTTTTTAAAATATATTTTAAAACACTCCCTACCCTTATCCCCTATTAACCCAGTAACCCGCTCCTAAAACTTGATATGTTTTTTATTAATATTTTTATTAATAAATATAATATATATATTTTTTTTAAATATTTTTTTACATATATTTGAAAACACTCCCCACCCTTATCCCCTATAAACCCGATAACCCGCTCCTAAAACTAGATATGTTTTTTTATAAATTATTTTATTATTTATATATTTTTTTTTTTGTATTTATATATTTTTTATTATTTTTTTTTTCTAATGTCATTACTTTTTTTTACTACTTTAATTTTTTTTCCACTATAAAACGATATTTTTTATGGTCGATATTTTGTCTAACAATATTCTTGCTTTCGATATTTTATCATACTTACTGATTACGATATTTTTGTATTCGATATTTTGTTTTACTATATTATCTACCTTCGATATATAAACTTCGATATTATGTCTTGTCGATATTTTTTTTTTCGATATTATTTTTGATTACCGAGCAAGGGACCCACGTCTGGGCATACCCTGCCAACTTAGGGCGAACAAAGCAAACACAAGGAGATGATGAACGTAGCGCTGAAACCTTAAAGACACTCACCCCGAGTCACAGATCTGGGTTGAATTCATCATCGTTCTTTAGCTCACTTCATCACCCCAGTTCATCCACAGCTATATGCAAATCAGTCTTGACCCTGTGCCTCATCGGAATACTCCAGTCCGAACTGCCAAGCCATGTCATCCCTGGACCAGAAACAAGCAACCTGGGACGAGTTTTGGGTTAACAGCACTCATCAGCCAGGCTAGCTTGAATCCAGTGGCAAAGTGAGCAAGGGACTCACCTCTGGGCATAAACTGCGAATAAAGTACTGGACTGGCTGTTAGTCTTAAACCAGTCACAGGATGCCTATTTCTGGAGTGGCGCAGTGAGCTAAAAAATGATGATGGATTCTAGTCAGATCTGTGACTGGGGGTAAGTGTCTGAAAAGTTTCAGCACTCCGTTCATCATCTCCTTGTGTTTGCCATATTTATAGTACATCCATGACGCTTTGCGGGTATTCTTAATAACATTGTTGCAGTCCTTTAGAATATTGGTGGTGAAAATCCATGCATTTGATGAAAAGCCAAGGTATTTTGTGAGGATGATAAATGAACTTGAAAGAAATGTGTGTCTATGTGTCATAGTGGTGCATCAGGGTGCTTGATTCAAATGTCATGCTAATATTTGAGGACCAAATAATGTTTAGTTCACTTTGAAAATGTATCTCTCAGATTTCAGGAAAAATCAGTTTACATAAAAAAACACAAGCTTCATTCTATATGTTCAGACAAATAAAAGCTGAGTTTTCAGACACAATTATGATATTATATATTAGGGATAATTCCTAGTAATTTCTGGGGCTCACTGCTATTTCTGGCTTCCTGGTGTTATATTGAACTTTCTGCTACAGCTGTTATTCATGTTTTGTTTGGTGTAAAGTTTAGGGTGAAGACATGTGTATTGGATTTGGCCCTTTTTGCAGGGTTATGCCTAACTTTTTGCTTCTTTCTCCTATTTTACCTGACCTGTTTTTGTTGTCTTTAGGAATTGGGGACTTTACCACTGCTAATCAGTGTTAAAGTGTATATGCTCCCTATGTAAATTGTGAACATAATTGGTTAACCATCATTGGCGTATTTGATTTACTGGAAAGTCCCTAGTAAAGTGCACTGAAGACCTGTAAATCAAATGTAACTAGTGGGCATACAGCACTGATTGAGCCACATACAAAAGCAGCCCTGAGAAGGTATCTCAAACCTGCCCCTGCAGTGTCTGTGCACAGTTTAAACTGCCATGTTGACCTGGCAAGTACACCCACTTGCTCACCTTCCCTTTTCTTACATGTAAGGCACCCCATGGTAGGCCTACGGTACCCCCATTGCAAGGGTGCAGTGTGTGTAAAAGGTAGGATATGTACTGGTGTGTTTGACATGTTCTGATGGTGAAATATGGTGTATTTCGTTCTTCACTATTGAAAGGTTACCTGCCCGATTGGTTCACATGGGAGTACTTTGTAACATCTTACAAGTATAACTTCCAATTGGGACAAGGTAGAGATATAACGTTTAGCCTCTCTGAACTCAGAATTTTATACCACATCTTTTAATAAAGATAGTTTTTAATTATGTGTTTGAAAATGAAACTTTTAGAAAGTAGGAATTTTCTTGTTTAACCAACCTGTGTGCCTCTGCCTGTCTGTGGATTGACTGTCTGGTTTTGGAGTGACAGGGGCTGGGGATGTGCATTCACTGCAGACAGCCGTTGGGAGGGTTGAGATGCACCAGACCCCTCCAGGATGACTCGTAGCTGAGCTGAATTGGCCTTGGCTGCATTGAGAGTAGTGCAATGAGTTTTCCTTTCACCTAAATGGGGCCTGTCTCCCTTGTACAATGCTCTCTCCCCCCTGTGGTCATACTGCACCAGTGAGGACAGAACTGGTTTGGACTGGGCTCAAAGACCCTTACACAAAGAACAACAAATATAAATTGGGGTATGAGTAGTGGACCTTAAATCCAAAACTTTGATCACTTCTGGACTCATGAGGAATATTTACCAAGTAGAAGAGCTGGAGAGCTGTGAGGAGGAGTACTTCCCCTTTGCTGTGTACTGTGTGGGGTGGACCTGCTGTTGCTGCTTCTGTCAAGGAAAAGACAAAGACTGTAACTTTGCTGTGAACCTGCTTGAAGAAGAATCTCCAAGGGCCTGTGTGTGCTGTCCTCCAGTTTTGTAGTTTCAGGGACACAAAGACTTCACCCCCAGCTCCCCTGAACTCTATTGCTGAGAGTTCTGACCTGCCAGGAGAGGTGCCTATTCCAGTTTTGGGCCTCTGGAACGTGTTCCTGCTGTTGGAAACTGGAAGTAACTTAAAAGAAGAAAGAAAACCTGTGTCTAACGCTGTCAGCGATGCCTCTGTGATGCTGTGACCTGCCCCTATCCAGTGGCACATCTTGTGAAGTGCAAGACACACGTCTGCTCATGCCAAGTTACCAAGGGGGTGAACAGGGGATATCTATGGTTTATATCGCCTTACCCTGGCTAGAATCAATGATTCCTACTAGGACAACAGTGCATACTCCTGCCAATTTGAGACCCCCATTTCTAACAATGTTTATTTACTTTAATGACAGTTTTTCGTTGGCGATGAAGTAATCTCTGATATCGAGTAGTGTTAGACCTGGCATCTTTGGTGTGGTTTCCCCTGACTTTTTGCCTCTACGTCCTGTATTTTTGACGCTGTGCTGGATTTCGTTTTTGCTGGTTTCGATGCTTTGGGCACTTTGCCACTGCTGATCAGTGTCAAAATGCAAGTGCTCCCTGAGTAAATTGTAATTGTGATTGGTTATCCATGATTGGCATATTTGTATTACCAGGAAGCCCCTAGTATAGTGCACTGAGTGTGCCAAGGCAGGAGATTTAAATGCTAACAGTGGGCCTGCAGCACTGATTGTGCCACCCGCTTGAGTAGTCCTAAAATGGTGTCTCAGGCCTGCCACTGTGGTGCCTGGGTGCAGTTGATAACTGCCATGCTGCCCTGGCCAGTGTCCACACTGGTCAGGCCTACCCTAACATTTCTGCACACATTGGACACCCCTATAAAAGGCCCTAGGTACCCCCTGGGCAGGGTGCAATGTATATGAAAGGTAGAGCATGTACTGGTGTGTGTGATAACATGCTCTGGTAATGAATTACAGCCATTTTTGTGTTTCACTTTTGAGAGGGCTAAATGGGGAATGCTGAGTATAAAGTTTACCTGCATATCTTCCCATAGGAGCAAGATAGAAAATTAAAGTCTGGTATCATTGAACTCAGAATTTAAAAACACATCTTTTAGGTAGGATTGTTTTTAAATCCTGTGTTTGAGAACAGCACTTTTAGAAAGTGGCTGTTCTCTTGTCTCACCTTTCTGTGTTCCTTGGCCTGTTTGTGAATTGACTGTCTGGTTTGTGAGTGACAGGGGCTGGAGAGCCCCCAGGAGGGTGGATGAGCCAGCCCTAGGCTGAATGATTGCATCTGCATCTTGAGTGGTGGGAGGGTATAGCACTTAGGCCTGAATGGGGCGGTGCCTGCCTTCCACAATGCTGGCTGCACCTCCTGCTGGGCGGCTGACGACCCTGCTCTTCTCTCTGAAAGGAGAGGAGAAGACAGAAAACAAAGTGCTCAGGAACTGACCTGAACTGGTTCTGAACAAGCCAAGGCCTCTCTGCCTCTATAGGGCAAAGGAAAGACTGGTATAAAAAGGGCTACCCAATCTACAGAAAATGAGATCATCCTGGAATCAAGAAGGAATGTCTGCCAAGGAGAAAACTGGAAGAATGAAGAAGAAGGACTGTCCTGCTGTGTACTTGTCGGCTAACCTACGGTTGCTTTTCTGCAAAGTGGAGGGGAAGGAGTTTGCTGTTGTTTTGTCCCCTTGCTCGAAGAGATCTCCAAGGGTCTGAGAAGAGCTGGCTCCCTGTTAAGAAGTCCCAGGAACAAAAGGACTTCACCCCCAGCTTCCCCCTGAACTCTGCTGTATGTGTTCTACCCTTCCTAGAGTGCTTGATCTAATTGTGGGGCCTCTGGAAGTTGTGCCTGCTGTTTTGGGAGCTGGACAATGAGAAACTAAGACAATCTGCAATTTTCACGCATCTCTCGATTGCGTAGCGCATTCCCCACAGTGCGAGGAAATTCCCACCGCCGCAAAGACCGAGATCGTCTCGGCGCCTGTTGCCGCTGCAAGAACTGACGCTTGGTTCACTTGTGGAACACATCGCTCCTGTGCGGGATTACTATTGTTGCAAGTATCGTCGCAGAGCCTGTCGTTGCTGGGTGAGATCGCCGCACCGCTTGCTTGCGGACCGCAGCAAGTCACTGCGAACATGGTATCAGAGCCATGGCGTGGCCACCATCTTGGGCTGCTCTGTGGTTGGTGGGGCAGATCCTCTGTCCCTCCACCCCCTGCCACGCCCCTACTACTTCCGGTGGCCTACTTTATGGCTCTCCTATCCCGGCCGCGCAGCGGACGAGCGCAGCGGGCGCGACGAAGGCGCGCCGAAGTTGCGCCTAAGTTAAGCCCGTCTGCGCCCGTCCGAGACGGGCCGGGACCAGGGGCCACAGCCGCTGCCTCTGCACTCGCATACTCCTCTGCGCAACTTCTCTTCTGCTCTGCTGATGTGCCCCTTCCCCATTCCCTCACGCAGCATCTCACTTCCCTAGGTATCTATGCCCCCCATCCTGACCGTGCCACTTCCCCGCGAGCTATCTCTTCCCTGCCTTCTCAGGATCCTACGCTTTCTACCACCACCCCTTCTTCTTCTCACATTGCCTCTGCCTGCCTCCTTAACACTCGCTCAGCAGGCAAGCATCAATTGCAATTATTTAACCTCCTTACCTCCGAATCCCCTGACATTCTGTTTTTAACAGAAACTTGGTTCTCGGAGGCTTCACTCCCTGACATCCTGGCCGTCCTCCCCGATTCCTACTACGCCCTCCGGGCTGATCGCCCTGACGGCAGGATCGGAGGTGGCGTTGCCATGATTGTTCGGGCCAGTCTCCAATTCCAGCTTCTCCCTCAATCTTCCATAGCTGGAGTGGATTTCTTGGTTGCCCGTTCCACTAACCTTCCCGCCCCTCTGACAGTTGTCCTTGTGTACCGCCCCCCCCTGAATATGCCTTTGTTTGTGGCCTCCCTGCAGGAACTCCTTGCTACCCTAGTAGTTAACAACTCCTCGGTTCTCCTGCTGGGAGACTTCAATTACTGGCCTGGTGACGCCAGGGAGGACCTGGCGTCCAAGGACTTCACGGCCACCCTCTCATGTCTTAACCTCTTGTCTCACGTCTCTGCTCCCACCCATAACCTTGGTCATACATTGGACCAAGTCTGGTCATCTCAGGACATTGTCTCTCCCCCTAGAATCCTTCCTTGCACCTGGTCTGACCACTCTCTTACATTCTTCACTATTAATCTCGGCTCCCTTCACAAATCCTCTTGCCCCAAGAACATCTTTGCACGCAGCTGGAACCGCGTGGACCTCCCTTCCCTTTCCCTCTCCTTGGCATCCTCTCTTCCTGACCTCAACGGCCTTCCTCTCGATCTTCAGGCCGTCGCAGTCAGCAATTGGTTATCTTCTGGTTGTGATCTAGTTGCCCCTCTTAAAAAAGTCAAGTCCATTCGCCCTCACGAGGCCCATAGATGGTTCAACTCTGAACTCAAGGTCCTTAAACTGGAACTTTGACGCTCTGAGCGTCTTTGGCGCCGCAGTTATTGCCCCGATCTCAAGGCCAAATATAAACGTCTCCTTAATGATTATAAGAAAGCTATCCTTGTGTCCAAGACCAAGTATTTCTCTGAGCAGGTAGCATTATCCGCTAATAAATCTAAAGAGATCTTTTCCTTGGTCACTAATCTGGCCACCTCCGATCGTGTCTGTCCCAAGCTTATCCCTTCCCAGGCCCTCTGTTCTTCTTTAAACAACTTCTTTATTGAGAAGATCGCTAAAATTAAATCCAACATTCCTACCACTCCCTTCCCTCTCCTTCATCCTGCCCTTCCTGTGTCTAATTCTTCCTTTGCTTCCTTTCCACCTATTTCCTTGGACTCCTTTCTAGCTTTACTTACCAAAATCAAGTCTGGCTCCCCTGCCGATTGTGCCCCTGCCCGCGTGCTGAGAACTCTCTTTACCTCTTGCCCCACTACTCCTCTTTCCTTTCTTAATGCTTCCCTTTCAACTGGCTTCGTCCCCTCCTCATTTAAATCTGCGATTGTTTTTCCCATCCTCAAAAAACCTGGTCTTGATTCTTCCCTCCCTTCTAATTTCAGACCTATTTCTCTTTTTCCCTATCTTGCCAAAATCCTCGAAAGCTATGCCACCTCCTGTCTTTCCTCTTATATTGAGCAGAACCATCTCCTTGCTTCCCACCAAGCAGGCTTCCGCTCGGGCCACTCGACCGAGTCAGTGGTGCTTGCGGTTCTCGATGAGTTGAAAGCCAAGGCTGACACCAACTCCCCTCAAGCTTTGGTTCTCCTGGATTTATCCGCTGCGTTTGACACCGTCGATCATACCATCATTCTTGACCGTGTCAGCGCAGCGGGCATCCGAGGCTCCGCTCTCTCCTGGATCAGGTCCTTTCTTTCAGGACGCTCACAAGCTGTTCACCTCTCTGGTTTCTCTGCCTCCCCCCTCCCGGTGTCCTGTGGGGTTCCCCAAGGTTCCTCTCTCTCCCCTCTTCTTTTCAATCTTTATATTTGCCCCCTTATTGTTTCTCTTCTCGATCTGGGGGTCTCTGTGTACAACTAAGCAGATGACCTCCAGCTCGTCTTTGATCTTTCTTCCTCTTCTCACTCCTTATCTTTTTTTCGCACTACTCTGGTTTTCATTTCTGGGTGGATGAGCGCCAATCACCTCAAGCTCAATCCAGATAAGACTGAGCTTGTCTTGACGGGTGGCTCATCCAGCCCCTGGTCCTCTGCTTTCTGGCCCCCTATTTTTGGTCCCCCTCCTACCCCTGTTCCTTCCGTCAAAACGCTGGGCATTAAGGTCAGCCATGACCTGTCAATGCACGGCCAGGTCAGTTCTGTAGTGTCTTCCTGCTTTCTTTCCCTCCGTCTGATTTGTAAAATTTCCCGTTTTTTTTCCCTTGATTCCCTCAAAATCATCATTTCGGCCCTCATCACTTCCCGCCTTGATTATGGAAACAGCTTGTTCGTGGGTATTCCTGCCTACGAAACCCGTCATCTCCAAGCAATCCAAAATCAGGCTGCCCGACTTATTTTTCATTTTCCCAAAACTCACCATATCACTCCCGTCCTCAAATCTCTCCACTGGCTCCCCGTTCTACAGAGATCCCTGTTTAAACTAGGGTGTCTAGTCTTTCGGGCTGTTGATCGCTCTCCTCCGGCGTTCATCAATTCTTTGATCTCCACTCACACCCCTGCCCGTACCCTCCGCTCATCTACCTCTGCCCTCCTCACTGTACCACGCTTTCGTAAATCCCGTTCTTGCCCCCCGGTTCTGGAACTCTCTCCCTCTCTCCATGCGTTCTATTCTTATCTTTTCACACTTCCGTAAAGAGCTCAAAACATTCTTGTTTGCCCAGGCCTACCCCTGCTAACTTCCTCTACCCTGTCTGTTCTGTTCAGTAGAGCTCTCAGCGCCAGAAAGCCGTTTGGCCACCGTGCGCTCTATAAATACCTTATTTCATTTCATTTCATTTCAGCCATCGCATCGAGGGGCCACGAGAGAAGACCGACGCTGCACTGCGCATCGCCGCCGCACCTAAGATCGTCGCGAAGATCGTCGCGAAGATCGTTGCGAAGATCGTCGCATCGTGCCTGTGTGAGACGCTTCCTACCGAACCTGCACACCGGAATCCGTACAAGGTATCGGATCTGGGTTTAATCCATCACTGTTCTTTAGCCCACTCTGCCACCCCAGTTCAGACATGGCTATATGCAAATCAGTCTGACCCTGTGCCTCATGGGAACAGTCCAGTCCGAACTGCCAAGCCATGCCTTCCTTGGACCGGAAACAAGCTTCCGAGGACCGGTTTCTGGCAATCCTGAAGAAGGGCTGTTGCATCGCTGCCCCAGGGTTTCAGGAGTGACGCATCGCTCGTTTTTCAACGCTGCAGCTTCCATTTGGAACTTTTGACGCATCTACAGGTACTTTGGGCCAACTGTGACGCAACTGTGGATTATTTTGATGCAAACCCTAGAACTCTTTTAAAATCATATTCCTGAACTGTGTATGTTGGATTTTTGTCGTTTTGATCTTGTGTAGTTTAGATGAAGATACTTTATTTTTCTAAACTGGTGTGGAGTCCATCTGTGGTGTTTTCACCGTGTTACTGTGAGTGTTGGTACAAATACTTTACACATTGCCTTTAACAAGCCTGTCTGCTCGTGCCAAGCTACCAAGGGGGTGAGCAGGGGTTATCTAAAGAGTCTATGCCACTTACCCTGACTAGAAGCAAGGATCCCTATTTAGACAGTGGTACCTGCCTCTGCCAGCTAGAGTCCACCAGATCTAACAAGTAGAATATTAGATTAAGCGTTTACATCAGGTAATTGGGCCAATGCCAAACACACCAAATTTATTTAAGGTATTTATTTAAGGTATTTATAGAGCGCGTAATCACCCGTGAGTATCTCAGCGCTATACCAAGTAGTCGGGCAGGGACACAGGACAGGAAATTAAGAGGGTTTGGGGAAAAGGAGGGTTTTGAGTGATTTTCTGAAACGGAGATGGTTGGATTCCGTTCTAAGTTCCCGGGGCAGCGCATTCCACTGCTTGGCCGTATGCACCGAGAATCGGCGGCCTCCCGCCCGGGCTTTCTTCACCCTCGGTACCACTAAGAAGTTTTCGTGGTCCGATCTCAGTGCTCTGGCCGGTCTGTAGGGGGTGATGCAGTTTTTAAGGATTGGAGGGCCTTTTTCGTGCAGCGTTTTGTGGGCCAGGCAGAGCGCCTTGAACACCACTCTTTCCCTGACCGGGAGCCAGTGTAGCTTCGTCAAGGCGGGTTTCGCAGATGTTCTGGCCGGTGTGCCTGTGAGCATCCGGGCAGCAGCGTTCTGAATTTTCTGAAGAGTGTGAAAAGTTGCTTCTGGGGCTCCCAAGTAGATGGCATTACTATAGTCCAGCCTGGACACAATCAGGCCCTGGATCAGTAGTTTCCGAGAGTTAAAAGGCAGCAGGGGGAGAACTTTCCTGCATGCCCTGAGAAGGCCGAAGCAGACGCCAGCCGTCTTCTTTGCCTGTGTTTTAAAAGTGAGATCCTTCTCCAGCCATACTCCTAGGCTCTTCACCTCAGTTTTGGGGGAAGGTGGTTCACCGAGGCAAGCCGGCCAGATGTTAGGGGGGAGGGAAAGGTCTCTGTGCCCCAGGAGTAGGATCTCCGTTTTAGACCCATTGAGTTTGAGGGCTGAGTCATTCATCCACTGATGAATTTTGGTGAGACAGCCGTGAAGGTCCGAGGGGTCTTGCTTCGGGTGGGAAAGCGTAACCACCAGCTGTGTGTCGTCAGCATAGCTGATGGTGGTTACTCCAAATGGGGTAACCACTTCCTCCAGTGTGGCCATATACACGTTAAATAACGTGGGGCTAAGTGACGAGCCCTGGGGCACGCCACACTGGAGGGGGATGGTGGGGGAGCGGCTGTCACTTTCCCAGACTTGGAAGGAACGTTGATCGAGAAATGACGTCAACCACTCGAGAGCTTTGTCCCTCACTCCGACCTTCCCCAGGCGTTGGATGAGGACCTGGTGGCTGACAGTGTCGAAGGCCGCACTGAGGTCTAGGAGGACCACTGCCACTGATCCTCCCGAGTCCAGAATGTCTCTGGCCTTCTCCACTGCCGCCAGCAGTGCGGTGTCCGTACCTTGGCCCGGTCTGAAGCCGGTTTGAGAGTTCTTGAGCAGATGGTTGGTTTCCAAGAACTCCGACAGTTTTTTGTTAACCAGCTTCTCCGCGACCTTACCCACCCAAGGGAGGAGGGAAATGGGTCGGTAATTGGATAGATCTGTCGGGTCAAGGGAAGGTTTCTTAAGGAGACCTTTAACGACCGCCGCTTTCCAGCTCGGCGGGACTTCTCCTAGAAGTAAGGAGGTGTTGATTAGTGCGGTCAGTGGGGGCAGTATGGTCTGGATGATTTTTTTTAGGAACCGTATGGGCACCGGGTCGCTAGGGGCGCCGCTCTTGACCGATGCAAATGTGGAGGCTACTTCCTCGGTAGTAACCGGTCCAAATGAAGACAGGACCGGGGAAGAGGATTTCCGGGAGTACGGGGGGGGGGGAGTGGCGTTATCTCCTTCATTGATAGCGGCAGTGGTCGCGGGGAGGGAGGCAAGAATCTTTTTTATTTTGTCATCAAAGAATGAGGCCAAATTAATACATTTGTCCTCCGCTTCTTTAGGGCTCAGATGTTTCTCTGGGGGGTCAGGGACCTGAAGGAGCTCCTTAAGAATAAGGAAGGTTTCCCTAGCAGAGCAGGAGGCATTTTTTATTTTTTCATCATAGAAGACGCTTTTGGCTCTGCGGAGTGCCATTTTGTAATTTTTCATGGCTGTCTGGAATACCTCTTTTTTATTCGCAGACCCATCCTTCCTCCATGACCTTTCTGACTGTTTGCATTCCTTTCGTAGGATATTTAATGCAGGGGTGTACCAGGGGGAGGGGTTGATCCTCTTGGTATGTTTGAGCGTGCTGGTGAGGGGGATGAGCTCATCTAGGGAATGAGTCAGCCACTCGGTAAATTCCCTGTCCGCAGTTTTGGGGTCTAAGGAGGGGGAGGGGGTGGATTCTCTCAGCTTCGTTTCCCATATCTCGGGTGCCAGCTTATGCCATCGCCGAGCAAGGGTCCTGGCTTTGGGGGTTTGCGTCGGAGTTGTTTTAAAACACCAGTGCATGGGGATCAAAAAGTGATCAGTCCATGGGTAAGAGATGGGTGCATCAGTATTAAAATTATTAAGATTCGTGAAAATCGGGTCCAGCAGCTGGCCTTTTTCATGTGTGGCTTGTGCATTCATAAGATGTAGGTCGACTGAGGAGAGGTCTGTCAGAAGGTTGGCTGCCGGGTGGTCCGTGGGGTCGAGGAAGTGAAGATTAAGATCCCCAAGGAGGAGAAGATTAGAGGCAGTGGATGCCTTTAACATCACATGCTCCATCAGGGAGCTGGAGAATTCCCCAAGTGGGCCTGGCGGTCGGTAGACTAGCAGTCCGGGAAGGGAGATTGTAGGCGAGATCTGTAGGGTGAAGTCGCAACTTTCACAGTCTTTGATATTACCAATGTCAATCCTACAGGTGAGATGGTTTTTGTAAAGGATGGCAAATAAATAATACATTAAGAATTAGGACTGCCAAAACAAGAACTACAGAGAGTCTGCAGCAAATTAGAAACTCACGAAGATGTATTTAAATATGAGAATGTAATACAAAAAGTAAACATATAGTTTGTCTCAATGAATCAGTCATAAGACTCATAAATCATTTGCCATGTGGGCCTAGAGCATTTAAGATAGTAGCAGCAATAGGCAAAATCTAAAAAATATACTTAATCCAATAAATGTAAAAAAGCAACAAGAAATCGGGCAGCATCCCCAGAGGCTCGGGAAAAAGTCTGTCTCACCCCTAAAATCAGGGGATTTTATAATGAATTTTACAACAGAAAGTAATGGAAATTGCACAGCGAGCATTGGATGAGTAAAGGTTTCAACACTTTGACAAATCAAAACACAGCATTATAACCCACCAAATAATACAACCATCCAAGCACTTTCCCTTAATAGCGTATTAACATTTCCCTTCCGACCTACTGACAAGTAATGTGTTCATCACAAAGGTAGTTACAAAACATTGGAAAGGTTCACAGATGAACTGTGTACAGTATGCGAGCAGGAAGGGACTTGGGAAGTATCAAAAAGACACCCTCTGGAGTCCTTGCAGAACAACTTGTCATTACAAAACAGACAGTTCACATTTTGCTGCATGTGCTGTCAATAAGAAATATAAACATACGATAGATATGGATGCTCTAAAAGACAAGATGGAAAGGAGGCCTTATTGAGGCCTAATTTAGGAAAAATTCGTACAAACTTATTCCCAACATGTGCTTTTTTTAAATTAACTAAAATAAATGTTCTCACTGGCCTATTAAACCAAGCCTAGCTGCATTGATGGCGGGCAACAGTGGATAAAAGCATACCTCCTGAAGCTAAAATATATAATTGGGATCTTTTAATGCTCACACTTACGCATCAGGATAGCACTTCATGTGTCAAAGTTAGGCAGTGCAATAAGGCACATTCCTTAATTAGGTTGCAAAGTGACAGGCTTGCATTACTGGGGGCAGAAGGCGGCGAGTGGAGGGCGGTACACTCTAGTTCAGATTGTTTTTTGCAAGTCTTCTTCGCCAGAGAAAAAATACTGTCCAACTGTCCAAGCTTAAAAAAGAAACCAGTGCGCGCCTTTCGGCGATATTTTCAGTAATGGAAACCAGTCAGCGTAACAGTTTCAGGCACCCTCAAGGTATCTTTATTTTCTAAAATACAACTTCATACATTTTTTCTAAAAGAGATGGCGGCTCAAAAAAGCAAAGGAACATTATGTAGCTAGAGCGCGCTCAGGTGTGTGGAGATGCCCCGCCTTCTGCAGGGCGATCACCTGCGGCTGAAACAGGATGTCTCACAGGCTGAGCCATCTTTCTCTCTGTGTGCAGTAAGGCGCATTTCATGCCACCAAGCACGTTTTTTTCAAAGTGAGTAAAACATGATCTTCAGATAAGATCGAACATTCAATGCTTTTTTTTTTTACAGCTAACATGAATCCCATGTGCCAGTTCGGGGAAGGCAATAAAGGGCTTCCTTCTGAATTAAGGTCTGAGCCATATAAAGTTATATTCGAGCAGAGCACAGCAAGTGCGGGTTTCAACTGCAGCTTTTGGGCGCATAAAACCTCTTCCTAAGGGAGGCCCGAGACAGGAATATTGCAGCCATGTATACCACCAAGTGACATTCCAAGTGCCACCGCAATCTCTCGTCCTGGATCCTCTCACGTTTTTTAAAACATATGTCCTCATATTACGTGAAGAAAGTAAAAGTAAATGCAACATCTTAAGGAACCGAAGGAGATATTTTTTTCCATTCACAGCACATAAAAAGCAGCACAAGAAAGAAAAGACGTAAAGTGAATGGAGGATGGTTCTCGTAAGCAATGAAAGAGGAATTGGGGGCATATTATCAAGGGGGTTTATCTCCGCTTTTTTGGCTTTAAAAGCCAAGAAAGCGGAGATAAAATGATCTCCCTATTACCTAGCTGTCGCTAGCACCAGTTAGCGACAGCTAGTAGGAGATAGCGACCATCTTGGGCCCCACTTTGCATGTCAGTTTATCACTAATGACATGCAAAGTGGGCGTGCCAAGATGTTAGCGACTGGAAACAGTCGCTAACATCGCTATCTCCTATTACCAACTTTTGGAGATATTAGCGCGAATATCTCCAAAAGCTAACACCTGCCCTGAGCAGTTCTTAGCCATGTTATCCAATGGGAGGTGGATAACGTGGCTAAGAGCATTAGCTCGGTAATGCATGAATATCGCTGACTTTTCAGCGATATTCATGCATTGCGGCCGATTTTTATCGCATTTGCGATAAACCTTGGTAATACCAAGGTTTATCTGCGATAAAAATCACCGCAGCTCAGCGGTAAATATTTGTCTTTAACCAAGCAATAGCGAAAATTATCGCTATTGCTTGGTAATATGCCCCTGTGTTCTTTTGGCTTGTAATACAAAATGTATTTATAGTTAAAGCAAGGACTGTACCAGCATGAAATGTAAAATATTTACAACATGTAGGCCAGAGAAGAATTGAGACTTACGCTTACGCGTGCACAAGTAGGTATAGGCGGAAAATCCGTTCCGCTCGCGGATTTTGCGGATTTTCGGGAAATTCGCAATCCGCGAGATTCGCGAATCTCCCGCCAAATCCGCGAGCAGCGGATTTTGCTCGCACTGCTCGCACTGTTCGCGTGAGTTCGCGGCTTCCCAGTACAACTTCGCGCCCCGCGAATAAGTGCTAAATTGCAGAAATACGATCTTAGCAAAACTGAAACTACTTACCAGGTTCAAAAGTTCAGGCTCATCATTAGTAGCCATTTCCTGTAGTGCTTCCTGAGGGGCCCCTCCAAAGTTCAGTTGCCAGTTGCAACTATTATGTGACCCTGCTCTGAACCTCAGAATAGTTACACATATGCCACAAAGGTCCTGAATTACAGCTAAGGGAGACAAGCAGGAGCCAGGCTGGAAGTTAAAATCCATTAATCAGCCCCTAATTCATTATTGTCAGTTGGGGCAGGGCAGGTGTTGTAACTAATTTTGCAACAATGAAAGCACTTAGCAAGTGCAAAAGATCACTAATCAGGGCGCACTAAGGAAGCAGGTGCCAGCTAAAAAAATATTCTGTGACACATTAATCAGCCCCAAATTAATTCAGGTCACTTGAGGCAGGGAAGGTGTGCTTTGCTTTGCCGAAAATAATGTACACTGGACAACCAGAGGGTGTGGTGATGAAACAGAGGGTGGCATGGGTGGGCCAGAGGGTGGCATGAGTAGTCAGAGAGTGGCAGTGGTGACAGAGAGTGGCAGTGATGAAGAAGAGTGTCCCAAACAGGCTGGACACGTAGAAACAACAAGTTCGCAAAACTTGCGACCCGACAGGTAAGTTCGCAAATTGCGAAATTGTAAAAACCCTCGCGAACTGGCAGAAACACGGGCGAACACAAAAAAAAAAAATCCGCAAATTCGCGGGAATTCGCGGATTTTGCGGATTGCGAGTTCGCAAATCCGCAAAATTCGCGAACGCGAGATCCGCAAAATTCGCCCATGACTATGCACAAGTCATGTCCGATTCATAACGGATGCAGGATGCAAACCTGTTTGTGATTCGTATGTTCTTGCAGTCTGCACACAAGGGCATGATGCGCAAAGGTAAGGTTACACCAAAAGTCTAAGGGGCATATTCACAAGGAGTTATCGCAGCGTTAGCATCACTTTTCTGTCGCTAATGCGGCAATCATTTTATCGCCCTATTACCAAGCTGTCGCTAACAGCCGTTAGCAACAGTTTTTAGGTGAAAACATCAGTTGTAAAGATGGCTACTTCTGTTAGCGTTCGTTAATTATATGCAGGAGAGACGTTCCTGTGCACAAACGGCCACAAACCCCATTACTCCATATTATGTCTTGTCGAGGTGTAAAATATTTTGCCCAAATAATGAAATTACTCCCACAAGCCGATAAAGCAAATATGAACACTGATTGAAAATAACACGATTATCGGTTGTCCGAACATTAGAGGTTATAAAGCACTAGGCACTTTGAAGCCATTTTAACTGTATGGTTGGTTTTAAACTGGAAGCTTTTCATCCACCAGCGCTAGCAGCGCATCACCAAATATGAGTATTTTAGTGGAATACAAAAATACATTTTTTGACCTTAGTCAAACCATCTTGTTTTTAAAATTTAACTTTATCATGTTCCAATGATTCCTTTTTATGTGATACCACAGTTTTTATTGTGAAATTTGTTTTATGCAATTGTGTAATGATTTTAAATAATCACCCAATAAACTACTACTACTACTACTACCATATTCACAAGGGGATCCTTGAAATTCTGAAGACCAAAAAAACTTTATCTAACTGCAGTTAGAGCCAGTTTCTTCAGGCCACAAAATAGCTGGGCTTAAAATTGGGGATAACACTTCTCATCTCAGCAGGTTATGGTGCTGGACAGCACTGCAAGCAATGTTGCAGCGCTGCCCTGCAACAAAACTACAGGGCAGGAATGCGCACCATCAATAAGATGGAGCGCATTCCTAGGCCTCAGTCGTGATAAGTGTTGCGGCGCTGCGACAAGGCAGCGTTGCAACACTACTCACTATGCCCTTCTTGCAACAGCATGGATGCACTGTATTAACTGAACAGCTCTCCAAGATGCAAGTAATGCCAGAAGCGTCAGGAATCCTGAAGTATCTGTTTGCGCTAAAGTCACGCATTGCTGCAGTCATGTCACAATCATGATGCAACTCCAGTAATGCATGGGAGTTGACAAGACGTTCTTTAGTGGCCTCGATCCAGCTGCAAGGGGGTGCGATGATGGCAGTGGCATCCAGTGGGCAATGTGAAGACGTGATGTTACCAATGATGGTCGGTCCAGGAGAGTGGCTGTAGTTGATTTCCCGCTCACGGAGGTGACATGCTCGACCATGTGTCCTGCTATGTGGCTTGTTGAGGTGATTTGTTGCTTGTGTGTGATGTAGGGGACCTTCAGCAGGATGGGGTGGTGTCCTGGTCACAGGGGTTGTCCCGGTGGAACTTGAATTCATCGAGTAGGATGTCGTCAATGGATGGGAGACCCTGGGTTGCAATGAGGTCTACAATGGAATTGGAGAATGGGGGGGCCATGGCCCGGGGGCATGCACATGAGGGTGCTTGGTCCGGATCTGGGAGTTGAGGTGGTTTATGGTCAGCCTTGGGACCTTAGAGTGTATGGTCAGTCAGAGTGTACTTCTGTAGGTGATGGCAATGCCTCCTTGATGGTCGGGGTGCTCCTTGCGGGTAATGGGTTCATTTAAACTTTTTCGGGTGGGTATGGGTTTCAGATGTAAAATATAAAAGTTGGGGTGTGTTTGGAATTAAAATATGGCAATTGGGGTGTGTTTTGGGGTACATTTGTCAGTTGGGGTGTTTTTAGTGGTAAAATATGGAAATTTGGGTTTGTTATGGGGCCTCAAAAAGGTATTCTAGGGTTCACGGTTGGGGTACAAAGGTTAGTTTTGGGTTGCACTCACTGAAGTGGGAATAGATATATTAATGTCTCCGCTATGCAACACCTACTCTACTATTGCACTTTGGCTAGTATTAGTATGCATTGAAATGAAATACGATGTTATGGCATGCGTCATAACCATGTATGTGCCTTTGGCACATGAGTGGTATGCCAGCTGTGCATGGGTGCGCAGCTGCTGCCATTGAGAAGTGCTGGGGGGGTGGACAGCTGTGGAGGTGATAAATGCTGGAAAGAACACGGATGTGTGTTTGAGCGGGTGTTGTTTCTATTTTAATAAGGGAAAACTTACATTGAATCCGGGACTCGTGTCTTTGTTGCTCATGCTCTCCTGCATCTGCTTTCAGGAACAGGAAGTAGGCTGCCAGGCTCCCTCCTCTGAGCCAATCACAACGCTGTGATGCAGTGATCGGATTGGTAATTGGCAACGGGACAATGCATGCAGGCAGGGGCTGGAAGGGTGGGCATGTGCTCCATGCAGGCTGTAATGCAGCCTGCATTACAAACACGGAAGTGCACATGACTGCTTTGGGCAGCCTGAGTAGGCCGACCAAACAGTCACTGCGCACTTGAGTGGGCATGCCAATCCGCCCATGCCTTGCCCAGTGCTTGGAGCAGTCCTAGCCACCCTCCAACCCGCAAACGAAACATAGCACGGTTACATCAGTAAGTTATCATCATGTGATGATTGTTCCTCTTCTGCACTGCTTGAAAGCAGCGGGGAGACGATCTTCCACCATAGAGGATGAGCTGCCACTGGGAGTGCGTCATCTATGTGTGGTAGGCCTGGGCGACTCGACCCACAGGCGTCCTGCGCTACGCGTCCCACCTTCTCTCTACCTGGACATTGACACTGTGGCCCAATCCGCTGCACAGTGGCCAACTCTGTGACTGAGCCAGCAGGAGCCTCAGCCAGGTGGGACTTCACAAGCCAGGGTACAGCTGTCGCCACTAAGTCCACTGGTGAACCTCCTGATGCAGTTGATGCAGCAGGGCCCCCTTAGGCATGAAGTTGCAGCGCTCTCGCCACACAAGTTTGGCGCCGCTCAGGGGCCTCACGCTCCACAGCTTCCAGCAAGCACAACATCATCTGGCCTGTGATGCAGAGAGGCGGAACCCACCGTTGGTAATCCCTTCCGTGCACCCCGGTTTAGTGGTGGATCATAGTATGCAATGAAGACCATCCTAGTTTGGGGCACAGGAGTGCCTCTACCGCGCAAGGCGGTCTTCTCACACAGGTCAGCAAAGTGTCTCCATGAGACCTGACAGACTTCACTACCAGGTACGGGCGATTGTTGTGGCTCAATGCTTACCGCCCCGGCTCATTGACTCCACAGCTCCTCGGCATCCCATTCCAGGCTCTGGACGCAGGTCCAGCGAGGCATCCAGGCTTCAGACACAGGTCCAGCAAGGCATCCAGGCTCAAAACGCTGATCCAGCGTGGCATCCAGGCTCCAAACGCAGGTCCAGCAAGGCATCCTTGCTCTCATCCTGGTCATCTTGGTCATCCTGGATGTCGGGTGGCTTACAGGGGTTGTTGATGTGTACTGCGCTTGGATCATGCAGCTCCATTCTGCATTGGGGGGGGGGGTGATTTATGCCTATTTTCTATTGGATGTGGACTGACATGCTATTTTTTGCATTAGAGGCAAAAAAAACACACACGTTGGGGTGGCGAATGTGAGTTTTCGTGCCGCTAATGGGCCTATCAGTAGTTTTCGCCCGCTAATGCCGGATTATCTATCGCCTTTGCGCTGATGTTAGCGCCAGTTTTCACCGCCGTTCCCTGATACTATCGCCATGTAGTGACAGCTTGTTAATATGCCGCTAACGTGGCGATAGTTTTCAGGGTTAGACAGTGACAAAAAAACTGCCGCTAACTGACATTTGTAATAGGTATCGCTGGTCCTTGAGAATATACCACTAACTTCACTATTTTTCGGTATTCACAAAGGTAAATTACACTTTTGGTCTTAGTTAGACTTTTGGGCGAACTTTACCTTTGTGAATCAAGCTCTATATTTAGACCTGAAGTGCACTGTAAATAAAATGTTTAAGTGCCCCCCAGAACTGGTTTGGACCGGGCACAGAGCCCTATGCCAGGGGGAGAACAAATACTTTATGGGCATAAGTATTGGGGCTGTGACCTCATGAAAGTGTGCTTTTTGTGCTTACTTGGTTGGTGAAGGACTGCTGGGCACCAGGAGGAAATGACACAAAGGACTGCCCCTCTTCTGGAAGGCATTGTGAGCTGGCTTGCTGGCCCCAACTCTACCCAATGTGCTGCCCTGATGTGAAGTGTGAACTGACCTGTAGTTGCTGCTCTTGTCTGGAGCACAGGAGGGAGTGGACTGTTATCCTTCATGCTATTTTGGAGGAAAGTGTTTGGAGCGCTCAAGGGTGCTCCCTCGCCACTTCAGTCACCTAGGGGTGAAGCGCTTTAATATTTTATTGCCCTGCTGCCCTTGCCAGTGGCTGTCGTGGGAGGAGAGACCCCACTCTCCCTAGTGGCCTGTCACAGTTTTCTCGCAGTGCGCATCCAGGGCTCTGCTGAGTGGTCCAGGCTGCAGAGGATCATAATGCAACGCAGTTGATTTTCCCGGACGGGAGTACCCTGTGCTACAGGGCAACGTTGAGACGGGAGGAAGCAGGAGGAAGTCAGGTGGAGCCTGGACATGGGCAGGGCCGGCCGGAGGAAGCGTCGCTGGAGTGGAAGTCAGGCAACCCTGTGCCTGGTTGAAGGCAGGGCTCCCATAATGCTGAGGATAGCCCTGCATGCAGCCAAGACCAAGATGGAGCCTCGGTGGCTCGCCAGACACCGAGGGAGGACCGGAGCGTTGCGGACTCCTTGCGGCTGCAACCTTCCTGTGTCCCAGTGCTACCCGAGAGAAGAGGTCAACGTTTGGAGCCACTGGGTGCTCCAAGATCCGACCAGATTGGCCCTGCGTAGGAGAGAAGCCCTGGTGAGTGGAGCATGCTAGGCACACTGATGATGCCTGCTTGTTCACATTTCCCGGCAAAGAGAAGCCCTGTGAGTGGGGATACAAGGCACACTGTTGGTGCCTGCTTGGTCACACAGCTGCGCCGCCAGATTGTGGGCAGCTGCAACATTGGGGTCATTGGTGGTCTAGGAAGAGACACAGGTGAGTTACATCTTGCCCCCATTTTAGCCCTGGCCTGTTGGGGCCAGTCACCTATGGTGCAGTGTATGCCTAAGAGGCGCATAAGGAATTATGGAATGATGCATTACTGATGATCTTTCCTGCCTAATGTGTATATTCTAAGTACCTCTTGCCAGTGGTTACTAGTTGTTTTTATTTGACTAATAATGAGTTCTAAAGGTGACAACAGTGGCCTGATTAGCCCTGTAAGTGTATAAAATCCCCTGTAAAGTCATACTAGTGTCAGGTGGCATAGTGTATATGTGTGCTTACGTTCTAATTTGTTTTATGAGTAAAAGAAAGGCTATTTTTATATAACTTTGGGCGGAGTGTCTTTTGTGATGTGCAGAGTGTGTCACTGCTATGGATGTGTGTTGCGCAAACGCTTTACACATTACCTCTGCCTGACTGCTCTGCCAAGCTACCAAGGGGGTGAAAAGGTGTTATCTTCAGTGTGTAACCCCCCTGATCCCAGTCTATAGTGGTGGACCTCAAGCAGCTCAACAAAAGATGCAGGCCATGATGCACACGATACGGTATGGCTAAATATTCTCATCAATGGTGGTGCTTGAATTTGGGGCTAATTGGAGCCCGAAGATCTTCTTGCAAAGATGTCATCAAGCCTTTGCAACTGCTAAGGGGATGCCGTACCCAGGGGTTCAGTTATTGCAATCCCTACAAGGCCTGCTGGCCTTAAACTTGGTAAGAGGTTAGAACATGCCTTAGGAGCTGAGGAAAACCACCACCTGTGTTGCAGAGCCCACGGAGTCCGGAGGAGCTTAGGATCTGCAGACCGGTATTCTTCGTTGTGGTGCCTGCCAATGCAGGGGAGTGACTCCTTCATTCCAACAGAGATGAAGTAGTTTGTCCTTGGTGCTTTACAGGCCTTAGAAGGTTCCTGTATGATGCACAGGCACAGATGATGCAGCAGACTGGAACGGAGATGAAGTTCTGAATCTTATCCCACGTCACATCTAGGGACGTACACCCTGGTAAGCCCTTAATTACCCTAAGAAAAGGGTTGGGAAGATTCAGGGTATCCTCCAAGGGGAGGGTCTGGACAGGTGGGGGGTTACTCCCATGTCCTTTGTGCAGTTTTGTGCCAGAGCGGGAGCCAATGGCTCCCAGGACTGGTTTGAACTGGACTATAAACAGCGACACCAAATGTGCCCCTCTTGAAAACTTTCAGGTGCTGGCAAGTGTACCAACCCAGCCCTAATGCACTAAATCCTGTCTGGGAGGTGGTCACACCTCCCTGTGACAGGATGCCTATTGTTCTGCCTTCCTCTGCTTGAGCTTGGCTCAGCAGCAGGAGGACAGAAATGTGTCTCTGGCCGGCAGCAACCATTTTGTGCTGTCCAGGACTAGAAGGCCGGTACCAGGAATACTGAGAGCCTAATGGAAGGCTCTCCCAGTGCTTGGAATCATACCTCCCACACCGTTCACTGTGTTTGGGTATGATTCCAACATGTTTGTTTCAGCCGATTTCAAGAAGGGCATTGTGTGATTATGTAGCGCCCCTCTATATAGTGTACGGCTGCTTCACTGACAACCTGAGAGAATGGACTCCATAGGCTACAGGGGTTTGCTGCTCATACAGGGGCACCCTCACCCATAGAACAAAGCTCCCTGCCTTCGCAATTGTAAAGGCCTGCTATAAGGGTGACTAATAGGTTTTCAGTGCAGTGACTCTTAGATATGGTAAACCTATATCTTTCCTAAGTGGTGCATGCACCAATTTTCACAGGCTGCAATGGCAGGCTTGTAGTAACATTTTGAATGGTCTCTCATGGGTGGCATAATGCATGCTTCAGCCCATGGGAGGCCTCTGGGGTACCTATGCCCTGGGTACATGGGTTGCATATACTAGGGACTGACTAGGGTACCCCAGTAACCAATCTGGCATGTACCTAGGTACTGAACACAACAATTTAGGGAGAAAGCAGATAGATTGGGGTCCTAATTAGCAGGATCCCAGTCAGACTAGTCAAAAACAGCATCACATCAAGCAAAAAGTGGGAGTAACCATAAGAAGCAGATCCTACGTTCCTACGGAGGTGGTTAGGTTTTTTGTAGAGTTGATTGAGCAGAGGATAGTGTCTGACCAACCTACTGTGCACTGAGGGGCATATTTACAAGCAAAGTGGTAGAGTGAGGCGTTAGCCTCTCTCCGCCAATTCAGAAATGCAGGGCTGCACCATATTTACAAGAATATGGTGCAGCCTGTGTTTCTAAATGCGCTGGCGCTAAACTTTGCAGCCTAGCGCCATCGCAGGCACCCTTGCTCTGCATTCAGGGGAAGATGATTAATGTGCAGCAAGGTCCCCCTTCCTGCACATAAACAATCTTTAAAAGCCATTTTTTTAACTTCCATGTGTTCTGCTTAATGCAGCACACATATAAGTTGTATAACAGCATTTTTTAAAAATGATCGCTTATATACAGGAAGGTCTTTTGCTGTTCCCAGATGTGCTGAACAATGTAGCACACATGAAAATGGCAAAAACAAGGAGAAATTAAACATTTCTGCTCTTTGCGCCAGGTTAAGATCAGGTTTTCCCTGGTCTTAAATTTGGCGCTGCCTCCTATTTATGCCACCCTTGTAAATAGGGGGCAGCATCAAAATCAATGGGTGTTGTGTTGAAACGCATACAGCAATACTCATTGTCCTCCCCTTTCACAGTACGCATAGCGTGAAAGGGTGTCTCATTTACAAGGCAGCATTAAGCCACATTAAGTGGCTTAACGCTACCTTGTAAATAAGGTGAAGCCCCTTTCGCCACAGGAACGTAATAAAAATTGATATTCCTGTGGCGATAGGGGCTTGTAAATATGGCCCAGAGATTCTATCTTCAGTTACTGTGTTAATATCAGGATTGGAAGGAAAAATCAGAGTCATCTGGATTGCATTAGTCCAACTTAAAGTCCCCTGAAAATGAATTGTCTTATTTTTTATGCTTTTGGTGTGCATTTCGAATAATTATTCGGAGAAAGTTATGGTGTCTTCAAGTATGTGATAGGAATCATATGATATATAGGATTGTAAGAGTTTTGTCATGTTTTACTCTATAGATACACTATGAAAGGTAGTTAATTGATGTGTGTATTTATTTGTTATTTTCGTAGTCTGAGCCTATCCTGAAGGCAGCGAGGCGCAGTAAATGGTAAAAGACAAGCATACATTCAATGAGTAAGAAGAGAGGAAGCTAGGTTGTGGAAAGTAATGCATTGTGTTGTAGTTTTTGTGAAAGGGGTGAATTTTACACTCTATCGGACATTGAAGCAACGTTGAGGCAGTCCTGATGGACCTATTCCAGAAGCTTTATTTAGTTGTATTTCTTTATTAGGTATTTTAGAACAATTACTTAGTTATTCCAGAACCTGGGCGCATAGATGGAAAGACCTGCTGCCTTGTTTATTTATTTTTTTACACTTCTTAGTGGCTGATTACAATGCTGTAGGAAACAGTTCCGACCCTCGTTCACAGACATTCCTATGGCATCGTAATCTCCTGTCTGGAATAATTTGCAGCCGACCTCTTCTATAGGAGTTGGTCGGAAATTAATCCAAACAGGATTTCCGAATGGTTTACTAGGGGCTCAGGGAGCCCATCTGTCATTCGGAAAGGGGCCATTGATCCCTCAGGCGGCTCTTTCCGTCTGAGGGATTACGATGGCAGATTTCCACAGCCCTTCTATGCCGGTCTTTATGACATGCAAAGGCTGTGGGAATCTGACTTGGGGAGCCCCCAGCAGGGGCCCCAAGGGTGCAAGGCCTCCGGTATGGTGTCCTAGCGGTCACCTATGGTGCCCTCCTGTTGATCCCTGCACCCGGTGGCAGGCACCTTGGGGTGCCTGCCACGGGTTCCAGGGATGAAATGTACCTCAGCTCTTTACCATGAGAGTATGCATTCCATTCGGAATGCATGTTCCCATGGTAAAGAATGGTAATGCATAGGAGTGCGACCGAAAAGTGTTCAGTCGCATCTTAATTGCTGGGTTGGAACCAACTACAGGAGGTCGCTCTGTCCTAGTTTCCAAACGACGTTAGATGGACTCAGCCTGCATTCTGATGATGTTTGTGATGGAGTATCCGCCAAGATCGTAATCAGGCCCTGTGTTTAGGAGGGCTGTCCTAGGGTTGGCACACAGTAGGGTATGTGTAAGTGATGTGTTCATTCAAACTGTTTGCCGCAGATATTGAGCACTATGTATAAGGTTTTTCTTTTTACAGTTTACATCCTCAGATTGCTTTCCACAGCTTACATCTTTAGATTGCTTGCTATCTCAGAGAGCCGCCTCCCACTATACTCCTGAAACAATGTCTGACAAACACTGACCTTGACTCACTTCCGCTTGATTCCTTTTGGCTTTATTCCTTTCTTTCCTCTTAGTAACCTTCTTCTTAGCTCCCATCCTCTGCATGCTTTCTATTTCTGAGTATACCCTCTTCTAACTCTGATGCCTGTTTGCCTTAATCTCTCATTATAATTCTGCAAAAGGATGACACCTCATTTCACATATAACAACCTCTCCTGCTTTTTTTTTTTTTTTCCTTATCTAGGCAACCTAACAATGCTTAATTCTCCTCCAACCTATCTATCTCAAACACAATTTACCGCCACGGTGCGGGCGTTCTAAAGGGTGGGCGGGGCTGCGTCGGCTGTTGGTCATGCGCAGCATTGGAGAGGGAGGGATCCCATTGGCCATTGGCCAACGGCCGACGGGAGCCTGGAAGGGGTTAAACCACATAGCCCCCACTAATGATCATACCTAACTGGTATACAACATGTGTACCGTTTTACATAAGGTCATGTTTCCATGGAAATGAAGGAATAACTGTTCATATTGGACATGTATGAAATGTTCACCTGCACAATATGTATTATAGAATCGTCTAGGTAAGGTAAATAGAGTGCACAAACGACAAAAGAAATGCCAGGCCAACGGATGACTTTTTATAGGTTTTGTGGCTGAAATACCATTCGCAGAGACTGACCCTGAGGGATCAATAATCCTTGCTGGCAAAAGCAGAGACTTACTCTGAGGGATAACACAAGTAAAGACTGCCCCTGAGGGACAAAATAATCCTTGCTGGCACAACACCAGGATGTTTAGGACATAGGAATATATTTTCTCTCAGTGTCAGATACCACTCCACCTGATTCTCTCCACCTGCTCTCCATCTGATATAAATGTGCAATCGGAAAATATTCACCTGCCCCCAGCAAGATTCAAGATATGAATGACATGGTAGATAAACCTTCAGTTCCTTCCATTGTGACACAGAGGAATGTGCAACTACAATAGAAATCATCACATCTTGCCCCTTTGCTGAAAGTCTGCTTTGCTGTATAATGCATTCAGATCTATGAATACAAAAATATATTAGGTGTTCTATTCATAGGCCAGTACATTGTCGCATATTCATTTCAATGCAAGATATTTTCTATAGAATTGGCGCACATGTATCTAAAATACATTAATAAAAATGCAGTCAGCAACCAGATGTATGGTTTCTTCACAAAAACACACTTTTAATATAAGACTATAATTCATCCTTTAGAATTACAACTCAGAGCCCCACAATAGGCCATGTCTTGTCATTTCGCGCACTGCCATTTCAAATAAAGGTTACACTCTTTCTCTTAACCAGGAAAGATTGTAGCAGACAAAACGAGAAGGTCATGGAAGAGAGAGTCTGCAGATGTACAGGGCAAATAGTGACAAGCCTAGAGCATGTTATCTCTTTCTATAGAGCTTGCATAGATAGCAGATGGCATTCCCTGTCTGAAAAGACCTATACCATTCAGATAAGCAATAGCTAATTCATCGTCTGCTACTGTGGCAAAGAAGTCATCAGATAGCTTCATATCGAAATGTTACAGTCTGAAGGCAAGCAAGCCAGAATTACTGCAATTCCCATTGAAGATACAGATTCCGTGCCCTCCATCCTCCCTCTGTGATCTTCTCTGGATTTTAAGTTACAGTGAGTTATTCTGGAACAAATGTGTGTACATATAATAACGGAAAAAATCAAAGGTTAAAGTAAAGTTGTAGTTAAGTGAATTTCTTAAAGAAGTAACACAAAAATACAGAAATTCACCAGCCGTAGAGAGGTAGCAGCACTAACTATAACTTGTGCCAGGTCATGCACTGCTTCTGATTTCACATATTAAATCACTCATGACATGCTCCATGACATTATTTATGACATCTCTTATGACATTGTGCAAGCCTCATTTTACCACATATTACTCTCTAAATTACTTTGCCATTAGAGGCATGAATGTAAGTAAAAAATACAAGGTACCATTATTGCAATCACAGATACAACTCTCTTAGGTGTAGAAAGCATGCATTATATGCCACATTGACCCACTACCATACACTTTACGGGTATCATAGTTCACATTAACAATCAACCATAGATATATAGGAAACGCTCATTGACTACAGTGTTAAATCTGTATGCAACTGTTCAGAGAAAACAAAGGGGCATATTATCAAGGACGGTGTTAAAATTATCTCCGCTTTAGCGGCAGGAAACTGCTGCTAAAACGGCGATAATGGGCTTGATAAAATGCCGTAGAGAATTCCAATGGAAACCCATGTTAACTCCAGAACATGGGCTTCTATTGGAATTCTCAAGTGCATATTATCAAGCTCATTAGCGCCGCTTTAGCTGCAATTTTCTGCCACTAAAGCGGTGATAATTTTAACGCCGTTTCTTGATAATATGCCCCAAAGTTCAAAAAAATGTTGAAGGTTTGTTCCAAAATGAATGCCCTATTAAGGACAGCTTTTATCTGTATCTTTACTGTCCACACTCAGGTTGAAAATTTTGCCCGAGTGTGGACATAAAGCTAGTACTTGTAAATGCCCTTTGTAAATTCCCTACCAAACCGATATATGTTTGGTCTAAATTTACGTTTGTGACTCAGGGATAGAGTTCTTTTTTATCTGTTCAGTTAGAGTTTAATGCTAATCAGGTAGGGTTTGGGAAGGGATTAGCCTCTCCTTTCAGATTATAGGTGCGTGTATTAGAGTGTGGGGAGGGAATTGTCACTTGTTTCAGGCTTCTCTCCCAGATGATGAGTGTGCATAGTAGTTTATGTGGATGAAATGACCTCTCCTTTCAGAAGACTCTTTCAGATGACAGGCATGCATAGTTGGGTGTGGGGATGGATTGGTCTCTCTTTTCAGGCCTCTCTCTCAGATGACGGGTGTGCATAGGAGCCTGTGTGGAGGGACTGGCCTCTCCTTTCAGACCCATCTCACAGATGATGAGTGTGCATGGTAGAATGTGGGGAGAGACTTGCCTGTCCAGTGAGATCCCTCTATTCTATGATAGATGGGCCTAATAGGGTGAGGGGAGTGACTTAATTCTCCACTCAGAGCTCTTCCCAACTTGATGAACTTAAATAGTAGGTTCAGATAAATATCATCTCCACTAACACTCCTTCTTACAGTGTGTATAAAAGAGTATATTAGAAGATCATTCTCCTTCCTACTTTTCACAATCCCACTAGAGTATCACTAGATCTTAACAATAAATAATGTTCTATTCATTACAGTACTTATATCTCACACACCTCTCAATAAAAAGGTGCAGAATATCCATTCCTCCCAGAAGAGTGTATTGGCAACTCATCTACTCCTTGTTACTAATCAGAATCCTGCTCCTGTGAGAGTTCTGCAAGATCGTGCATTTTTTAAAATACAATATAGCTTTATTCTCAACACAGTACTTATCCCTTACAGGCCTCCTTCTAAAATCTAGGGGTACAGGATTCCATTCTGCTATCCCCGTTTACGGCTTTTTTTACTTCATTTCCACAGCACCTGCACATTTTTACAGTAAATAGTAATGTTGTCTATGCCTGGGCTGTAAATTCTATCCGCTCGCGGAACTTGCGGAATTTGGGTAATTTTGCGTTCCGAGGAGAACGCAAAATTGCCGAAAATTCTGCGATCCACTGCTTCGCAGAATTTTTGTTTGTTCATAGTTTCAAAATGTGTGTTCAGGAGATATTTCTCCCCAAGCATGCAAACAGCGGTTGTGAACTGGAAAAAAGCATCGCGAACGGGCGGAGCAAGCAATTCCACATGTTTGCAGAACTTTTGCGTGCTCACTGTGATTTTTTATCGTTTCACAGAGCTTTGTGTAGCGCGATTACGAAAATTCGTCCCACCACTAATTCTTATATGGTATTCCAGACAACAGGCCTTTTCAGTAACCTAGCTGTGAGGAAGATTGTTTTGTGCAAGGAGTTTTAAATGCTGGGACATTTTAGGACATGTATTCACTGATTATTTGAATAATGCCTAGGTCCCTTAAAACCGGAAAGAGAATGCTGTGCGTGATTAGGCATCTCAGTGAATGTATGGGTCTGTATCAGTTTGTCAGTTAGTGTCTAAGTGGCTCTATGGGTGTGTGAGTGGGCCCGTGTGTAGCTGTATTGGTGAGTGATTGTTAGTCTGAGTATCTATATGGCTGTCTGAGTGTCTGTTTGGGTGGACGAGAGGGTGTGTGAATGCCTGTATGGATGATTGAGTGGGTGAGTCAGTGCCTGTATAGGTTAGTGAGTGCATGTGTGAGAGGCTGTATAGGTGGGTGGGTGTTAGGCTTTGTGGTTGAGTAAGTGGATGTGTCAGTTGTATATGGGTGAGTAACTCAGTATATGAAAGGCAGTATAGGTGAGGGCTATAGTAAATGAGTGACTATATGGGTGTGTGAGTGAATATGAGAGTGGCTGTATGGGTGAGTGTGTGCTTGTGTCAGTGCCTGTATAGGTGACTGAGTATGTGTTAATATCTGTATGAGTAAGTGAGTGTGTATGTGTGTGTATCTGTAAGGGTGAGTAAGTTGCTGGGTGAGTGACTAGGTGTGTGAGTAGCTCCATGGCTGACTGAGTCAATTCAACTTTATTTGATTCAGACAAAGGATCGTAAAAGCTTACAATTCAGTACAAATTAAAAAAGAAGAAAGTGGCTGACTGACTCAGTGTGTGAGTGGCTGTATGGGTTTTTGATTGGATATGTGAGTTGCTGTATTAGTGAATGTGTGGGTATATAAGTGAATGTGAATGAGTGGATGTGTGTGCAGATCTATGAATTAGTGAGTGGGTATAAGTACTGATGTGAGTCAGTTAATGAGTTTGTGAATGGTTGTGAGGATGTATGAAAGGTTCTATGGGGAATGAGTATGTGTGTCAGTGATTCAGTGGATGATATCATCAGTGATGTAATTTGGAATGTCATTTGTGATGTCATCAGAGATTTCAAGTACCAATACTGATGACCTAATCCAGTGATTGTAATCCAGTGATTGTAAGTGTTTTCTAAAAGTGTATCAGTAGTAAACATATCTACTAAGGTAGTACATAAGTTAAATTAATATACTTTGTGTACTACTAAAGAGGTATACTATTCCTAACATATATACTGTGAGTGGTGGTGTGACTGGGTGTATTCATATGTGAAATGGTACCTGAATGACTGTTTAGATGAGTGAGTGCTCGTGTGAGTGAATAAGTGAGTGTGTGAGTAGCTGTATGGGGGAAGAAGTGTGTGTGAGTAGCTGTATGAGTGAGTGAGTGGCTGAGTGAGTAGCTGTACTGAAGAGAGAGTGGTGGTGTCAGTGGCTATATGGGTAAGTGAGGAGTGTGTGAGTGGCTGTTTAGTTGACTAAGTAGCTGTGAGAGTGACTGTACGGATGAGCGACTTAGTGTGAAAGGGGCTGTATGGGTGAGTGAGTGGCTGTTTGAGTGGGTGTTTGGTTAACTGAGTAGGATTGGGAGTGGATGTATTGGAGAGTGACTGCTGAGTGGCTGAATAGGTGAGTGAGATAGACATGTGAGTGTTTGCATGGATGTTAGGCCAGGGAGTTCCGCGAGTTGCCAAGCGCACCTGTTCGCATTGCGTGTCTACATCAACCACAACACGGAGTGCATCCACGCACTGGAAAAATATGCACGGTTTGTCCATGCAGTTCGCATGGGCTTGGCCCTCTTGTTTTCTCTCTTTTGTTCATCGTGATGGGCTTGTTTCTAAATTCACTGTTAATCTATTAAAATCCCAAACCTCCCAAAGAATCTGCCCTAATTTGTATTTATCATAATACTTTGTGTATCTGTGTCAGTGTATTTTGTGTTTTGTTTTCTCTTTTTCATGTGGTTTTGTGACATTTTGTACTTTTTTTTATTTTTCCATTACTTTCTTTTATTTTTCCATTACTTTCTTTTATTTTTCCATTACTTTCTTGGTATGTTCCTTCCTTCCTTCCTTCCTTCCTTCCTTCCTTCCTTCCTTCCTTCCTTCCTTCCTTCCTTCCTTCCTTCCTTCCTTCCTTCCTTTCCTTCCTTCCTTCCTTTTCTGTTTCCCCGCCACCCAGCACCATGTCAGAGCATGAAGAACAAGGGAGCAGTGGCACCAGAGCCCCCAAAATGCAAGTAACAACCCTGCAGACTGCTCTGCTGCCAAGTTTGTCAGCCCCGGGGCATTTTTAGTGAGGTGAAGGTGTTAGCACTAGTTTTTTTCATGCAGCACCACCTACTCGCCATGCTGGCAGCAGGCGGCAGGCCTGGCAGTGGGTACCCACTGTGGGAGCATCAGCTGCACTGGGAGAGGGTGTGCCGGTGTGTGTGGTCTACCTGCTAGGTTCAGCGCGCCATCCAGCAGCTGACACACAACTATGCGAATATCATAGACAGGGACCAGGACATGCTCGACCTGCTCGGTATCAAGATTCCGGGGCTCAGTGAGTATTAATTATTTGTTGTGTTTGTGTGCTACAATGCAAAAAAAAAACTCGAATTGCATTCAGCTGACACTCAGAGGAAAGTTACATGTATTTATGTTAAGAATATTACTATTATGTGATCTAGTTTCATCCAGGCAGTTTCTTGCCGCTACCTAATCTTACTCATCATCACATGCTTTGGATGATTAGGAACATAAAAAACAGAGAGAGAGGCCCCACAATCTAAAGGGGCAGAGCTCTGTAATAAATTTTCCAGTCGTAAATAACTCCCTTTGGAAGTCACTAACATACAGTCAGCTGAATAAAGGAACATACAGTACCTTTCACATTCATACCAACAGTCTTGAATGAGTCAAATACTGGCAAATTATCCAATTTTTCTATCTCAATATTGAATAAAAAACAATTTTTTCAACAATATATCAAATTTTATTGCAAATTTTCATAAAAATAGATATAAAAATAGGACATACAAATATTTATACAAGACAATCACATCTGTCATTGTTTTAAGTTAATTTGTAGGAAGCAATAGCAAACGCCACATAGCAGAGACCAATTTCTTTTCTAATGTGATCATATGTTCCTCAAAATTAACACACGTTATGCGTGAGATATAAAGATTTAACCCTTTGGACGCTATTGACGGAGCCGTTCCGTCACGCCCCTCGGGTGGGCTGTGCTCATGACGGAACGCTTCCATCACGGCCTGCTCGCCGCGCCTGCGCGGCGCTGATTTCGCGCCTGTGCGGCGCGTTTCATTAAGCGAGCCATGACGGAACGGTTCTGTCGCAGCCGCAGCGAAGGTGTTAAGGATCAAAAGGGAGTTATTTATGACTAGAATTATTAATTAAGAAGCCCTTCCAGACTCTCTTGTCACCATAGTGAATCATTGATATCAGTGAGTTAGCAGTCTCTGTGACTTTCTTTATGTAGTTTGTTCAGACCCAAGCTATTTCACAGTGATGAGTAGATGTATGAATCTATACATTGCAAAAAAGGGAGATTGAGTTGTTCCATGAAGGAGGTTGAGAAATGAGAATAGAGTCAAAGATCATACATTGCAATGCATTAGTTTCAAAAGTAGTTTTTGTTAGGAAAATTTGCAAAATGGTTTTTAGGATTAGTATGGCCAACTCAACGATAATGAATAGACTTATACCTAGCACTGTAGGTGATCTGTTTTAGATAAGCACAATGTGACTGTGTTTGCCTGTCAGAATAATTTTGTGGAGATTACCTGTACCACTAAACTATAATGTATATTTGAAATAATATTTTTTCATCTTTTTATTTCTTAAATCAGTGATGAACGTGCAAACTACAATCTACATAGCCGATTCCTTTTCCTTCAGTGCAGTGCATCATTTCCCCCAACATCTGCTTATGGCAGAGAGGATAATATCTGCATTTTATAAATTAAGTTTGTGATGTCACTTTTTGTGATGTCATTATTCATCTGCTTCTTTGTATTTAGGGTTGAAAGTGATAGGCATTTGGAGAAGAGCAGGACTATTGGAACTAAAGATAGATAACAGTCAACTACAGCAGCCCAGCTGCAGACATTATCAAAATACCCAACACGCTGGTTAGCATGGCTCCATTAATTTAATCCTGCACAACTTGTACTCCATAATGCATAATGCATTACTCAATAATGAGAGGTAATTTATTTTTATTTTTACACGCAAAGTGTCTGTTTAGTTACTAGAAAAGCCTTTAAAAGAAAAAATCACTGTTTTTGGATCAGTTGTTTTTCTGCCTTAATAGTTTTCGGCAAGACAGCCAGTGCCTTTTATGCCAGGCATGTGTGGGTAAAACATAAAATTGGCCTTGTGACTCTCCTGATCATGATCACATCAAATTCCAATGGCCCTAGGGGAGCAGCGATGTACTGCTACTGTGCCATCTACGAAGTTAAAACAATTGTTTTCACAGAGCATTATTTACATTTTGTCTTTTTTCATTTTTGTTTTTCTCAGTAAAGCTACACCTGCTGGTACATCCGTACCACCCACAAGGCAGGAGATAGTGGCCTGTCTGTGGCAGCAGAGGCTGGACCTTATCCGAGAGGAATATCAACAGTTGGTGGCTCTGGTGGATGAAGAGGCAGAAAAAGCTTCCTCTGAGCCGGGCCCCAGTATAGCCAGCAGTCTCCCACAGCCTCCCAGCTAGTCCATCACTGGTGCCGGTGTCAGCTGTCAGGGGCCCTTATTAGAAAAACTGCCACCCCCGCCCACTGTGACAGGATATTGCATCACAGGCAACTACATAGAAATAAATTATATCAAAGCTTAACAAAGAATTGAGACCAGACTACTAACTGACACAGCAAAGAATACCTGATAGTGATAAAATAACAAAAATATCAATAGTAACTTTTTCTGAGGGATGGGGAGTTAATATTTTAAAAAAAATATATCTGTTTATTAATGCACACAAAAGAAAATCATAAACACATACAGTAAATACACTGGGTTGCGTCTCACACATATTACGAATATATATATATGACCTCCTGATCACAGAAATACATCAAAAATAATAACATACGGGTTCATGGGTTCTCCGACATTACTGGATCATCCGGTTCGACAGGGGGAGCGCATATATCACCCCTATTTGCATTCCATGACCTCCAGATCGTGCCCCATTTTTTGGGTCTTCCCCTCGCCACATACACTGCCCGCTCTCTAAACATGCACCAATCCAAATCTTCCATCCATTTCCCAACAGTAGGCAGCTGATTCGCTCCCCACATGTGCAATATTGCGCTTGGTAATCCTGCAGGCCAACGTGGCCCACATCTTTCCATGGGACGAGAGGTCAGTCGGGTCCCAGATGTTCAGTAGGTCCTGCCGTGCCTCCAACTCAAAGCTCACTCCCCAAACTTCACGTACCTTGGCATGAATAGCAGACCAATACTTCTGAATCAGAGGACAGCCCCACAACATATAAAAGAACGTTCAAGCCACACCACAACCGCTCTTGCACGCATCACTCGCAACCAAGCCCATTCGCACCATCCCTGGGCCGGTCACATAGCAGCAGTGGGGAATCTTTAATTGAACCAGCCGGAGCCTCATTTGAATTGCAACAACCCTCGGAGAGGCCACAGCCTCCCTCCAGTCCTCGTCATCTAGCATCAGTCCATCGGCTGTCCACTGGTCCCTAAGTACCACCAGGGGATCCTGCGTGTGGTTAACTAGTTTCTTATAAATCAAGGAGATTGTCTTTGTAGGAAGAAGATGATCCAGTACTCGGTCCTCCAACGGGGAAGCCTCTGGGAGCGTAGTTTCCTGGGGAATACCGGCAAGCAGCGCATGTCTAATCTGGAGGTAACGAAACCTCTCACTCCCTTGCAGTTGATACCGTTCCTGCAGGGTTTCAAACGGAAGGATACCGTCCTTACCCCAGAGATCCCCCACATGGGAAATCCCAATGAGGTCCCATTTGTCAAAGCCCTTGGACTTCCATAGACTGCCCAGACATTCAGAATTCCATAGAGGTGTAGCCAGTGTGATCCCCCCTCCCACTTAAGGGAGCGGTTAACCTCATGCCAGACCTGAACCGCAACAGCCGCCGGACCCACCAGGGGAAAGCATCCGTGCCTCGCATTTAATGCCCTAGTCAATTCTCCCCCGGGAACCTGACCGTGGTCCATGATATAACTGGGGTCCAATGGCGACCCATAAATGGCCTGATTAACCGCCGCCAACTGTGACGCCCAGTAATACTTACGGATATTAGGCAGAGCGATCCCCCGTCATACCACGGCAACATCAATTTCGCAAATGCAATTCTGGGCTTACTGTCCCAAAGAAGCTGTCTCTGGAGAGACTCAACCTCCCTGAAGTACGACGGAGGAACCGGGTCCATGGAATTCTGGAGGGCATACAGGAAACAAGGAAGAGCCATCATTTTAAACAGAACAGCGCGAACGAGAAGAGAGAGCGGAAGCGATTTCCAGCGAGTCATATCACGTCTGAGTCGAACCAGGGACGGAAACAGGTTTTTGGAGTATCTGCTCTGAGGGTCCAAGGATATAAAAATACCAAGATATTGGAATCCCTACGTTTCCATTTTGACCGGACAATCCGGAGGGACCTCCGGGTGATCACCACTCAAAACAAAAAGAACCAACTTCGTCCAGTTAATGGCGAAGCCTGAGTACCTTCCAAACCCCTAAGAATGTCTAAAAATGCTATGAGTCAAGTCCAAGGAGAGGTCAAATACAGAAAAATATCATCCGTGTAAAGTGATATCTTGTCTTCCCAGTCAAGTGTCCATCTGAGCCCCTTGATCGACCTATCCGCAAGTGGCTCGAGCGCCAATGCAAATAACAGCGGGGAGAGAGGACATCCTTGTCTGGTGCCCCTCCCCAACGCAAAATCTGCCGATCTGTGATTATTGACAACTACTCAGGCCAGCGGACCGGAATATAAAAGGCGGACCCAAGAAACAAACTCCGAGCATATGCCCATCATGCCCAGAACTGCAAAAAGATAGGGCCACTCTGTCAAATGCCATGGTGGCATCCAAGGATAACAAAATCGTCGGCTCGTGTATCTGCGATGCCCTTCCAAGAACCCCATGCAACCTGCGCAAATTAAGAGCCGTATTCTGGCGAGGCATAAAACCTGACTGATCCGGGTGAACCAGCGTCGTGATGACCTTTACCAGGCGAGTCGCAAACAGTTTAGCCAAGATTTTGGGTTTGGCATTTAGGAGGGAGATCGGTCGATAGGCGGAACACTCGGTCTTTGGCTTACCTTCCTTATGCAGGACTATGATGTTCGCAACATGCTGATCATACGGCAGCAGTCCCCTCTCCCTACTCTCCTCAAACATGTCCCTGACAAAAGGAGCCAGCTTATTCGCATTTTTCTTTGTATAGCTCAACAGGGAGCCCATTCGGGCCAGACGCCTTACCTGAACGAACCCCTCTAATCACCTGCGCCACTTCATCATTTGTGAGGGGAGAGTCGAGGAACTTCCTGTCCTTTTCTGAAAGAGCGGGCATCGGAATGTCACAAATAATTTTTGCATTCTCTGACTTCGGATATTTACATTCAGCCACGTACACATTCTTGTAATAGCCAGCAAACTCATCCACAATCTCCTGTGGGTTCGTGATTTTATCTAACCCAGCTGGTTGTAACACTGGAACCATCCGCGACGCCCACTCCCCTTTCTCCAACCAAGCAATCAGTTTCCCGGCCTTGTCCACATGCTGGTACACCCTACTCTGGGTATCAGCCAATTGTGACTTTGCGTTGTCCCAGGCCAGACTCTGGTACTCATCCTTGAGGAGACTCAAATGATGCAACTTCTCTGGTGTAGAGGCAAGCATCACCTCCCGCTCTAGCGCAAGCAACTCTGATTCCACACTATCTATCACAGCGCGCTCCCCCCTCTTCTGTCCGGAAACATACGATAGAGTCTATGTTCTCACGAAAATATCTGTCTGCCAAACGAACAATCTCCTTCTTTGCCACTGGGTCTCGGAACCTCCAAGCGCTTATGGGTGCAATCCGGGCTACATTACGCCCCCCAAGGTCTAAACTGATCCAAACTGGTGAGTGATCCAAAAGCCCCCTGGCCAAGTGCCGCACCTCTCGGAGCCACGCAGCCTGTGCCGCGGGCACCAGTACATAGTCTATCCTGGAGAGGGATTTGTGGGCAGCTGAGACATGAGTGTATTGAGAAACACCGGGGTTCCTAAGCCTCCAACCATCGACCAGACCAGTGGTGTCCACAAAGTCAGTCAACCATCTCTGGGACAGCAACAACTCTCTAGCCGGGCATCTATCAGCACACCCATCCATAATTGCATTGAAATCGCCACCAACAATCAACAACCCAAATGGCAACGTCAAGAAAATCCTGCACAAATCATGGAATGTATCAGTCTGAAGGGCAGGAGGGACATACACAGACAAAAAAGTTACAGTCCTCCCCTCCCACAACCCCGAATTACCAGCATATCTACCCCTGTTATCAGTCCATGTGGCCTGTATGGCCAGCGGGAAGGAGTTTTTAATCAAAATCCCGACCCCTCTCGAGCCAGCCGTAAAACCAGCATGCGCAACTAGCTTGTAGCCCCCTCTGTGGAGAGCCATACACCTCTTGCCCATTAGGTGAGTTTCCTGCAGCAACACCACATCTGGAGAATGTCTCGGAATCAACTGGCCGACCATACCCCTTTTAATCTTGTCCCCAAATCCGTTCACATTCCAACTCAATGCGAAGAATCCCACCACCCCTTTAACGGAGGACATAGTAATTCCTGAAAAGCACAGGATAGTATGTTGACACCCAGTGTGAAAAAAATTACATACAGAAATACAAAATACAATAAAACACAAATCCACCCAAGTCCCCCCCTCGAACCCCCCTCCCTGTACCGCTGCATACGGCTTTCGCTCATCCCCAACTAGCAGTGTGCCTGTCACCCCCAACTAGACTCCAAAAATCTAAAAGTAGAACACAGAGTAGGGTCTACAAATCAACCCACCCCCCCCCCCACCGACTCTTTACGGATTCCCTTGCACCCAAAAATCTTCAACAACATGACACACACATTTCTGCAGGGAGTCCAAACTCGAACTCCATCGACACACCCCCGGGAACAACTGTCCAAAGCCCCTTGCTGAACTCACGCTGCACCAAGTTATTGTTCCTCAGCTTCCTCCTGATTGCAGGACTCCTTGTCCGGGTGCTGCACACTTTCCAACCAGTCCGCAGCCACCTCTGGGTTGTCAAAGAACCAGGCCTTACCCTCAAGTTCCACTCTGAGACGGGCAGGAAACATCATGGCATATCTCATACCTTTGTCTCTTAGCTTCTTCTTGATCGAGACAAACCTCTGCCTCTGTTTCTGCACCGCCTGAGTAAAGTCCGGAAAGAACAGGAGCGCCGCATTTTTGATTTCCAAAGGATCAGCCGCACGAGCCGCCTGCAGGATAGCGTCTCTGTCTCGAAAATTAAGGACTCGGGCTATGATCGGTCTAGGATTCGCCCCAACGCGGGGCCTGCCGCCAGGCACCCTATGAGCCCGTCCCACCGTGAAAAACTTACTGAGTCCCTTTGGTTTAAGGTGATTAAGGATAAGGTTCTCCACAAAAAGATCCGCAGCCTGCCCCTCCGCCTTCTCCGGGACACCCAGTATGCGAACATTGTTGCGTCGGGCCCGCCTTTCGTACTCATCCAGCCGCCGATCGGTACTCTCTCTATATGTCCGAAGATCACGTACCTCCTGCTGCAACTGGCTCACATTCGCTATGAGACTCGCTATCTTCACCTCCAGTGACTTAACCTTTTTGTTCGCCTTCGAGAGGTCAGCCCTGATCAGCCCCATTTCTAATGTCATGGTATCAAGCTTAGTCTTTAGAGTCTCCATCTTTTGGCCCAGAGGCGTCCGGACCCCATTGATAGCTGCCATGAGGTCTGTTAAGGTTGGTTCTTCCACTGCTGATCGATCTTCGGCGCCGCCACCCGCTCCCTTTTTAGGCTCCTGAGGCGATTTCCTAGGCATGGTATACCTATCCAGCTTGTTAGATTGCACCGGCCTTCCTCCCCTGGAGGTCTTAGGCGGCTGTTTGTCCAAGTCCGTCTTTGTCGCCATCTTGTCGCACTCCAGGAGATCACTATCTGGAAAGAGGCTCTGTGGGCACCCAGCCGAACAATGGGTATACCTTCTTTCCAACTAAGGCCTGACCCAATCCAGCGCCCCAGTATCAGGCCCTCAGCAGCCGACACCACAAGGGCGAAAGTCTATGTGGACCGCCTGCGCCACGACCAGCCCCTCCAGACGACCCAAGCAAAGGCTCACCGGGAATGCAGGTCCGTCGCAGTTCAATTTCCAGTATCTGCAGCACTCCTCATCAATCTAGGATACCTGGCGGCGCCACAATTGCCCACCGGGATCCAAAGGGCACCCCCACCCGCTCGTGGGACACCTCCGGAACCCCCGGTACACCGGGTGAAACCGACCGTCCTACTCCTCCACCAATTCGAGAATGGCGTAGCCGCCTTGGCCGCGGCGTCTTCAGGGCGTCTCACTAGCTACCCGCAGGCAGGCCTCAATACAGCCCCGGGCCGAGCCACAGTATTCACAACAGGGGCTGACAACCCCACCAAACCGGTGCCTCGGGCCTACAGGGGGACCATCACACACCCAGAAACGTAAATCTGGGAGCCCCCCCTCTAGAGGGGGCTCCAGGAAGCAGTCAAGGCAGCAAGAGGGCAACAGCCAGCAACCCCTGCGACCGCCGACCGGACTAGTACAAGGCCGTCCTGGCGGCCGATGTTGACAAACTCCGGCCGGGGTTGCTGTAAATCAAGGCCCCGGCTCCCAGCCACCGCAGGCCGTAAACTTGCGGGCGGCGCAGCACGGTCGCCGGAGCACCAGGAGAGACTGGGGATGCTGCTACGGGCTTCGATTAGGTTCCCCCGCCCGATTCACAGGTTGGGGGACAGGATTATGGGCAGGATCTCGAGCCAGTGGAGCAGAGCCGCTGGAGCCGATCTTCAGGTGGCCATCTTGATCGCCGGCTCGGCTCCTCCCCCTAGGAGTTAATATTTATTTAAAACTAAAGTCATAAAATCCTCAAGTCATAAAAAGTAGACTCAAAGTCGGAGTGAACAAAGCTGAGTGTTTAGGCCACAGAAGGCCTGAATATGATGCTGTCAACTGATGTTCTTCTAAATCTAAAATATGGATCACTTTTATGTACAGGTGGGTAAATGGGGCCAGTGTGGGCTATTGCTTAGGCACTAGAAGATCCTGCAGTGAGTTGGTGTTGCTTTCACCACATCCACCCCACCAAGTGTTTGATCCATTTATGGTGTAGATTAAGCCACACCCCAATAATCACACAGCCTGGGTGAAGAAGGTTAGGGGTTTGATAAATGGATGAGAAAGAGCATTTGAGGAGAGGTATGAAAATACATAGACTACACAAGGACAATATTCATCTGGGTGATAAGCAGCAAATTATCATCATCAATCTTTTGTGGAAGGAAATGAAGATATGAGTATGACACAGTACAGTTGAATGTATTGCAAACAGTGCTTCTGCCCCACGGGCCCAAGTTGTCAGATATCTTCTAGGTTAGAAAATAATCAAATTATGGAATGAGCCCGCCTGGTTCTTAAAATGTTGTTGTTGAAAGAAAATGATACTGTATTGCAAAATTGGATGGTGCAACTGCATACTCTTCAGGGATTTCCATCACTCTTGGTTGCCTGTCTGGACCAGTCCGGTAGTTAAGCAGGAGTGTTGAGATCAGCTTTGCCTTTCATTTATGCAGGAGATGAGAAGGCCTGTGGATTGTAAAACATAAAAGGATTTGTAGAGTCAAGTAAAAGGACAGAAGGAAAGTAAGCTTCATGAGTGTACCAAGTAGACTCAAAGGAAAAAACAAAAGGACTTGGAGTTTTACTTTTGCCACTAGTGCAACACACACACACTGGCATAATTTCCCAAATCAACACATCTCTCTCCATTCTGCATAGTTGAGAACTAAACCTCAAAGTCATGGTTTCCCTTTGAAGTTGCTAACTTCTTTCTTCTAGCTGTGGATGAGGTAGTACTGTTGAGTTTTTCCATCCTCCTCCTGTCTTGGAATAACCCTGTCCCTGTCCCGACCCAAGCAAGATAGATATGTACATGCACCCACTATCTTTCAATCTTCGGGGCTTAAAAAAATGGCTGAAATTAGTGCAGATTCTCTGCAGGTGGGCAGTATGTTGCTGTCTATGTATTCTTTTCTGCGAAAGTCTTGCACCACCTGGCTGATGCAATGAACCAAACACAGGACCTTGAAATAGCCACCATCTGACATGACCCTGACTATGTTACTGCATTTGCCTGTGACAACAAATCTAATTCTAAGACCTCTGGGACGCAGCCATTCATAAACCTCGCTGTTAAATTCATCATGGATGTTTGCAGCTGTATGTGATTTCTCCGCGGTGAACATGGCTACTGTTGAATGTCGCTAAGGGCACTGAAAAAAATCTTCATGGCTAAGTGTAGACATCTTTTGCTTAACCCCCGCAAAAGAGATCCAGGGTCCAGTGATGCACATATAATCAGTCGCCTGACAACTGGTCCACATATCGGTCATCAGGTAGATAGTGTGAACAAAACTTTGCTGTAAAGCTGGACCACCAACTGGAGCACTTGATGCATTGCTGGAACAGAAACTCCAGCAAAATAGGGATAACTTGGAACATTCCATTTTGGGCAGAGGGCTGCACAAATTCTATGAATCTCATCCTTGCACAAAAAGAGGGAAAAGTCCAGCACTACCATTTTTACCAGCTTCCCATTGTACAAACGCGCCATTGGGCGGTTGCGGTTGTAGGGCCCGTCCTAAATAAAAATGCTCGTAATAGTAGCCTGAATTTTATTCTTCTTTTCTGGGGCCACTGATGTAGGTAACTTTTAAAAAGCAGGTGTTGGTAGACTCGGTCCGTGTCATGATGAGTCAGTCACTGTATGCCATAGTGTCTCAATCTCACTCTGAGTCTTCTTGTGCCATTGTGTAATCACTGAGGTGGGTGATTCTGCTTGCACAGCAATGCTGAGGACATGGCTGCTTTGCATCAGGATGTCACTCTCTTCTTCCTTATCACCTCCCTCCATGATTGGACTTGTAGCGGATCTCCTCACCAATACCACAACATTCAGAATTTGTTTTAACGTGCTCTTCACACTTGATTGTGTGGTGGTTTTTCATATGAGTTGTTTGGTGTCCAGTACCATGAAAAGAGCCAGGCTTACCTCAATGGACATTCATCTGGCAAATAGAGCATACTGTAATGCGTCCCCCATCTTCGCTAACCATAAAAAAGTCCCAAACTTGGGAGGAGTACCAATGCCTGAAGAAGAACTGGAGGTAGGTGGGTGTGTGGTTCATTACCTTTCCGCACTGAATGCTTCTACTGAAGTAGGGGTTGGTGCAGGTATCAGCTGTGGATCTTCAAATAGGTAATAGAAGATTTGGCAAATATGGGAGCTAGCGGTGCTATCTGTGCCACATCCCTTGAAACTGTTTGAATAGCAATCAAAATCCTCTGTGTCACCTACCCCATTGACTAGTTCATTGTAATCATCCTCCTCCTCAACTCTTTCCATAATTCTAAGGCTTTCAGGAACTTTTCTTTTCCCTTGCCTCTCCTGGCATCTCCCACCTTATGTCCCTATCATCATCATCATCATCAGAAATGGTGCTTGGGGAAGATAGTGGAGTAATACCATTCCTTTTCCTTGCTAGAGACATGGAAGCCAATAATTCTAAAAGAAGAGGTTCTTGCTCAGAAGGAAGCTCAACCTTTTCTTCTGCTCCAACTTCTGCAAATTGTTCTATTGCTGGCTGGGGCTGGTGTCAATTTTGCTCAGTTTCGTGAATTTTTGGGTACTATGTGAAAGGGACAAATCCAATTTAACAGCACAACTGATCTGCATAACCATGATTGCAGTGGCCTCCTCACTGACAGACATGGTCTTGGCTTCAGTTGGGTTGGTGCTGTTGATGCAGGAATGCTACTCTCAGCTTGCTCCCCATCAGGCACACAATGTTGTCCCGAAAAGGTTTGAGAATACGTGCCACTGGTGGGAAGCGGCTTGTTCTCACTTTCTTGGAAGCAATGTTCTTGGGGACTATTTTAAAGCTCTCAGTTGGCAGTGGCACTAATCTGCACAAACAGAAGAGATTGGAGGACTGACGTCACAGTACAGGCCTTCTGTTTGGGAGTACTGCAAGTAATGTCTCTTCTTCTCTTGTGCATATAAAAGCAAACAAGCAAGAAAAACATTTAGTGAAATGTGGAATTATAGCAGTTTGAATTAGTACAGACAATGGTAATATTAGGGTGGTTTGTTACTTAGGTTTTAACCACTTTAAAGTCTGTCCACACCTCTATACCACAAAATTTGATTCCACATCAGGATACTACACAACATACGGACAGTGCTTTCCTCCATGTTCATAAATTCTAAAGAAGACACTTGTGGCACTCAATGAACTACGTGGATAAATAAAATAATACACTTTTAAAAAATGTGTGTGACTCTGGCAGGCAATGTGATCCAGTGGGAAATGGAATAATCATTTAAAAAAATGAATGATGCGGCGTAGGTAGCGGCCAATGGAACTGGTCGCTTGCTGAGGCGGCTGCACAGCCTGCGCCGATATATCCAATAAAATATCCGAATTATGCACAGAAGTCTTCCCTAAAGCGACAGGGAACGTTCCAAATCCCAATCCTATACAGTGGCATCACTTCCAGGGCGAGGCGACTGAAATTTAGGCCTGGAGGAGCACCCGATGCAGAGTGGCCCCGGAGTCACAAAATGCCGGCCTGAAAACTAACAGATCCAGCTACCAAAATCTAGACCTGCAGGCAACGGCTGTTTTGACTGGGAGCGATTGCTAGATACAGCTCGCCAGAGGTGCGACCCCCGCAACTCTTTCCTAATCAGAACTAAAGTGGTCTCTATGGGGGTGAAGACGGTAAAAACAGGTGGCGTGAGAACCACCCAAGCGCTGCTCTCCCCTCGAGGCGGTGCCTAACCGAGGTCCCGGGCATGAAGACCTTTCCGGAGTGCTGCGGAGATAGATCGGGCTGCACCAGACCCTCTGGCGACCTAAGTTGGGGAGCAGCATGCTGGGAATGGAGGCGGTGGGAACTGAAAACATCGTTCACACCATGGCTTAAACTGTGTGCAGTGCGGCTCTGCAACCTACCATCACAGTTGTGACTCGGACCGCGATTCACCAGATACAACTTTTGGAGCACATTGCTATAATCGCCTCCAGCCAGCTTTCATACTTGCCTATAGTCTTGCTCCCCTCCCGGGGTCCCAATTAATAAACAGCGTGGCCTGCTGCCCAGGTGTGCTGTGGGGGTGCGAGACGTCCGTGCAGTTCTAATCAATGCTGCCAACCACAGAGCCACCAACAGAGTGAATTACCGCATAGGGCCATCACAACAGCACCTGGCACTGGACTGCTATTCTCCCCAAGTTCCTGCATGGAGGGGAGACAGCACCAGTCCCAAAGCGACACACACAACAGTGCAGCCTTGCAGCCTCAACCGACGCGACCCCCAACGGGGAATAGACAGTGACAAGTTCTACCCCAGCGTGGGGCATGAAAACCTGAACTCCACCCGAAAAAACAATTGCCCATACCACGTCGGCCAGGAACCAGGGCCACGAGGCACCTTTGGAGCCCATGAATTACCAGAAGGGCACGCTCATTCGGCTCAGACAGCCACCTCGTGTAAACGTTGACAACCAGACTTGGTTTGAGCAAGAACCCCGGTTTGTTTCCTAACCTACGAGGTCCACCTGGAACACCGACAGGTTGGCAAGGGATCTCTCTCCCCACGCGCAGGCGGCAGCCATTACAGGTTTGACCCCACTAAAAAACAAATGACCAACAACAGAGGATCCAAAACGCAAATCCAAAAACAACTGGCAAAGTTTGCCTGGACAAAACAAGGTGAGGAAACCAGTATGGCTTTAAGAGAAGATTTAAAACGTCCCAACCTCAACCCCAAGCTAAAACTCCTACTCTGGAGGACGTCATGGAGGCTAAAGCAGGAGTGTGCACATCCCTAGAATCACACATTGACTTTGTAAACATAGAGTTGACTCTTCTGGGAGCTGATTGAAAAGGATGGACTCTAGAGTTCATGAAGTGGAGACCGCCACGGCAACCCTAGTGACTTATACCTCTGCCCTCCAGAACCAGGTCGCCAAATTACAACACCATCAAAAAAAGATGGAGGAGCTCCTCGACAACTATGAAGGGAGAGCCAGACGGAATAACATCTGCATTCTTGGAGTTCCCGAACGAATGGAAGGGCCAGCAGCTGACCTCTTCATCAAGGACCTTATCCTCAATAAACTCCAACCCAAACGCCTCTCAAGCTATTTTTCCATTGAGCAAGCACATAGGGTTCCCGGTGGGCGCCCTAAACCTGGAGCTCCTCCACGTCCAATGATTGCAAGAGTTTTCAATTTTTGAGATAGAGATGTGATCTTATAAACTGCAAGAACAGGACCTCCACTAAAAGTAGATTATGCCAACATCGCATTCTTCTCGGATTACATGGTCAAGGTACAAGCACAGAGACACAGGTTTACAGCAGTAAAGAAAGCCCTCCGTGGCAAGTCTATTAAATAATCCATGCTATTCCCGGCCAAACTCCGAGTGAAGTCCGAAGGTAGGACCTGGTTCTTTCTGTCCCCGAAAGAGGCCTGGGACTGGATAGAAGGCTGGCGCCCAGCGGGCAAACACCTAGATTGACGTAATGCTGGCATGAATGGTGACCAGCATACACCTCCCATAACGGATGGGAGACAATCAGAGGAAGAACTGAATGACGTACACTGACTCAAACTGTATGATCCCATAGATCTACACATAGTGAAACACTGACGCTTCACTCTTAGACTGATACTCCATGAAACTATGAAAAACCGAGTGCTGATTGGGGACCTGTAGAACTGAGCAAGGCTCCACTGCCTTGACACTATTGCAAAGACGCTACTGGTTTAGACACCATTACTAATTGTTTCATTGCATAACATTGATATTACGAGGGATGGCGGGGGTTAGAGGTGGTTAGCCAGGCCCCTCAAGAATGGGTGGGAGGGTGACAGGCACTCTGCCTTGTTGGGGAGTGGATAGTTAAGATTCCACTGGCAGGGGGGCTGGGTGGGTGCACAGGAAGCGGGAGGGGGGTTAAGTTGGGGAATTGTTAGTTTGTTTTTAGTTGCACAATATACACAAATTAGTGGGAACTGTTTAACTCACCCTAGCACAAGACGACATCTGTCGACAATCACAGAAGGTAGCTCTGAAAGGTTCCTGCAGGGAACTCGGTCACACACCACTCTTGTTCACCGGGTCTGTTGACAAACTCTCACCTATGGGCTGGCAGCTCCCCACTCACTACTTAGCAATAATGGGCATGGCTGACACCACAGATAGAAGCTGTCCATGTGGACATGGAATGTCAATGGACTGGGTAGCAAGGTTAAGAGGGGGAGAGTCCTGCAGTGTCTTAAACGACAAACACCAGATCTGGTATTATTGCAAGAAACCCTCTTTGTGAGTAATAGATGCAAAGCACTCCACAGATGGGGGTTCCTGCTCATAGCCCAAGCAGGTTTTACATCAGGTTCTAGAGGCACCGGTATCCTTATACGTAAAAACCTAGCTCTTAATCCCACACTTATTTGGACTGATTCACAGGGTCAATTTGCAGTTTTGGAGGCCACCTGGTAAGGGAAACAACTAAACATCGTCTCAGCCTATCTCCCACCAGCCCTGGGAAAACCGGCAGTACAGGAACTTGGTAAGATACTTATAGATCTTCCTCCAGGCACACTCATTTTAGGTGGAGACATGACTATGGATGATACGATTGACAGATACCCCCACAAAATCTCTCCCATACATCCAACATCCCTAGCAAACTTTACTCACACGATGGAACTTGCAGACCTATGGCGTTCAATGAACCCAGATGAAGCTCACTTCACAAACTATTCTAATGCCCAAAACAGCATGTCCTGCATGGATTATTTGTTCACTTTCCTCATAGACATAGGGAACTTCCAACAACCCCAGGGACTACCAAGAGGAATCTCCGACCACTCTCCCCTCAGGATAGAACTCACCTTCCATAGACCCCTGACCCGCGGCCCCATAATTATCAATGTAACCCTACTCACTATTCCCAATATCAAATATGACCTGGCTGAACACACAAACCACTATTTCACTGAAAATCTGGCATCAGTATACTCAGCTACTACCATATGGGAAGCTCTGAACTTAACAATAGGATACCTCAGGAACTACAACGAACAACTAACCCAGCTAGAGAACGACTTGCTTCTTTTGGAAACAGAACACCACACCTCTCCCAATGACAACACAGTCCACAAACTCCGCAGTAAACAAATAGAATACAAATAATTTGAAGAGAAAAGGTCCAAGTTAGGTTACTTCAAACGAGACACAGGGTTTATGAATTTGGGGAACGGGATGGGAAAATGCTAGCCTGGCTAGAAAAACTAGATCAATAGTCGAGATGGGTCCCGGAAATCCTACTAGAAGATGGGAGGTGGGTAACAGACCCCCAGGAGGTAGCTGACAGGTTTGCAACCCTCCTAGAAGACATATACACCTCCAAAAGCCATACTCCTCTGAAGAAACTCACCAGCTCTTGGCAGAATTGGCTCTGCCACAGCTATCGGATGATGACAGAGACACCTTAGATGCCGGAATCATGGCAGAAGAAGTATGCAGGGCTATCTTTGCTATAAACTCTGGAAAAGCGATGGAACCCAACGGAACCCACAACGAGTTTCTCAAGGGGTTGGCTCTGCACCTCAAAAACATGTACAACGAGAGTAGAGAGAAAGGGATTCTCCCATTAGACCAATGATTAACTAACATAGTAGTCATCTGTAAACCAGGCAAACCAGCAACACACTGTGGTTCATATAGACCTATTTCTCTAATTAGCTCCGAGACCAAGGTGCTGGCCAAACTATTGGAGTCCTGATTAATAAATGTGGTTCCTTCTCTGGTTCAGGAGGACCAATCAGGTTGCATACATTGTCGAAATACCGCCCTGAATATTTGAAGGGTCCAGAATGTCCTGGGTAGACTGCCCTATGTGTGTCAGACTTAAGAATACCTTTTGTTTTAAACTACACCGAAACAGAGATGCTTGATCCCAAATCCACCTAGGCAGCAACCCAGGGCTTGGAAGGACAAGACTCCTGATATGCTACCTATGGGGGAAGGGGGGAATTGGATAAAATAACAAAAGAGAGAAGAGAAAGTTCTGGTCAGTTCCTCTAGCAGTCAGTCCCGCAGACTTCTATCAGATGAAAAACTGAAAAGAAAGGCCAACGTTAAACAAAACTATAATTCTACTCTTGTCCTTAACTAATCTTTTAACAGGGTATTACTTCCCTACCATTGGCCTTTCAGAACTTGCCTATCTTGTATTTTGTTACTAGGGGGACGAGTAACATCTGGCTCCAGCTAGCTCTCTTTATTTTTTCTATGAATTACAAGGTAAATATGAATTACTGTTATAACCTTTCCTACATTTTCTCCCTATAGTATTTTACTTACTTCACTAATCTCTTATTGTTACCTTCTTTAATTCCTGTACTCTCGCCGTTTTCTGTCTCTGCCTGTATATCTCCTTTTCTCCTATAAACACAAGTTATTCTTTTGGTTGGCCTTACTCTGTACACTTTCTTACTCCATAAGCTATAATGTACTCTTATCTTACTTCACTCACTCGTTTATCTGTGTGAGTTTATATTTAATCCTTTCCTGTTTGGCTTCTTCCTTTTGTAGCAGTTTCTTATCCTTCCTATTTATTTTACAGATTTGTGCTGGTTTTAAAATATCATTGTGGTTCTTCAGTCAAGCGTTCTGCCTTTCTAATCTTAGGTAAGTGCTCGCTTTTCTTCATTACTACTTACAGTAACTTTTACATTTAGTGTTTTCTAAATTAACATTCCATGAATCTTTTTCTTGTCACTTAGCTTTTGTCGTTTTCTGTTTCTTTCAGGTGCACCTGTGCTGATTCTCCGAATTCGTATTGATATCAAAGAGTTGTTGTCAAGGCCTTTTCCGACTCGTTACTCTGCCGCTCCTCAGAATGTCTTTCGGAATCTTACTGAGCCAGCATCGACATTCAGTGCTCCGACTCAGTGGAACACTCGGTAACCTTCGTCAAGTATACCTCAGAATTTTTACATATCTCGACTGCAAGTATTAACTTAGTAATTCTCTTTACATTTACTAGCGAAAGAATTACTCAGATTTAATCTCAAACCAAGACTTTCTATAATTTCACTGGAAACTCTCTTCCTCTGGTCAAGACTCTGGTGAAGTGTGCAGTCCCTCTCACTCGCGCGCTTCACCTGCATTCTACAGTAACTTCTCGCTGATAAACTAGACCGCTTACCTCCGCTTGGAGTCGGCGGCTCTTCTATGGTGCCATTTTTTAATTAGGTCTGACCATGTGCTCCTTCGCGCTCGCCCAGCGCTATGACTTCCTTTATTCAGTGCAATTACTCCTACTTGGAGTCTTGGGGTTCTGCCAGTACCCTCCAACAAGGTAAATCCTCTCCCTCTTGGTTTGGTAGGAAATCGCTGGTGAAAAGATTTAAATAATCTTGGAGCATGAACATCGTCATCACGCTCCCAAGAACTCTCCTCGGGACCATAACCTTTCCAGTCCACTAGATAGTATAATTGTCCGTTTTGTTGTTTAGAGTCCAATATCTCTTTGACTTCAAACTCTGCACCTGTCTCTAGTTGAAGCGGCTTTGGTGGCAATTTAACTCGCAAATTGACTGGAGGCTTTTTTAACAAGGAGACATGAAAAACTGGGTGGATTTTCAATTTGGATTGCAATTTGATTCAGTAAGTTACTGGATTTATCTTTTCTTCTACCAGATAAGGACCAATAAATCTTGGTTGGAACTTCGGATTCCCTTTTAGTCTCAGTTTCTTAGTACTTAACCAAACATGATCCCCTATTTCTAATGGGGGACCTTCTCGCCTCCTCTTGTCTGCGTAAATCTTGTATTTCCCTTTGGCTAGTTCTAAGTTTTCTATAGTACTTCGATGTACCTGCTCTAGATGGGACACTATTTCCTCAACTGCTGGAACAGAAATTTCCGTTTGTCTGATTGTTGAATTTGGATGTCTTCCATAATTCATATGGAAAGGGGAAAATCCTGTGGAAACCTTCTTAGCATTATTGTGGGCAAATTCTGCAGCCCACAAATAATCTGACCAGTTTCCTTCTTGTTTTAAAAGGAACAATCTTAAGTACTGTTCTAGTTCCTGGTTCACCCTCTCCGTTTGGCCATCTGTCTCTGGGTGATAGCTAGTGGAGTACCGAACTTCAGTTCCCAAACCTTCCATAAAGGACTTTCAGAAATGGGAAATGAACTGAGGGTCTCTGTCAGAAATCACTATTTTGGGGATTCCATGTATTTTCACTATTTGTGCGCTAAAATGAGTGGCCAACTGTTTAGCTGTTGGCACTCCTTTTAAGGCTGTGAAGTGTGCCATCTTCGAGAGGGAATCTATGACTACTAGAATGGTGTTAAAACCTTGACTAAGTGATCTAATGTGACTGTATGCCATGGATTAGGTGGAGTGGGTAAGGGCATAAGCATACCTTTCGGAGCCTGCCATTCAGATTTCCCCTGAGCGCTAATCTCACAAGTTTTAACATATTCCTCAATATCCTTAGCCATTTCTGGCCACCAATAGTGCCGCTTGATCAGTTCCTTGGTCTTTGCCTCTCCTTTATGTCCTGCTAATTTTGCATCATGACATTCTTTCATAACCTGTTGTTGTAATTCTCTAGTGGGTATATACAAGGCCTCTTGAAAAAGGGCAGTTGATGAAATATTCTTCTACCTTCTTTCTCTTCCACCCATTTTCGTATGGCATCGGGATCCATTGCTTCCAATATGCCATGTTCCAGATTGATTGAAGTTGTTGCTCCGATTATCTTTTCACTTGGAATAATGGATTGATTTTCCAAAGGAGTCTTCTGATTTTCCGTGTCTATTCTGGATAAGGCATCCGCTTTTCCATTTTGTGCTCCAGGTCGATAAGTAATTACAAAATCATAATCAGCAAAATACAATGACCAACGTAATTGTCGTGGAGTAAGAGTTCTGGCCGTCTTCAAGAATTTCAGGTTTCGATGGTCTGTGAATACGGTCACTTGGTGCTGTGCTCCCATCAGGTGATGCCGCTACTCCTTGAATGCTTCTTTAATCGCCAATAGTTCCTTTTCAGGCATTGTATTATTGACTTCTGCCGGGGTTAATTTTCTTGATCTATAAGCTACTAGGTGCAGCTGGCCAGTTAACTTATTCCGTTGAGATAAGACTCCTCCCACAGCCTGATCCGAGGCGTCTGTTTCCACATAGAAGGGTTCAGTCGGATCCGCATGCTGTAAAATCGGGGCGGTAGTAAAGTTCTTCTTTAAGGACTTGAAAGCCTCTTCAGCATCATCTTACCACTCGAACTTGAGCCCTTTCTTCAGCAGTCGGGTAAGTGGTAGGATCTTGCGTGGGAATTCACTGATGAACCTCCGATAAAAATGTGCAAATCCAATAAAGCTTTGGACTTCTTTGACACTCTAAGGGGATTTCCAATCAATCACTGTTTCTATCTTTTTCTTGTCCATGAGAATGCCCATTGGGGAAATGACGAAACCTAAGAACTCCACTTGGGAAACGTTGAAAGCACATTTTTCTAGTTTTACAAACAGTCTATTTTCTCTCAAGTTCTGTAAAACTCCTCTGACTTGATCCTGATGTGTTTCTTTATTCACCGAGTAAATGAGTATGTCGTCAATATACACAATTGCACACTGATCGATAAACTCCTTCAGGACATCGTTAATGAAGTGCTAAAAGGCAGTGGGAGCATTACAGAGACCGTAGGGCATAACTTGATATTCGAACAACCCGAATCTGGTTCTGAAAGCTGTTTTCCATTCATCTCCTTTCTTCATTCTCACCAGATGGTACGCCCCTCTTAAATCTATTTCTGTGTATATTTTTGCTCCTTACACTTGATCTAACAAGACAGATACAAGAGGTAGCGGGTAGTGATTCTTCTTTGTGATCTTATTGATGGCTCTGTAGTACATACAAGTCCTCAAAACCCCTTCCTTCTTAGGCAGGAAAAACAAGGGCGAAGATACCGGGGAATGTGAAGGCCGTATGAAACCGTTGGCTAATTACTTGTACAGATATTCCCTTAGACGATGATGCTCTTTCTCGGTTAGGGCGTAAACTCGACTGCAAGGCAAATTCAAGCCTGGTTCTATCTCAATTTTGCAGTCCTAGACGCGGTGTGATGGCAGTTGTTCCGCTTCCACTTCATTAAAAACATCTTCGAAATCATGGTACTCCTCTGGTATCTCTTGAATGTGGATGACACAGATTTATCCTCCTGTTTGACACAAAGAATGCACCAGATTAGGCTCTTGATCCTTTTCTTGATCTCCAAAGCAATTTTCTTGACAATAACTGGATCCGATCTTAATGGTTCTAGCACTCCAGTTTATCATTGGGTTATGTTCAGTAAGCCAGGGGAGTCCAAGTATCAGCTGGAATTGAGGGGCATCAATCAAGTTAAGCTGGATCTTCTCCTCATGCCCATCACTAGAGATCAAATGTATTAATTCTGTATGACTCACGATAGGGCCCGAAGACAAATTGGTTCCATCCACAGCTCTGACAGGTTCGCTTTTGGATTTTTTGATTGCTTGGATTCCCACCTTAGTTGCAAATTTTATATCACAAAAGTTCCCGGTAGCCCCTGAGTCCATCATTAGTGAAACTTACGCCAACGTTACATGTCTAAATTTTACTTCCATGGACATTGTTTAAATGAGGTGCTGCAGACTGTAATGTATTAGCCACTCTATGTTCTTCGGAAGCCTTTTCTTGTATTGCATCCACCTGTTCAACTCCTCCAACAGGTGGTGCTGTTAGTTTTCCTTCAGCTTGAAGGTTGTCTTGGGTTTCTTGGGACAATTCCTAACGAAATGGCCTCCTGATCCACAATACATACACAGATTGCTGGTTCTTCTTTTTTCCTTCTCTTCCTTAGAGAGGGGGCCACGTATCGTTCCAATCTGCATGGGTTCTGTACCCTGTTGACCTTCATAACTTCGTCCTCCTTCCGATCTAGCCCGGTCAAATCTGGGAACCACCGATTTGAATTATTTTCTTTTTTCGCCCTTCCTTTCTCCTTGTCGGAAATCTATTTCCAAAACTAAATCCACCAACGCTGAGATGTCTGTGGGTCTATTTGGTATTCCAGCCAACACATCTTTTAGTTCATCTCTCAGCTCGTGGTAGAAGACTGTCGCTCTCTTGCTCTCCGGCCAGTTAGTTTCCACCACAAGCTTATTAAACTGGGCCAAATAAGAGACCACATCTCGATTTCCTTGTTTCAGGTCTAGTAATTCATTATCTACAGCTTGAGATATACGTCGTCTGTCAAAAATTCGAAGAAACTCTTCCTTAAAACTTTCATAATTTTGTAATATTGGATCATTTTTTGTAATCAAGGGCAAAGACCAAGACGCTGCATCCCCACTCAAATACGACAGCACAAGGGAGACTCTAGATTGCGCATCTGGGAAAATTGAAGGGCCGCACATGAAATGTAGTGAACATTGCGTGATGAATATTTAAGCCTTCTGTGGGTCTCCAATAAATCATTCTGGTGCTGCCAATGGAATAACTGGGGACAAGGAATGAATCACCTGAGTAGTCATTCTTTTGGTACCTTCAGATAATGGGTTTTGCGCATCTTGCCCAGAACTAAAAGGTTGTCTAATTCTTTGTGCTAACTCTGCGGTCTCCTTTCTTGAGTTTACTACTTCTAATCTGAGATTTTGGTTCTCCTCTCTGACTGCACTTAACTCCTTTTGTATGGTGTCTAAGATCGTTCCTAACCCTTGTAAGTCTATTCCTTCCGCCATCTCTGTTCGGGTATAAAATGCAACTTGGACAACCTATGGGGGAAGGGGGAAATTGGATAAAATAACAAAAGAGAGAAGAGTAAGTTCTGGTCGGTTCCTCTAGCAGTCCGTCCCGCAGACTTCTATCAGATGACAACCTGAAAAGAAAGGCCAACGTTAAACAAAACTATAATTCTACTCTTGTCCTTAACTAATCTTTTAACAGGGTATTACTTCCCTACAATTGGCCTTCCAGAACTTGCTTCTCTTCTATTCTCTTACTAGGTGGACGAGTAATATCTGGCTCCAGCTAGCTCTCGTTATTTTTTCTGCGAATTGCAAGGTAAATCTTAATTACTGTTATAACCTTTCCTACTCTTTCTTCCTATAGTATTTTGCTTATTTCACTAATCTCTTATTGTTAACTTCTTTAATTCCTGTACTCTCGCCGTTTTCTGTCTCTGCCTGTATATCTCCTTTTCTTCTATAAACACAAGCTATTCTTTTAGTTAGCCTGACTCTGTACACTTTGTTACTCCTTAAGCTATAATGTACTCTTATCTTACTTCACTTACTCATTTATCTATGTGAGTTTATCTTTAATCCTTTCCTATTTGGCTTCTTCCTTTTGTAGCAGTTTCTTATCCTTCCTATTTATTTTACAGATTTGCGCTGGTTTTAAAATATCATTGTGGTTCTTCAGTCAAGCGTTCTGCCTTTCTAATCTTAGGTAAGTGCTCGCTTTTCTTCATTAACTAATTACAGTAACTTTTACATTTAGTGTTTTCTAAATTAACATTTCATGAATCTTTTTCTTGTCACTTATCTTTTGTCGTTTTCTGTTTCTTTCATGTGCACCTGTGCTGATTCTCCGAATTCGTACTGATATCAGAGAGTTGTTGTCAAGGCCTTTTCCGACTCGTTACTCTGCCGCTCCTCAGAATGTCATTCAGAATCTTACTGAGCCATCATCAACATTCAATTGCTCCAACTCAGTGGAACACTCGGTAACCTTCGTCGAGTATACCTCCGAATTTTAACATATCTCGACTGCAAGTATTAATTTAGTAATTCTCTTTACATTTACTAGCGAAAGAATTACTCAGATTTTATCTCAAAGCAAGATTTTCCATAACTTCACTGGAAAAGCTCTTCCTCCTGTCAAGACTCGCGCGCTTCACCTGGATTCTACAGTAACTTCTCGCTGATAAACTAGACCGCTAACCTCCGCTTGGAGTCGACGGCTCTTCTATGGTGCCATTTTCAAATTAGGTCTGACCATGTGCTCCTCCGAACTCGCCCAGCGCTGTGACTTCCTTTATTCAGTGCAATTACTCCTACTTGGAGACTTGGGGTTCTGACAATGTGCAAGAAGATGCGGTCATACTGTCACTGGACGCCACCATGTCTTTCGATTCCATAGAAAGGCCTTATCTTTTCGAAGTACTGGCTAGGCTGGGCTTTGGCCCAGAATTTAGACGATGAGTGGTATTACTATACAAAGACTTCCTGGGACAGGTCACAGTAAACAATTGCACCTCTCGCACATTCAGCTTGCAACGAGGTACTAGGTAGGGATGTCCTTTATCCCCCTTATTATTTGCGCTTACTCTAGAACCATTAGCCCACTGGATCAGAAGGGATGTTTCAATACGGGGTTTCGAATAGAGTAAAGATATAGAAGACACAATATCAGTATATGCCGATGACATCCCCATATATTTGGCATCCCCCGATCTTTCCTTAACAGTTTATTTCATATCATCACAAATGTTGCCAAATATTCTGGCTATTCTATCAATTGATCAAAATCTGTACTATATGTGCTCTATGGCCCTCCACCTCGCCTCCATTGTGGATATTCAATCCAATACATAACAACAGGTTTTAAATACTCTGGCATCTTTATCAAACCAAACTGTTCTATGAACACAACCTTCTAGGCCCCCTAAAGCAGCTATAGGAGGACGTGTGACACTGGCAGTCGCTGCCCCTGTCCCTTCCTGGCAGAGCGGCTTTATTTAAAATGCTTGCCCTTCCCGGATTCTTGCATGCCCTTCAAAACTGCCCATTCCCCATAGCAGACAGTTACTTTACCACCATAGAAGGAGATCTCCGCACCATTTTATGGAATGGAAAAGCCCCACGCATTGTTCTCCAGAAACTCACTAAGGTAAAGTATGGTGGCGGAATAGCCCTCCCAGACCTCCGCCTTTTACTACTGGGCCTCCCAACTAGTAACCATAAATCACTGGATCCAGGGACCCCCAATGAACCCAGCCTTTAACTTAGAGAAATAGCAGACGGGCCAAAAAGTCTATCTGGGAGCTCTCTATGGCAAAGTTTGCAATAATCGATGAGTAGGTCCCATGTCGCATTAGGTGGTAATTTGGCACAAGGCCAACAGATGCCTGGGTTGGGCGGATTAATTCACCAAAGCAACACCGCTGTGGTCCTTGCAGCGGCTAGGGTCGCTCTGCTTCCATAAAGGATTTGATAGATGGGATACTATCGGAATCACTAATCTGGGGAACCTAGTTGCTAAAGGGAAGATCCATCACATTCAAAGAACTCCAAGCCAAATACTCTCTAGCACAAGGAGAGATCTTCCGATACCTACAAATTCAACACACAATTCTGACCAGTATTCCCGACCTTTCTTCCCTACCAGAAGCCTCCCCTATAGAGGACTGCATATTTACAGAACCACTTTTGACGAAAGCCATTTCTAGCACCTATTGCAAACACTTCAATAACTTTACCGACACTTTTCCAGCTTTGAGAAACCGCTGGCAAACAGACATAGGGGAATTGGATGATGAAGACTGGCAGACGGCCCTAATGTCCCCCAGAGAAACAGTTGTGAACCATGGCTTCCATCTTATACAGCTAAAAATACCCATAGAATATACCTCTCCGGCATACTCCTAGCTAAAATTGAGAACAGAAGTGATGCGTTATGCCTGAGCGCATGTGGACTAAGGGTGGGCGCAGTGCTCCGCTCCGTCCACGGGGTGTGCGTAGTGTTGCCTACTTCGCGATTCGCAAAGTAGGCGTAGTAGGCAACACTACGCACACGCCATGGTGGAGCGAAGTTTCCTGCCACCCGCCTCCCTCCCGCCCTCTTCTAAATGCCCAAAATAATGTTAAACATTGTAAAACTAATTAAAAAGGACTTACCTGGGATGCGGCGTCCCGGTTCTCCCTCTTCCTGGTGTCAGCCGACTTCTTTCAGACAAATGCGCATGCGCGGGCACCCGAGCATGCACATTTCTTGCAAGAAATGTGCGGGTGAAATGTGTGTGGGTGGGTGTAGATTCCCCCCCACTTCGTGGTGCTTCACGTAGCCCCACTACGCACACTACGCCCAGGGTTAATGTGGACAGGACAGCTCCTTTTATCACAATTTCTGGGAATGTCCTCACATACGTCCCTTTTGGGCTAGAGCCACTACAAAGATGAAAGACGCGTTGGGCAAACACATTCAACTGTCACTAAGACTGGGGCTTCTGAACATATGGGAACCTATCGATCTAATGGAAGTTGAGCAGCAATGGGTGGCATTGGAATACTACTTATTGGTGAAACATGCAGTAGCAATGTCCTATGGCTCCAGTAGACTGCCACTTACGATAGGATGGATAGCTGAAATGGACAAATGCATGATCGCAGAAAAAGAGGTTTATAAACGTAGGGGCTGTCCCAAGAAATGGGATAAAAAGTGGGGAGGGTGGAATGCCTTTAGGGGGGAAATATGTACTTCACCCACAAAAGATATGGCGATGAAAGGGCCCAGGATTGCAGATCTATGACGCCTTAATATGTGATATGTTCAACTTCAACTACTGTACTGCTTAAGTAATATACTTCACAAAGGTACTGTATTAATGATATTGTGCATTGACCTTAATAAAAAGGTTAATTAAAAAAAAATGAATGATGCTGATGTGTTTGCAGTACACTGAAGCCAGAGGATTCAGGAGGAAATGGAATTATTCCCAAAAATCTGAATATGGTTGCACGGCTATGTGCCTAAGGTGGATGAGTGGATGGATGGGTGGGTGGGTGAGTGGATGGATTTATGGATGGATGAATAGCCTGAGGCAAAATTTAAAAAAAATATTTAAAAAAAATCATATTTTAAAAAGGTTCAAAGGTTCAAAAAATTAAGCAAAACATATGTAATTTTTTTGACAAGTTTAAAAAATAAATACATAGTAAAATAATCAATAATTGCAGATGTGTGTTTGGGAGGATGAGTAGAAACCTATTGTGAGGCAATGAGGTGTCAAATAAAAAAAAATGGATGTGATAAAGAAGCAATGTTCTTCAAAATCCTATTCTTACTAGACATATTGCAATGAGCCTCCATCATATTATTAAATTGATATCACATAAATCCATGCAAACCTATGGCAAAGGCACACAGTCTAGATGCCAGCCAGTGCCACATGGTCAAACAACAGCAGGAAGCAAGGAGGCATGGGGAACAAAGAACGCATGCAAGCTTATGGCAAAAGCACACTAGCTGGATGCACAAAATGGCTGGCAGACAGTGCCACATGGTTAAACAGCAGCAGCCAGCAAGCAAGCAGGGGGAACAAAGAACACATGCAAGCCTATGGCAAAGGAAAACAGGCTGGATGCACAAAATGTCTGCCGTCCACGTAGCCAAACAACAGCAATCAAGAATGCATCGGGAAAAAAGAACACATGAAAGTCTATGACCAAGGCACACTGGCTGGGTACACAAAATGGCTACCAGCCACATGGCCAAAAACAACAGCAAGCAAGGAGGCATAGGGTACAAAGAACACATGCAAGCCTATGACCAAGGCGCACTGGCTGGATGCACAGAATGGCTGCCAGCCACATGGCCAAACAACAGCATGCAAGGAGGCATGGGGAACAAAGAGAACACAGTCAGGCCTATGGACATGGGCTCCAAAAAATTACATGGAGAGCAAAGACTAATCAATGGTGGCCTATTGCAAACACACACACCAGGACAGACAAAGGAGGCATGTTGCCACTGAAGAAAACACTACCATCAATTCAGCCCTGCCAAAAATGAAAATGTACTGAGCTAAAAAAACTTTTAGGAGAACACCCATCCTCCCAAAGCATCAAATATTAACCCACATATACACTTTGTATACGCAAAAAAATTAAGTACAATAAACCCCCACATTTTTAGTTTAGTCCAATGCCATCCTAACCCTAAATTATGTTTTAGAACAACATATGACACAGAGCAGTTGTTTAATGCACCAATGTCTAGCACTGGCCTGGACCTACTCAGTGGCCCCTTTGCTGACTAGGCCACATAATAAAATACATAAATATTGCAATTTTAATAAGCATGGAGAAAATGTATTGAACTGTGCAACATTGTTCCTTTACAGAAGAAGAAAAATGTATTGCAAAAATATAAATAGGTTCCTACTAAACCTGTGGGTCCCCTACCACAATAACTTTGAAAATGCAAATAAAAGTTTAAATACCTACTGGGGCATGCCCTCTATCAAACAAACAACACACTTATACAAGGGTTTTGGAACTTACTTGTGAAATCTCAAATACAAAGTACTTAAACACAATTGTATTTATGCAGCAAACAAGGAGTGTTCCTTCCAGCTCTAAATCTGTATAAAAAGGAGATGGACAAAGCACTGGGAGGAGCCTGCTGGACAGGGACAGGAAGCTGGAGTCTCTGGGGCACTTCCTTCCTTTTGGAAAAAAAGTTTCAAAAAAGGCTGCTTGCACAACACAACAACTACAATGGTCCATTGGAGGGAGAAGAACATCTACTTGAAAACCTCTGTAGCTTCTTCTTGAACAAAAAAGCTACACTAGAGATGAACTTGGGGCTGTGAGCTGCACTATTTTGGCACTGTTGTGGCTGGAAGATGTGCGAGTGGGCTCGAAGTCTCGAACACACTTGCTAGAGTCCCAAGAAGAATCAAATCTCAAGAGGGAGAATGCTGAAAAACAAACTCTGCTTTGAGGCCGGAAGGTGAAATCCCGGAACTCTGTGTTCTACCTCAGAGTACTGAGTTCCCAAATTCCACAAACTCCACAAGTGGAATGGGTTTTCCCACCCGGGCCTAATGGATGTTTAAATGGGTATAGACAAGCGGTTGTGTTGGTGTGTGAGCAGCTCTGTTGAGAGGATATATGAGTGAGTGACTGGGTGTGTGAGTGAATGTATTGGTAACTGTGTGGGTGTGTAAGTGACTGTATAGGAGAGTGAGTGGCTGTGTGAGTGACTATATGGGTGAGTGAGTGGCTGTGTGAGTAGGCACTAGGGATAATGAGTGTCTGTGTGAGTGGCTGTATGTATATGGGTGTGTGAGTGTCTCTGTGGATAAGTGAGTGGGTGTGTTGTAGTGTAGTTCCTAGTTTCCCACTAGGCCCTGCGCATTGGAATAACATAAACAGTAGTATTGACGTGGAACTGCGAATATTCCAGGCCTCCACTGACTATGCTAAACTTAATTGGGTTGTGTTACCAACTAGCTCAGAGGTCACTGGAAACTTTCTTCTCTGCATAGGAAGTGATCAGCTTCCTTGGCACAGACAAGAAGGGATTCAGTTTTCCAACAACCGTGCAACATGACAACTTTGCTCCTCAGATCAAGAGTCGATCTCTAGGGTCGTGTGAAACAATAGACATGTATTTCACTCAGTCAGTCTAGTGCAGTTTACTTTCACGAGATGTAGAGAATAGAGAGACGGGCGTTTGTCAATAAAGGGTTAACATTTATTGAACAGTCTTTCTTCTCGTACAAGAGAAATGTATTGCCACAATTGTAATAACTGTTATTATAAAAAGTACGTACAGTAAGATAAGTATTGCGAAATAGAACTGTAAAAGCATTGATATGGTTTCTTAGCCATACAATGGTTTAAAAGTAATAAAACATATATACAGTCATATATACATTAGGCTAACATACTCAACTGGTGCTTCTAACTAAGCCTACCCCAGTGTGCCTGACCTAAGCCTAACACGTGAAAGGGGGAGCAAGTAAGTAGCTTAAGTTAAGTTGGTTTTGCCAAGGTTTGTTTCAAGAATTCTCGTCTAAGGGTTTTAGTCAACACCATACCTCTGAATAGAATGATGGAGGATTGGTATCTCCTTCAGGGGTCTCTCTCGATATCCCAGTCACCCGCGAGGGTAAACCGGAAGCGCCGGGACTGGATTTCTCTGCACGAGAAATGCAGCGGCTTCTCTCAGCGCGTCGAGGAAGGAGGGGTGACAGCGTCCGCGGGCAGCTGGAATCGGCTGGATGTCTTCGCAGAGGACGGCTGGTCGGCTCCTCAAGCGTACTGCACCATAGGTCGCGCTGTAGCGGCGATAATGGTAATCAGCAGCTTCACCACCACAGGATAGCAGGCTGCAGCGACAGAGTGCTAGTTTTTACCAACACAGGGTCATGCAGGCAGCTGGCATCAGCAACAGGCAACAAACTCACAGCTCGTATCTCTCACATTGCTTAAGGCAACGTTGGTAATATTTATACCTGACAGGTGCCGGGTTTGACGCAAGTTTGCTGGACATAAGACGTCAATTAAAGATGTCACTAGGAAGTGACAGTTATCAGTTGCTCATTAGAGTTCCATTACTAATCAAAACATAGCAAGCGGGGATTTCCAGGTTTGCTAAGTTTTTATCTTGTTGAAGAACTCGGAGTGTTATCTAGGAATATCAGATAGTGACTGCTGCTCTGTCATTGCACTAATTGGTCGCAAAGGAAGTAGCAGAGAGTCATGCTGGAATGTGGCTCTGTTCGTGTGAGGCCAGAGATGACTTTTCAGAAAATCGCACTTGAACGGTTATGCCAATATAGGGAATAAATGGATTTATAGCCGAATAGGGGCATAAGGTCACAGTATCGATGAGGAACCTAGATAAGCACGCAACACCCACTCCACGTTTTCATGTCCATCAAAATTACTAAAACTAAGCAATAAGATGCATGTGTAACATTGCCCACCCCAAAATACATAAATGCATTCGAAATAGGCGTACTTGTAATACATGGAATTTTGGTACTGTACGTTTTTTTAAAGCATAGTAATCATTCAAAAATTATTGCATATGAAATCAATGAACGATTATGCATAAGGAATTACACATGAAGTATCTCTGACAGAAGAAATGCGAGATAAATCATCACATAAAAATGCATAGTAATAACATGTGTGCTAGAGGCTGGTGTTATGTTGTTATGTCTCTAGATGTGCTTAGAAATAGAAGTGTGAAGCTTCTGTTCTCTAAGAATAGTTTTTACGTTAAGCAAAGAATTGTTCGTGCCAAAAAGGGTCAATATTAGAAAAATTGTCCAATTCAAAGAAAATATATTTCCAAAGCTCCTGGCAGTTTTTGTTGATCAAAACTGAAGGCCGAATTCAGAGTTCATGGGAACGCTGTGTGTCGGAAAGCTTTTCAAAAGTTATTGTTTCTCTATGGGTGAGAACATCGTATCAGACAGGCTCTCAAAGAATTGGTCTACAAAATCAGGTGATAGTTCAACCAAATTAGATAGCGCTGTAACTTGGCAGGTGTGAGAATGATTGCTGTCATCGAAGGCAGGACCAGCAATGCTCACAGAACGCTGTACCTGGATGATGTTGCTTTTGTCACTCGCTCCACTGTTACCACTTGGCTGTAGTACAGGAGTCTCCACGAATGCCGTCATCAGGATTGGTAGCCGCTGGGGACACAATGCGTGAGCCGTTATTGGACTGAGCAAAGTATCGACGTCCATTGGTACTGCTGATGGAAGTGAAAGACAGATGTCCAACACGCATTCATCGCCGCAAAGCATACACCGTAGCACAGGTAAAATGCAATTTTGCCATATTGGTCTGAATGAAAGGAACCAGGTCATGTTTAGATCTCTCAGCCTGGCCAATCCGAGGACGTTAGTTATCCTGTCCCTGTAGCGCATTGCTAGGATTGTCTCTTCCATTCCCATGGGAGCTATGTCTGAGCCGAGGCTTGCCATACCGTAGCAGGAGGGTCAAAAATAGAATCCCTGCAACGAGTCCCAAAAATAGTGGTATGCCGCCAAAAATGGAGTGCACAAAATTAGGAAAGATTCCCAAAATTGCCTGGAAGGGTGTTAGCAGTCCCGTAAAGACTGTCTTAAATATGCCTGGGATGCTTGTTGCACTAGACATGTTAAGGAGTTGGCTGAACATTTCTACGAAATGCACGGGGCAATTTGTTGATAAAAGGTCATGGACTTCAGTAGCCGTCCTTGCGACTAGAAGATCATACGTCTCTTTAGATGACGTTATAGGCACTGTTGTCTGTAAAAGTACAGATTTCATTTTGCTTAATGTATCAATTCGTATAGAATAGAGATTCAGACGAGGCCAGAGGGGAGTCACTATGTCTGGAGGCCCGCTCGGGAACAATGTTTGCATACAACATTTGACCATGGACGTTACTTGTACTAGATAACTTTTCCCTGGCGCGAGGCCACAACATCTTTGATCCGTTCTAAGAATGTAACTCCCGTTTGCGAGTTGCATAAAGAAGGGCTCTATCTGAGTTGCAGGTGTGACTAGCTGGTGGCATGAAAGGTTGTTTGAATTTCCATCACATGCTCCGTGTAAATTAATACCCTGACACAAAAGTATACCGCTTAGTGAGTATTTACAGTTGTTACCACTAAGAAATACATTTTTGTCGCTGTCACTATAGCAAGAATGAGTGTATGGTAATTTCCATATAGATTTAACATATCCTTTACCCAATTGTTCATATTGGCCAGCAGGTATGTACTCAAGGCATTTATGAAATCGGAAAGTTGTTATCGGAATTGTGATAATTCCGTGTATTATCCATTCAATGACAGGACTCTCTGACATTGTCAATGGTAATCTCTCGAGTTTTTCGATGCTCAGGATTGTATAGTCTGCTCCTTTCTGTGCCAAACCGATCTGTTTATCAGTAAGGTTAAAACTGGAAAATAATGACGTCGTGTTGATTAAACGCCAAGGCACATAGCCTGAACGAAGATTTTGCAGCGTCCAGCCTAATTCTATAATAGAACGTAATTGAGACTGGCCATGTTGTAACATTAGCAAATCTCTGTCTATCACATCAAAGGCAGAGGATACAATATTGTCCAAAGAATATATTCTGGAAGACAGAGTCATTAACCCATTGTCTACCACAGAAAGTGATTTCTCCAAATTAATACGATCAATTTCTCGTATTTTTTCAGCAGTTTCAATTTGCTTTACTTTCCAAGCCTCGTTGTAAGCAGCATAGATACTGGTCGCTATGAAACGCTTTTGACGCTGTTTGCGTGGTCCAAGAATGAAATCGCGCAAATCAGCACCATCTTTTTATAAAGACAAGTGTTGCTTAATTTCAGCCAGTGTGGATGTAGTTAGCCATTCTAGGCAGAGTTTCCCTACACTGTATGTTGTTATAATCCCTGGATGTTGTCTCTGGGAATATCTAGGGTCTAATCTGGTCATTTTTAAACCCTGTGTTTTATTCAGGAACCTATCTTGACAGCTATTTGTGTCTGTAGGCCAGATTAACCACTTTTTCCAATCAGGATGTGTTCTGTTGAAGTGTAAAATTTGTGACACGTCTAACTCAATATCAGCGGTTGCATTTTCTGGTATTGGCTTCGGAATAGACGGTGTTTTAAGGTCTTTGTTCTTAGCTAGGCCAAGACAAGATGTTTGGTGTATTGTGTCATTTAAAAATAACATTTGTTCAGGTATCATGCAGGTTCTAAACAGTGCTTCTATGCCTTGCACCTGCCAATCTTTTGTACCCCAAATTGTTTTCGTTTCAATATTATTTTTCCAATAATCAAAACCAAATGTCATCATTTTGTCATAAAATGTTTCTGAATATATCAATTTAGAATTTGTCAGCATTGTTTTCATTCCTGTTTTATCTAACAGTTTGTAATAAAACGTTTCTGCATCACTGGTGTTAAACCCTAAGAAGTATTTGAATTTCTCAAAAAATGCTTTAGAACTGCTTTTAGGTGGTGTAGCACAATGTTCCCATTGATTATACATAAAAACATTTCTAGGCTGTGCAGATGTATGCAAGTAATGATCCCCATAGTGGGTGTAACAGAATAACTGCTCATAACTAGATGAACCTTGTAAATAATCATGATCTGTGAATCTAGCTGACATTACTAAATCAGACATCATGTCATTAATACTGTTAAAGTCCCAATCATCAGAGAATGTACTTGGTGTCAAAAAGTCACTTAAGGAAACCTTTAGTTGATGAGGATACTTCAGGATTTCGACCGGACCATAGATCTCATAGTCTGTTTTCTCCCATACTACCCCACCAGGTATTGGAATTGCTGTGACATTTACTGTTGACAGTTCTCTTTTCTTCACGTGGGATGATCTGTGTGGTTTCAGGACTAGGTTGATGTTCTGACTTGCTGTGTCCATTGTAATATATTTTCCTTCAATGAATTTTCCCAAACACAGTACCATGATGAGCCAAAGCAAGAGGAAAAATACACCTAGACCGAACCAGAACTCTAGCCAAGGGGAAATTAGGTAGATTTCCTTCAGTTGATGAAAGAGTTCTGTTGCTTTTTCTTTAAAAGACTTTTTTGTTTCTGGCATCACTTCCGGGTCATTTAAATCTTCAGAGAAGTTGTCGAAGTTGATGAAATAACCAGAGGCAGTTCTGTCAATTGATGGAATTGTTCTTTCAATCTGTCTTTCGGTAGCACTTTCTGATGCCACATCATTGTAGACCGGTGTTGTTTCTTGACGAACTGTTTCAATCTGTGTTTCAAGAGGCACGAGTTCCATGGCATTATTGCATAGTCCTCCATTGTGCACTGCAGGCTGATCGAATGTGATGAGTCTTTCAGTTTGAACCTCTTGGATTGTTGCAAGTTTGGGTATTCTGTTGTTTCTTGGGAGTCCACTGGGCCTACTGTTGATTATAGGCCACATGCTTGTGGTTTCACCAGATCGATAGACACGACTCTGTTCTCCTTTTTACCAGCAAGGGGCGGTAGCACAACTGATCTTGTTCCGGTGACTGCTAAGACAGGTACTGCTTTTCTGTAAGAAGGCCCAAATTCCTTCTTCACCGCATTCTTTTCTCTGACTAGATCCCCAATCTTTGGAATCCAGACAGGCCTTGCTGGGGCTGTTGCGGGTGGTGCCTCGTCAGTGGTACTTGGCTGTTGCTTTAACTTTATGTTGCTTAATGATTTTCTTGTTTCATTCAGTTCCTGTAAAACAGCCAAACGGTCTTTTACATCAAACTGCGTTGTTTCTTCTTGTACCACTGACATCTGACTATCGAGGTCCTGAACGCTCATTCTAATTCCGAACAATAGTTCGTATGGGCTGAAACCTTTTAGAGAATTTCTTGGCATGTTGTTAAGACTAGTCTGGACACTTATTAAATGTTTGACCCACCCAGCGCCTGAACCTAATACCTTCGCTGTTATAGATTGCTTTATGTCCCGGTTTTTTCTTTCTACCACACTATTCCCTTCGGGGTGCGACGGACAAGAATACCGCAACCCAATTCCCATGCTGGCCATGGCCTTCTTATAGGCTCGAGAGCTGAAAGCAGGACCCTGGTCAGAATGGAACGTGGTAATTGCGTATGTGCCGATAAAGACTCGCAAATCTTTTATAACCGTTCTAGCGTCAGCCGAGCGCTGGTGGCCTCATTTTTTAAGTGCTTTTTGTCTTAACTGTTAATAGGACGCAGGATGGGGTGTAGGCAGCGTTACGCTCTTTCTGACTGGTAGCCGGTAGCAAGGTTCGCTACTGCGATCCCTATTGCAGTTTTCACAGTTGTTTGCATATATTTGGTGTTCTACACTCATTCCCGGCCACCAGAATACTGATTGTAATTCAGTCAGTGATTCCTTGATCTCTCTGTGCCTTAGACCCAAACCCATGTGTGCGTCTGCTATTAAAAATATTCTCCTGTTCATGTTTGGAATTACTCTGTCCCCCACTCCAGGGATTCGAGCAAAAGGAACGGAGTTTGCATCGATTATGTATGCATAATTGAGTGGATAGTTTGCGGGTAGTGCTGCACAGTCGCCTTTTACGGTCGTTTTTACTGCCAGCATGGTTTCCCCGTCTATATACTTATCTGTACGCTTTTTTGTGGCTACGGAAGCCGGGTTAGTTGCTTCCGCTGTGGCTGTATTAGCCAATGAATTCCCTGCAACGTGAACGCCATCACGTTGAAGACTCTGTGCGTGAATCACGTGAGTCTTTTGTAGTTCTTTACTTAAAAGAGCTACTTCGTTCCAGAGCAATTTATGCTTTATTGTGGCACCTATGTCATCTTTGTAGTCGTTTTCGATCCAACTCTGCAGTTTGTTGTTGTAAGAGTTGACGCAAAAATGAGAATCGCACACGATAAGTGTGGGGAATTCGCGTTCTGCATTTTCGAGCGCCATCTTTAAAGATCTGATTTCAGTTCTTTGAGCCGAACAGTACTTTACTGATTCAGTTTTTGTTATTTTCGGTTTGATTTTACCGCACAGCCAACGACATTTAATGATCGCACATGCTGCATCGTAGGATTTTCTCTCTACGTTGAAATGCTGTACAAAGCTATCTGTATAGATTATACAGGCGTATTGTGGGAGAGGCAGGATTTCGATTGGCAGAGGATATTCTTCTTCATATTCTAAATCATTCAGTTTATCAAATTGCGGGGCGAAATAGTATTTCACGTCTTCCGCTCCTAGAGAATCTATGCACTGTATCCATTTCGGGTCCAGTGACACTGTAGGCAGGTTTACTGGGCTGAATAGCGCCTCGAAGGCGGATTCCGCTGTAAGGATATTAATCCGTTTGCCGTGTGCTAGTTCTCGTTCATTTGCAAATGCGATTTGCACTGCGTTCACAGTTCTTTCTGTGTGACTGAATGTTTTTTCTGCTTGTGTGTACAAGTGAGATTTAATTGAAATAGGTACCTTTTCTCCCTCATTAGAGGTTAGGTACGTGAATCCGCATCTTCCTGGGATGACTCGGATTACAAGATCGATCGTGTTGTCACGTGTATATAATTTTGTTTTTGCTAACATGTCTGTTTGCAGTGATCTCAAAATTTCTGTGTGTTTTTGAGTCCAATTGATTTGTTTTAAATCAGGTTTTATTAGTTCGTAGAGAGGTTTAACCCTCTCTGCATAATTTAGGATGTAAGTTCTTCCGAAATTCAGAAAACCTAGTATGGATTGTAAATTCTTCAGCGTTTTTGGAGCTTGGAGTACAGCGCACTTCTCTAAGAAGTTGTCCGCTAGGCTTTTCCCTTCACTTGATAATTCGTACCCTAAGAACAGTACTGTCAGATGGGCAATTCGGGACTTTTTAAAGTTGAATTTGTAACCCTCTGCTGCGAACCCAAGTATAATGGTGTTCACTCTTTTCAAGTGAGTATCCAAGTCGTCGTCTGTGAGATAAATATCATCCACGTAAGATAATGCTTCATCATCATAGATTTGTAGTAACTCTGTTACCCTAGCTGAGAATAGTCCTGGGCTGTTCTTGAACCCCTGTGGGAGTCGACAGAATTTTTTCTGTGACCCAAATGCGGAGAAAGCGGTCAAATATCTGCTTTCCGGTGCAATGTTTTGACAAAAGAAACCATTAGAAATGTCTAATGTCGTTTTATATTTTTTCCTAACTATGTTATTCATTAGGGCTGCACTATGCGAGTTTTGTACCGCAAAAGTTTTGCAACATGTATTAAGATGTCTGTAGTCCAAAACTAGACGATATGAATTGTCTGGCTTGGAGACAGGAAACAAAGGATTGTTCATTTGAGAGGTGCATGTTTCAATCACCCCCTGGTACTCAAGTTGATCTAAGATCTCCCTGACCTGTTTTTTAGCTTCTTGCTTTATGGGATACTGCCGTTGGGCAGTTGATTCACTTTTTAATTGGATTTTGTGAGGCGGTGAATCCTCATCCCATCCTACATGATTTTTATATAATGCAGGTGCCTGGGCTACTGCCCATTTCCTTGCATATGTGTATTTTTTGTGAATCGGTATGTGATTCGAGAAGGCAGGCATAATTACTTCTTCGCCACGAGGGCACTCCCTGACAAACTCCGGGGGCCAATCTTTTTCAGCTAACAGAATATCATAGCCTTTTGAGAGCTTATCCCAAAATAGACCCTTAATTTTCCTAGTCTTATCACCCTCTATACGCAATGTTATTTCGTATATTTTATGGGGCTCGCTAAGTCTGGCGTCGGCAGTTTCAACCTGAATGTATTCATTCGTGTCCACTGTCTCCAGATGACTCATCAAGTTCTTGCGCGCTATACTGATTTCTGCTGCACTGTCCAACATTGTCAATGCCCACTCTCCGTTTTTCAACTGTGTCCTCAGTATTCTCGGCATGGTTGATTACTCTAATACTGGTTACCTTCTTTTTAGGAAATTGAGATTTCTTATTTTGAGCAGGTTCCTTGTCTTTGGACTTGGTGTGCTCTCCTGGGTCTGACCGTCCTCTTCTTTCCGAATTCTGTGGAAAAGATCGAGAGGGACGTGTATCAATACTTTGATATCTATCAGGTTTTTTTATATTATCCCTATTTCCAAGGTTATATCTTTTCTCAGAGGGCTCCCGCTGGGGAGACTGGCGTTCTCGAGTCGGAGTTCTTTCCCTCCGTCGAGGAGACCTTCCTCTGGACTGGAAAACTTTTTCCTTGGGAGTGGATTGTTTATTTCCATCCCAGCTCTTTTTAGGAGTATTTAAATTATTTTTAATAAATAATTTTTCAGGATTTTCGAGCAGTTGGGGCTTTACTGGTTTCCCACCCAAGCTGTCTCTACCTAATTCTTCATAGCATTTTTCTATGATTTTTGCAAGCTCAACAGGATCTTTTATATCTGTTTCCCTCAACTTCTGGCGAATCGCCACAGATGCTGCTTCTCCCTTTATGTTGGCTAATAATATAGCCGTGACCTGCTTGAAGTCTTTCAGTAATTTCATACCTAGATTTAAAGCGGGCTCTGGACCGAATTCATTTTGAATCTGTTTTAGCACTTCTGGTATTACCGCCATAGACGGAACACCGTGTGTTTTTGTGTAAATGGAAGCAAAGACTGTACCCCAAGTGTCACAGTCCTCCACGTGTGGTGCGATTCCCATAGGAAGGCAGATGGTCAAGATTCTGTGTTTCTCAATAGGGGTAGTATCAGGAAATACTGCCTCTATTTGAGTGATTTTCTGTGCTAACCAGAAAGGAATTTGTTCCCGTTTTACGGGTGTTTTACCAAGACATGACTGTATGTTCTGTGGTGTAATTTTATTTGTGTTCCCCTGATGAGGGGTCAGCTGTGGTGTATTAACAGCTGGCTGGACTGTTGCAGTCCGTATTACATATTGGACTAATTGCCTATGTATTTTTATTAATGTGTTTAGCTGTGCTAACAGCTCTTCTCTAGACATTCTTGCAATGTCAGGATGTGGTGTGTAGCTGGCTAGAACCGGCCACGTGGCTCCTGGTCCACCTAGTGGACCGAGCCTAGTTATGTGATCATTATGTTTTAGGGCGCCATTAAACCAGAGCAGGTGCTCTTGAAATTTAAGTGGGATTTTAATCTCCTCGAAAGGAGCGTACTCTCCCGGAGGTTCCTCTATTTTGTAATAGTGAAACTCTTGTGTTATAGCGTTTACCGCTGGAAAGTTTATCCATGTATAGAATACCTCTGTCTGCCGATACTCGTGAGCCTCTATCACGAAAATTACTGTACCACCTTGAGGTGTCAGTCCGTTTTCTATAAGTTTTAAAGTTATAGATCTTCTTAACTGGACCGGGATGATAATAGCATCCGGGTCTGCCTGTAGGAGACTCGAGTCCTCCTCTATTAGTATGGAAGCCAGCCTAGCTGCTTCTTCATTGTCTGACATTTTAAAAATGCAGTTTTTGCAGAGTAGGTCTCCAAGGAGACAAAGATTAGGTGCACAATATTTTGGAACACTGTATCCTTCAACGTTGAATAAACCAGAGCTTTACATAGGAATCTCTTCCTACTAAGGTTGGGCGGATTTTAACCTTTCACCCACTCCAGACGTCTATTGGAGTATTTACGGGAGAAAGGGGTGTGAAATATGCACGACTGAGTTACTCTATAAGTCTTGCGTTAGTTTATCGCCTTACCAAACGTTTGGGCGCCATGTAGTGTAGTTCCTAGTTTCCCACTAGGCCCTGCGCATTGGAATAACATAAACAGTAGTATCGACGTGGAACTGCGGATATTCCAGGCCTCCACTGACTATGCTAAACTTAATTGGGTTGTGTTACCAACTAGCTCAGAGGTCACTGGAAACTTTCTTCTCTGCATAGGAAGTGATCAGCTTCCTTGGCACAGACAAGAAGGGATTCAGTTTTCCAACAACCGTGCAACATGACAACTTTGCTCCTCAGATCCAGAGTCGATCTCTAGGGTCGTGTGAAACAATAGACATGTATTTCACTCAGTCAGTCTAGTGCAGTTTACTTTCACGAGATGTAGAGAATAGAGAGACGGGCGTTTGTCAATAAAGGGTTAACATTTATTGAACAGTCTTTCTTCTCGTACAAGAGAAATGTATTGCCACAATTGTAATAACTGTTATTATAAAAAGTACGTACAGTAAGATAAGTATTGCGAAATAGAACTGTAAAAGCATTGATATGGTTTCTTAGCCATACAATGGTTTAAAAGTAATAAAACATATATACAGTCATATATACATTAGGCTAACATACTCAACTGGTGCTTCTAACTAAGCCTACCCCAGTGTGCCTGACCTAAGCCTAACACGTGAAAGGGGGAGCAAGTAAGTAGCTTAAGTTAAGTTGGTTTTGCCAAGGTTTGTTTCAAGAATTCTCGTCTAAGGGTTTTAGTCAACACCATACCTCTGAATAGAATGATGGAGGATTGGTATCTCCTTCAGGGGTCTCTCTCGATATCCCAGTCACCCGCGAGGGTAAACCGGAAGCGCCGGGACTGGATTTCTCTGCACGAGAAATGCAGCGGCTTCTCTCAGCGCGTCGAGGAAGGAGGGGTGACAGCGTCCGCGGGCAGCTGGAATCGGCTGGATGTCTTCGCAGAGGACGGCTGGTCGGCTCCTCAAGCGTACTGCACCATAGGTCGCGCTGTAGCGGCGATAATGGTAATCAGCAGCTTCACCACCACAGGATAGCAGGCTGCAGCGACAGAGTGCTAGTGTTTACCAACACAGGGTCATGCAGGCAGCTGGCATCAGCAACAGGCAACGAACTCACAGCTCGTATCTCTCACATTGCTTAAGGCAACGTTGGTAATATTTATACCTGACAGGAGCCGGGTTTGACGCAAGTTTGCTGGACATAAGACGTCAATTAAAGATGTCACTAGGAAGTGACAGTTATCAGTTGCTCATTAGAGTTCCATTACTAATCAAAACATAGCAAGCGGGGATTTCCAGGTTTGCTAAGTTTTTATCTTGTTGAAGAACTCGGAGTGTTATCTAGGAATATCAGATAGTGACTGCTGCTCTGTCATTGCACTAATTGGTCGCAAAGGAAGTAGCAGAGAGTCATGCTGGAATGTGGCTCTGTTCGTGTGAGGCCAGAGATGACTTTTCAGAAAATCGCACTTGAACGGTTATGCCAATATAGGGAATAAATGGATTTATAGCCGAATAGGGGCATAAGGTCACAGTATCGATCAGGAACCTAGATAAGCACGCAACAGTGTGAGTGGGTAAATAGGTGTGTGAGAAGGTGTATGAGAGGTGGGTAGGTACGTGAGACATGTGTGATTGGTTCTGTGGATGATGTTGTCTTTGATACCATCAGTCATGTCACAGATTGTGACATGAGTGATCTCATATGTTATGTCATTAACAGTATATTATGGGTGCGTACGTTCTAATTAACTCAGGTAACTAGAACTGCTGAATTTCACTGGTTTTCCATGAGTGAAATCTGAACCTAACTATAATGTTTGTGTAACATTTGTTTTTTCAGTGAATTTCTAATGTTTTTTTAAATTCTATTTCCTAACTATAATGTCCCTTTGTTCTAACTCTGTCTCCTTATTTTCCAAGTATACCTTTGTTTTCTAACTGTACCTTTGTTTTCTAACTATAATGCCCCCTTTTTTTTGTTGTGAATTTCAAAGGTTCTTTTATAGCGCCATTTCCTACCTGTAACGTCTCTGTAACCTCTGGTTGTTAAGTGAATTTCTAATGTTTTTTTAAATTTTATTTCCTAACCTTAACCTGTAACCTTTGAGAGTGAGAGTATGAGTGAGTGCATATGAGTCTCAGTGGGTGTGTGAGTGAGTGCATGAGTGTCTCAATGGGTGTGTGTGTGGGTATGTGATTATCTGTGTGGGTCTGGGAGTGGTTGTAGTTTCATGAGTCATTACTAAGTGACCTCCCAGGAGTCAAATGCAAAAGCATTGAAATTCTAACATAAAAGCTGCAGTATCACTATTCGTTACTAGGTGTCCCTCACTAGTTAAATGCAAAAACAGTGAGATTCTTTCAAAAAGCTGCAGTTCCTCTAGTGGTTACTAAGTGTCCCTCATAATTCAAACACTAGTGTTTTCCTCCTCGGGGAACAAATAAAAGAAGATGCAAACATGTGTGCGCAGAAGACGCGCACAACGGGCGCGCCGGTGGCGCGCAAAGGCAAGCACATCGGCTCCTGTCTGCACCCAGCAGAGACCAGAGGCCAGAGACGCTGCCTCTGTTAGGGTAAATATCTGCCATCAAGCCCCCCTATGTTATTCAGCAGAATCTTTGCTTGCAATCAGAGTGCTTGAACAAGCCAAGATGCGCACTAATGCTAGCTACATTCAGAAGTTCCCCAATATGTTAGAAGGGCCGGTAACATGCAATTACTGTCAATTCCAAATGGAACTACCAGCAAGGGTTCTCCAACTCCCCAGTAAAGCCCCAGATCCTGCTAATATGGGCAAAACAACATATTGTGCAATATAAGATCTCTTGCCAAACACCCGTTTGAAATATGGGACATGATTGTCTCACGTTCCCCTGTATTATGTTTTTTTACTGAAACATGGTTGAACCCCTCAAACCACCCCATAATAAACCTGGCCATTACAGAGAATGATAAATGTATTCATCTGGACAGAGAGGGAAAAATAGGAGGAGACATAGCGATTGCCTTTAAAAATCATCTGCCGTGAATTGGGTTTTTACAGTCAGTAATGACTGTCTAAAATTAGGAATTTTCAAGGTCTCTCTATCTCCTTCTGACAGTTGGCATGGCGCCTTAATCTATTGGCCGAATTTGCAAACAAAACAGGTGATGGACAGAATGTGGATCAATGTCACCCATTCACCCCAGTCCAAAGATCTGGGCCCAAATCCATCGTTTTTTTGCACTCCACACCACCCTGGGTTAGACAATGGCGATATGCAAATCAGCTCTGACCCTCTGCCCTATGGGAACAGTCCAGCCCGAACTACAAAAGCCATGTCCTTCCCAGAACGGAATCAAGCATCCGAGGACCGGACCGGTTTCGAGGTAACACCTCTCATCAGCCCGGCTAGCTTGACTCCAGTGGTGTGGAGTGCCTGGGACCCACGTCTGAGCATCCCCAGCGCACTTAGGGCGGAATTTGCAAACAAAACAGGTGATGGACAGAATGTGGATCAATGTCACACATTCACCCCAGTCCAAACATCTGGGCCCAAATCCATAATTTTTTTGCACTCCACACCACCCTGGGTTAGACAATGGCGATATGCAAATCAGCTCTGACCCTGTGCCCTATGGGAACAGTCCAGTCCGAACTACAAAAGCCATGTCCTTCCCAGAACGGAATCAAGCATCCGAGGACCGGACCGGTTTCGAGGTAACACCTCTAATCAGCCCGGCTAGCTTGACTCCAGTGGTGTGGAGTGCCTGGGACCCACGTCTGAGCATCCCCAGCGCACTTAGGGCGGAATTTGCAAACAAAACAGGTGATGGACAGAATGTGGATTAATGTCACACATTCACCCCAGTCCAAAGATCTGGACCCAAATACATCGTTTATTTGCACTCCACACCACCCTGGGTCAGACAATGGCGATATGCAAATCAGGTCTGACCCTGTGCCCTATGGGAACAGTCCAGTCCGAACTACAAAAGCCATGTCCTTCCCAGAACGGAATCAAGCATCCGAGGACCGGACCGGTTTCGAGGTAACACCTCTCATCAGCCCGGCTAGCTTGACTCCAGTGGTGTGGAGTGCCTGGGACCCACGTCTGAGCATCCCCAGCGCACTTAGGGCGGAATTTGCAAACAAAACAGGTGATGGACAGAATGTGGATCAATGTCACACATTCACCCCAGTCCAAAGATCTGGGCCCAAATCCATCGTTTTTTTGCACTCCACACCACCCTGGGTTAGACAATGGCGATATGCAAATCAGCTCTGACCCTGTGCCCTATGGGAACAGTCCAGTCCGAACTACAAAAGCCATGTCCTTCCCAGAACGGAATCAAGCATCTGAGGACCGGACCGGTTTCGAGGTAACACCTCTCATCAGCCCGGCTAGCTTGACTCCAGTGGTGTGGAGTGCCTGGGACCCACGTCTGGGCATCCCCAGCGCACTTAGGGCGGAATTTGCAAACAAAACAGGTGATGGACAGAATGTGGATCAATGTCACACATTCACCCCAGTCCAAAGAGCTGGGCCCAAATCCATTGTTTTTTTGCACTCCACACCACCCTGGGTTAGACAATGGCGATATGCAAATCAGCTCTGACCCTGTGCCCAGATGGATTTGGGCCCAGATCTTTGGACTGGGGTGAGTGTGTGACATTGATCCACATTCGTCCATCACCTGTTTTGTTTGCATATTCCGCCCTAAGTGCGCTGGGGATGCCCAGACGTGGGTCCCAGGCACTCCACACCACTGGAGTCAAGCTAGCCGGGCGGATGAGAGGTGTTACCTCGAAACCGGTCCGGTCCTCGGATGCTTGATTCCGTTCAGGGAAGGACATGGCTTTTGTAGTTCGGACTGGACTGTTCCCATGGGGCACAGGGTCAGAGCTGATTTGCATATCGCCATTGTCTAACCCAGGGTGGTGTGGAGTGCAAAAAAACGATGGATTTGGGCCCAGATCTTTGGACTGGGATGAGTGTGTGACATTGATCCACATTCGGTCCATCACCTGTTTTGTTTGCATATTCCGCCCTAAGTGCGCTGGGGATGCCCAGACGTGGGTCCCAGGCACTCCACACCACTGGAGTCAAGCTAGCCAGGCTGATGAGAGGTGTTACCTCGAAACCGGTCCGGTCCTCGGATGCTTGATTCCGTTGTGGGAAGGACATGGCTTTTGTAGTTCGGACTGGACTGTTCCCATGGGGCACAGGGTCAGAGCTGATTTGCATATCGCCATTGTCTAACCCAGGGTGGTGTGGAGTGCAAAAAAACGATGGATTTGGGCCCAGATCTTTGGACTGGGGTGAGTGTGTGACATTGATCCACATTCGGTCCATCACCTGTTTTGTTTGCATATTCCGCCCTAAGTGCGCTGGGGATGCCCAGACGTGGGTCCCAGGCACTCCACACCACTAGAGTCAAGCTAGCCGGGCTGATGAGAGGTGTTACCTCGAAACCGGTCCGGTCCTCAGATGCTTGATTTTGTTCTGAGAAGGACATGGCTTTTGTAGTTCGGAATGGACTGTTCCCATGGGGCACAGGGTCAGAGCTGATTTGCATATCGCCATTGTCTAACCCAGGGTGGTGTGGAGTGCAAAAAAACGATGGATTTGGGCCCAGATCTTTGGACTGGGATGAGTGTGTGACATTGATCCACATTCGGTCCATCACCTGTTTTGTTTGCATATTCCGCCCTAAGTGCGCTGGGGATGCCCAGACGTGGGTCCCAGGCACTCCACACCACTGGAGTCAAGCTAGCCGGGCTGATGAGAGGTGTTACCTCGAAACCGGTCCGGTCCTCGGATGCTTGATTCCGTTGTGGGAAGGACATGGCTTTTGTAGTTCGGACTGGACTGTTCCCATGGGGCACAGGGTCAGAGCTGATTTGCATATCGCCATTGTCTAACCCAGGGTGGTGTGGAGTGCAAAAAAACGATGGATTTGGGCCCAGATCTTTGGACTGGGGTGAGTGTGTGACATTGATCCACATTCGGTCCATCACCTGTTTTGTTTGCATATTCCGCCCTAAGTGCGCTGGGGATGCCCAGACGTGGGTCCCAGGCACTCCACACCACTAGAGTCAAGCTAGCCGGGCTGATGAGAGGTGTTACCTCGAAACCGGTCCGGTCCTCAGATGCTTGATTTTGTTCTGGGAAGGACATGGCTTTTGTAGTTCGGAATGGACTGTTCCCATGGGGCACAGGGTCAGAGCTGATTTGCATATCGCCATTGTCTAACCCAGGGTGGTGTGGAGTGCAAAAAAACGATGGATTTGGGCCCAGATCTTTGGACTGGGGTGAGTGTGTGACATTGATCCACATTCGGTCCATCACCTGTTTTGTTTGCATATTCCGCCCTAAGTGCGCTGGGGATGCCCAGACGTGGGTCCCAGGCACTCCACACCACTAGAGTCAAGCTAGCCGGGCTGATGAGAGGTGTTACCTCGAAACCGGTCCGGTCCTCGGATGCTTGATTCTGTTCTGGGAAGGACATGGCTTTTGTAGTTCGGAATGGACTGTTCCAATGGGGCACAGGGTCAGAGCTTATTTGCATATCGCCATTGTCTAACCCAGGGTGGTGTGGAGTGCAAAAAAATGATGGATTTGGGCCCAGATCTTTGGACTGGGGTGAGTGTGTGACATTGATCCACATTCGGTCCATCACCTGTTTTGTTTGCATATTCCGCCCTAAGTGCGCTGGGGATGCCCAGACGTGGGTCCCAGGCACTCCACACCCCTGGAGTCAAGCTAGCCGGGCTGATGAGAGGTGTTACCTCGAAACCGGTCCGGTCCTCGGATGCTTGATTCCGTTCTGGGAAGGACATGGCTTTTGTAGTTTGGACTGGACTGTTCCCATGGGGCACAGGGTCAGAGCTGATTTGCATATCGCCATTGTCTAACCCAGGGTGGTGTGGAGTGCAAAAAAACGATGGATTTGGGCCCAGATCTTTGGACTGGGGTGAGTGTGTGACATTGATCCACATTCGGTTCATCACCTGTTTTGTTTGCATATTCCGCCCTAAGTGCGCTGGGGATGCCCAGACGTGGGTCCCAGGCACAACACACCACTGGAGTCAAGCTAGCCGGGCTGATGAGAGGTGTTACCTCGAAACCGGTCCGGTCCTCGGATGCTTGATTCCGTTCTGGGAAGGACATGGCTTTTGTAGTTCGGACTGGACTGTTCCCATGGGGCACAGGGTCAGAGCTGATTTGCATATCGCCATTGTCTAACCCAGGGTGGTGTGGAGTGCAAAAAATCGATGGATTTGGGCCCAGATCTTTGGACTGGGATGAGTGTGTGACATTGATCCACATTCGGTCCATCACCTGTTTTGTTTGCATGTTCCGCCCTAAGTGCGCTGGGGATGCCCAGACGTGGGTCCCAGGCACTCCACACCCCTGGAGTCAAGCTAGCCGGGCTGATGAGAGGTGTTACCTCGAAACCGGTCCGGTCCTCGGATGCTTGATTCCGTTCTGGGAAGGACATGGCTTTTGTAGTTTGGACTGGACTGTTCCCATGGGGCACAGGGTCAGAGCTGATTTGCATATCGCCATTGTCTAACCCAGGGTGGTGTGGAGTGCAAAAAAACGATGGATTTGTGCCCAGATCTTTGGACTGGGGTGAGTGTGTGACATTGATCCACATTCGGTCCATTACCTGTTTTGTTTGCATATTCCGCCCTAAGTGCGCTGGGGATGCCCAGACGTGGGTCCCAGGCACTCCACACCACTGGAGTCAAGCTAGCCGGGCTGATGAGAGGTGTTACCTCGAAACCGGTCCGGTCCTCGGATGCTTGATTCCGTTCTGGGAAGGACATGGCTTTTGTAGTTCGGACTGGACTGTTCCCATGGGGTACAGGGTCAGAGCTGATTTGCATATCGCCATTGTCTAACCCAGGGTGGTGTGGAGTACAAAAAAACGATGGATTTGGGCCCAGATCTTTGGACTGGGGTGAGTGTGTGACATTGATCCACATTCGGTCCATCACCTGTTTTGTTTGCATATTCCGCCCTAAGTGCGCTGGGGATGCCCAGACGCAGGTCCCAGGCACTCCACACCACTGGAGTCAAGCTAGCCGGGCTGATGAGAGGTGTTACCTCGAAACCGGTCCGGTCCTCGGATGCTTGATTCCATTCTGGGAAGGACATGGCTTTTGTAGTTTGGACTGGACTGTTCCCATGGGGCACAGGGTCAGAGCTGATTTGCATATCGCCATTGTCTAACCCAGGGTGGTGTGGAGTGCAAAAAAACAATGGATTTGGGCCCAGATCTTTGGACTGGGGTGAGTGTGTGACATTGATCCACATTCGGTCCATCACCTGTTTTGTTTGCATATTCCGCCCTAAGTGCGCTGGGGATGCCCAGACGTGGGTCCCAGGCACTCCACACCACTGGAGTCAAGCTAGCCGGGCTGATGAGAGGTGTTACCTCGAAACCGGTCCGGTCCTCGGATGCTTGATTCCGTTCTGGGAAGGACATGGCTTTTGTAGTTCGGACTGGACTGTTCCCATGGGGCACAGGGTCAGAGCTGATTTGTTAATCGCCATTGTCTAACCCAGGGTGGTGTGGAGTGCAAAAAAACGATGGATTTGGGCCCAGATCTTTGGACTGGGGTGAGTGTGTGACATTGATCCACATTCGGTCCATCACCTGTTTTGTTTGCATATTCTGCCCTAAGTGCGCTGGGGATGCCCAGACGTGGGTCCCAGGCACTCCACACCACTGGAGTCAAGCTAGCCGGGCTGATGAGAGGTGTTACCTCGAAACCGGTCCGGTTCTCGGATGCTTGATTCCGTTCTGGGAGGGACATGGCTTTTGTAGTTCGGACTGGACTGTTCCCATGGGGCACAGGGTCAGAGCTGATTTGCATATCGCCATTGTCTAACCCAGAGTGGTGTGGGGTGCAAAAAAACGATGGATTTGGGCCCAGATCTTTGGACTGGGGTGAGTGTGTGACATTGATCCACATTCGGTCCATCACCTGTTTTGTTTGCATATTCCGCCCTAAGTGCGCTGGGGATGCCCAGACGTGGGTCCCAGGCACTCCACACCACTGGAGTCAAGCTAGCCGGGCTGATGAGAGGTGTTACCTCCAAACCGGTCCGGTCCTCGGATGCTTGATTCCGTTCTGGGAAGGACATGGCTTTTGTAGTTCGGACTGGACTGTTCCCATGGGGCACAGGGTCAGAGCTGATTTGTTAATCGCCATTGTCTAACCCAGGGTGGTGTGGAGTGCAAAAAAACGATGGATTTGGGCCCAGATCTTTGGACTGGGGTGAGTGTGTGACATTGATCCACATTCGGTCCATCACCTGTTTTGTTTGCATATTCTGCCCTAAGTGCGCTGGGGATGCCCAGACGTGGGTCCCAGGCACTCCACACCACTGGAGTCAAGCTAGCCGGGCAGATGAGAGGTGTTACCTCGAAACCGGTCCGGTTCTCGGATGCTTGATTCCGTTCTGGGAGGGACATGGCTTTTGTAGTTCGGACTGGACTGTTCCCATGGGGCACAGGGTCAGAGCTGATTTGCATATCGCCATTGTCTAACCCAGAGTGGTGTGGGGTGCAAAAAAACGATGGATTTGGGCCCAGATCTTTGGACTGGGGTGAGTGTGTGACATTGATCCACATTCGGTCCATCACCTGTTTTGTTTGCATATTCCGCCCTATGTGCGCTGGGGATGCCCAGACGTGAGTCCCAGGCACTCCACACCACTGGAGTCAAGCTAGCCGGGCTGATGAGAGGTGTTACCTCGAAACCGGTCCGGTCCTCGGAAGCTTGATTCCGTTCTGGGAAGGACATGGCTTTTGTAGTTCGGACTGGACTGTTCTCATGGGGCACAGGGTCAGAGCTGATTTGCATATCGCCATTGTCTAACCCAGGGTGGTGTGGAGTGCAAAAAAATTATGGATTTGGGCCCAGATCTTTGGACTGGGGTGAGTGTGTGACATTGATCCACATTCGGTCCATCACCTGTTTTGTTTGCATATTCCGCCCTAAGTGCGCTGGGGATGCCCAGACGTGGGTCCCAGGCACTCCACACCACTGGAGTCAAGCTAGCCGGGCTGATGAGAGGTGTTACCTCGAAACCGGTCCGGTCCTCGGATGCTTGATTCCGTTCTGGGAAGAACATGGCTTTTGTAGTTCGGAATGGACTGTTCCCATGGGGCACAGGGTCAGAGCTGATTTGCATATCGCCATTGTCTAACCCAGGGTGGTGTGGAGTGCAAAAAAACGATGGATTTGGGCCCAGATCTTTGGACTGGGGTGAGTGTGTGACATTGATCCACATTCGGTCCATCACCTGTTTTGTTTGCATATTCCGCCCTAAGTGCGCTGGGGATGCCCAAACGTGGGTCCCAGGCACTCCACACCACTAGAGTCAAGCTAGCCGGGCTGATGAGAGGTGTTACCTCGAAACCGGTCCGGTCCTCGGATGCTTGATTCCGTTCTGGGAAGGACATGGCTTTTGAAGTTCGGAATGGACTGTTCCCATGGGGCACAGGGTCAGAGCTGATTTGCATATCGCCATTGTCTAACCCAGGGTGGTGTGGAGTGCAAAAAAACGATGGATTTGGGCCCAGATCTTTGGACTGGGGTGAGTGTGTGACATTGATCCACATTCGGTCCATCACCTGTTTTGTTTGCATATTCCGCCCTAAGTGCGCTGGGGATGCCCAGGCGTGGGTCCCAGGCACTCCACACCCCTGGAGTCAAGCTAGCCGGGCTGATGAGAGGTGTTACCTCGAAACCGGTCCGGTCCTCGGATGCTTGATTCCGTTCTGGGAAGGACATGGCTTTTGTAGTTTGGACTGGACTGTTCCCATGGGGCACAGGGTCAGAGCTGATTTGCATATCGCCATTGTCTAACCCAGGGTGGTGTGGAGTGCAAAAAACGATGGATTTGGGCCCAGATCTTTGGACTGGGGTGAGTGTGTGACATTGATCCACATTCGGTCCATCACCTGTTTTGTTTGCATATTCCGCCCTAAGTACGCTGGGGATGCCCAGACGTGGGTCCCAGGCACTCCACACCACTGGAGTCAAGCTAGCCGGGGCTGATGAGAGGTGTTACCTCGAAACCGGTCCGGTCCTCGGATGCTTGATTCCGTTCTGGGAAGGACATGGCTTTTGAAGTTCGGACTGGACTGTTCCCATGGGGCACAGGGTCAGAGCTGATTTGCATATCGCCATTGTCTAACCCAGGGTGGTGTGGAGTGCAAAAAAACAATGGATTTGGGCCCAGATCTTTGGACTGGGGTGAGTGTGTGACATTGATCCACATTCGGTCCATCACCTGTTTTGTTTGCATATTCCGCCCTAAGTGCGCTGGGGATGCCCAGACGTGGGTCCCAGGCACTCCACACCACTGGAGTCAAGCTAGCCGGGCTGATGAGAGGTGTTACCTCGAAACCGGTCCGGTCCTCGGATGCTTGATTCCGTTCTGGGAAGGACATGGCTTTTGTAGTTCAGACTAGACTGTTCCCATGGGGCACAGGGTCAGAGCTGATTTGCATATCGCCATTGTCTAACCCAGGGTGGTGTGGTGTGCAAAAAAACGATGGATTTGGGCCCAGATCTTTGGACTGGGGTGAGTGTGTGACATTGATCCACATTCGGTCCATCACCTGTTTTGTTTGCATATTCCGCCCTAAGTGCGCTGGGGATACCCTGACGTGGGTCCCAGGCACTCCACACCACTGGAGTCAAGCTAGCCGGGCTGATGAGAGGTGTTACCTCGAAACCGGTCCGGTCCTCGGATGCTTGATTCCGTTCTGGGAAGGACATGTCTTTTGTAGTTCGGACTGGACTGTTCCCATGGGGCACAGGGTCAGAGCTGATTTGCATATCGCCATTGTCTAACCCAGGGTGGTGTGGAGTGCAAAAAAATGATGGATTTGGGCCCAGATCTTTGGACTGGGGTGAGTGTGTGACATTGATCCACATTCGGTCCATCACCTGTTTTGTTTGCATATTCCGCCCTAAGTGCGCTGGGGATGCCCAGACGTGGGTCCCAGGCACTCCACACCACTGGAGTCAAGCTAGCCGGGCTGATGAGAGGTGTTACCTCGAAACCGGTCCGGTTCTCGGATGCTTGATTCCGTTCTGGGAAGGACATGGCTTTTGTAGTTCGGACTGGACTGTTCCCATGGGGCACAGGGTCAGAGCTGATTTGCATATCGCCATTGTCTAACCCAGGGTGGTGTGGAGTGCAAAAAAACGATGGATTTGGGCCCAGATCTTTGGACTGGGGTGAGTGTGTGACATTGATCCACATTCGGTCCATCACCTGTTTTGTTTGCATATTCCGCCCTAAGTGCGCTGGGGATGCCCAGACGTGGGTCCCAGGCACTCCACACCACTGGAGTCAAGCTAGCCGGGCTGATGAGAGGTGTTACCTCGAAACCGGTCCGGTCCTCGGATGCTTGATTCCGTTCTGGGAAGAACATGGCTTTTGTAGTTCGGAATGGACTGTTCCCATGGGGCACAGGGTCAGAGCTGATTTGCATATCGCCATTGTCTAACCCAGGGTGGTGTGGAGTGCAAAAAAACGATGGATTTGGGCCCAGATCTTTGGACTGGGGTGAGTGTGTGACATTGATCCACATTCGGTCCATCACCTGTTTTGTTTGCATATTCCGCCCTAAGTGCGCTGGGGATGCCCAAACGTGGGTCCCAGGCACTCCACACCACTAGAGTCAAGCTAGCCGGGCTGATGAGAGGTGTTACCTCGAAACCGGTCCGGTCCTCGGATGCTTGATTCCGTTCTGGGAAGGACATGGCTTTTGTAGTTCGGAATGGACTGTTCCCATGGGGCACAGGGTCAGAGCTGATTTGCATATCGCCATTGTCTAACCCAGGGTGGTGTGGAGTGCAAAAAAACGATGGATTTGGGCCCAGATCTTTGGACTGGGGTGAGTGTGTGACATTGATCCACATTCGGTCCATCACCTGTTTTGTTTGCATATTCCGCCCTAAGTGCGCTGGGGATGCCCAGACGTGGGTCCCAGGCACTCCACACCCCTGGAGTCAAGCTAGCCGGGCTGATGAGAGGTGTTACCTCGAAACCGGTCCGGTCCTCGGATGCTTGATTCCGTTCTGGGAAGGACATGGCTTTTGTAGTTTGGACTGGACTGTTCCCATGGGGCACAGGGTCAGAGCTGATTTGCATATCGCCATTGTCTAACCCAGGGTGGTGTGGAGTGCAAAAAACGATGGATTTGGGCCCAGATCTTTGGACTGGGGTGAGTGTGTGACATTGATCCACATTCGGTCCATCACCTGTTTTGTTTGCATATTCCGCCCTAAGTACGCTGGGGATGCCCAGACGTGGGTCCCAGGCACTCCACACCACTGGAGTCAAGCTAGCCGGGGCTGATGAGAGGTGTTACCTCGAAACCGGTCCGGTCCTCGGATGCTTGATTCCGTTCTGGGAAGGACATGGCTTTTGAAGTTCGGACTGGACTGTTCCCATGGGGCACAGGGTCAGAGCTGATTTGCATATCGCCATTGTCTAACCCAGGGTGGTGTGGAGTGCAAAAAAACAATGGATTTGGGCCCAGATCTTTGGACTGGGGTGAGTGTGTGACATTGATCCACATTCGGTCCATCACCTGTTTTGTTTGCATATTCCGCCCTAAGTGCGCTGGGGATGCCCAGACGTGGGTCCCAGGCACTCCACACCACTGGAGTCAAGCTAGCCGGGCTGATGAGAGGTGTTACCTCGAAACCGGTCCGGTCCTCGGATGCTTGATTCCGTTCTGGGAAGGACATGGCTTTTGTAGTTCAGACTAGACTGTTCCCATGGGGCACAGGGTCAGAGCTGATTTGCATATCGCCATTGTCTAACCCAGGGTGGTGTGGTGTGCAAAAAAACGATGGATTTGGGCCCAGATCTTTGGACTGGGGTGAGTGTGTGACATTGATCCACATTCGGTCCATCACCTGTTTTGTTTGCATATTCCGCCCTAAGTGCGCTGGGGATACCCTGACGTGGGTCCCAGGCACTCCACACCACTGGAGTCAAGCTAGCCGGGCTGATGAGAGGTGTTACCTCGAAACCGGTCCGGTCCTCGGATGCTTGATTCCGTTCTGGGAAGGACATGTCTTTTGTAGTTCGGACTGGACTGTTCCCATGGGGCACAGGGTCAGAGCTGATTTGCATATCGCCATTGTCTAACCCAGGGTGGTGTGGAGTGCAAAAAAATGATGGATTTGGGCCCAGATCTTTGGACTGGGGTGAGTGTGTGACATTGATCCACATTCGGTCCATCACCTGTTTTGTTTGCATATTCCGCCCTAAGTGCGCTGGGGATGCCCAGACGTGGGTCCCAGGCACTCCACACCACTGGAGTCAAGCTAGCCGGGCTGATGAGAGGTGTTACCTCGAAACCGGTCCGGTTCTCGGATGCTTGATTCCGTTCTGGGAAGGACATGGCTTTTGTAGTTCGGACTGGACTGTTCCCATGGGGCACAGGGTCAGAGCTGATTTGCATATCGCCATTGTCTAACCCAGGGTGGTGTGGAGTGCAAAAAAACGATGGATTTGGGCCCAGATCTTTGGACTGGGGTGAGTGTGTGACATTGATCCACATTCGGTCCATCACCTGTTTTGTTTGCATATTCCGCCCTAAGTGCGCTGGGGATGCCCAGACGTGGGTCCCAGGCACTCCACACCACTGGAGTCAAGCTAGCCGGGCTGATGAGAGGTGTTACCTCGAAACCGGTCCGGTCCTCGGATGCTTGATTCCGTTCTGGGAAGGACATGGCTTTTGTAGTTCGGACTGGACTGTTCCCATGGGGCACAGGGTCAGAGCTGATTTGCATATCGCCATTGTCTAACCCAGGGTGGTGTGGAGTGCAAAAAAACGATGGATTTGGGCCCAGATCTTTGGACTGGGGTGAGTGTGTGACATTGATCCACATTCGGTCCATCACCTGTTTTGTTTGCATATTCCGCCCTAAGTGCGGTGGGGATGCTCAGACGTGGGTCCCAGGCACTCCACACCACTGGCGTCAAGCTAGCCTGGCTGATGAGAGGTGTTACCTCGAAACCGGTCCGGTCCTCGGATGCTTGATTCCGTTCTGGGAAGGACATGTCTTTTGTAGTTCGGACTGGACTGTTCCCATGGGGCACAGGGTCAGAGCTGATTTGCATATCGCCATTGTCTAACCCAGGGTGGTGTGGAGTGCAAAAAAATGATGGATTTGGGCCCAGATCTTTGGACTGGGGTGAGTGTGTGACATTGATCCACATTCGGTCCATCACCTGTTTTGTTTGCATATTCCGCTCTAAGTGCGCTGGGGATGCCCAGACATGGGTCCCAGGCACTCCACACCACTGGAGTCAAGCTAGCCGGGCTGATGAGAGGTGTTACCTCGAAACCGGTCCGGTTCTCGGATGCTTGATTCCGTTCTGGGAAGGACATGGCTTTTGTAGTTCGGACTGGACTGTTCCCATGGGGCACAGGGTCAGAGCTGATTTGCATATCGCCATTGTCTAACCCAGGGTGGTGTGGAGTGCAAAAAAACGATGGATTTGGGCCCAGATCTTTGGACTGGGGTGAGTGTGTGACATTGATCCACATTCGGTCCATCACCTGTTTTGTTTGCATATTCCGCCCTAAGTGCGCTGGGGATGCCCAGACGTGGGTCCCAGGCACTCCACACCACTGGAGTCAAGCTAGCCGGGCTGATGAGAGGTGTTACCTCGAAACCGGTCCGGTACTCGGATGCTTGATTCCGTTCTGGGAAGGACATGGCTTTTGTAGTTCGGACTGGACTGTTCCCATGGGGCACAGGGTCAGAGCTGATTTGCATATCGCCATTGTCTAACCCAGGGTGGTGTGGAGTGCAAAAAAACGATGGATTTGGGCCCAGATCTTTGGACTGGGGTGAGTGTGTGACATTGATCCACATTCGGTCCATCACCTGTTTTGTTTGCATATTCCGCCCTAAGTGCGGTGGGGATGCTCAGACGTGGGTCCCAGGCACTCCACACCACTGGCGTCAAGCTAGCCTGGCTGATGAGAGGTGTTACCTCGAAACCGGTCCGGTCCTCGGATGCTTGATTCCGTTCTGGGAAGGACATGTCTTTTGTAGTTCGGACTGGACTGTTCCCATGGGGCACAGGGTCAGAGCTGATTTGCATATCGCCATTGTCTAACCCAGGGTGGTGTGGAGTGCAAAAAAATGATGGATTTGGGCCCAGATCTTTGGACTGGGGTGAGTGTGTGACATTGATCCACATTCGGTCCATCACCTGTTTTGTTTGCATATTCCGCTCTAAGTGCGCTGGGGATGCCCAGACATGGGTCCCAGGCACTCCACACCACTGGAGTCAAGCTAGCCGGGCTGATGAGAGGTGTTACCTCGAAACCGGTCCGGTTCTCGGATGCTTGATTCCGTTCTGGGAAGGACATGGCTTTTGTAGTTCGGACTGGACTGTTCCCATGGGGCACAGGGTCAGAGCTGATTTGCATATCGCCATTGTCTAACCCAGGGTGGTGTGGAGTGCAAAAAAACGATGGATTTGGGCCCAGATCTTTGGACTGGGGTGAGTGTGTGACATTGATCCACATTCGGTCCATCACCTGTTTTGTTTGCATATTCCGCCCTAAGTGCGCTGGGGATGCCCAGACGTGGGTCCCAGGCACTCCACACCACTGGAGTCAAGCTAGCCGGGCTGATGAGAGGTGTTACCTCGAAACCGGTCCGGTCCTCAATGCTTGATTCCGTTCTGGGAAGGACATTGCTTTTTTCTAGTTCGGACTGGACTGTTCCCATGGGGCACAGGGTCAGAGCTGATTTGCATATCGCCATTGTCTAACCCAGGGTGGTGTGGAGTGCAAAAAAACAATGGATTTGGGCCCAGATCTTTGGACTGGGGTGAGTGTGTGACATTGATCCACATTCGGTCCATCACCTGTTTTGTTTGCATATTCCGCCCTAAGTGCGCTGGGGATGCCCAGACGTGGGTCCCAGGCACTCCACACCACTGGAGTCAAGCTAGCCGGGCTGATGAGAGGTGTTACCTCGAAACCGGTCCGGTCCTCGGATGCTTGATTCCGTTCTGGGAAGGACATGGCTTTTGTAGTTCGGACTGGACTGTTCCCATGGGGCACAGGGTCAGAGCTGATTTGCATATCGCCATTGTCTAACCTAGGGTGGTGTGGAGTGCAAAAAAACGATGGATTTGGGCCCAGATCTTTGGACTGGGGTGAGTGTGTGACATTGATCCACATTCGGTCCATCACCTGTTTTGTTTGCATATTCCGCCCTAAGTGCGCTGGGGATGCCCAGACGTGGGTCCCAGGCACTCCACACTACTGGAGTCAAGCTAGCCGGGCTGATGAGAGGTGTTACCTCGAAACCGGTCCGGTCCTCGGATGCTTGATTGCGTTCTGGGAAGGACATGGCTTTTGTAGTTCGGACTGGACTGTTCCCATGGGGCACAGGGTCAGAGCTGATTTGCATATCGCCATTGTCTAACCCAGGGTAGTGTGGAGTGCAAACAAACGATGGATTTGGACCCAGATCTTTGGACTGGGGTGAGTGTGTGACATTGATCCACATTCGGTCCATCACCTGTTTTGTTTGCATATTCCGCCCTAAGTGCGCTGGGGATGCCCAGACGTGGGTCCCAGGCACTCCACACCACTGGAGTCAAGCTAGCCGGGCTGATGAGAGGTGTTACCTCGAAACCGGTCCGGTCCTCGGATGCTTGATTCCGTTTTGGGAAGGACATGGCTTTTTTAGTTCGGAATGGACTGTTCCCATGGGGCACAGGGTCAGAGCTGATTTGCATATCGCCATTGTCTAACCCAGGGTGGTGTGGAGTGCAAAAAAACGATGGATTTGGGCCCAGATCTTTGGACTGGGGTGAGTGTGTGACATTGATCCACATTCGGTCCATCACCTGTTTTGTTTGCATATTCCGCCCTAAGTGCGCTGGGGATGCCCAGACGTGGGTCCCAGGCACTCCACACCCCTGGAGTCAAGCTAGCCGGGCTGATGAGAGGCGTTACCTCGAAACCGGTCCGGTCCTCGGATGCTTGATTCCGTTCTGGGAAGGACATGGCTTTTGTAGTTTGGACTGGACTGTTCCCATGGGGCACAGGGTCAGAGCTGATTTGCATATCACCATTGTCTAACCCAGGGTGGTGTGGAGTGCAAAAAAACGATGGATTTGGGCCCAGATCTTTGGACTGGGGTGAGTGTGTGACATTGATCCACATTCGGTCCATCGCCTGTTTTGTTTGCATATTCCGCCCTAAGTGCGCTGGGGATGCCCAGACGTGGGTCCCAGGCACTCCACACCACTGGAGTCAAGCTAGCCGGGCTGATGAGAGGTGTTACCTCGAAACCGGTCCGGTCCTCGGATGCTTGATTCCGTTCTGGGAAGGACATGGCTTTTGTAGTTCGGAATGGACTGTTCCCATGGGGCACAGGGTCAGAGCTGATTTGCATATCGCCATTGTCTAACCCAGGGTGGTGTGGAGTGCAAAAAAACGATGGATTTGGGCCCAGATCTTTGGACTGGGATGAGTGTGTGACATTGATCCACATTCGGTCCATCACCTGTTTTGTTTGCATATTCCGCCCTAAGTGCGCTGGGGATGCCCAGACGTGGGTCCCAGGCACTCCACACCACTGGAGTCAAGCTAGCCGGGCTGATGAGAGGTGTTACCTCGAAACCGGTCCGGTCCTCGGATGCTTGATTCCGTTGTGGGAAGGACATGGCTTTTGTAGTTCGGACTGGACTGTTCCCATGGGGCACAGGGTCAGAGCTGATTTGCATATCGCCATTGTCTAACCCAGGGTGGTGTGGAGTGCAAAAAAACGATGGATTTGGGCCCAGATCTTTGGACTGGGGTGAGTGTGTGACATTGATCCACATTCGGTCCATCACCTGTTTTGTTTGCATATTCCGCCCTAAGTGCGCTGGGGATGCCCAGACGTGGGTCCCAGGCACTCCACACCACTAGAGTCAAGCTAGCCGGGCTGATGAGAGGTGTTACCTCGAAACCGGTCCGGTCCTCAGATGCTTGATTTTGTTCTGGGAAGGACATGGCTTTTGTAGTTCGGAATGGACTGTTCCCATGGGGCACAGGGTCAGAGCTGATTTGCATATCGCCATTGTCTAACCCAGGGTGGTGTGGAGTGCAAAAAAACGATGGATTTGGGCCCAGATCTTTGGACTGGGGTGAGTGTGTGACATTGATCCACATTCGGTCCATCACCTGTTTTGTTTGCATATTCCGCCCTAAGTGCGCTGGGGATGCCCAGACGTGGGTCCCAGGCACTCCACACCCCTGGAGTCAAGCTAGCCGGGCTGATGAGAGGCGTTACCTCGAAACCGGTCCGGTCCTCGGATGCTTGATTCCGTTCTGGGAAGGACATGGCTTTTGTAGTTTGGACTGGACTGTTCCCATGGGGCACAGGGTCAGAGCTGATTTGCATATCACCATTGTCTAACCCAGGGTGGTGTGGAGTGCAAAAAAACGATGGATTTGGGCCCAGATCTTTGGACTGGGGTGAGTGTGTGACATTGATCCACATTCGGTCCATCGCCTGTTTTGTTTGCATATTCCGCCCTAAGTGCGCTGGGGATGCCCAGACGTGGGTCCCAGGCACTCCACACCACTGGAGTCAAGCTAGCCGGGCTGATGAGAGGTGTTACCTCGAAACCGGTCCGGTCCTCGGATGCTTGATTCCGTTCTGGGAAGGACATGGCTTTTGTAGTTCGGAATGGACTGTTCCCATGGGGCACAGGGTCAGAGCTGATTTGCATATCGCCATTGTCTAACCCAGGGTGGTGTGGAGTGCAAAAAAACGATGGATTTGGGCCCAGATCTTTGGACTGGGATGAGTGTGTGACATTGATCCACATTCGGTCCATCACCTGTTTTGTTTGCATATTCCGCCCTAAGTGCGCTGGGGATGCCCAGACGTGGGTCCCAGGCACTCCACACCACTGGAGTCAAGCTAGCCGGGCTGATGAGAGGTGTTACCTCGAAACCGGTCCGGTCCTCGGATGCTTGATTCCGTTGTGGGAAGGACATGGCTTTTGTAGTTCGGACTGGACTGTTCCCATGGGGCACAGGGTCAGAGCTGATTTGCATATCGCCATTGTCTAACCCAGGGTGGTGTGGAGTGCAAAAAAACGATGGATTTGGGCCCAGATCTTTGGACTGGGGTGAGTGTGTGACATTGATCCACATTCGGTCCATCACCTGTTTTGTTTGCATATTCCGCCCTAAGTGCGCTGGGGATGCCCAGACGTGGGTCCCAGGCACTCCACACCACTAGAGTCAAGCTAGCCGGGCTGATGAGAGGTGTTACCTCGAAACCGGTCCGGTCCTCAGATGCTTGATTTTGTTCTGGGAAGGACATGGCTTTTGTAGTTCGGAATGGACTGTTCCCATGGGGCACAGGGTCAGAGCTGATTTGCATATCGCCATTGTCTAACCCAGGGTGGTGTGGAGTGCAAAAAAACGATGGATTTGGGCCCAGATCTTTGGACTGGGGTGAGTGTGTGACATTGATCCACATTCGGTCCATCACCTGTTTTGTTTGCATATTCCGCCCTAAGTGCGCTGGGGATGCCCAGACGTGGGTCCCAGGCACTCCACACCACTAGAGTCAAGCTAGCCGGGCTGATGAGAGGTGTTACCTCGAAACCGGTCCGGTCCTCGGATGCTTGATTCTGTTCTGGGAAGGACATGGCTTTTGTAGTTCGGAATGGACTGTTCCAATGGGGCACAGGGTCAGAGCTTATTTGCATATCGCCATTGTCTAACCCAGGTTGGTGTGGAGTGCAAAAAAATGATGGATTTGGGCCCAGATCTTTGGACTGGGGTGAGTGTGTGACATTGATCCACATTCGGTCCATCACCTGTTTTGTTTGCATATTCCGCCCTAAGTGCGCTGGGGATGCCCAGACGTGGGTCCCAGGCACTCCACACCCCTGGAGTCAAGCTAGCCGGGCTGATGAGAGGTGTTACCTCGAAACCGGTCCGGTCCTCGGATGCTTGATTCCGTTCTGGGAAGGACATGGCTTTTGTAGTTTGGACTGGACTGTTCCCATGGGGCACAGGGTCAGAGCTGATTTGCATATCGCCATTGTCTAACCCAGGGTGGTGTGGAGTGCAAAAAAACGATGGATTTGGGCCCAGATCTTTGGACTGGGGTGAGTGTGTGACATTGATCCACATTCGGTTCATCACCTGTTTTGTTTGCATATTCCGCCCTAAGTGCGCTGGGGATGCCCAGACGTGGGTCCCAGGCACAACACACCACTGGAGTCAAGCTAGCCGGGCTGATGAGAGGTGTTACCTCGAAACCGGTCCGGTCCTCGGATGCTTGATTCCGTTCTGGGAAGGACATGGCTTTTGTAGTTCGGACTGGACTGTTCCCATGGGGCACAGGGTCAGAGCTGATTTGCATATCGCCATTGTCTAACCCAGGGTGGTGTGGAGTGCAAAAAATCGATGGATTTGGGCCCAGATCTTTGGACTGGGATGAGTGTGTGACATTGATCCACATTCGGTCCATCACCTGTTTTGTTTGCATGTTCCGCCCTAAGTGCGCTGGGGATGCCCAGACGTGGGTCCCAGGCACTCCACACCCCTGGAGTCAAGCTAGCCGGGCTGATGAGAGGTGTTACCTCGAAACCGGTCCGGTCCTCGGATGCTTGATTCCGTTCTGGGAAGGACATGGCTTTTGTAGTTTGGACTGGACTGTTCCCATGGGGCACAGGGTCAGAGCTGATTTGCATATCGCCATTGTCTAACCCAGGGTGGTGTGGAGTGCAAAAAAACGATGGATTTGTGCCCAGATCTTTGGACTGGGGTGAGTGTGTGACATTGATCCACATTCGGTCCATTACCTGTTTTGTTTGCATATTCCGCCCTAAGTGCGCTGGGGATGCCCAGACGTGGGTCCCAGGCACTCCACACCACTGGAGTCAAGCTAGCCGGGCTGATGAGAGGTGTTACCTCGAAACCGGTCCGGTCCTCGGATGCTTGATTCCGTTCTGGGAAGGACATGGCTTTTGTAGTTCGGACTGGACTGTTCCCATGGGGTACAGGGTCAGAGCTGATTTGCATATCGCCATTGTCTAACCCAGGGTGGTGTGGAGTACAAAAAAACGATGGATTTGGGCCCAGATCTTTGGACTGGGGTGAGTGTGTGACATTGATCCACATTCGGTCCATCACCTGTTTTGTTTGCATATTCCGCCCTAAGTGCGCTGGGGATGCCCAGACGCAGGTCCCAGGCACTCCACACCACTGGAGTCAAGCTAGCCGGGCTGATGAGAGGTGTTACCTCGAAACCGGTCCGGTCCTCGGATGCTTGATTCCATTCTGGGAAGGACATGGCTTTTGTAGTTTGGACTGGACTGTTCCCATGGGGCACAGGGTCAGAGCTGATTTGCATATCGCCATTGTCTAACCCAGGGTGGTGTGGAGTGCAAAAAAACAATGGATTTGGGCCCAGATCTTTGGACTGGGGTGAGTGTGTGACATTGATCCACATTCGGTCCATCACCTGTTTTGTTTGCATATTCCGCCCTAAGTGCGCTGGGGATGCCCAGACGTGGGTCCCAGGCACTCCACACCACTGGAGTCAAGCTAGCCGGGCTGATGAGAGGTGTTACCTCGAAACCGGTCCGGTCCTCGGATGCTTGATTCCGTTCTGGGAAGGACATGGCTTTTGTAGTTCGGACTGGACTGTTCCCATGGGGCACAGGGTCAGAGCTGATTTGTTAATCGCCATTGTCTAACCCAGGGTGGTGTGGAGTGCAAAAAAACGATGGATTTGGGCCCAGATCTTTGGACTGGGGTGAGTGTGTGACATTGATCCACATTCGGTCCATCACCTGTTTTGTTTGCATATTCTGCCCTAAGTGCGCTGGGGATGCCCAGACGTGGGTCCCAGGCACTCCACACCACTGGAGTCAAGCTAGCCGGGCTGATGAGAGGTGTTACCTCGAAACCGGTCCGGTTCTCGGATGCTTGATTCCGTTCTGGGAGGGACATGGCTTTTGTAGTTCGGACTGGACTGTTCCCATGGGGCACAGGGTCAGAGCTGATTTGCATATCGCCATTGTCTAACCCAGAGTGGTGTGGGGTGCAAAAAAACGATGGATTTGGGCCCAGATCTTTGGACTGGGGTGAGTGTGTGACATTGATCCACATTCGGTCCATCACCTGTTTTGTTTGCATATTCCGCCCTAAGTGCGCTGGGGATGCCCAGACGTGGGTCCCAGGCACTCCACACCACTGGAGTCAAGCTAGCCGGGCTGATGAGAGGTGTTACCTCGAAACCGGTCCGGTCCTCGGATGCTTGATTCCGTTCTGGGAAGGACATGGCTTTTGTAGTTCGGACTGGACTGTTCCCATGGGGCACAGGGTCAGAGCTGATTTGTTAATCGCCATTGTCTAACCCAGGGTGGTGTGGAGTGCAAAAAAACGATGGATTTGGGCCCAGATCTTTGGACTGGGGTGAGTGTGTGACATTGATCCACATTCGGTCCATCACCTGTTTTGTTTGCATATTCTGCCCTAAGTGCGCTGGGGATGCCCAGACGTGGGTCCCAGGCACTCCACACCACTGGAGTCAAGCTAGCCGGGCAGATGAGAGGTGTTACCTCGAAACCGGTCCGGTTCTCGGATGCTTGATTCCGTTCTGGGAGGGACATGGCTTTTGTAGTTCGGACTGGACTGTTCCCATGGGGCACAGGGTCAGAGCTGATTTGCATATCGCCATTGTCTAACCCAGAGTGGTGTGGGGTGCAAAAAAACGATGGATTTGGGCCCAGATCTTTGGACTGGGGTGAGTGTGTGACATTGATCCACATTCGGTCCATCACCTGTTTTGTTTGCATATTCCGCCCTATGTGCGCTGGGGATGCCCAGACGTGAGTCCCAGGCACTCCACACCACTGGAGTCAAGCTAGCCGGGCTGATGAGAGGTGTTACCTCGAAACCGGTCCGGTCCTCGGATGCTTGATTCCGTTCTGGGAAGGACATGGCTTTTGTAGTTCGGACTGGACTGTTCTCATGGGGCACAGGGTCAGAGCTGATTTGCATATCGCCATTGTCTAACCCAGGGTGGTGTGGAGTGCAAAAAAACGATGGATTTGGGCCCAGATCTTTGGACTGGGGTGAGTGTGTGACATTGATCCACATTCGGTCCATCACCTGTTTTGTTTGCATATTCCGCCCTAAGTGCGCTGGGGATGCCCAGACGTGGGTCCCAGGCACTCCACACCACTGGAGTCAAGCTAGCCGGGCTGATGAGAGGTGTTACCTCGAAACCGGTCCGGTCCTGGGATGCTTGATTCCGTTCTGGGAAGGACATGGCTTTTGTAGTTTGGACTGGACTGTTCCCATGGGGCACAGGGTCAGAGCTGATTTGCATATCGCCATTGTCTAACCCAGGGTGGTGTGGAGTGCAAAAAACGATGGATTTGGGCCCAGATCTTTGGACTGGGGTGAGTGTGTGACATTGATCCACATTCGGTCCATCACCTGTTTTGTTTGCATATTCCGCCCTAAGTACGCTGGGGATGCCCAGACGTGGGTCCCAGGCACTCCACACCACTGGAGTCAAGCTAGCCGGGGCTGATGAGAGGTGTTACCTCGAAACCGGTCCGGTCCTCGGATGCTTGATTCCGTTCTGGGAAGGACATGGCTTTTGAAGTTCGGACTGGACTGTTCCCATGGGGCACAGGGTCAGAGCTGATTTGCATATCGCCATTGTCTAACCCAGGGTGGTGTGGAGTGCAAAAAAACGATGGATTTGGGCCCAGATCTTTGGACTGGGGTGAGTGTGTGACATTGATCCACATTCGGTCCATCACCTGTTTTGTTTGCATATTCCGCCCTAAGTGCGCTGGGGATGCCCAGACGTGGGTCCCAGGCACTCCACACCACTGGAGTCAAGCTAGCCGGGCTGATGAGAGGTGTTACCTCGAAACCGGTCCGGTCCTCGGATGCTTGATTCCGTTCTGGGAAGGACATGGCTTTTGTAGTTCAGACTAGACTGTTCCCATGGGGCACAGGGTCAGAGCTGATTTGCATATCGCCATTGTCTAACCCAGGGTGGTGTGGTGTGCAAAAAAACGATGGATTTGGGCCCAGATCTTTGGACTGGGGTGAGTGTGTGACATTGATCCACATTCGGTCCATCACCTGTTTTGTTTGCATATTCCGCCCTAAGTGCGCTGGGGATACCCTGACGTGGGTCCCAGGCACTCCACACCACTGGAGTCAAGCTAGCCGGGCTGATGAGAGGTGTTACCTCGAAACCGGTCCGGTCCTCGGATGCTTGATTCCGTTCTGGGAAGGACATGTCTTTTGTAGTTCGGACTGGACTGTTCCCATGGGGCACAGGGTCAGAGCTGATTTGCATATCGCCATTGTCTAACCCAGGGTGGTGTGGAGTGCAAAAAAATGATGGATTTGGGCCCAGATCTTTGGACTGGGGTGAGTGTGTGACATTGATCCACATTCGGTCCATCACCTGTTTTGTTTGCATATTCCGCCCTAAGTGCGCTGGGGATGCCCAGACGTGGGTCCCAGGCACTCCACACCACTGGAGTCAAGCTAGCCGGGCTGATGAGAGGTGTTACCTCGAAACCGGTCCGGTTCTCGGATGCTTGATTCCGTTCTGGGAAGGACATGGCTTTTGTAGTTCGGACTGGACTGTTCCCATGGGGCACAGGGTCAGAGCTGATTTGCATATCGCCATTGTCTAACCCAGGGTGGTGTGGAGTGCAAAAAAACGATGGATTTGGGCCCAGATCTTTGGACTGGGGTGAGTGTGTGACATTGATCCACATTCGGTCCATCACCTGTTTTGTTTGCATATTCCGCCCTAAGTGCGCTGGGGATGCCCAGACGTGGGTCCCAGGCACTCCACACCACTGGAGTCAAGCTAGCCGGGCTGATGAGAGGTGTTACCTCGAAACCGGTCCGGTCCTCGGATGCTTGATTCCGTTCTGGGAAGGACATGGCTTTTGTAGTTCGGACTGGACTGTTCCCATGGGGCACAGGGTCAGAGCTGATTTGCATATCGCCATTGTCTAACCCAGGGTGGTGTGGAGTGCAAAAAAACGATGGATTTGGGCCCAGATCTTTGGACTGGGGTGAGTGTGTGACATTGATCCACATTCGGTCCATCACCTGTTTTGTTTGCATATTCCGCCCTAAGTGCGGTGGGGATGCTCAGACGTGGGTCCCAGGCACTCCACACCACTGGCGTCAAGCTAGCCTGGCTGATGAGAGGTGTTACCTCGAAACCGGTCCGGTCCTCGGATGCTTGATTCCGTTCTGGGAAGGACATGTCTTTTGTAGTTCGGACTGGACTGTTCCCATGGGGCACAGGGTCAGAGCTGATTTGCATATCGCCATTGTCTAACCCAGGGTGGTGTGGAGTGCAAAAAAATGATGGATTTGGGCCCAGATCTTTGGACTGGGGTGAGTGTGTGACATTGATCCACATTCGGTCCATCACCTGTTTTGTTTGCATTATCCGCCCTAAGTGCGCTGGGGATGCCCAGACGTGGGTCCCAGGCACTCCACACCACTGGAGTCAAGCTAGCCGGGCTGATGAGAGGTGTTACCTCGAAACCGGTCCGGTTCTCGGATGCTTGATTCCGTTCTGGGAAGGACATGGCTTTTGTAGTTCGGACTGGACTGTTCCCATGGGGCACAGGGTCAGAGCTGATTTGCATATCGCCATTGTCTAACCCAGGGTGGTGTGGAGTGCAAAAAAACGATGGATTTGGGCCCAGATCTTTGGACTGGGGTGAGTGTGTGACATTGATCCACATTCGGTCCATCACCTGTTTTGTTTGCATATTCCGCCCTAAGTGCGCTGGGGATGCTCAGACGTGGGTCCCAGGCACTCCACACCACTGGAGTCAAGCTAGCCGGGCTGATGAGAGGTGTTACCTCGAAACCGGTCCGCTCCTCGGATGCTTGATTGCGTTCTGGGAAGGACATGGCTTTTGTAGTTCGGACTGGACTGTTCCCATGGGGCACAGGGTCAGAGCTGATTTGCATATCGCCATTGTCTAACCCAGGGTGGTGTGGAGTGCAAAAAAACGATGGATTTGGGCCCAGATCTTTGGACTGGGGTGAGTGTGTGACATTGATCCACATTCGGTCCATCACCTGTTTTGTTTGCATATTCCGCCCTAAGTGCGCTGGGGATGCCCAGACGTGGGTCCCAGGCACTCCACACCACTGGAGTCAAGCTAGCCAGGCTGATGAGAGGTGTTACCTCGAAACCGGTCCGGTCTTCGGATGCTTGATTCCGTTCTGGGAAGGACATGGCTTTTGTAGTTCGGACTGGACTGTTCCCATGGGGCACAGGGTCAGAGCTGATTTGCATATCGCCATTGTCTAACCCAGGGTGGTGTGAAGTGCAAAAAAACAATGGATTTGGGCCTAGATCTTTGGACTGGGGTGAGTGTGTGACATTGATCCACATTCGGTCCATCACCTGTTTTGTTTGCATATTCTGCCCTAAGTGCGCTGGGGATGCCCAGACGTGGGTCCCAGGCACTCCACACCACTGGAGTCAAGCTAGCCGGGCTGATGAGAGGTGTTACCTCGAAACCGGTCCGGTCCTCAATGCTTGATTCCGTTCTGGGAAGGACATTGCTTTTTTCTAGTTCGGACTGGACTGTTCCCATGGGGCACAGGGTCAGAGCTGATTTGCATATCGCCATTGTCTAACCCAGGGTGGTGTGGAGTGCAAAAAAACGATGGATTTGGGCCCAGATCTTTGGACTGGGGTGAGTGTGTGACATTGATCCACATTCGGTCCATCACCTGTTTTGTTTGCATATTCCGCCCTAAGTGCGCTGGGGATGCCCAGACGTGGGTCCCAGGCACTCCACACCACTGGAGTCAAGCTAGCCGGGCTGATGAGAGGTGTTACCTCGAAACCGGTCCGGTCCTCGGATGCTTGATTCCGTTCTGGGAAGGACATGGCTTTTGTAGTTCGGACTGGACTGTTCCCATGGGGCACAGGGTCAGAGCTGATTTGCATATCGCCATTGTCTAACCTAGGGTGGTGTGGAGTGCAAAAAAACGATGGATTTGGGCCCAGATCTTTGGACTGGGGTGAGTGTGTGACATTGATCCACATTCGGTCCATCACCTGTTTTGTTTGCATATTCCGCCCTAAGTGCGCTGGGGATGCCCAGACGTGGGTCCCAGGCACTCCACACTACTGGAGTCAAGCTAGCCGGGCTGATGAGAGGTGTTACCTCGAAACCGGTCCGGTCCTCGGATGCTTGATTGCGTTCTGGGAAGGACATGGCTTTTGTAGTTCGGACTGGACTGTTCCCATGGGGCACAGGGTCAGAGCTGATTTGCATATCGCCATTGTCTAACCCAGGGTAGTGTGGAGTGCAAACAAACGATGGATTTGGACCCAGATCTTTGGACTGGGGTGAGTGTGTGACATTGATCCACATTCGGTCCATCACCTGTTTTGTTTGCATATTCCGCCCTAAGTGCGCTGGGGATGCCCAGACGTGGGTCCCAGGCACTCCACACCACTGGAGTCAAGCTAGCCGGGCTGATGAGAGGTGTTACCTCGAAACCGGTCCGGTCCTCGGATGCTTGATTCCGTTTTGGGAAGGACATGGCTTTTGTAGTTCGGAATGGACTGTTCCCATGGGGCACAGGGTCAGAGCTGATTTGCATATCGCCATTGTCTAACCCAGGGTGGTGTGGAGTGCAAAAAAACGATGGATTTGGGCCCAGATCTTTGGACTGGGGTGAGTGTGTGACATTGATCCACATTCGGTCCATCACCTGTTTTGTTTGCATATTCCGCCCTAAGTGCGCTGGGGATGCCCAGACGTGGGTCCCAGGCACTCCACACCCCTGGAGTCAAGCTAGCCGGGCTGATGAGAGGCGTTACCTCGAAACCGGTCCGGTCCTCGGATGCTTGATTCCGTTCTGGGAAGGACATGGCTTTTGTAGTTTGGACTGGACTGTTCCCATGGGGCACAGTGTCAGAGCTGATTTGCATATCACCATTGTCTAACCCAGGGTGGTGTGGAGTGCAAAAAAACGATGGATTTGGGCCCAGATCTTTGGACTGGGGTGAGTGTGTGACATTGATCCACATTCGGTCCATCGCCTGTTTTGTTTGCATATTCCGCCCTAAGTGCGCTGGGGATGCCCAGACGTGGGTCCCAGGCACTCCACACCACTGGAGTCAAGCTAGCCGGGCTGATGAGAGGTGTTACCTCGAAACCGGTCCGGTCCTCGGATGCTTGATTCCGTTCTGGGAAGGACATGGCTTTTGTAGTTCGGACTGGACTGTTCCCATGGGGCACAGGGTCAGAGCTGATTTGCATATCGCCATTGTCTAACCCAGGGTGGTGTGGAGTGCAAAAAAACGATGGATTTGGGCCCAGATCTTTGGACTGGGGTGAGTGTGTGACATTGATCCACATTCGGTCCATCACCTGTTTTGTTTGCATATTCCGCCCTAAGTGCGCTGGGGATGCCCAGACGTGGGTCCCAGGCACTCCACACCACTGGAGTCAAGCTAGCCGGGCTGATGAGAGGTGTTACCTCGAAACCGGTCCGGTCCTCGGATGCTTGATTCCGTTCTGGGAAGGACATGGCTTTTGTAGTTCGGACTGGACTGTTCCCATGGGGCACAGGGTCAGAGCTGATTAGCATATCACCATTGTCTAACCCATGGTGGTGTGGAGTGCAAAAAAACGATGGATTTGGGCCCAGATCTTTGGACTGGGGTGAGTGTGTGACATTGATCCACATTCGGTCCATCACCTGTTTTGTTTGCATATTCCGCCCTAAGTGCGCTGGGGATGCCCAGTTGTGGGTCCCAGGCACTCCACACCACTGGAGTCAAGCTAGCCGGGCTGATGAGAGGTGTTACCTCGAAACAGGTCCGTTCCTCGGATGTTTGATTGCGTTCTGGGAAGGACATGGCTTTTTTAGTTCGGACTGGACTGTTCCCATGGGGCACAGGGTCAGAGCTGATTTGCATATCACCATTGTCTAACCCAGGGTGGTGTGGAGTGCAAAAAAACGATGGATTTGGGCCCAGATCTTTGGACTGGGGTGAGTGTGTGACATTGATCCACATTCGGTCCATCACCTGTTTTGTTTGCATATTCCGCCCTAAGTGCGCTGGGGATGCCCAGACGTGGGTCCCAGGCACTCCACACCCCTGGAGTCAAGCTAGCCGGGCTGATGAGAGGTGTTACCTCGAAACCGGTCCGGTCCTCGGATGCTTGATTCCGTTCTGGGAAGGACATGGCTTTTGTAGTTTGGAATGGACTGTTCCCATGGGGCACAGGGTCAGAGCTGATTTGCATATCGCCATTGTCTAACCCAGGGTGGTGTGGAGTGCAAAAAAACGATGGATTTGGGCCCAGATCTTTGGACTGGGGTGAGTGTGTGACATTGATCCACATTCGGTCCATCACCTGTTTTGTTTGCATATTCCGCCCTAAGTGCGCTGGGGATGCCCAGACGTGGGTCCCAGGCACTCCACACCACTGGAGTCAAGCTAGCCGGGCTGATGAGAGGTGTTACCTCGAAACCGGTCCGGTCCTCGGATGCTTGATTCCGTTCTGGGAAGGACATGGCTTTTGTAGTTCGGACTGGACTGTTCCCATGGGGCACAGGGTCAGAGCTGATTTGCATATCGCCATTGTCTAACCCAGGGTGGTGTGGAGTGCAAAACAACAATGGATTTGGGCCCAGATCTTTGGACTGGGGTGACTGTGTGACATTGATCCACATTCGGTCCATCACCTGTTTTGTTTGCATATTCCGCCCTAAGTGCGCTGGGGATGCCCAGACGTGGGTCCCAGGCACTCCACACCACTGGAGTCAAGCTAGCCGGGCTGATGAGAGGTGTTACCTCGAAACCGGTCCGGTTCTCGGATGCTTGATTCCGTTCTGGGAAGGACATGGCTTTTGTAGTTCGGACTGGACTGTTCCCATGGGGCACAGGGTCAGAGCTGATTTGCATATCGCCATTGTCTAACCCAGGGTGGTGTGGAGTGCAAAAAAACAATGGATTTGGGCCCAGATCTTTGGACTGGGGTGAGTGTGTGACATTGATCCACATTCGGTCCATCACCTGTTTTGTTTGCATATTCCGCCCTAAGTGCGCTGGGGATGCCCAGACGTGGGTCCCAGGCACTCCACACCCCTGGAGTCAAGCTAGCCGGGCTGATGAGAGGTGTTACCTCGAAACCGGTCCGGTCCTCGGATGCTTGATTCCGTTCTGGGAAGGACATGGCTTTTGTAGTTTGGAATGGACTGTTCCCATGGGGCACAGGGTCAGAGCTGATTTGCATATCGCCATTGTCTAACCCAGGGTGGTGTGGAGTGCAAAAAAACGATGGATTTGGGCCCAGATCTTTGGACTGGGGTGAGTGTGTGACATTGATCCACATTTGGTCCATCACCTGTTTTGTTTGCATATTCCGCCCTAAGTGCGCTGGGGATGCCCAGACGTGGGTCCCAGGCACTCCACACCACTGGAGTTAAGCTAGCCGGGCTGATGAGAGGTGTTACCTCGAAACCGGTCCGGTCCTCGGATGCTTGATTCCGTTCTGGGAAGGACATGGCTTTTGTAGTTCGGTCTGGACTGTTCCCATGGGGCACAGGGTCAGAGCTGATTTGCATATCGCCATTGTCTAACCAAGGGTGGTGTGGAGTGCAAAACAACGATGGATTTGGGCCCAGATCTTTGGACTGGGGTGAGTGTGTGACATTGATCCACATTCGGTCCATCACCTGTTTTGTTTGCATATTCCGCCCTAAGAGCGCTGGGGATGCCCAGACGTGGGTCCCAGGCACTCCACACCACTGGAGTCAAGCTAGCCGGGCTGATGAGAGGTGTTACCTCGAAACCGGTCCGGTCCTCGGATGCTTGATTCCGTTCTGGGAAGGACATGGCTTTTGTAGTTCGGACTGGACTGTTCCCATGGGGCACAGGGTCAGAGCTGATTTGCATATCGCCATTGTCTAACCCAGGGTGGTGTGGAGTGCAAAAAAACTATGGATTTGGGCCCAGATCTTTGGACTGGGGTGAGTGTGTGACATTGATCCACATTCGGTCCATCACCTGTTTTGTTTGCATATTCCGCCCTAAGTGCGCTGGGGATGCCCAGACGTGGGTCCCAGGCACTCCACACCACTGGAGTCAAGCTAGCCGGGCTGATGAGAGGTGTTACCTCGAAACCGGTCCGGTCCTCGGATGCTTAATTGCGTTCTGGGAAGGACATGGCTTTTTTAGTTCGGACTGGACTGTTCCCATGGGGCACAGGGTCAGAGCTGATTTGCATAACGCCATTGTCTAACCCAGGGTGGTGTGGAGTGCAAAAAAACGATGGATTTGGGCCCAGATCTTTGGACTGGGGTGACTGTGTGACATTGATCCACATTCGGTCCATCACCTGTTTTGTTTGCATATTCCGCCCTAAGTGCGCTGGGGATGCCCAGACGTGGGTCCCAGGCACTCCACACCACTGGAGTCAAGCTAGCCGGGCTGATGAGAGGTGTTACCTCGAAACCGGTCCGGTTCTCGGATGCTTGATTCCGTTCTGGGAAGGACATGGCTTTTGTAGTTCGGACTGGACTGTTCCCATGGGGCACAGGGTCAGAGCTGATTTGCATATCGCCATTGTCTAACCCAGGGTGGTGTGAAGTGCAAAAAAACAATGGATTTGGGCCCAGATCTTTGGACTGGGGTGAGTGTGTGACATTGATCCACATTCGGTCCATCACCTGTTTTGTTTGCATATTCCGCCCTAAGTGCGCTGGGGATGCCCAGACGTGGGTCCCAGGCACTCCACACCACTGGAGTCAAGCTAGCCGGGCTGATGAGAGGTGTTACCTCGAAACCGGTCCGGTCCTCGGATGCTTGATTCCGTTCTGGGAAGGACATGGCTTTTGTAGTTCGGACTGGACTGTTCCCATGGGGCACAGGGTCAGAGCTGATTTGCATATCGCCATTGTCTAACCCAGGGTGGTGTGGAGTGCAAAAAAACAATGGATTTGGGCCCAGATCTTTGGACTGGGGTGAGTGTGTGACATTGATCCACATTCGGTCCATCACCTGTTTTGTTTGCATATTCCGCCCTAAGTGCACTGGGGATGCCCAGACGTGGGTCCCAGGCACTCCACACCACTGGAGTCAAGCTAGCCGGGCTGATGAGAGGTGTTACCTCGAAACCGGTCCGGTCCTCGGATGCTTGATTCCGTTCTGGGAAGGACATGGCTTTTGTAGTTCGGACTGGACTGTTCCCATGGGGCACAGGGTCAGAGCTGATTTGCATATCGCCATTGTCTAACCCAGGGTGGTGTGGAGTGCAAAAAAATGATGGATTTGGGCCCAGATCTTTGGACTGGGGTGAGTGTGTGACATTGATCCACATTCGGTCCATCACCTGTTTTGTTTGCATATTCCGCCCTAAGTGCGCAGGGGATGCCCAGACGTGGGTCCCAGGCACTCCACACCACTGGAGTCAAGCTAGCCGGGCTGATGAGAGGTGTTACCTCGAAACCGGTCCGGTCCTCGGATGCTTGATTCCGTTCTGGGAAGGACATGGCTTTTGTAGTTCGGACTGGACTGTTCCCATGGGGCATAGGGTCAGAGCTGATTTGCATATCGTCATTGTCTAACCCAGGGTGGTGTGGAGTGCAAAAAAACAATGGATTTGGGCCTAGATCTTTGGACTGGGGTGAGTGTGTGACATTGATCCACATTCGGTCCATCACCTGTTTTGTTTGCATATTCTGCCCTAAGTGCGCTGGGGATGCCCAGACGTGGGTCCCAGGCACTCCACACCACTGGAGTCAAGCTAGCCGGGCTGATGAGAGGTGTTACCTCGAAACCGGTCCGGTCCTCAATGCTTGATTCCGTTCTGGGAAGGACATTGCTTTTTTCTAGTTCGGACTGGACTGTTCCCATGGGGCACAGGGTCAGAGCTGATTTGCATATCGCCATTGTCTAACCCAGGGTGGTGTGGAGTGCAAAAAAACGATGGATTTGGGCCCAGATCTTTGGACTGGGGTGAGTGTGTGAAATTGATCCACATTCGGTCCATCACCTGTTTTGTTTGCATATTCCGCCCTAAGTGCGCTGGGGATGCCCAGATGTGGGTCCCAGGCACTCCACACCACTGAAGTCACGCTAGCCGGGCTGATGAGAGGTGTTACCTCGAAACCGGTCCGGTCCTCGGATGCTTGATTCCGTTCTGGGAAGGACATGGCTTTTGTAGTTCGGACTGGACTGTTCCCATGGGGCACAGGGTCAGAGCTGATTTGCATATCGCCATTGTCTAACCCAGGGTGGTGTGGAGTGCAAAAAAACAATGGATTTGGGCCCAGATCTTTGGACTGGGGTGAGTGTGTGACATTGATCCACATTCGGTCCATCACCTGTTTTGTTTGCATATTCCGCCCTAAGTGCGCTGGGGATGCCCAGACGTGGGTCCCAGGCACTCCACACCACTGGAGTCAAGCTAGCCCGGCTGATGAGAGGTGTTACCTTGAAACCGGTCCGGTCCTCGGATGCTTGATTCCGTTCTGGGAAGGACATGGCTTTTGTAGTTTGGACTGGACTGTTCCCATGGGGCACAGGGTCAGAGCTGATTTGCATATCGCCATTGTCTAACCCAGGGTGGTGTGGAGTGCAAAAAAACGATGGATTTGGGCCCAGATCTTTGGACTGGGGTGAGTGTGTGACATTGATCCACATTCGGTCCATCACCTGTTTTGTTTGCATATTCCGCCCTAAGTGCGGTGGGGATGCTCAGACGTGGGTCCCAGGCACTCCACACCACTGGAGTCAAGCTAGCCGGGCTGATGAGAGGTGTTACCTCGAAACCGGTCCGCTCCTCGGATGCTTGATTGCGTTCTGGGAAGGACATGGCTTTTGTAGTTCGGACTGGACTGTTCCCATGGGGCACAGGGTCAGAGCTGATTTGCATATCGCCATTGTCTAACCCAGGGTGGTGTGGAGTGCAAAAAAACGATGGATTTGGGCCCAGATCTTTGGACTGGGGTGAGTGTGTGACATTGATCCACATTCGGTCCATCACCTGTTTTGTTTGCATATTCCGCCCTAAGTGCGCTGGGGATGCCCAGACGTGGGTCCCAGGCACTCCACACCACTGGAGTCAAGCTAGCCAGGCTGATGAGAGGTGTTACCTCGAAACCGGTCCGGTCTTCGGATGCTTGATTCCGTTCTGGGAAGGACATGGCTTTTGTAGTTCGGACTGGACTGTTCCCATGGGGCACAGGGTCAGAGCTGATTTGCATATCGCCATTGTCTAACCCAGGGTGGTGTGAAGTGCAAAAAAACTATGGATTTGGGCCTAGATCTTTGGACTGGGGTGAGTGTGTGACATTGATCCACATTCGGTCCATCACCTGTTTTGTTTGCATATTCTGCCCTAAGTGCGCTGGGGATGCCCAGACGTGGGTCCCAGGCACTCCACACCACTGGAGTCAAGCTAGCCGGGCTGATGAGAGGTGTTACCTCGAAACCGGTCCGGTCCTCAATGCTTGATTCCGTTCTGGGAAGGACATTGCTTTTTTCTAGTTCGGACTGGACTGTTCCCATGGGGCACAGGGTCAGAGCTGATTTGCATATCGCCATTGTCTAACCCAGGGTGGTGTGGAGTGCAAAAAAACGATGGATTTGGGCCCAGATCTTTGGACTGGGGTGAGTGTGTGACATTGATCCACATTCGGTCCATCACCTGTTTTGTTTGCATATTCCGCCCTAAGTGCGCTGGGGATGCCCAGACGTGGGTCCCAGGCACTCCACACCACTGGAGTCAAGCTAGCCGGGCTGATGAGAGGTGTTACCTCGAAACCGGTCCGGTCCTCGGATGCTTGATTCCGTTCTGGGAAGGACATGGCTTTTGTAGTTCGGACTGGACTGTTCCCATGGGGCACAGGGTCAGAGCTGATTTGCATATCGCCATTGTCTAACCTAGGGTGGTGTGGAGTGCAAAAAAACGATGGATTTGGGCCCAGATCTTTGGACTGGGGTGAGTGTGTGACATTGATCCACATTCGGTCCATCACCTGTTTTGTTTGCATATTCCACCCTAAGTGCGCTGGGGATGCCCAGACGTGGGTCCCAGGCACTCCACACCACTGGAGTCAAGCTAGCCGGGCTGATGAGAGGTGTTACCTCGAAACCGGTCCGGTCCTCGGATGCTTGATTCCGTTCTGGGAAGGACATGGCTTTTGTAGTTCGGAATGGACTGTTCCCATGGGGCACAGGGTCAGAGCTGATTTGCATATCACCATTGTCTAACCCAGGGTGGTGTGGAGTGCAAAAAAACGATGGATTTGGGCCCAGATCTTTGGACTGGGGTGAGTGTGTGACATTGATCCACATTCGGTCCATCACCTGTTTTGTTTGCATATTCCGCCCTAAGTGCGCTGGGGATGCCCAGACGTGGGTCCCAGGCACTCCACACCCCTGGAGTCAAGCTAGCCGGGCTGATGAGAGGTGTTACCTCGAAACCGGTCCGGTCCTCGGATGCTTGATTCCGTTCTGGGAAGGACATGGCTTTTGTAGTTTGGAATGGACTGTTCCCATGGGGCACAGGGTCAGAGCTGATTTGCATATCGCCATTGTCTAACCCAGGGTGGTGTGGAGTGCAAAAAAACGATGGATTTGGGCCCAGATCTTTGGACTGGGGTGAGTGTGTGACATTGATCCACATTCGGTCCATCACCTGTTTTGTTTGCATATTCCGCCCTAAGTGCGCTGGGGATGTCCAGACGTGGGTCCCAGGCACTCCACACCACTGGAGTTAAGCTAGCCGGGCTGATGAGAGGTGTTACCTCGAAACCGGTCCGGTCCTCGGATGCTTGATTCCGTTCTGGGAAGGACATGGCTTTTGTAGTTCGGTCTGGACTGTTCCCATGGGGCACAGGGTCAGAGCTGATTTGCATATCGCCATTGTCTAACCAAGGGTGGTGTGGAGTGCAAAACAACGATGGATTTGGGCCCAGATCTTTGGACTGGGGTGAGTGTGTGACATTGATCCACATTCGGTCCATCACCTGTTTTGTTTGCATATTCCGCCCTAAGAGCGCTGGGGATGCCCAGACGTGGGTCCCAGGCACTCCACACCACTGGAGTCAAGCTAGCCGGGCTGATGAGAGGTGTTACCTCGAAACCGGTCCGGTCCTCGGATGCTTGATTCCGTTCTGGGAAGGACATGGCTTTTGTAGTTCGGACTGGACTGTTCCCATGGGGCACAGGGTCAGAGCTGATTTGCATATCGCCATTGTCTAACCCAGGGTGGTGTGGAGTGCAAAAAAACGATGGATTTGGGCCCAGATCTTTGGACTGGGGTGAGTGTGTGACATTGATCCACATTCGGTCCATCACCTGTTTTGTTTGCATATTCCGCCCTAAGTGCGCTGGGGATGCCCAGACGTGGGTCCCAGGCACTCCACACCACTGGAGTCAAGCTAGCCGGGCTGATGAGAGGTGTTACCTCGAAACCGGTCCGGTCCTCGGATGCTTAATTGCGTTCTGGGAAGGACATGGCTTTTTTAGTTCGGACTGGACTGTTCCCATGGGGCACAGGGTCAGAGCTGATTTGCATAACGCCATTGTCTAACCCAGGGTGGTGTGGAGTGCAAAAAAACGATGGATTTGGGCCCAGATCTTTGGACTGGGGTGACTGTGTGACATTGATCCACATTCGGTCCATCACCTGTTTTGTTTGCATATTCCGCCCTAAGTGCGCTGGGGATGCCCAGACGTGGGTCCCAGGCACTCCACACCACTGGAGTCAAGCTAGCCGGGCTGATGAGAGGTGTTACCTCGAAACCGGTCCGGTTCTCGGATGCTTGATTCCGTTCTGGGAAGGACATGGCTTTTGTAGTTCGGACTGGACTGTTCCCATGGGGCACAGGGTCAGAGCTGATTTGCATATCGCCATTGTCTAACCCAGGGTGGTGTGAAGTGCAAAAAAACAATGGATTTGGGCCCAGATCTTTGGACTGGGGTGAGTGTGTGACATTGATCCACATTCGGTCCATCACCTGTTTTGTTTGCATATTCCGCCCTAAGTGCGCTGGGGATGCCCAGACGTGGGTCCCAGGCACTCCACACCACTGGAGTCAAGCTAGCCGGGCTGATGAGAGGTGTTACCTCGAAACCGATCCGGTCCTCGGATGCTTGATTCCGTTCTGGGAAGGACATGGCTTTTGTAGTTCGGACTGGACTGTTCCCATGGGGCACAGGGTCAGAGCTGATTTGCATATCGCCATTGTCTAACCCAGGGTGGTGTGGAGTGCAAAAAAACAATGGATTTGGGCCCAGATCTTTGGACTGGGGTGAGTGTGTGACATTGATCCACATTCGGTCCATCACCTGTTTTGTTTGCATATTCCGCCCTAAGTGCACTGGGGATGCCCAGACGTGGGTCCCAGGCACTCCACACCACTGGAGTCAAGCTAGCCGGGCTGATGAGAGGTGTTACCTCGAAACCGGTCCGGTCCTCGGATGCTTGATTCCGTTCTGGGAAGGACATGGCTTTTGTAGTTCGGACTGGACTGTTCCCATGGGGCACAGGGTCAGAGCTGATTTGCATATCGCCATTGTCTAACCCAGGGTGGTGTGGAGTGCAAAAAAATGATGGATTTGGGCCCAGATCTTTGGACTGGGGTGAGTGTGTGACATTGATCCACATTCGGTCCATCACCTGTTTGTTTGCATATTCTGCCCTAAGTGCGCTGGGGATGCCCAGACGTGGGTCCCAGGCACTCCACACCACTGGAGTCAAGCTAGCCGGGCTGATGAGAGGTGTTACCTCGAAACCGGTCCGGTCCTCAATGCTTGATTCCGTTCTGGGAAGGACATTGCTTTTTTCTAGTTCGGACTGGACTGTTCCCATGGGGCACAGGGTCAGAGCTGATTTGCATATCGCCATTGTCTAACCCAGGGTGGTGTGGAGTGCAAAAAAACGATGGATTTGGGCCCAGATCTTTGGACTGGGGTGAGTGTGTGAAATTGATCCACATTCGGTCCATCACCTGTTTTGTTTGCATATTCCGCCCTAAGTGCGCTGGGGATGCCCAGATGTGGGTCCCAGGCACTCCACACCACTGAAGTCACGCTAGCCGGGCTGATGAGAGGTGTTACCTCGAAACCGGTCCGGTCCTCGGATGCTTGATTCCGTTCTGGGAAGGACATGGCTTTTGTAGTTCGGACTGGACTGTTCCCATGGGGCACAGGGTCAGAGCTGATTTGCATATCGCCATTGTCTAACCCAGGGTGGTGTGGAGTGCAAAAAAACAATGGATTTGGGCCCAGATCTTTGGACTGGGGTGAGTGTGTGACATTGATCCACATTCGGTCCATCACCTGTTTTGTTTGCATATTCCGCCCTAAGTGCGCTGGGGATGCCCAGACGTGGGTCCCAGGCACTCCACACCACTGGAGTCAAGCTAGCCCGGCTGATGAGAGGTGTTACCTTGAAACCGGTCCGGTCCTCGGATGCTTGATTCCGTTCTGGGAAGGACATGGCTTTTGTAGTTTGGACTGGACTGTTCCCATGGGGCACAGGGTCAGAGCTGATTTGCATATCGCCATTGTCTAACCCAGGGTGGTGTGGAGTGCAAAAAAACGATGGATTTGGGCCCAGATCTTTGGACTGGGGTGAGTGTGTGACATTGATCCATTTTCGGTCCATCACCTGTTTTGTTTGCATATTCCGCCCTAAGTGCACTGGGGATGCCCAGACGTGGGTCCCAGGCACTCCACACCACTGGAGTCAAGCTAGCCGGGCTGATGAGAGGTGTTACCTCGAAACCGGTCCGGTCCTCGGATGCTTGATTCCGTTCTGGGAAGGACATGGCTTTTGTAGTTCGGACAGGACTGTTCCCATGGGGCACAGGGTCAGAGCTGATTTGCATATGGCCATTGTCTAACCCAGGGTGGTGTGGAGTGCAAAAAAACGATGGATTTGGGCCCAGATCTTTGGACTGGAGTGAGTGTGTGACATTGATCCACATTCGGTCCATCACCTGTTTTGTTTGCATATTCCGCCCTAAGTGCGCTGGGGATGCCCAGACGTGGGTCCCAGGCACTCCACACCACTGGAGTCAAGCTAGCCGGGCTGATGAGAGGTGTTACCTCGAAACCGGTCCGGTCCTCGGATGCTTGATTCCGTTCTGGGAAGGACATGGCTTTTGTAGTTCGGACTGGGCTGTTCCCATGGGGCACAGGGTGAGAGCTGATTTGCATATCGCCATTGTCTAACCCAGGGTGGTGTGGAGTGCAAAAAAACGATGGATTTGGGCCCAGATCTTTGGACTGGGGTGAGTGTGTGACATTGATCCACATTCGGTCCATCACCTGTTTTGTTTGCATATTCCGCCCTAAGTGCGCTGGGGATGCCCAGACGTGGGTCCCAGGCACTCCACACCACTGGAGTCAAGCTAGCCGGGCTGATGAGAGGTGTTACCTCGAAACCGGTCCGGTCCTCGGATTCTTGATTCCGTTCTGGGAAGGACATGGCTTTTGTAGTTCGGACTGGACTGTTCCCATGGGGCACAGGGTCAGAGCTGATTTGCATATCGCCATTGTCTAACCCAGGGTGGTGTGGAGTGCAAAAAAACGATGGATTTGGGCCCAGATCTTTGGACTGGGGTGAGTGTGTGACATTGATCCACATTCGGTCCATCACCTGTTTTGTTTGCATATTCCGACCTAAGTGCGCTGGGGATGCCCAGACGTGGGTCCCAGGTACTGCACACCACTGGAGTAAAGCTAGCCGGGCTGATGAGAGGTGTGACCTCGAAACCGGTCCGGTCCTCGGATGCTTGATTCCGTTCTGGGAAGGACATGGCTTTTGTAGTTCGGACTGGACTGTTCCCATGGGGCACAGGGTCAGAGCTGATTTGCATATCGCCATTGTCTAACCCAGGGTGGTGTGGAGTGCAAAAAAACGATGGATTTGGGCCCAGATCTTTGGACTGGGGTGAGTGTGTGACATTGATCCACATTCGGTCCATCACCTGTTTTGTTTGCTTAATCTATTGGCCGCCAGGATCTAGAGCCAATTTCACAGATCTCCTGGTGGAACACTTAGCACTAGACGTGCTTGTGTCAAATACATTTCTTCTGCTTGGGGACTTTAATTATCATAAGGAAAATGTGACCAACCCTGAGGTAAACAAACTCTTTTCTTCCCTCGAATCAATTGAACTTACTCAAAGAGTTGAAGGCTGTACCCATCGAGCCAGCCACCTTTTAGACCTGGTCTTTTCCAACATAGAACAGAGACCCTTACATGGACGGATCATTCCATGATCACGATCTATATCCAGCAGTCCTGTAAGAAGAGCTCTAAACTATCCTTCAGACAAAATCCAGAGCAGCGTAGGCCATGGCACAATCTCTCCCTAGACGCATTCAACAAGGCATACTCCTTGGAATCAGTAACGAACATCATGGAAGTATAAAAAAAACTGGAGGATTTTAATACTGCCTTAGAAACAGCTTTTGATGTTGTTATACCAAAAAAACAGGGCTCATTTCAATGGCGGCCCTCTACCCGCTGGTATACAGAGGAGCTAAAAAAGGAAAAAGCCAATTTTAGGCATTTGGAAAGAACGTGGAGAGCCAGTAAGATCTATCAAAATAGACTTCTTTATAGACAGTCTCTGTCCAATTATCATCTGAATCTAAAAGCAGCCAGACGTCTGTTCATCATCAACAAAATAGAACATGCTAGCATCTCCCCGAAAACCCTGTTTGGTATAGTAAGGTACTTTGTATCTCCAAAAGTTTATAGACAGTCGTCAATGGAATCTCAGGAGATCTGTAACACCCTGGCGACTTACTTTCAGAAGATATCTAAAATCTACGCGAACTTCTCTCCACTAGTCCCTCCTGTCTTTGAATCTCCTACCAAATTAGAGGAGCAGAAGAAGATAGTAATTAGCTCCCTAAATAGCTTTGAACAAACCTCAGTTGAGGAGGTTGCTAAAGACCTTGCTGCTGCCAAATCCTGGTCCCCATTAGACCTCTATCCACCAAAAACTATGGCGCTTCTAGCCATGAGCTGTGCCCCTGTAATTCGAGACATATTTAACCATTTTATACAAACTGGCACCATCCCTACCATATGGAAGGATGCGTTTGTATGCCCAATATTAAAAAAAACACAGCAGACCCTTTAATCCTCAGCAATTATCGTCCCCCTTCTGGGTAAACAACTGGAAAGTATTATCAATCATCAACTAAGTTCTTACCTGGAATGTAATCAAATCCTGGATCCATTGCAGTCTACCAGGTTTCAGTACAGAGACCGCGATTCTGGCTGTGACCGACTCACTCAGGCAGACAATAGACGCAGGAGGCTAAGTAATACTGATTCTCCTAGATCTCTCTGCAGCTTTTGATACTATCTCACATTCAAAGCTGGCAGAGAGACTTCTCTCTTGTGGTATCCGAGGGACAGCCTTGAAGTGGCTGCAACACTTCTTGTCTTAGAGAACTCAAGCTGTTATGTTAGGACCTTACACCTCGGTGAAAATGCATCTCGACAAGGGCGTTCCGCAGAGCTCTTTAATATATACATGTCTCCCCTGGCAAGGATAGTCAAGCAGCTGGGTATTGAGATCATCTCTTATGCTGATGATACGCAGCTTATGTTTACCATTGGATCAAACCAAGAGCTTGAGAAAATCTGTTTGCCATTGGCATGCTCGCCATCTCTAACTGGATGACAGAAAACTGTATTCAACTAAACCGAGGTTATGTTAATGGGAAAAGCCGCAGACATCTGGTCGGATGACCGGTAGCCTGCTCAGTTGGGCCCAGCTCCCACCCCCAAACAATCAGCAAAAAATGTTGGTCTAAATTTGGACCGGGATCTAACCATGAAGGATCATATCGCGGCTACCACCAGTTCGTACTACTACAGCCTACAGTTACTTTGAAAAATTCTTCCCTACATGCCCACCCCCCATCGCAGGACCCTAGTCAGGTAATGGTAATCAGTCCTCTGGACTACGGTAATGCTTTGTTAGCGGAAGTGGGAGAGACCCTGCTGGCCAAACTACAAGTAGTACAGAACACTGCAGCTAGAATGATCCTAATCCGTCCTTCAGGTTCCCCCTCGACTCCATTGCTTAGGGAACTACACTGGCTAACAGTGAAGAAAAGTTCCTTTTTTTAACTCTGCTGTCTCAAATACAACACGCTGAATGAAAGAGGCCCCCTCTACTTGCACCAAAAACGTATAAAATATTCTCCCTGCAGGAAACTCTGATCTAGCACCCTGGATCTCCTCCAGATCCCCCGAATTTGTCAGACTCCCTCTGGGGGTAGAGCCTTCTCATTTCTTGCACCAAGATACTGGAATGAGCTCCTCCCTGCTCTGCGCTAAATTTCAAGCTACAGCAACTTTAGGAAACAGCTGAAAGCCTTTCTGTTCTAACTGACATACCTATCCCAATCCTGGCTCTCTAATCCTCAGAATACTACTTTCTAGGCAGCGCTGAGATGCACCAGTGCAATTTGAGCGCTTTATAAAACAGTTTTAAAAAAAGCATTGGAATTCATTAATGAATACACAGTTCACCTGACTGTTAAGCTTGATCTAACTTTTTGCTGCACAAGTGAATCTTAAAAAAAAAATTGATTATAAATAAGTTGGTTCCGGCATCACAACTGATACATTGTAATTTCTCATCAATTTCAGATTATTGATACTGTCTTAAGTTTGCCATGTTTAGAGAATCAGACTCCTTCTTGGAGAAGCCATTGTGAGAAAGTCAGACATTGCCAAAAGTAGCCCTTTGTGGAGAGTCATTGAAAGTCAAAATATCAAACAGTGACATTGTTTGGGGATAATAGCAATAAAACTGGTGGTTCAGTCAAACTGAATGGCTCCATTAAGGTTGCCCCCAATCTAATGAGCATGTGGATGAGCAGATTAAGAGCACTGTGCCCTATCACAAACAAATGGATCCCCTCCTCGGACCAATTTTGGGCCAGGGACCCCATCTCAGGGTCCTACCATGTGTTCCTTGGTGCCCTAGTTACACCCAGTGCACCCGGTGTGGTTTGAGACCATGGGGAAGCCTCAAGGCCCCAGTGGTCCCAGCCAGCTTGCCACTTCCTGAGGGAGCCAGCATTGCCCCAACGCACAGGGAGCTGCTGGAAATGTAGCTCTCTGTGTGCAAGAGCAATAGTTTAGTCTCTTTGCCTACAGGCAGGTAGTGGGCTTGGAAAGAGATGAAACCTCCCCTACCAGTGGGTGTGGCACTTTGAAAGCTCCAGCCAGCTGCAACTGGAGTGTTTGCTTTTGCAGCTCCTGCCAAGCAAAAGCAAACCGCTATGTCCCGGGGGTGTGCAGCCTGGGACACAACAGGAGCCGGCCCAGGGGGAGGTCTAGGGCCATATATAGCTCCATGAGGGGAAGGCCATGTGGCCCCACTCCTTATTTATGCACTGGCTGGCCATGGGGAGTTGGTGGTCCCTGGGTCATATATATAGGCCCTAAAGGAGGGCTGCGCTGCCCCCCTCCCAGTTTAAAATGTGCTTTTGATGCCAGAAGGTAGTGGTCCCCAGGGCGGGGGATGTCCGTTCAGACTGTGCACTATTGTTACATCAGCCATGTGGTGATCATAGTCTCCGAGGCACAGGAGGTCAAGGCGGGACCCTGCTGTATTGTTTAATCTTTTTAGCCCCTGTGAGGTGGTGGTGGTCCCTAGGACACAGGATCTGTGTGCTCCCCCACACAATTATTGTATTATTTCCAAGGATGTGGTGGTCCCTGGGGCTTGAAACAGCCCAAGAGGGGGGACTGAGAAGCACCCCTCCATTAATTAATTAAAGCCACAAGGGAGGTGATAGCCCCGGAGTCATGAAGGGTGGTCATCTGACCCCCCTCCATTATTTAAAATAAAGCCCTGGGGAGGTGATGGTCACAGGGGCTTAATGAGTCAGAAAAGGGGGGCCCCTAGCGCCCACCTCCTTTCTCAATAAATTGCCTCCAGGACCTGACTCACCCAGGGGCCCTTTTCAAAACAAGTGCAGGATCACATGCTTGCTTTTTTGCCAAAAAAGTTATACATTTTCCTGATTTCATGGCACAATTTGCTTGAACAAAATTGTGTTTTTGGCCTGACAGGGTCCATCTGGGACACAATAACCAAAGTTAGGGGGTCAGGGTATTCCAACCCAGCCCCTTTTCTGTTTTACCTTTTTTGTGGGCCTCAACTGAAGCCGAGTCTCAAGATGGCTGCCAGCACTTCCTGGTTGAATTGTTGGCTGCCAATTACGATTCTCATATTAACATGACTAGAGAATCAGGATTTCATTAAAGACACGGAGGCTGACATTATACATTATTCCTTTAATGCAGTCCAAGCAGCCGCTTACATCACAATATTAAAATGTCCCAGAATAGAACAACAGCAACACATGAATGGCATGAGGCATCAACAATCTGCCTTTTTTAAATGTGGAGGAAAATAGGTTCATTAAACGAAGGTAAAATCAAATGTCAGACGACACGCAGTTAAGGAGCGTTACCTGAAAAGAGAAAGAAGTAAATATCTCTTGAATGTAAAAAATAGTGTAAAGCTTATCAAGCTAAAAGAACAAGAGATGAAACAAGTACTGGTAATAAAAAGTACAGTAATAAACTGTAACAAAAACAGCATTAAATTATTGTAAAACCACCAAGGGGTGGGATGGGAGAGATAATGTCAGCCTCTGTGTCTTTAATGAAATCCAGATTCTCTAGTCATGTTAATATGAGAATCAGAGAAAACAGAGGCTACATTATGCATGTTGGTAGCTTTGTAAAGCAACATCAGACATATGTTCAATATGCTTTCAATAATGATATGCAAAGGTGCTAGCATTTGACCAGTCAGCAGCTTTGAGAATGTCGTCCAACTTACCTCCAGACCTGAGAGATTTAACCCCTTAAGCGCTGCCGTCGCCCTTAGGCCGTCGCGAGCAGTACCTTGCCAGTGCTGCGCACAACCATTGGCCGACGGGACCGCACCCGTTATTTGAACGTTCAGCACTGGGCGCTGAACGTTTGACGCTTCAAAGGGGTTAATGACCATAGCACCCCTCTAAGGGAGTGAGCTTGAAATTTCTTTTAGTCAATACCTTCTAAATTCATAACAGTCTTAACCCAGCTAGCAATAGAGGTTGAGGTTATGCCTTTGTGGGGTTTAACAAAGGATATAAGTAATTGGTTAATATCCTGAGGGCGAAGAGCAAACATTCTGCGATCATACTCTCTCATGCAGTCCACAATGCAAAGTTTTGGACATAAATCAAAACATGGGTAAGAGTTGTATCAGACATAGTCTTTGTTCTTCTATAAATCTCAAATTTGACTCCGAACATGTTAAAGGATCTGTTCGTAACCTCCGGGACTTTGATCCTTCTGCATGAGATTAGGCATAGTAAAGTGGCCAGCTTAATGGAAAGTTTTTATTTTTTAAATTTTTATTGAGGAGAGTATTAACAGGCCAGTTATTAAAAAGATCAAGGATTAATTTGACATCTCAAAGACTTTCATATTTAGCTTTAGGAGGTCTTCTTAAGCGAATGCTTTTCATCACTCTAAAAACAATGACATTTTTACCTACCATTTAACCGTTGGCAAGGACATGACCAGCAGAATCAGCCTATCTATAGCAATTGATAGTTCTATAGCTGAGGCCTTTATCAAATTGTTTAACAAGGAAGTTAACTATGTCAACAATCGGTACTTCCGAAAGTCCTGAGATTTCATTGGATCTCCTGACACTCTCCAGGCAAGAAGGGTTAAACTCCTGATCTGAATTAGGGGGTAAACTCCTCCATCTACATCTTTAAGAAGATTCTCTAGGGTAGGAATTGAGAAGGGAGGGTTGCAAGCTAGTTCTAGAGTGGTGGGAAACCATGCTTGGGATGGCCAAAAGGGAGTTATTAGGACAAGGAAGTAGTGATCATGTCTCCCTATCTGATGAATTCTCTGAATCATGGCAAAGGGGGGAATGCGTACACCTTGGATCCTTTCCATGATTGTAGTAAGGCGCTGACTGCTAGAGCACCTGTGTCGTGCATCCAGCTGAAGTTGTTCTCCAGTTGAAAGGTTAGTCTGTTCGCAAATAAGTGTATCTCTTTTTTTAAGGTACTGAACACAGAAACATTCACCTCCCAATTGCTGTGATCTAACAGGAATCTTGAGTTCCAGTCTGCATAGATGTTTGATTTTCGCGGAAGGTATTCCGCTTTGAGGGCAATCTTATGTTCCAGACAAAACCTCCAAATTTTCTTTGCTAGATTCGAGAGGTCTGCAGATTTGCCCATCTGTTAGTTCTAAATAATTTATGTGGTGAGATGATCCCTCTTGTGACCAGATACCACCAGTGTTCTGATTGAGAAGGCAAGCTCCCCAGCCGTGAAGCCTTGCATCTGATTCTAAAACAAACTCTAGTTTTGAACCAAAGATTGTTTTTCCATTCCAAGCATCTAGGTTCGCGAGCCACCAGGCTAGTTCCGATTTGGCTTCTTGAGCCAGACAGATTTAATCTCTGTACCAGCCAAGGGGCAGAGGAGAGTCCAAAGGGGAGAGCCTGAATTTGGTAAAGGTGATTTTTCCAGACAAATTGAAGAAAGGGTTGGTGGGATTCGGCCATAGAAATGATGAAGTAAGCATCCTTTAGGTCTAGTTTGACTAGCCAGTCTCCCTTTAGAGGAAAATCACTAAAGAGATGGATGCCCTCCTTCTTGAAGTACCTGTAAACTAAATATTTGTTTAGTTCTCCAACCTTTGTCTTTCTTTTTCATAAGAATGAGTGTGCTTATAAATCTTAAAGTTTCTAATTTGACCTCTGTTATGTCTCCTTTCTGAAGCATAGAGATATCCCCCTCCATTATTTTTTGTTGCTCTATAGAGAGAGGCATGTCTCTTGGGAAAGAAGTCTGTAAAGGTATGTGAGTCAAATCTATCATAAACCCATTGACAGTGTTTAGGAACCAAGGATCTTGAGTGATCAATCTCCAATTGTGAAGGAAGTATTTGAATCTGCCACACACTTTTTGAGGAAAAGAAGGGAAAGGGGAGAGAGTTCTTACTTGCAGGGTTGTTTGAGATGTAGGTTCCACAGGATCTAAATCCTCTGATGCGTTGGCCTCTAATTTTCTGGGGGTAGAATTGAGGCACGTTGTACTACTGACACCCTCATCCGAAACCACAGGATCTTGGAAATGTCCTTTGATTGAAGTGGTCCAAAAAGAGGACCTATCTTCTGGCCTGCCATAAAATGTTAGGATTGAAAACTCTGCGCATATTTTGCTGTGCCTGCTCCAGGGCGATGAAAGTGGAGACGTATTTACCCAAGGATTTAATGAGGTCTTCTCCAAAGAGTGAACCTTTTGGGTTTTGCAAGGGTTCTTTATTTACCATGTCAGTTAGTTTGGGATTTATTTTAGTCAGAACAACTTTGTCTTTCTGCATTAATGCTAGCGTTGGCATTACACAGTAGAATTAATGCTCTCTGGCTCCATCCCCTGATGATATTGCTGTTGAGAGGAGTGCCATTGATGTGGCTATCTTCTGTGGAATCTAGGATTCTGGCTAATGGTCCAAGTATGTCGAATAGATGGTCTTGGCACCCTTCCAGGGATTTTTCTATCCCTTTTCTTGGATCACGTCCAAGTTTAAATAGGAATTTAATGAGTTCAGGGTCCAAAATGGGGGTATAGCAACTTTTATCCTCAGTACATGGTCTAGAGCATTCAGCTCTTAGGATGTTATGAATGTCCCTTTCTAAGAGGTTTCTTATCCATTTTTTAATAAAGTTTGCGACGTTTGTCCTGAGGGACCCACTGAGAACTTCTTGGGTGTTTCAGATTTAATGGTAAAAATATTTCTTCCCCTAAGGGGTCAAGGATAATGTCCTTAGAGGATGATGGAAGTTCCTCTTATGGATTGTAAAATTCGTTATCATCTTCATCAAGATCGAAGACATACTCATCAGGTGTGTCTGAGAATTCTATATCATTAGAGTCTTTATCTCTCATATTGTAAAGAGCATTATGATATTTTGGGCCGCTAGGGTCACCCAGATGTTTTTTGCCGCTTGGGACAAGCAGATGTTTTGTGCCGCTAGGGATACACAGATGTTTTGTGCCACTAGGGACACCTAGATGTTTTGTGCCGCTATGGACACCTAAATGTATTGTGCCGCTACGGACACCCAGATGTATTGTGCCGCTACAGAAACCCAGATGTTTTGTGCCGCTACGGACACCCAGATGGTTTGTGCCGCTACAGACACCCAGATGTTTTATGCCGCTACGGATACCCAGATGTCTTATGCCGCTAAGGACATCCAGATAAGTTGTGCCACTAAGGACACCCACATATGTTGTGCCACTAAGGACACCCAGATAAGTTGTGCCGCTAGGTACACCTTGGGAGTTTGAGGTGCTAAGACCTCCTTGAATTTATGAGATGTTTGGACCTTCTATATTGCTCTTATCAATCTTTTTACTTTTCTTAAGCCTTTTACCCCTTAATTCAGTGATCTTGTCAGAGTAGATGTTTGGAATTTCTGAGATTTTGTCCTCAAAAGGGAGTGACCTTTTAGAGGACATGATCTGACTTAAGGTCTCAAACATGCAGGACCTCAATTCCTGAAGGATTTTTTGCAGGCCTTTGTTGTCTATGTTAGGAGTAGGGGCAGAAGCCTTGTCTGAGTCAGACATGGTATATAGTAAATGTTAACGGTATACAACGTTTAGCACGCATTTTTTACCACGCACTACCACTACAACGCAGGCATTACCACGCATACCATTACAACGCATTGCGCTGGGGGGCGCTCTAGGATAGGGAATAAGTATAATTTTATATCCAACACCTTCCCTAGTGTCCACGGGGACTGGAGTTGGAATATAAAATTATACTTACCACTATCCAGCACCTCTAAGCGCTATGCGTTGTAACGGTATGCGTTGTAAATACCGCGTTGTAATGGTATGCGTGTTAAAAGTATGCGTGGTAACGTCATACATCCAATGTTAACGTGTAATGAAAGATAATTAGGGAGGATTTCCTTTCATAATAGGGAAAAGGTTTGAAGATGAAGGAATGTCAAGAGAATAATTTCACTCTTATTATAATTAATTTTGTTATAGAATGTTGAAAAGGCCAGTTAAATGAGCATGTCCTGCTAAAAACCCCATTTTTTATGAATAAGTTTGAAAAACAATAGCAACTTAGGGATGAAATCCGAAATAATGAACGGTAGCGATGCAGAGCCTCGTTGGAGAGCGCGGCCTGCATCGGTGGAAAGAGGTGTAAAACAGGAGTTAAACAAAGACATTAGGTAAGCTCAATATGGCATGAGTAGGTAGAACAAGGATGAAATTGAAGAATAAGCATTTACACAAAAAAAAATATTAAGGTTCAATTAAATATCTCAAAATCCTTAAATATATTCAAACATTAGAAATAGTAAATAACCTGAAAGAAAAGGCAGGTTAATCTGTCAGTCACGCCATGATGGGACTAGGTAAGAGGGTGTAGGAGATCTCCGTAAATTGGAGATTGGTATAGAGGCAGTAGGATGGGGGGGTGGGGGTGGGGTTAAGCCACACACAAGGGAACTTCAAAATAGAGATAAAAATGAATAATGGTAATGAAGGAAAATGAACTTATCTGCTTGCAGCCACATTTAAAAAAGGCAGATTATTGATGGCTCATGCCTTTCATGTGTTGCTATTGTTGTATTCAGGAACCTTTTAATATTGTGATGTAAGCGAATGCTTGGACTGCATTAAAAGAATAATGCATAATGTAGCCTCCGTTCTGGTAATGAAATCAGAGCTCCACAGATCTCTGCAATAAACCATCATTATTCGAATAATTGTCACAATTGTAGATGTAGAAATTTGGATTCCTATTAATTTCTCAAAAATGACTGAACAGATTCCAGGTAACGAAAGGCGTGATCTGTGGAACAAAATCTAACTTTCTACTAAATTCGGTGTAATTCCATCCAGTTGTTCGCGCTGTAGACGTGTTTAAAGCTCATATGGGAATGCACATGTGAAATTTACTTTTTTGACCTCCCTTTTTTCTCGACCCCTGATTAATAAATTACCTTGAATCTTTCCATGTGCAACAAGAATCAATGGGGCACTATTTTTCAGAAAAGTTTATGAAGATTCATCAAACAAAGCTAAAGATATGGGCAAGTCAAAAAATACATGTTGTATGGAAACCTGGTCATAGAACTATCTACTGGCAGTTGCTAACAGGTAGTTATAGATTGGACCTAGTTTTCATAAAAAAAAGCATTTTTGTGCTCGCTTATAACTTTGGCGCCATTTGACAAATCTTCATGAAAACTTCCCAAAAAAGTGGCACAGTTTGTCCAGTTCCGCATGAAAGGTTTCAGAGTGATAGGTCAAGCAGGGGGTGAGATAAAGGGCGGGTAAAAAATATGCATTTTTCATACAATTTCCCATGGGGATTCTGAACACAACTACAGTCTGAACTGCTGGACGAAAATTACACATCAATTGGCAGAGTGGAAGCACTTGGTCCAGAAAGAGCTTTTTTCATGATTTGGTGTAAATCCGTTCAGTACTTGATTTAATATAGGAAAAATACAATTGTATATCTAGTGGAACGGACCCTCTGGGGATCGGCTAATTGGCTGATCACAACCTGACCCAGATGTTGCGGCAACCATTTTAACTATCAGGAAACAGTTCGGGGTATTAAAATATATTTTATCTGCAAGAAGGTAAAAGGAGCAATGTTAGAGGTACCCTGACCCCTCCTCTAATGCACCCAGGGTGCATTAGAGGAGTGTCAGAGAGACCTGTGTTGGGTACAAAATTGAATTATATCATTTTATTCTCCAATTTGTGGATCCCCCCCAGATGCTTAGTGTGGCCCCTCCTGTAAATCCATGATGGATTCACAAATCTTGAAGTACTTTGAGACCTACTCAGACATCCACACAGATACTTTCACACCCATTTAGTGACACCTACTCACAGACCCACAGACGCACCTACAGACCCATTCACAGACCCACACATCCACTCACACACCCACTCACATACCCACACATGCACTCACATTTAAAAAAAAAAAAATTTAAATCAAATTTACTTTATTCGGTATACAACAATACCATAAAAGTACAAAACAGATATTTAAAACACAAGAAATAAAACCTTTTACAAAGTACTTGGATCGTTAATAGGGAATGTTTAACAAATGTTAATACGAGACCTCATGGAAATGAAAATCAAATGGTCCTACAATTATAATGACTGGTGCAACCTGGCACATTAGGATCACAAGGGAAGGTTCCCCGAGGGATAGAACTATAATTCAACGTAATAAAATGGGATTCCCCCCAATCGTGACAGTTCATCTAATTTAAAAAAAACCTTATAAAACAACATACAAATGGTCCGAGATGCAGGGGGGAGATTTCATAATCTCAATCAACGTCCTGAGTATTTAGTGTTTCTTAGTCTTGCGGCCATCCTTAAAAAGTTCACGTTGCAATAAAGTGTAAGAGCCTTCTCAGACAATTTCAAAAATAACAGCGCCACCCTTGCTTGTTTGAACCTGGCAGACTTTACAATACTCTTTAAAAACAACTTCCTGGGGAGATCATAAAAAGGGCACAATAAAACAAAATGGAGCGTATCCTGAGGAGACTTATAGTCCCAGCCGCAGGGGCCCCTCATCTTATCGAAGATAAAAACCCTGATGGGCTCCCCAGGGTGTGATGGAGTAGGTTCAGCCTAAATCTAGTCATGAGGAATCTATCCTGGGCGTTGTGTAAATACGCCAGGTATGGTTCCAACCCTGGGCTAGATTTGGCGAGTAGGTGAGCTCTCACGGTTGGCTTGCTCATCTCAGTGTATTCCCTAGAGGAGGCCTACTGCTTCAGAAATGCTGACTTGACAATCTCCTTGTCCCGTACCGCCATCAGTTTAGGATTGTTGAAATGTTCTGCAAGGCCCAGGCCTGACAGGGTTTCCTTTACGTATTTCAACCAGGGGATGTTATGCCCATACTCCCTATTGATACAATCAGTTATAATCTGTCTGCCTAAGGCCGCCTCTGGGTTTGTCCATATTTTTATCAAGCAAGAGAGGGGTTTTAGTTGAATCTCGTCTCTGATATAGGTGAGACCCAGTTCTTCATGGATTGAATAGGAGGGGGTGCTCTGTGGGACTCTGAGTAACCTTCGAAATAATTTATTTTCTTCCACCTGTATCCTTGAAGGGTCAATGAATCCCCATACCTCGCTACCATATAACATTTTTGCCTTGCAAATGGCCCTATGTAAATTTACAATTTGTTCTGGGGCCCAGCGACCCAGTCTGTTTGCGAAATTCATAATTGCCCCAGTGGAACTGGAAAGAGATCTACATTTCTCATCTAACAGTTTATTGAACCTAGTGTGGGTGTCGAATAGAATTCCCAGATAGGAAAATGCCTGCACTTTTACTATAGGGTGGGAACCAATCCTAAAGGTAAATTTCCTGGCTGATCTTTTTCCCATCTCCATAATGTAAGATTTTGAGAGGTTAGCAGACAAGTCCAGGTTCTCCATAAAAATTACAAAACCATCAATCAGATGCTGGAGGCCCCGCTCGGTGCGTGACAGAAGCACTGCGTCGTCTACGTTCAGTAGGAACGGTATCTCTCTGTTACCTATCCTCGGGCTGTCCGCACTTAACACCCCAATGCCTTGTCTAAATCATTAATGTATAAGGTAAAAAGAAAAGGTGCCAAGATACAGCCCTGTCTCACACCCCTAGAGCAAGGAAAAATTCCAGAAGTGTCATCCTCATCATTATGTCGGACCTGGGCTGAGGTGTACTGGTGTAGAGTGCTTAAGATGTGGACCAGTCCTGTATCCATGCCCATGGCACCTAAAAGATCCCACAATTTCCTATGATTGACCCGATCAAATGCAGCTGTTAAGTCCATGAAAGCCAAGTACACCGTCTCATTACTGGCGACGGTGTACTTGGCTGTCAGGAGATAGAGGTTTAGGCATTGGTCAGTTGTTGAGCGGCCCTGCCTCAAGCCGTACTGGATGTCCAAGATGATATCATGCTCAACTGCCCATGCCAGAAGCCAATTCAAAATAGCTCTCCCCATGACTTTCACAGTGACGTCAATAAGGGAGATGGGCCTATAACATTGAGGGTTGTCTTTAATCCCCTTCAAAAAATAGGAACTATTATCGCAGTGGACCAAGATAGGGGCATGCCTGCCTCCACTGCCGTATTAATCACTCTTACTAGGATGGGAGCCCACAGGTCTACCTGGGAAAGCAGAAGATCTGGGGGGGTCTCATCTGTCCCGGGGCCTTTTTGTGGGTTAATCCCTCAATTCCCGCTTTTATCTCGCCTAAGGTGAAAGGGGTTTCCAGAGCTGTTCGATTACCTACCCCTTCGGATGGAAGTGCAATACTCATACTATCAGGATTGTAGAGACCTTTAAAATGCTCCACCCAGGCCTCTGGTAAGACGTGGCAGACAAGTTTAGACTTGTTCCTCTCTTGGAAATACGGTTCGTTCACAGTTTTCCAGAAAGCGGTCATATCCCTAGCTTTGGCCGCTTCCCTCAGGTTTTCCCATGCCTGGTTTTGCAGTGAGGTTTTGCGATGTTTCAAGGCCTGCTTGTATCTCCCCCGACACATAGACACCCTCATCTTATCTTTGGGGACAGTCTTTAATGCTGCCTTCAGATCTCTCAAGGCGCTAGAGCAATGCTGGTTAAACCACCTGGGGGTATCCTATGCTTTTTTTAATTCTACTCCTGAGCAGCCCATCTATACAATGGGCAACCCCCTCAAATGCTTTAATGAAGTCCGCCCCCTCTATGGTGGAGTCTAGGCACTTCCATACCGGATGATGTTCCTCCGTCAGTAATGTCTTGTAAAATTTGTCACAGTTGATCTTTGACCATCTTAATCTCCTTCCCTGATCCGTGGCTGTAAAAAGACCACTAGTCTGTTTACAGGGAGATTATTTGGGTAGGTCAGGATCCTGTAGGATCAACACCAACAGGTTGTGATCACTAAAGGGGCTTAGTTCAACACTAAAACTCAGTATCCAACATATTAAAGAGTTGGGTACAAAGATAAAATCAATATTAGAGCCCCTTCCCTTGCCTTGAAAGGTTGGGGAGATGCCCGGGTCCTGAACTACTCTTAACTAGTCTAGTGTGTGTGTGAGGGCAAGGGTGCCCAACACCTTACTTAATTCCAATCCCTCCCTAGTGTGTTCCATGTGGAGCCCCTCTTCCGTTGGGCACAAGGCCCAATCCCCCTTGCTATTAATTAAATGTTTACACAAGTGGCAATTGAAGTCTCCCATCACCACCAACTGAACTCTATTTGCACCCTTTAATTCTATTCCTGTCAGCCTATGATCCAGCTCTGCCAAACTTGACAGTGTTTGGCCTCCTTTGATAGCATTACAAAAGTTAATAAAAATTAGTTTCAATCCCCTAGTCGTTAACTGTATACCCTGAGTACAGGTGGAGTCCCAAGCTAAGTACTCCCATTTTCCCCTTAGCCTCAGATCCACATAAGTAATAAGACCTCCCTTAGCTCGCCCTGCCAAAGATCTTACTGCTGGAATACAGTACATTTTGTACCCTTCCAGGGCTAAGTAGGAGGGATCTGCCTCCCATGTCTCCTGTAGACAAATGACGGTAAATCCCCTAATGTAATCTAACCAGTCCTGATTTTTTAATTTACTGGACAGGCCTGCTATATTCCAGGCGATTATGTTAATGGATCCCTGCCCTCCTTCTGGTAGGGAATTGGACCTTGGGACGATATGCCCCATATGAGGTACCGGCCCTCTAGGGGGACTAGACTCAATATCGTTCATACTATGGGCTATCTGTATTAAGGGCTCTGTTGACATAGCAGTCAGTTACCCGCCTAGCCCTCCAATAACCTTATCCTGATACGCGTCCTCCCAGGCACTCCCATTTTCTAAAAATGACTGCTCATGCAGTCAGTCTAAGTCGCTTGAGGCGGAAACACTTTATAGGGGGGGAAATCGGTTAAATAACGGCACCAGACTCTCCCCCAGAGTTAACCTTGCCGTTGTTTGCCTCGAATCTTCCCTGTTCTGGGCATGCATTGTGTCTCTATAAAAGAAGCCGAGTGGGAGTAATCTAACCCTGTTACCATTCTGCTCGGTATATTCCCTTCTTTTGGTAATACAACAATTCTCTTACCAAGTCCGGGTGTCTAAATTTTAAGCTTACGCAATCTCCCAGAAATCCCTTCCTGCTTTTTCCGTTCCAGATACTCGTCTGGCCATTAAGATGTGCCTATGGTTGCTGATACTAAAACCTGCATTAGAGGCCAGCCAATGGGCTGCTTTGTTTATCAAAGAACGTGTGGTCTCTTCCCTACCCATTGTACTTGTGTGGATTCCTGTCAAGACACTGTATAAGGGCTTGCAGCTGGGAGTAAGTTTAATACTGGCAGGTCCTGGGTATACCCTCACATGCACTCACATACCCACTCACATACCCCCACATGCACTCATGTACTCATGCACTCACTCACAGACCATTGCAGGCACTGACAGATCTACTTAGAGTCCAACAGAAGCACTTTCACACCCATTCACAGATTTACAAAGACACAATTATACTCACTCATAGACCACCATAGCCACTCACATGCCCACACAGAGACCAACACAGGCACTCACAGACGTACTCACAAACCCATGCATCCACTCGCACACCCATTCAGACAGCTATGCAGGTACTCACAGATACACCTACTTGAACACCCACAATGCCAGTCAAACACCTACTCACTCACCCAAGCACACACTCACAAACTCACTCAGTGGCCCATACTACCACTTAAACACCGAGTTAGAGACCCATACACCCTCTTATACACACAGTCACAAAACATAAAAAACCCTGACACACCTTCACACAGACCTATAGAGGAGCTCCCACACTCTCTTGGATACATCTGTAGCCAGTTATATGCCTACTACATTAAATGTGTTGTTGTTTTACATAAATTGTTTTGGTTGCGTGAAACGCGTTGCTATTATGTTGTGAATTGTGCTTTTGGTTTTGGATCCGCAATGCTCAAAAACTCAACTATGACCCATAATCCATATGATGGTTTTGGGGGGAAAGAAGAAGGCAGCAGTAAAATGAGGACGTTTTGAAGATGAAAGGAAGTAAAAATAGAGGACAGCAAGTAGAATATAAAATTACATATTTGATTGGATAGTGGAGATATGCTATGGAACTAAATTTGGTAGTGATTTAGGGAAAAAAGTAACATCTGTGATTTGGTATTGAAAGAAACGATGTATATTGTTATGGATAATCTTGAAATTGCAACCAGTCACATACACCAGCTACAGTTTAATTTGAAGCTAGTCTGTTGCCTACCATATAATGTATGCTTTTTATCCAGTGGTAGGCAGAGAGTGCTGCTAACATGGTCACCATGGACACGGTTCTAAAAGAATATGGGGGAGAGAACTAAAACTAGAACTAAAACCACTGCACTGTGGAACTCAAAAAGAGTGTGTGGAAACGTTGGTAATTAGGGACTATTTGGCTTTTCATTGAGTAGTTTTAACAAAACATTTCATTTTAATTTTACAGTTTTATAAAGCGTGCAATTGCCGAAAGCATCTTCACGCTAAACGTTAATTCTAGATAAAATATAGATAGATCTGCTAATATTGACCTGGGAAAAGTCAGGTCTTTAACATTTTTCTGAAGAAAGAAATGTTTTGTTGTGACCTCAATGCAATTGGTAAGGAATTCCACAACCTGCAGGCCAAGAAAGAGAACCTTATTGCTCTCCATTTAGACCTCTTGATTTTGGGGACCACTACTAATTTAGAAGTTCTGGATTTTAGATTACGATTTGGTGCATGCCAGGAAATGTGCTGCTATAAATATGCAGCATCGCCAATATACAAGACTTTATGGGTCCTTAGTTTAACTCTCAGTTACTCGCAACCAGTGAAGGTTGCGAATGTCCTTGGAAATCAAACTTAATTTGGGAATTTTTAAAATCAGATGAGTAGCTGTGTTCTAAGGTTATTGAAGTTTCACCTGTTTTTTTGAATGCCTAAGTAAAGACTGTTGCAATTGTCTATACTAGATAGATAGAACCAATGTCTCAGTGTTCGGTTTAAAATCTGCTTTTGTGTTTTCATTTCTGGACTAGGTTGTAATTTCATTGGTGCTCCCTTTTGTTGGCTTACCCTGTTCGATGGCCCTTTCAATAGTTTCTAACCTACAGTTAAGATGAAATTATGCCATATTTCTACTGGTTTTATCGTGAGACTTGCCACTTGAGCATGTAGTGTTTTTGCCATAAGAGATATGGGGCCAGATGTAGGTAAATGGCATTTACCGATTCGTAAATACCGAATTTTACCAATTCGGTATTTACAAATCGGTAAATGCTATGTAGGTATTTTTACCGATTTTTTTACAGAATCTGTAACATTCGGTAATTACCGAATCGGTATTTACCGATTCGGTAATTGTCATTGATTCCTATGGGCCTTGAGGCCCTTAGGAACCAATGTCAATTACCGAATCGATAAATACCGATTCGGTAAAATTACCAAATTTACAAGGGGGACAGGGTGTCATTTTGACACCCTGTTGCACCCCTGATTTTGTCTTGTGTGCCATGTGGCACACACATATGCCCTAAGGGCCCTAAGGGCATGTATGTGTGTCATATGGCACAGGTGTACATGCACAGATGTGCATGTACACAGGAATTCGTTATTTACCATGCAATAGTATTACATGGTAAATAATGAATCGATAATGGCCTGTGGCACTGTTTGAAGTGCCACCTACATCTGGATTTACCGATTCGGTACATTTACTGATTCGGTATTTTACAGAATCAGTAAATTTACCGAATCGGTAAATATACCGATTCTGTAAATATAAGGCCACCTACTTTACAAATCCCAAATACCGGTCGGTAACGGCCGAAATCGGCCGTTACCGACCGGTATTTGGCGACCTACATTGGGCCCTGGTGCTGATATTGCTGGGCTTGCACGGCAGCCACCTAAGATTTGCAGTCACTTCGATGTTAATGCCTATGAATGGCTCAATCTTAAGATGTGAGTTAAATTTTATTGATGCTTCTTAAGGCAGGTGGTTGCTGTGTTCGCTAGTACCTATGCTGAACACTGTTACTTTACCAATCAATCAATCAATCGATCAAGAAATGTATATAGCGCGCTACTCACCCGGAGGGTCTCAAGGCGCTTGGGGGAGGGAGGGGCTGCTACTGCTTGAACAGCCAGGTCTTGAGTTTCTTCCTGAAGGAGAGGTGGTCTTGGGTCTGACGGAGGTGGATGGGGAGGGAGTTCCATGTCTTGGCTGCCAGGTAGGAGATGGATCTTCCTCCCATGGTGGCTCCTCGGATACGTGGAACGGTGGCGAGGGCGTGGCTGGTCGAACGAAGCTGGCAGGTGGGAGTGTAGAAGGTCAGGCGGTTGTTGAGGTACCTGGGGCCCAGGTCGTGGAGGGCCTTGTGTGCGTGGGTGAGGAGTCTGAACGTGATTCTCTTGTTGACAGGGAGCCAGTGCAGGTCTCTCAGGTGTCCGAAGATGTGGCTGTGACGAGAGATGTCCAGGATGAGTCGTGCGGAGGCGTTCTGGATGCGTTGGAGTCTCTTCTGTAGTTTGGCTGTGGTTCCGGTGTAGAGGGTGGTTCCGTAGTCCAGTCGGCTGGTGACGAGTGCCTGTGTGACCGTCTTCCTGGTTTTGGTGGGGATCCATCGGAAGATCTTCCAGAGCATATTTGAAGATGTGAATGTGTAATTCAAATGGAAAGATTGCTTTATCGAATGAACCGTTGCGACCGGTGGGTTGTCCTCTGGGAAGAGCCAATTCAATGCCCTTAAGTTGAGATGTCCTTGTTGCCATAATAAGTCATTTGAGCAACTTGTTGGTTTCTTAATTTTTGGGGAGCGCTGTCTTGGTACTTCCCATGCAGCATTAAGTTCTTGGTCAAAAGCATCACCTACTTCAGAGTTCATGAGGTGCATATTAAAATCGCCTGCCAGGATAATATTGTCGGTATCCTCTTCATCTATTATCTTTTTTGCGGCTTCTTTCAATTCTTTGGCAGCTTTCTGTTTCCATTTGGGATGGATGTAGGCTTTAATTACCTCTTGCCATACGCTGTTGACCCCAACTCTTGGGGAAGTACTCCTAGCTCCCTTTTATACTGAGCTGGTGCATTTTCATGGAGGTGTTCTAGTGGAGGGTAAGAAAGGTGTCGGATAGGGAGGTTGCTTTTTAATTTCCAATTTTATCCCCCATTGTTCGAACGCAGTCTCCTCCTCCTGGATTTTTTTAATTGCCTCTCTAGAGTTCCAAGTTGCTTTATTTATTTCCAAACATTGTGGATTGTTGGTTGGCTGAAACTCTATTTGGGGAAAGTCAGAGGAACTAATACTTTCTAGTCTTGTGATTGAATGTTAGAGCCGTAAAATATTTCTTCTGTTTAATATTTCCTCTCTACCTTGAGGCGTGTATTCTGGAGAAAAGAGAATGATGGTCGTACTATCCCGGTGCTGCACTGTGATTTGCTTTGATAGAGATCCCTCGTTTTCAGAGTGGCCGGACTGGGGAAAGCGGTTTGTGGTAGCCCTTGGACTGCCACTTGCAGGGCAAGTTTGTTGCACGCTTCGCTGCCTCTCTCTCCCTAAGACCCATGTAGTTTTTGTTGTTCCTTTTTTTTTTTTATTTCAAAAGATCTTTATTGACAGCAAAGCCATTGACATCACCAGCATTATCACATGTGCATGAATTAACTCCGGGATCGGCGCCAATTTCTCAGAAACTGCTAGATGTAAGTCTTACACAGCCTTAGTGCCAGCATCCCGGAGGCCTGGCGGCGAGGTAGTAAAGTAGCAGCACAACCTTGCCACTCGAGGGCTCCCAGCACAGGTAGCGTATTGTAGTGGTGTGACAACTGGCAATCAACCTGTCCACATGATAGTCAGCGATCCAGCGTCATATCTACATAAGAGATTAAACAATGCCCAACAAACTGCCCCCCCACCCACCTGTGTGTGTCTGTGTGTCAGCCTAACCCGTCCCGACTATGCAATCACCCGAGTGTTCCTACCCCGTGTCCCCACCCCGTCCCCCCCTATAAACCTGCCCTTACCCTACTATCCTTCAGCAGCCCATCTCTGAGTTCTCACAGCCACCCTCAGTCAACCAGAGGCCTCCCCATTCCCGCCTCCCCCGTGTCACCGTGTGCAGTGCTGGCTTCGATTTCTTCTACTCTATCTTGTAGTTCCACCTCCTCAGCGGTGTCAGAGCCGTCCTCCTCACCCCTCTGTTTGTACTCTTTGTAAAGGTCCCAAAAATTCTTGGGCCTGCTTCTGGGCGGAAGAAGGTCGCTATATAGTTCTGTCTGGGTACAGCTGTACTGCAGGTCCCTCAGCCATTTAGCTTTGGTGGGGAGGGGCCCCCTCATCCAGCAGGTCGCTACCACCCTCCTTGCAAGGAGCAGCGCCATGTCCACCAGACGACGCAGTCCCGGGGCTAGTGGTTTCGAATAACCGAGTAGCGCCAAAGCAGGGGCACGAGCTAAAGGCTCCCCCAGTATTTGATCGAGTTCCGCAAAGACCTCCCCCCAGAATGCCTGCACTCCTGGGCACTGCCATGCCAAATGGTAGAAATCGGCTGCCGGAGTCCGGCAGCGTTCGCATTCGGCTGAGGCGCGGAGGCCATAGCGATGGAGGCGAGTCGGGGTGTAATACACTCGTAAATATTTGAAATGCACCAAGCGGTGCCGTCCATTTAGAGATATCTTGCGCGTGCTTGTGCAGCAGTAGCGCCACATTCCATCATCTATGGGGGATTGTAGGTCTGCCTGCCAGGCCTCTCTGGCCTTCGACTGTTGCAGACGCTGGTGCGTCACACCCAGCTTGTTAAGCTGTGTAATGAGTTTCGCCGCAGAGGTGGATTTCAGTATATATGTTAGTTCCGGGATCTCCTCAGGTTCCTCCAAATCTGGGCCCAGTAGCTCACGACAGGCCGAGCGGAGCCTGCGGTATTGGAATTTTTGTAATAGAGTGTGGCTTGCCCCGGCAACAAGTAGCTGATCCCAGGTTTTGAGTACACCCCCCTCAAACAGGTCCTCCATTTTCGTTACACCAAGAGAACTCAGCGCCTTGACCACTCCCTTCTCACCGAGCGGGTCGAGCCATAGGGCCCACTCCACCGGTAACAGTGGGGAGTAAAGCAGAGTGCAGCCCCGAGAGCGCACTAGGCAATTCCAGGCGTGGTTGGTCGCCTTCAGCGAGACCATCCGGCCAGTGGCGCGGTCTGTGGGTAGGCAGACAGTAGCAGGCAGAGGGAGCGGGTCCGCGAACAACCGCTCCAGTATAAGGTGCGGGGTCCGAGGGTCACCGTGCACCCATGAGTATAAGTGCGATGCCTGGGCGACTCTATAATACCGTTCTAGGTCCGGCGCTCCCAGCCCCCCCATTTCGCAAGGTAGAATCAAAGTCTTCCAACTAACCCTGGGCTGTTTCCCCCCCCAAGCTAGTTTCACCAACACCGAGGTGAGCTGCCGGAAGAAGGTCCTGGATAAAACCACAGGTAGATTCAGGAAGAGGAACAGAAATCGGGGGAGCACCACCATTTTCATTAGTGCAATCCTACCCGAGAGGGAGAGCGGGAGACGGATCCACTTATCTACGTCATCCACAAGGTTGTTATAGGCCACTCCGTAGTTGTCTCGGACAAGGACCTCCGGGTCCGAGTGGAGTTGAATGCCCAGGTAGCGAACTGAGTCGGCGGACCAGTGCAGTGGGTAGTCCATGTCGAACTGTCGTGTCACCGGGGTGAGCGGGAACGCGATCGATTTGTCCCAGTTCACTTTCAGGCCCGATAGCGAGCCGAAACGGACCACTTCGCGGAGCACCGCAGGCAAATTAACTTCCGGTTCTCTGACGTATAACAGCGTGTCGTCAGCGTATGTTGATATCCCGATCTTATATGTAGGGAAGCTAACCCCCTCTAGGCTGTGGTACTCCCGCATGGCGCACGCCAGGGGTTCCGCCACCAGTGCGTAAAGCAACGGCGACAATGGGCAGCCCTGTCGAGTGCCCCTGCTTATGTCAATCGGATCTGTTACCCTGTCACCCAGGCGGAGCCTAGCGAAGGGTCGATGGTACAGCGCGCCAACCTGCTGAAGGAACTGTTCGCCCAATCCCATCTTGCGCAACACCCGAACCATAAAGGGCCATTCAACCGAATCGAACGCCTTTTCCATATCAAGGAATATAGCCAATGCGCTGTTCTCCTGCTTGATATGCTGCATCGCGCCTAACACTGTTCTGATATTGTAGGTTAAATTCCTGCACGGGACAAACCCGGACTGTTCTGGGGCAACCAACCCAGGTACTAGCAGGGCCAGGCGAGTGGCCAGGACCTTGGCATAGATTTTGGCGTCTACATTAAGGAGACTGAGGGGTCTATACGAGCCGCAGAGATCGGGGGGTTTACCCGGCTTGGGTATGGTGATGAGTAGCGCCTCCCGCATGGTAACTCAATTCAAGTCATTGAGTACCCGGATTGTATTGAGTGTCTCTTAATTCAAACATCAAAAATACAGTATTCAATTGCTTCATTGAATCACACAATAGCCTTAAAGCATAATTCACATTCGATGTCGAATTTATCAAAAGAGAGCAGCACAGTGAATTTCAAATCATCATATTTCAACGCGCTCAAAGTGATGGAAAAGGGAAAGTTAGATGGGATAGGTGTGATGGGAAAGAAGTGAGGACTAGGTAAAGGTGGTTGTGACCTTAAAACAATCACAGTGCTATAAAATACATCCTTTACAGTCTAAATTAAGATCTGCAGTTCCAATAAACTCTTAAGCATAGGATCCGTTTTGCTCTGTTAGTTATTCCTATGCGTAGAGAACATGTAAAGTTTGGTCTACGTTTCGACCCCCTGATTGGCGGGAAAGTTAAATCCTCAGGCTGGGGTCTTCTTCAGGACAAGGAGAAACAGGAGCGCCTATAACAACAATTATAGAATGAATGTATCATATTGCGCATAAGGTCAAATTGTGCACACCAGTGGAGTATATCGGTTGGGGATGCTTACTTATTTGTAAGGCCCTTGGGTGGCCATTGTCATTGGACCGTCAAAGGTTCCTTCCTGGTTGTCGTTCTGCAAATTATCTAAAAGGGGAGTACGTATAACTATCAGGTACTGTAAATTGCGTGTGTATAGGCAGATTTGTCAAGATAACCTAAATGGGTACTTACTGGGAACATGGCATTTCCATTTCCAACACCATGTTGTTGCAATGGTCGCACCACGTCAAACGCTGTTGCGGTGTAGGAATCATAAAACCCACGTGGTTCTGTGGGAAGAACAAAAGTAACCAGAGCCAAAAATTAATGGCCTTAGTATGCAATCTAGGAGGACTTTAAAAAGGTGACTTTTAAAAAAGATTTAAATGAGGCAATATCGTGATTAGCTGGGTTTAGGTAAGTTCGAAAAAATGGGAATGGCAGTCACCGAAAAGGTTGGTGAAAATTAATAGTGCCTGGGCTGTCTATACACTAATAAATAATTAAAGTGTTATCGCGTGATCGCCATGCATGAAACGCCAGGAGGAGTGACTCGAGCAATGTCTCATTATATCCCTCCGTGGCGCCGAGGGTTCTGTATAGCTAACATATCCTCGGGTTTGCTCACCGTAAGCTCAATCTCTGTAGTCTGTCTCCGTAACGCTGCCTCCTCGCTGTCAATGCCGAGAATGAACGGCCGCGAGGTGCAGCCGCTGGATACTTCGGAGGGGCTCGCCCGAGCCCAGCCAATCGACTTGGAGCGTTTCAAGACCTACGCTGTGATCGGATCTGTCTAAGGGGTTGTCTGTAAAGACCAATCCCTAGACAGTCAGTACAGTTGAAAAGTCGGGACAATTTAGATACTGGATATGGGCTTAAGCATAAGGCTGACAATATCTACGTTTAGAAATGAGACATTAAACCGCTAGTGCCGGTATTTAGTAGGGTGCATTTGAGATCCTGTGCCACATACACCGGGACGATGGTATCAAATATAGTGCATACGTCAGGAACAGCGACCTGCAACAGTTGCTTTAAATCGATATCAATCACACATATAGACAGGGTGCAGAGGGTACTTATACACATTTATAGTCGATGGTATTACCAATTCCTAAATGATTAACCGGCTAGTGCCGGTGTTGAGACTGATTATTTAAGGGATGGGTGTGTCTACCACTTTGCGACATGCACCAGGACGGTAGTCCCCGACCTAGTATATACATCCGGAGCAATGTCCCGCAGCGGTTACTTAAATGGATATCAGTCACAAATGTAGACATGGTTACAGAGAGTACTAGTACACATTTAAAGCAGATGGTATTGCCAATTTGTAGTTACAGAGTCCATAGATATAATTGTTTGCTCAACTGATCAACGCCATTTGTGAAAAGGTGGCATCCAATTCATTAAGACCATTTTGTACAGAATTCAAAGAATGCATCCATTTGCATTCACGTATATTCAAAATTGAGTCAACATCACCACCCCTGGGACCCAGAATGATATTTTCAATAATAACCCATTTCAAAGATTCGGGTGTGTGTGTCATTGCTACAAAATGTTCAACCAGGGGTGCTCCTGCTGTTTGACACCTTATTCTGCTACAGTGTTGTAAAACCCGGTTCTTTATCTTTTGCTTAGTCTGCCCTACGTATATCAGACCGCACGGGCAGAAGATGGCATAGATCACTGCATGGCTGTTGCAATTGGTCAATGTCTTAAGATTGATAGTAACATTGTTGTGGGTAATAGTCTTTGTTTCTATGCACATGGAGCAGGCTTTGCACTTACTGCATTTATAGTTACCCACAACAGGGGGTAGGTTCCACATAGTCTGTATACTGGGTGCAGGGGGTGTGTCTAGCATTGAGCGAACAACGTAATCCCGGACATTTTTTGCTCTCTTGAAAGCATGCATCGGAGGGTCCGGTGTCTCTATCACCTCTGAGATAATATGCCAGTGTTTATTGATAATTTTGCGGATATCATTACTTCTGCTACAGTACGTTGTGACACAAATCATCCTGTCTTTGGGTGATGCGCGGTCCTGGGGTGACAGTAGGGATTCTCTGTTGCTAAACCAAGCCCTCTTGCGGGCACGTTTAACCAGCCTCTTAGGGTAACCTCTATCAATCAGTCGAACGATGAGGTCATCTGACTCGGCAAAGTAGTCTTCCTTCCATGTGCAGTTCCTCCGGATTCGGAGGAACTGTCCGAATGGGAGATTGTCTCTTAGCGCCCTGGTGTGGTGGCTCGGTGACTGCCATTCCCATTTTTTCGAACTTACCTAAACCCAGCTAATCACGATATTGCCTCATTTAAATCTTTTTTAAAAGTCACCTTTTTAAAGTCCTCCTAGATTGCATACTAAGGCCATTAATTTTTGGCTCTGGTTACTTTTGTTCTTCCCACAGAACCACGTGGGTTTTATGATTCCTACACCGCAACAGCGTTTGACGTGGTGCGACCATTGCAACAACATGGTGTTGGAAATGGAAATGCCATGTTCCCAGTAAGTACCCATTTAGGTTATCTTGACAAATCTGCCTATACACACGCAATTTACAGTACCTGATAGTTATACGTACTCCCCTTTTAGATAATTTGCAGAACGACAACCAGGAAGGAACCTTTGACGGTCCAATGACAATGGCCACCCAAGGGCCTTACAAATAAGTAAGCATCCCCAACCGATATACTCCACTGGTGTGCACAATTTGACCTTATGCGCAATATGATACATTCATTCTATAATTGTTGTTATAGGCGCTCCTGTTTCTCCTTGTCCTGAAGAAGACCCCAGCCTGAGGATTTAACTTTCCCGCCAATCAGGGGGTCGAAACGTAGACCAAACTTTACATGTTCTCTACGCATAGGAATAACTAACAGAGCAAAACGGATCCTATGCTTAAGAGTTTATTGGAACTGCAGATCTTAATTTAGACTGTAAAGGATGTATTTTATAGCACTGTGATTGTTTTAAGGTCACAACCACCTTTACCTAGTCCTCACTTCTTTCCCATCACACCTATCCCATCTAACTTTCCCTTTTCCATCACTTTGAGCGCGTTGAAATATGATGATTTGAAATTCACTGTGCTGCTCTCTTTTGATAAATTCGACATCGAATGTGAATTATGCTTTAAGGCTATTGTGTGATTCAATGAAGCAATTGAATACTGTATTTTTGATGTTTGAATTAAGAGACACTCAATACAATCCGGGTACTCAATGACTTGAATTGAGTACTTAAGCAACTATGTGCTTAAACAATGAATAAAAAGTGAAGCACACTTTGGACTGAGCAATCTTTTGCTTCCTAAATAATTGTATGTATATATCACATTGGTTGTGTTATTGAATCTATAGACTCTGACCATTACGACTGTACCTACTTTAACTGACCCAGGTCAGAGAGTTCTTAGGGTATACCCCATTGTAACTCAATATTCCCGCATGGTAGTCGGCATTTCACCGTTCTCGCAGATGGCGTCAAACAGGGTGATTAGGTGTGGCAGCAGCAGATCCTTAAATGCCTTATAAAACCCCACCGTGAGGCCATCCGAGCCCGGCGCACTACCCGAGCGCATGCCCGCCAGTGCCTCCAATATTTCGTCTTGGTGGAAGGGGGCCATTAAGAATTCCCTGTCCGAGTTCTTGAGGAACGGCATGGCCATATGGTCTAAGTAGTCCTCCATTTCACCCTCCACTCCCTGTGTTTTAGCTCGGTATAGCTCCGCATAATATCTCCTGAACGTCTGAAGTACCTGCTCCTCTTCCGTCACTGTGTCTCCCTCCGGAGTTCTCAGTTCCTCTATGACCAGCGGCCGCCTGGTGTTGCGAACCATGCGTGCTAGAAGCGTCCCGGGCCTCTCACCCTCCCCATATTGTCTCGCCGTGGCGTATTTGCCCATGTAGAGGACCTCTCTGTCCGCCAGTGCCTGAAACTCGGACAGGAGCCGGGACAGCGCTCCGTCTCCCGCCTCGCCGCCCAGCCGCAGCTGCTCTGCCTCAAGATCTGCCATCTTCGTTTCCAGAGTAGTTAGGTCTCGCCGTATGGATCGTAACACACTGGAATGTTTCGACATCGCTACCCCCCTGATGTAAACCTTAAATGCCTCCCACACCGTAAAGAAGTCATCCACTGTGCCTATGTTTGTAGTAAAGAACTGCTCTATTTCCTCTGCTAGTTCCCCCCTGAAGGCCTCGTCAAGCAGTGCAAAAGGCGGGAACCGCCAGGTGAAGGCTGGGATCCCTCTCCTGGGCGTCGCGAGGCGGAGGAGAATAGGGGAGTGATCTGAAAGCGTGCGTGGGAGGACTGTGCATGCGCTAATGTTGTTGAGTACCAGGGGGGGTGCCAACCAGTAGTCTATCCTGGTGTGTACATCGTGAAATGCAGAATAGTGTGTAAACCCACCCGCCCTCGGATGTTTTTCCCTCCACACTTCCAGCAAGTCAGATTTGATCATTTCAGCCGCCATGTACGTGGCCGAGGCCACAGGTCTCCGGGCAGGGCCCGCGGAGCGGTCTATGGATGGGTCAAACACAAAGTTAAAGTCCCCGCCCCACAACATCCAGGGCTGAGCGTGCGTTCTTGCCATAGCTGACAGGGTCTTATAGAATTCAGGGTGGTCATAGTTAGGGCCATAGACGTTCACTATTAGTATGTCCATCCCCTTACCCACACATCTCGCCAGGACATATCTACCGTCTGGGTCTGAATGCACCGGAGTGAGCCGCAACTGTGACTTTGGATTGGCCCAAATTAACACCCCTCGGGCATGTGTAGTGTAACCCGCCGCCACTGTGTTCCCCGATAAACCCCTGGATTTGAGCATTCTGCTGGAGAGTGGCAGGTGTGTCTCCTGCAGCAGCGCTATGTCAACGTGGTGTCTGCTAAGATAGTTAAGGACTTTTCTCACTTTGCGGAAGTCGTTCAGGCCCCGCACATTCCAAGTCAGTAAATTCAGCTCATTCCGGGCATGTGCATGCAAAGTCGGTGTGGCATCAGCCATTGCTAAGTGGTTTCAGAGCATGGACCGTAAGGATGGATAGTGTTGGACACAGTAGGACACCCCAACTCATAATCGCCCTCCGGCGCTCGCAAACAGGGACAGCAGAACACTTCAATTCACACACTTCACAGTCAAACCCCGTCAACAACCCCAACCAAACATCCCCCCTTTCCTCCCCGAGTCGAGCTCCCACCCCAAGTACAGCAACCCACCCACAGCCGACCTCCCCCAACCTGGTCAGACAGACCCCACTCTCCCCCCCCATGTACCCCCTACAGGAGTAGTGTCAAATAGCCCGACACCAACCCCTCAGTGAGTAAAAACAACCAAAAGCTCAAGGGCAGAGCGCACCAATGCAGTACACCCCAAACTGTTCCAAGAGAGCGCAAGTACCGCTCCCCTCTCAGCTCCATTTAAGAGTCAATGCTCAAGGCATGGTAGAAAGTGTTACTCAGACCCACTCTGACTGGCTCCCCCGGCACAGTGTATTTTGCCACGAAGCACACAACCCCTTACCAGTGCCATAGGGTAACCAAGTTGTCCATCCCCAAATCGTGGAGCAGGTGTCAGTGCAAGGCCGGGGCGCCCATATTATCCGGGTCCGTGATCCGACCAGTGTGTAGAGGATCAACCCCCTCTTCAGCCGCTTTTTAGTCCTGTTCCTCCATAGATACCTCGTCCTCCCGGCCGCTCCGGTTCTCCTTCCTTTCCCGAGTCCAGGTCTTAAGGGACTTATGCAGTTCTTTCGGGTTCGTGAAGTAGTACGATTTCCCACCTGTGTTGATCCGAAGTTTGGCTGGATACATCATCGCATAATCCAGGCCTAGTGTTCTGAGTTGCTTCTTATATGGCGCGAACTGCCGCCGTTCCTCCTGCACCTTGGCTGTGAAGTCCGGATAGAGGGAGATGTTCATGCCCTCATGCTGGAGTTTGCCCTTCTCCCTCGCCACTCTCAGGGCAGTGTCCCGATCGCGATAGTTGAGCAGTTTCGCGATTATGGGGCGAGGTGGCAAGCCAGGCTGGGGCTGCGGGCCCAGTGTGCGGTGGGCGCGTTCCACAATGAACATAGGGGAAAAGACTTCCTCTCCCAGGAGTGTTTTCAGGAGTTTCTCCACAAATAGTTCCATTTTCCCCGTTTGCGTGGATTCCGCCACTCCTGTGATACGGAGGTTGGATCTGCGAGAACGTGCTTCCAGGTCCTCTGTCTTGTCCCTGATGACTGTCAGGAGTCTGTCGAATTGCTTGCGTTCCTTGTCCCACTCCATCTGGGCTTCTTCGGCCTCAGTGAGCCGGCGCTCCGCCATGTCAAGGCGCTCCGCATGTTTGTCCACACGCTCTGCCATACGGTCCATGCGGTACGACAGAGCATCTATCTTGGTGCCCACCGCCGCTATACTCTCCTGAATGCCTTTCTCCATGGCTGCCAACATGTCCCGGAGCTCCGTCGGAGCCTGGGTCGGCGCCGCTGCCGCACCCTTCGGCGATGAGTCCGGTGCCGGGACCTCTGATCCCTTCAGACGGCGCCGTTCAAAGGAGATCTTCCCCTGGGTCGCCTCGTTCTTCCCCATGGTATTTACGATGCGTGGCAGCACCGGGCAAAGAAGCTCGCCGCACTGGCCGGTCAGGTGTCTGCTCCGGTCCTCGATACCTCGTCGCCAGCGGTCAGGTATCCGATGCGTGGAAAATGGCGGCGGCAATGGCGGGTAGTACTTCCTTGTCCGCAGGTTCCAGAACGGCCCAGTGCCAGATAGGGTCAGGTCCTTCTCAGCTGTCCCAGATAATCAGTCCCTCAGCAGAATAAGGGGAGATGGCAGAGCCTCATGCGATCTGTGCAAGTGAGCTGGGTTGCAGCGCCGGGCTCGGAGTCGCCCCACCACGTGGCGCGGCGCTTCAGGTAGTGTGCTCCACCGCTCCGCTGCTTCTCCATTCCCCTGTCTCACCGGGGCAGTGTGGGGTAGGAGGAGGAGGGCTTTGCAATCCAGGGTCCGTTCCAATCGCGCCTTGGTTTGTACGGTGTGCGACGGCCGCCGGAATTGTGGCCGCACGCACAGTGACGTCGCCCGGCCTCTTTTCCAGGATAGCCCGCTGCTTTCGGCCTAGTCCGCCACAGGCGCGCCACCAGGCACAATGCCCCGGGATGTTCAGGAATTCACGCCCTGCAGCCGTCCAAAAAGATCATCGATCACTGCTCGGGGTGCCAGCCGATGGTTCCAGACAAGCTATAGCCAATTTGAGCACATCAAGGATAGTAAAGCAGGATAATTCTGGAGCTTTGCGAGGAGCCGAGGGCTCACGCGTCCGCCATCGACGCCGGCTAGCTCCGCCCCCCCAGTTTTTGTTGTTCCTCCTGTTGACTGCTTTGATGACTCCGCATTGTTAGTCTGGGTGTTGTCACAGATTACTGAGATTGGAGTTTGTTCAGTTTTAATAATCGTTGTTAACTCAGATTTTTTTGAGGTTTGAATTATTTTTGCTTGGTGAGACCCTGCTTACTATAGCTGATTAGAGGTTTCTCAGCCGAGTACCTAAAAGGTGCGGCCGAAGCCGCTGGCGAGATGATGATGAATGTCAAGGAATGGCCCACAGGGTCTCCAGCCAAAAGCGAGATTGGAAGCTGATTTGCGTCTGCGGTGTTTAGACCACGGGCAGTTAGAGATAGATGTGGCTGTAATTCTTTACGTGATCCTCCGTCAATTAGAAGCCGGTTTCTTCCCTTCTTTTTTTTCTTCCTGAAAATTTCTACTAAAAGTTTGGGCATTGGTTTCTACACAATAAGCTGTGGTTACGCAAGCTACTGGTAAGTGGTCAATAAGTTCAGTTTCTGTGCTCTCTTTTAGGGCTGTTAAGACTTTACTACCCTGGAGTAGTGTGGCTCAATGGTTAGAGCGGCAGACCCTGATGCAGAGGTCTGGCCCGGGACTAGGGTTCAATTCCCGCCTCGGCAGGTCTTGGGCTCAATTTCCTCAGACCTGATAATTCTCGCCTTGGTGCCTATTCTGATCATGGGTCTCACTCTGCAACTTTGGGCAATAGCTTGCTTAATCTTCACAATGGCCCCAACAGTGCTGGGATGCCTGGCTTCACATTGGGGGTGCCCAGGAGAGGACATTTCACAGTGAAAAGCCAGGAAGGGTTCTACAGCACCAGGAAACCCAAGTACTCATTCATTTAATTTCATTACCCACCAGCAGGGAGTTACTGTTTACTGCCCACTCTACTTTTATTTGCTCCAATGGCATTATTAATGGTCCTGGAGGTTCGGTATTCTGAGGAAGGATCTGTAAAACAGTTGTTTTTCAGATCTGATATTAAGTCTCCTATTATAGATGGTAAGGTTAGTAGCCTATCTACGATCGGTACACAGGAAGATGATGGTGATGTTGTTTGAACCACAGAAGCTGCTTCTTGTCCTCTCTTTATGAGACCGTTATGTCCTGATATCTTCCAGTCAATTCCAGAGATGGAATCAGCCATTGTCTGAAGAACAGTAAGCTGCAAGTCCATATTGTGAGATTGAAATTGAAAAGCTGCAGATGAATTTTGCAAGGTGTTTAAAATTCTTATCCATATCGATTCTGGAATTGAACCTCCAGTATTATTACTATTCTCCATTATTGGGAGGTTGTTTGATCCGTAGGTAAATGAGAGTGGACTGGCTTTAAGTTATAGGAGGCAAATAATTCTTCCCATTCCTGTGTGGCTATAAAGGTCATATCATTATACGTAGAATGAGAGTCATCATAAGGTAAGTGTGCGGCGTACTGGGGTGTATTTACTATTTAGCTGTTAAATGTAGCTAAATGCTTGAGTTGTCTGAATTGGTTTCATTTGAATAGGAGAGCTATTATTTAGTTGAGGAAATCGATATTGTATTTTTTCGTACCGGCTGTCCTGTACCTTAATTACAGCTAATAGATCTGCTTGCATTCTTTGAATTACTTTAATTTGCTCATATATCCCTATTAGCCCCCAGCCATGCCCAAATAACAGAAACAGAAACAGATACATCTGAAATGGACTTCAACAGAAACGGATTGATCAGCATTACTCACCCTCGTGGAAGGTCGTAACCTCGTTGTTGAGGAGCTGCCAAACCCGGAGCCGCTCGGGCATCACTGGAACCGTACCTCTCCTTGAGGAACAGGGCAACCGGAGCAGTCTTGATGGGAGGTGAGGGGGCTTTGGACTCTTGGACACGCCAGACACAGGTGATCGTTTTCACTGGCTTTAAGCAGACATGGACGTCTCCCACGAGGTCTCTACTCGAAGGGGAGACAGGCACGATAGGCATTGGAGGGGATGCCCTTGTTACCAGACCCCCCTTTCATCAGCTGGGGTTATGGACAAAACAATTTGCCCTCACACAGGGCTCCAATTCACATTTAAACAGAAGACAAAGTGACAGTTTACAGTGCTCGGAGGCTGTGAGTACCCACCCGATGAGAACAACCATCGCAGGGGCACGAACAGCAGTGGGCTGTCAGCCTGTATATACTGCCTCCCGGGCATGAGATCAGTCTCTATTGGGATCCCCTTCCACTCTCAATGGGCCCCACCTCAAACCTAGGCCACAGTGACTGTTGACAGTTCTCGGAGGCTGTGAGTACCTTTCCTCGACACAAACGACCATCGCCGGAGCACGAACAGCTGTGGGCTATCAGCCTGCATGTACTGCCTCCCGGGCATGAGGTCGTACTCTCTTTTGGGATCCCCTTCTACTCTCAACGAGCTCCAACTTGAACCTAGGCTTGTCAGAAGGAATTGCATTGCCCGCAGAACTAACATTGCTGACATTGGTTTTTTTTTCCACTCCTTCTGTTTTGCCCAAGTTATCTCCTGCTTATGGAATGCCACACAAGTATTTCATAACTCAAGGGGGCATAACAGGGACCCCATTTTGAAACCCATGAAAACGATTTTTGCCAGATGCCCGACGCAGTCAAGATGGCACACAGAAAGAGTGATAGAACTAATCTCCACACAACCCTCCATGGAAAGGAAAAAAGGACCACCCTAAATCATTTCATATAGAGTGGGAAATAGGACTTTGCCCCAAAACTGTCCCACTCACAGAAAGAGTGTTAGGACTACATTGCAGACCTCAAGATATACTCTGCAAATCAGGCAGCCATCTTGTACTGGCCTCAGTGTCCATAGGAATGGGCTACTCCTGAGCAGACACTGAAATAATCTTTGATAATTAAATAAAATACACCACAGCACCCTATCTAATTATATCATGCTCAGACAGGACTCCCCCCCACCTTTACCGGCCAATAGGCACAAACGCACCCCCCACAATTCCCTGCTTTCCTATTACATCCCACCCTTCCCCCTTTCTCCTTTCCCATTACCTCTTTCCCTGTCACAGTACTGAACGTATTTCACCCCTTTACCAGCCACATCTCACGACCACTCATAATCCCTATAATCCCTCCCTCTAGCCGCACATCACCCCTCCTCCATTAGTGCACTCCCCCTACCTGCCTACCCCTAATTTAAGCACCAATATCATAATGGAGTGCTCAGGTCAACATACTTATAACATCAAGTACCCCCTAACCTCTCAAAAAAAGCAACCAAACATTTTAAACATTATCTGCTAAAAACATACCCGAGATCCCAATATCAGACCCCTACTACTCTACAAATAAGGGCTCTTATTTTTTACACAAAGTACTAAATAGAGGAAAGTTTTTACGCCCTGCTCTTAGTTTTCCTCGTCCATCACTCATCATCACTCAACTCAGCGGCCAGGCTCATCACAGGTTCCAAAAGAAATAGCCACATTTCCCCTGACTTCAAAGTGCTCAATTGGCTAGCCTCCGAAGCAAGAATTCAGTTACAAATCGCCTGCATGACGCACAAAGCCATACATCACAACACCATGAGGTATCTGGCCCAGAAACTGGAGCTCTCATGTGGAAACAGATCATCCAGGAGTGCCAGCAACCTTCTTCTAAAGACTCAAAGATTTGCCAAGAAGAAAACATATAACCGCGCCTTCTCTGGAATTGCTCCAAGGATTTGGACTGCACTATCCCCAGAAACCAGACTTAACCCCTCAACTGCCTCCTTCAAAAAAGAAGTCAAATCTCTTCTCTTGACAAAATTCACTTGAACATTGAATCAACTGAAGCATAAGACATTATTTCGAAATACTATGTTTCTTTTGTAAATTGTCTCTTTTGTTTAATTACCACACTTGTAAAGCGATCTGATACTCGCAAGAGTCATGTTCGCATTATATAAAACCTTCAAAATAAATAAATTAAAAAAATTGGATAGGATTTATTTGAGGAAATAAATCTTGTGTTTTTTCGTCACGGTCGTCCTGCACCTTAATTGTAATTGGTAGGTCTAGACAATCTGTGTGAGACATATTTGACTTGAATTTGCCTTGATGCGACTGGCTGAATGAGAGTGTTTCTTCGGCGGGCTCAGCAAGATGTTGTTTGCACTGTTTTTTATAGTGCAAGGCAAGCCAGATTTAGCCCCGGTTTGACTTAGTGCTCCACTGCCAGCCGGGTTGTTAGAGTCCCCTGTTCCTCTAATTCCAGTTGACGATGACGTTGAGGTTATTTCCCCAGAAGGGAGTTGAGGATTAGCCCTTTAATGGTGATGACTCAACTGGGTTACTATAAAGAGGGCTAGAGTCAGTTTTGCTTGATAAGAGTGGTGTTTGCTGCCCCCTTATATTCTCAGTCTTGGAGTAAATGGCTGTCCCAGGTTCCTTCAGGAAAGAACATTTGGTATATATCCTTGGCTAAGTGCAATGTCTTTTCCTCACAGACATCCCTTCAATGCTTATGAGGTCATTTAAGTTATTTAGCGATGTGAAAGACAATGGTAACTTCGATGGTAACTGTGATGTCTGTGGTGGCAGATGACAGTTGAAGGGGCAATTGGGGGCTGTGGCTGTGCACTATCGGCTGGAATCGGAGTGTCAGTTGGCACAAGGCCATCAGCTTTGTAAACCAGTTGTCTCTCCACAGGTGAACTTATGGAAGTACTCCACTCAGGCATGTGAGAACATTTGCTGTTGTTTTTACATTTACTTTTGCAGTTGCGGTTGCGGTTGTAATTGTACTTAAGGTGGCCTTGGTATGGTCCTCATTGTAGGCAGCGTGGGCATTTTGACTTTTATCTTGGGTCATAGCCAATTGCAAGCACGCTTTAGGTTTAAGTTTCCTTTTTTTTTTACTTAGTTTTCGGCTAAAGTAAGGGTTGTCTAATTTTGCCAGATCTCATAATTCCTTATTGTTTTCAATCAATCAATCAATCAATCATCGTATTTATATAGCGCACTACTTACCCAGAGGGTCTCAAGGCGCTGGGGAGGGGGGGGGGGGGTCCGCTACTGCTCGAACAACCAGGTCTTGAGTTGCTTCCTGAAGGCGAGGTGGTCCTGGGTCAGGCGGAGGTGGGTGGGGAGGGAGTTCCATGTCTTGGCGGCGAGGTAGGAGAAGGACCGTCCCCCTGTGATATTGGCACTTGATGTTAATGTTGATCTTGATTTTGATATTTGATGTTTGGGGGTTGATATTTGATATTTGATAATTGAATGTTTTGAATGTTTTCCACTCTACAACTCCGACAAGGTATTCACAGGATTTTTCTTTTGGACCCCCTCGATTGGCTCCCAGGTCTAGGTCTAGGTCTGGGTCTTACCTCCCAATGCTCCTAATGCTCCCAATGTTCCCGATGCTCCCAATGCTCCCTGGCCAGCTAGACTCCAAACTGAGTCCTGAGCCCTGGAAATGAGCCCAACAAGCACTGCTGCAGCAACTGCTAGGCAATCCCAGCAACAACAATGGCCAAGGCGTCGGGGTCGGGGGAAAAAGGTGCTGGTGGAGCTGGAAGTGCAGGCCTCAATGACCTACGGGAGTCCTTGGAACAGAGGTACGGAAGTTTGGCAGCTGATTGCGGCTGAGTACAATGCAGCACGGAAGAGGGAGAGACAAGGGGAGGCAAGGGTAACATGGTTGTTGGAGAAACAGGAGAGCAGGGCACACTGGGCAACGCAGGCCACACCCAACTTAGTTGGGTTGCCTCCGCAGCGCACCTGGGCACAACACTTCTCATTCAGCGCTAATGGTGACCGTGCTCTCTGCCTACCTGTACTCTCACCGTGGCTGTTCTCCGCTGCTGCTGCTACTGCCGTGTCCAAAGGCAACGCTGAGTCCGCGTTTAGTATTCAGAGTTCAGTAGTAGCTATCAACAGCTATTGACAGGCTCCTGCTGGCTCCTGGCTACCAGCTTCTGATAGCACCCGGTAGCTGGCTCCTTACCGCTTGCTGCTCGCTGCTCACTGCTCCCTGCTTGCTCGGAGCTTCGCCTCCGCCTCTGACCATTAGCCAACCTTAACTGTAAAAGTTCTCCTTTGGATGTATGCATGTTTTTTTCTGTTTAGCTGATGGATTTCTCAGTGTCTAAATAAATTGAGCAGTAAGGAGGTAGTAAATCAGGCATGAAGAGTAAAAGGACAGGATCCGCACAGTTTTCAGTTTGCCAGAGAAGCAATCGGGATGTGAAAGGTTACCACAGCTTACATTTTTTCTCACTTTGCTGCATAAAAATGCCTTACTTGTGTCAAAAACTGATACCAGGAATCATTGCATGCTAAAATATTAAGTAAAATTATGGATTTGCATTTTTAATAAATTTGAAGCTATTTGCCAAATTGTATATGTATATCACACCCCTACTTATTAAGTTATGATTCAAAATTGTGTTGCATTAAGCATGTTTGAAATGCACGAATGAAAGTACGCTGAGATGACGTTGTATCCAAAAGGTAGATTTATTCTTTCGTTCATTCAAGGCAGGAACATTAGAGGATAAGATGGCTATAGTAGTATCAGCAGTAGTATTAGCCCCACCCAGAGCAGCACCTCTGCTGCTCAGCCCACATGCAACAACTGACAATTACACTCAAACATACACACAGGGAACATTCTGTGACATCACTTACACTGGCTTATCCGCAGAGCACAGAACACAGAAAAAGGACTGAACCTAAATGAAAGGAGAATATCACACACCTTCCTCCCTAAAGGAGACAATAACAAATAATGAGGCATTCCTCTACATTTCTATATTTACTTAATTTACGCACTCTGTTTCCCCCTATAGCAATATAACCAAAAGAAAGGTTGCACATTCTTTAACTTTACCAAGCGGTTAAAATTCCAAATACACCCATCATCCAATTTGGCTGCTCCCGAAACACTTTGGTCTCAGTAAAGATTTTGCTGAACTTAGAAACACTCTGTGATCTTTCTGGTAATTTGATTTTAACAACCTCACCAACATTAACATGAAAGGGATTCACAGCATGACATTCATCATAATTGTTTTTCCTTTCACTCTGAACAGGCAGCTCTCTTTCACAAGACACTTTCAACATCTCATCACAACACATCTCCCTCTTGCAGTGACTACTAACTCATGGGGGTTCAACCAATGTATACAGATTTCATTTTTTACACAACTCAAAAGGATATAAACGCGTAGGTGAATGAGGAGTGAGTTTATACTCCTCAACTCTTCTCTTGACAACGTAAATCCAATCATTCCCACAACTTCTAGAAATGTTAACTGCATCTTTCAATGTTCTATTGAATCTTTCAATCATACTGTTAGATTCTGGGTGATATAGTGCACATTGTTAGTGAGAGATACCCATACTCACCAGAAATTCCATCATCTCTTTTGAAACTAATTGTACGCTATTGTCGGTAAGAATAGACCTTGGGTTCCCTTCCCTGGGAAATTCTTCCGAAAGAAACTTAACAACAACTGATGTGTTAATTTAATTAGTTATTCCAACTTCAGGCCACGGAGAAAGCATATCCATAAGTACCAAAAGATATCTGGATGTACTCCCAACATTGATGGGACCAGGTATATCAAGTGCAATTTCCTCCCACACCTCAGAGGGTGACTATGCAAATTGAGACCCTTGTCACTTAGCTTACACTCACAACAATCTTGCTCCAACTTTTGAATGGTGATATCCATCCCTGGCCACCAATGTGAAGATCTAATCCCCTCCTTCATCTTACAAATTTCCTGGTGACCCTCATAAGCTAACTGAATCAACCTTTCCCTGATGCCCAATGGGGGAACCAATCTCCTACCTCTAACCAGAACCCCATTACAGACTGACAATTCATCCACCACTTTGACAAAGCCTGCAAAATTTTCAGATTTCTTCCAATGTACATCATCTGACAATATATTGCTTGTGATATCTTTTTGGACTTCATCTTTTTCCACCTATTGACGCCACTCCTCCTCAATCACACAACCATAAGTCACAACACAAACCCTGACATCATCCTCCTACCACCAATTACACTCATCTTCAAAAACAGAAACAACAGAACTCAACCTCGATAAACAATATGCCACCTTAATTTCCCCACCAGGTAGATAACTAACAAAAAATGAAAATCCTGGAAAGCACCCAGCCATTTACAAATCCAAGCAGAAATGCAGTCTTGACCTTTTTCATAAAAACCTCTTGCAATGGCTTGTGATCGGACCACACAGTAAATTTCACTTCACATAAAAACTGATTACATTTTCTGACATGCCAGAAAATCGCCAGAGCTCTCTCAATTGTGGAATATCACTCCTCTGCCCCCTCAATGGTGTGGATGCAAACATTTTGCCTTTGTTTCAACACAGCCCCAAGCCCCTTGAGGCTAGCATCTGTGTACAAAACACATGGCATACCAGGCAGAAAATTCCCAATGCTTGAACTGAGGCAAATGCTCCCTTCCTCAAACTCCTTGCTACATTCCTCAGACCATACAAATTGCATACCCTTTTTAAGCAGACTACTCATAGCTGCAGACTGACTCACCAGGTTGGGAACACAACGCACCTAAAACGCGACCATCTCTAGAACGTTTTGTATGTCCTCTTTTTTAGTGAAGACAACTCTACAATTGCTTGGACCAACTGAGGTTTGGGACTAACTCCTTCACTAGAAATTACATGACCTAAATATGTTATCTGAGTCAAACCAAACTTGCATTTATTCATCTTCAATGTTATGCCTTTTTACTCAAAGATTCGCAATACGTCTCTTACTCTGCACACATGGTCTTACAAATCATTACTAAAATTCAAGACATCATCATGGAAAAATGTTACTCCATCCTAATCCTTCCACAAACAAGACATTAGCCTGTGAAAAACCATAGCAGCAGAACATAATCCAAAAGGCTTACGGTTAAATCAGAAAATTCCAAATGGCGTTGTGAACGCAGTAAGATTCTTTGAATCATTACTCTGCCTAACGTGATGATATGCAGACATCAAGTTGAGAGTGGTAAAATACTTGGCTCCACCAATAAAAGTAACCTCTTGAATGTTAGGCAGTGGAAACTTATCTTCAACTACCTCTTTGTTTAATTGAGGAAGATCCACAAAGACGAATGTTACCAGACCTCTTAGCTGGAACCACCACAGGAGCAAACTACTCTGAGGCCTCCAAGGGTTCAATAATTCCTTCACTCTCAAACCTCTTCAACTCTTCCCGTACTGCGTCCTGGAGACTCAAGGGCACATTCCTAACCCTACATACTAAAGGAGTGGCACCATCTTTAATCTTAATGTGGTGAAGATACCCTTTTACGCAAACGACCTTTTCTGCAAACACACTGCGAAACTCTTTTTGAAACAGCTCAGCCACAGTGCCAGACCCAGAAGGACCAAGATACAATACCAAGGAAGTTTGGGATGACATAGCATGATGCAAAGTATATACATGTTTCCTTGTATTCCTAATAAAACAGTGGCCAACAAATGACCACCACAAGACAAATGTGTGTGTTGGCTTTCTTGTCATTATAAGGAATACAGTATGGGGGTGTATACAACATATAAGAGGGAGTGGGTCAGAGTGCAAGGGTTATTGCAGAGGCTGCTCCCGTAGGGGGCTCGAGAGCCGATGCCATAACAAGCGCCGTGCCCCCCCCCCCCTCGGCAAACTAGTGGGGGCGGCGCATGGCGTGAAAAAGACAAAGAGGCCAGAAGAGGTCCCCCTTCTCTGCCCCCTGCGGCAGCTTCAGGGATAGCGCCAACACCCCCGGCCCATGGGGAGGCAGGTTGGGATACAAACCCCCCAATGGAAAGGGGGACTCCCTGGAGGGGAAGGAGAGTCGGGGGCACATAACCACTGCTCCCCCAGGCAAGCTCCTATCTCACGGAGCGGGGGAACAGCAACAACAGCGGAGCCCAATCTTTGGCCAATCTTTTGTTGCAGACAATTGGAACATCTCTCTCCCAATTACAAGCTCAGACCTATACATTTCAAATTTCTGCATAGACTATACCGTACTCGACTACAGTTATTTTAAATCAGGTTGGTGTCAAGCCTGGGGTGTCTGCGGTGTGGATACCCATGTGCTGACTATATTCACTTGGCATGGCTCTGCACAAAGGTGGCAACATTCTTGGAAGATATTTTCAAAAGTATGCATGCCAATTCTAGCCATCAGCTGTCATTTTACCTACTGGTGGGGCTCTCGGATTGTGTAACTGACGTGCCCACACCCAATCAACGCCTCTTTGCTATGCTATTCCTGCTTGCTAAGAGGCATGTGGCTGTGCACTGGGGGTGTAAACCTGGTCCTGCGCATAAGATGTGTTTACAGGATGTTACATATTGCCAGGAGCAATTGTCAAGCTGCTTGAGGCTTATGCCCCTGCGATCCCATCCCAAAGACATATGGGAGCCCTAGATTTTTTTCATGCATCACTTAGATACCTTTCCACCCTCCTCTGCTGGGGAGGAGTCTGAGCTCCAGATTACACAGAACAGTACTGGGCTCTGACGCTCATCTTCTCAATTGCAGAATGTAAGGTGATGCTTGCTGTGTTGAAATGCTGTGTTTTCTTCTGATTCTGACTTGCAGGATTTGCTGGTATAATTTGCACTTAATCAGCATTCTGTAATGACTTATATAGCTCTATGGAGACAGCGGGGTTCGCTTTTGATACTATGTAATTTCTAATATGTGCATTGCATACCTGATGCCAACATGTACTTGAAACAACAGCTGGATATCTGTGACTGTAGTCCCTCGTTGCTGTACGTTTTATCATTTAAAAAAAAAAATATTTGTATTTATCTTCCAACAAATTTTTTACCCCCCCGCCCCCGGCCCCACCCCCTCCGCACATGACATTTTGACACGAGAAGGGAGAAGGTGCACAAGACCAAATACATACCAGGAAGAAAACACAATATACCCACATACAATATAAACACAGTTAAATCCAAATCATTAGATGTCTTAGGTCAAGGTTTAAAATAATTAAGTAAACGAAAAGGCCATATTACTTAAGATTACTTATACATTTACACCACAAAAAAAAAAAAAACCTTGAGCATGTTGAGGTAGGTGGTAGAATTGAACATCTACTCTAGGTTAACTACGTTAAATGGAAAGTAATTACCTTTCCTTCCACTTATTTAGTGGGTTCCATATTCGTAGCCCTGGCGCTCTACCTTTTTTACCCATCCTGGCATAAATCCATTTCTCTAAATTATGAACACTTAGCAACCTAGCTACCCATTAATGTACTGTGGGTGGAAGTCGGTCACGCCAAGCTGATGCAATACAGATACGGAGCAGTGCCATAGCCACAAAAAGAAAGTAATCAAACTGATGATGGTGTGAGTCCTCCACCGCCCCTAGTAAGATCCAATCTGTTGTTAACTTAACCTCTATTCTTAAAGATATTTCCAAGAATGATTCAATAGCTTCAATTAGAGGATGTAAGTGAGGGCAGGTGGCAAATATGTGTATTATATCTCCTTCTGGACTATCACAGCGTGGGCAGGTGATCCCATGTGTCCCTCCCCATTATGCGATTCTTGGCGGTGTGTAATATAGCATATAGATAGTTTTGTAATGTTGAGCTTGAAGGGCTGCTGAGCAAAGAATCTCCTGGCCTAGCTGTAATGCTTTCCAAAATACCTCCTGCTCTATTCCCAGCTTGTTTGCCCATTTAGATTCATATTTTCCCAGGTAATCCTCTCTATTTACAATGAGCTGAGCTCAGCATTTTAATTGTACAGCCATATCCCCCCACAATGATCCCCAAAATTGTGTTTTCTTCAAACCCCCTTGATCCCCCTTTTTTGCTAGAGAGGAAACTTCTAATCAGTGAATTGGCGCATTCCTTCGGACCCTAACACATCGCCCACTTTCTTCAGCCCCCAACTTCCCCACTCCAAAAATTTTTTATCTGAGAAAATCTCTTGTGGAAGCGTAGGGTTCTGATATAACCTAGTATAGGCGTTGAATCTTCCCAACCCAAATCTTTTCTTAAAAGCCTTCCAAACCTTGTATGCCACAGCCACTGTTTTGAATCTAGTTCTCTTAAAATAACTGGGTACTTCAGAAAAGCGTTCTTTACTACATCCCCGAGCACTAATCCGTTAATAGAAACAGACCCAGAATGAACCCCTGATTCAGACTCTGCTCCCCCTATAAGGCCCGTCATTTGCTGTAGGGCTGCTGCCCAGTAGTATAACCTCAGATCCGGCAATGCCCACCCCCCTCTATCCCTGGGTAATGACATGAATCTCAGTGCTCTTCTTGTTTTACCATGCGCCCGTACAAAAGCGGTTTATCATTTGCTCTATTATATTAAACCATTTGGCGTTGAACAAGAGGGGAATTGTCCTGAATAAGTATAAACATTTTGGTAGCAGGGTCTTTTTTATGAAATTGAACTGACCTACTAATGACATATACAGATTATGAACCCTGTCCAGATCCTTCTTCGCCTTATTAACTACTGGGCTTATATTTATTTCTACCAGTTTATCAAGCTCTGCTGTGATAATCACCCCTAAATAGACCCCAGCCTGAACCACATGTGTATCTGTACATATTACCTGGGCATTTTTAATAATTTGGGTTTTAGCTTTGTTCAGGGCGTACCCTGCGACTCGACCAAACTGCTCTTCTTCCTCCTCTACTGCTCTAATAGCCTCTGTGGGTAAGGGGGTGATAACCGCCACATCATCGCGTAGGCGAGCACCTTACACATACCCCCTTTGGTTACCAGTGGAGGGATCCAATAGTTTTATTTCAGTTTGCGGATCAGCGGGTCAATGTACATCGCAAACAGCTGTGGGGAGCATTGACACCCCTGTTGTGTGCCACGGGTAATTTCAAGGGGAGCCGTACGACTAGCATTCACCCGAATACAGGCTGTGGGTGCAATATACAATGTTTGGATATCTTTAATAAAACCCTCCCCACAGCCCCCTTGCCTTAGCACTGCCCACAGAAAACCCCAGGAAAATCAATCAAATGCCTTTTCGGCGTCCAGAAGCATAACTGACATTGGGTTTCCTGGGACCTCTTGGGCGTCAAACAGTGTAATCACCTTCCTAATGTGTTGAGTAGTGCCTCTTTGTGGTATAATCCTGTGTTGATTGGTGCTAACCAAAGTGTCTATGCCCCTAGAGAATCTTGCTGCCAGTGCTTTTGAGAACATTTTTACATCTGAGTTTATCAGGGTAATTGGGCAGTAGGAGCCTGGCTCCGTAGATGGTTTCCCTTTTTTAAGAATGATTATAATATCTGCGCCCGACCAACTAGCCGGTATAGACAAACCTAGTTGCTCCTCCTGAATTGTTCTAACTAGATCAAGTTTGAGCGCCTTGAAAAACACCTTGTAGAATTCTCCCGGAATCTGGTTCGGTCCTGCAGCTTTGCCTGAAGGTAAGCTGAATATATAGGTGAGCAACCCAATATACCCTTGCGGGCTCGGGCAGAACTTGTTATAAGAGAAATGGCCAGCAAGGGTTTTTTTGGTTTTTCTATTTCTCAGCACTGTTAGGACCTGTTATAAATAATCAGAGTGCCTAAAACTGAGTTTAATCAGTGGCTGTCCTATGTTGTTTAACTTTTTAGAAAAAGAATTAAAACAAACAGTGTTACCACACTAACACAGTATATACAATTTTTGATAAAAATGCAAAAAACCAGGGTTTTGTGTTGTCTGAAAGTTATTATTTGTTTTCAAGGCAAAAAAAGGTATATTTTTATACAGAAAAGGTAAACATTCATCTAAAATAGGGTACATACATAGATACAAAATGGATATTCAAGGTATCGGTTGTTTCCTCCTTTGATCTATCCAAATCATAAGTCCAGACTGCATAAACACAATGATACATTGATTTCAACTCAAAATCAGAAGAAAATCAAAGATGACATAAAATTCAAAATGCAGAGTTGGACTGAATAGTCGACGTTTCGGTCTTTTTGGGAGTTTTTCATAAGACCATCATCAGGACAAAAATAATTCTATATACAATAGATGACCCTCTGTAAAGAAAACAACATTATGTTACAATATGTACATATATATTCAAACACCTGGTTACAAATCTATACACAATTTTTATTAGAAACAATCTAAATTTATTTACATTCTTACATGCCTATTACTAGGTTGCTTAAAAAGTCGGTGTGGCGACTAAAAAACATAGGCAAAACGGGTTTTAGAAAAAATAGGTCAAAGATCCACAATATTCAATCAGTGGTATTTTGAACTCACTTTTATTTGATTAGAGACACGTCACTATTATATTCAGGACGGCAGCAGCGCTTTCAATTGTGGCGTTGATGCGAGGCAAAGAGATAAATCTTTTTATGCCAAAATTTTACTGCAAGAGATGGGGACAAACTGTAAACTATCTTCCCACCACAGTTTTCTTAAAAAACATTTGCATGGACTGTCAAAAGAAATAAGGGCGTTATTGGTTTACCTCATATTATATACAGGAGTGCTGTCAACAATTTCTGGCAGGATGTCCAAATTCGATCAATTCCAGAGCACTTGTATATTTCTAACTGGATAAAGAAATATATATACGTGTTTTTAGATTCACAATATGTTATTGTTGGTTATCAACTTAGAGGAATTACAACTATATTGCATCATCTCAATTCTAGCTTGGGAAGGCCTTGGGCAACCTATACGTAGTTAACTAGTGGTTGTCAATTACTAGTACTAGTTCACAGGGGATGTTAGAACTGCTACTGGCAACAAGTTGGAATGTTTGTTAGGTTTAGCTTGTGGCTTTTAGAGTGACTATAGGCACCTTCTTTTCTAGAAATTTTAAAACGGTACCGATATTGTCAGGGTAGAAGTAATGTTCCCTGAAAATTCATATACAAGTATGCCATTCGGGGGACCTAGGTATTCTAGCTATAGCAATGAATCAACTAAGTATTAGAATCTAAGCAAATCGTTTTAGCCAATGTTCATGGTAAGAGAGATCTTCCTTTAAAATCACTTACTTCGAATCTCGATCGTTACCGCGCCAAAACTCCAAACGAATCAGGTTAGGGCTTACAACAGTGTTTGCGTGTTGGTGCTTGCTTATAAAGCGTCACAAATATCAACGGGTTGCGTGTTCTTGCGAGATTACACAATGGGAGCAGTTACTGTGTTTAAAGTGTAACCAAGGCGGCCATTTTAACCTATGCAATTCGCCTATGGTAAACTGATATTTTATCTCAGTTGTAATTACTCAATTGACCTTAAACATTAGACATTGGTTTTTAAAATTTGAATCAATGCAATTTAAAATGTTGCGTGATTGATTTACAAAAAAGTTTTCAAAAAAGAATATATAATCAAACAATAAATCGTAGTAGGACAGTGTTGATCCTGTCGCCAAAGAGGCGCGCACATTGTAAAACTTGTCATCATAGAATAAGCGCTCACATTCTAAGCAGATGTTATACATATTTAACTAGACAAAGATATTATTCACAGCATTATGATCTACACTTATCTTTTCTAGAATAATATGTTTTAGTGTACACATGGGTGTATTGGCTGATTTTAGATTAAACCAAGATTTGACGAGTAGACAGTTTTAGGTCAAGCAGGCAAGAGTATGCCACTCAGTGCAAGAGTTCAGTCCATTTTTAACACTATTGGCAATTTCAATCCAGCGATTTTCTTTAATAATCAAATTTTTGTCACAGTTTTTTTGTCTGATGGATGGTTTCACAACATCAATTACCCACCAAGTCATTTCTTTTTCAGAATGTTTTGCAGAGGAGTAGTGTTCTACTAATGGGGCATTTTCCACTTTGCAGCGGATCCGTGACTGATGTTGAAGGATTCGCTGCTTGATCATCTGTGTGGTTTTCCCTATGTACAGTTGACCACATGGGCACTGTATGCAGTAAATTACATTACTGGTTCTGCAGTTAGAGAAATGTTTGATGGTGAATTTACGTTCATTGATCTCAAAAGTTTTGATGTTCTTGGTGGAGTTACAGGCCATACAGTTATTACATTTATAATGACCTTGTACTGGAGACAACTGTTTCATGTTGTCAACAGTGTTTACATCTTGTCGTTCGTACGCATGTACTAGGCGGTCTCTCAGATTTGGCCCGCGTTTGAATGAAAACATTGGTTTCTCTCTCAATTCAGGTAATTCTTTCAGAAGAGACCAGTTTTTTGTTACAATCTTTTTGAGTTGTTGGCTGAATGTGCCAAAGGTAGTCACACATACTAATGGTGCCTGATTGTTTTTAGGTTTAGTTTGGAGCAAGGCTTCTCGATTATTATACCATGCACGTTTCATGGAGTTCTTAAGGAGCTTGTTGGGGTACCCTCTCTCATGTAGTTTGATTTTAAGAATTTTCGCCTCATGAAAATAGTCAGATCGTTTGTAACAGTTTCTACGTAATCGTAGAAATTGTCCGAAGGGTAACCCGTCACGTAAAGATTTCGGATGGTGACTGTTATATTTCAGCAAAGTGTTGCGTGTAGTGGGTTTCGTATACAGGGTTGTATAGATGGTATTCTCCTCACTAACTCTAATGGTTAGGTCAAGAAAATTCATTTTGTGTGCATGGTAATCTAGGGTAAACTGTAGGTGTGGATTACTTTTGTTTAGCCACTCATGGAATTGTTTCAATAGTTCCTGGTTGCCTTTCCATATAAGGAAAACATCATCTATATATCTTATCCAGCATGATATGTTGGCTAAGAACGGATTTAAGTTGTTATAGATGAATTCTTTTTCAAAATTGTAGACATAAATATTGGCTATATTGGGGGCGTAAACTGCCCCCATTGCCACACCTTTGAGTTGTTGATAAAACTTTTTTTCAAAGAGAAAAAAGTTTTGGCACATGGAGATCCTAATGCATTCCACTATAAATTCACTGGGGACAGTGTGTGGTCTCTCCCGACTATCTAGCAGATCTTTAATGAGTGTAAGGACTTCTTCTTGTGGAATGTTTGTATATAGACTATTGATGTCCATAGTCACTAGATATTCCTGTTCTGGGTTATACTCATGATCTTCAAGTTTAGTTATCAGAGTGGTCGTATCTCTAATATATGTGTCTGCTTGAGTTACGAATGGTCTAATGAAAAAATCCGAGTATTGGGCAAGTGGCTTTAGAATAGAATTGCAGCCATCAACAATTGGTCTCCCTGGTGGTTGCGTGGCGTGCTTGTGGATTTTAGGGAGGATGTAAATGGCTGGCACAGTTGGTGATTTGTTAATGAGAAAAGCAGCCTCTTTGGTGCTTAGCCATCCTCCTTCAAGTCCTTGGTCACCTAGGGCCCGATGTAGGTAAATCCCATTTACCGATTTAGAAATACCGAATCTTACCGATTCAGTATTTCAAAATCGGTAAATGGGATGTAGGTCCCAACATCTGGATTCGTTATCGAATCCTTAACAATTCTTTAATTACCGATTCGGTAAATACCGAATCGGTAATGCCCATTCATTCCTATGGGCTTTGAAGCCCATAGGAATGATTAGGCATTACCGATTCGGTATTTACCGAATCGGTAATTAAAGAATTCACAAGGGTGCAGGGGGTGTCACTTTGACACCCTCTAGCACCCCCAAAACGGGCATGTGTGCAATGTGGCACACAGACATGCCCTAAGGGCACCTCTGTCTGTCACATGGCACATGTGTACATGCACAGATGTGCATGTACACAGGAATCGGTATTTTACCATGGATTTGTATTCCATGGTAAAATACCGATTCTGTAAGCCATGTGCCAAAGGTAAATTTTCTACCTACATTGCTTTTTCGGTAATTTTAACGAATCGGTAAATATTACCGAATCGGTAATTATTTTACCGATTCGGTACATATTACCGAATCGGTAAATATACCGATTCGGTAATGATACCGATTCGGTAAAATTACCGAAAATGTGCCCCTACATCTCGGTAGCCCTTTACCGATCGGAAACGGCCGAAAATCGGTATTTTTGGCCGATTCGGATCGGTAAAGGGCTACCTACATCGGGCCCTTAGTGTCTTTATTTCTTTTTCTAGTGTAGGGGTGGGATCTGTTCTTAGTAGTTTATAGTTATCAGTTACAGATAGTTGTCCCAACATTTCTTGTCTGTATGCCTCACGATCCCATAATACTAGACCACTACCCTTATCGGCAGGTTTAATTACCGTATCTTTTAGAGTTTCAAGGTTTTTCAATGCCAGATGTTCCTCTTTGTTAAGATTGTTCCTACAGAAAATCTGTTGTGCAAACAGTGTTTCCGTTTCAATAAGAACAGCATTTTCAAAAGTTAAGATGTTTTTTGAAACCATATTATTTTTGGGGAAGAACGGTGAGGGTGGATGGAGACCTGTCACATTTCTTTCTTGTATATCATCTCTAGAGGCAAAAAAGTTTTTGAGTCTTATTGTTCTGAAAAATCTGTAAAGTTCACATTTGGTTTGAAATTGATTGTTCCTATAGGTTGGAACAAATGATAGACCTGAAGTTAGGACAGATATTTCAGCTTCAGTCAAGATATGTTTAGATAGATTGAATATCGGAATGGTGGACATATTGTTTACCATTGGTAAAACTGATTGAGAGTCTGTCGTTGGCCTGGGGTGTATTGGTTTCTGTACCAACCTCGTTTCGCTCCCCTGGGTTTCTGTGGCTGACCCTTCCCTCTCCTGTTGTCCTGGCCTAAAAAAATCTGGCGTGAGGTTGATGGCTGTTGGTCAAAAGGAGGTCTAAAGTTACCTGTTGGTATTTGTTCACCGTCAGATTCAGAACCTGTTTCAGAGAATGTTGTTCGTTTATATTGCTGGTGGTTAGGATTGGGGCCACTGGGATTGTTTTGTGCCTGATAGAAATCTTTATTCAGGTATGGATATGTTATTTCTTTATTGTATTTGCGGATGTCCTTTTGAAGTTTGTCTGTTTTTTTCGTGGAATTGAATTCCTCAAATTCTTTTATCGTTTGGGTTATTTTGTCTAAAAGAGCTTTAGCGTTGGTGATGCTAGAGTCACTGTTGATTTTATTTTCCAGTGTCTCAATCTCTTTTAAGAGCAATTTAATCTGTTTAGCCGCAGTCTCAATGCTTAGCACCATCCAGGTGCGTGAGCACTTGTTGGCTGCGTGGCTGAATCCAGTTTTAAACTCACTGTCTTCGGTGAAGATAATAGGGATGTTACGGATCTGTAGACCGGTCGGAATGATATTCGCGCTAAGGCAATCTGTCAAAAACTTGGCATGGAGTTCAGTTCTGACTAATTTTTTCTTCAAATGTTCTAGTTGGTTTAGGTCAGATTCTATTGGTGAGTTAACTGGTGTACTTCTATTGCCTAGCAAAGATGGTCCAGATGCGATTTTAAGAATATAGTCATCAGTGTAAGACAGAGTCTCTGCTTCAGACATAAAAGCAGAGCTGTGGGTCAAAAGGAGGAAAGGTCAAATTGATCAAACGAACTGTTAAATAACAGTTTTACCACTTAAAAAATGGCTCACAGCAGAGGTTATCTGCGCAAATAAGCTAAATATATAGGTGAGCAACCCAATATACCCTTGCGGGCTCGGGCAGAACTTGTTGTAAGAGAAATGGCCAGCAAGGGGTTTTTTGGTTTTTCTATTTCTCAGCACTGTTAGGACCTGTTATAAATAATCAGAGTGCCTAAAACTGAGTTTAATCAGTGGCTGTCCTATGTTGTTTAACTTTTTAGAAAAAGAATCAAAACAAACAGTGTTACCACACTAACACAGTATATACAATTTTTGATAAAAATTCAAAAAATCAGGGTTTTGTGTTGTCTGAAAGTTATTATTTGTTTTCAAGGCAAAAAAAGGTATATTTTTATACAGAAAAGGTAAACATTCATCTAAAATAGGGTACATACATAGATACAAAATGGATATTCAAGGTATCGGTTGTTTCCTCCTTTGATCTATCCAAATCATAAGTCCAGACTGCATAAACACAATGATACATTGATTTCAACTCAAAATCAGAAGAAAATCAAAGATGACATAAAATTCAAAATGCAGAGTTGGACTGAATAGTCGACGTTTCGGTCTTTTTGGGAGTTTTTCATAAGACCATCATCAGGACAAAAATAATTCTATATACAATAGATGACCCTCTGTAAAGAAAACAACATTATGTTACAATATGTACATATATATTCAAACACCTGGTTACAAATCTATACACAATTTTTATTAGAAACAATCTAAATGTATTTACATTCTTACATGCCTATTACTAGGTTGCTTAAAAAGTCGGTGTGGCGACTAAAAAACATAGGCAAAACGGGTTTTGGAAAAAATAGGTCAAAGATCCACAATATTCAATCAGTGGTATTTTGAACTCACTTTTATTTGATTAGAGACATGTCACTATTATATTCAGGACGGCAGCAGCGCTTTCAATTGTGGCGTTGATGCGAGGCAAAGAGATAAATCTTTTTATGCCAAAATTTTACTGCAAGAGATGGGGACAAACGGTAAACTATCTTCCCACCACAGTTTTCTTAAAAAACATTTGCATGGACTGTCAAAAGAAATAAGGGCGTTATTGGTTTACCTGATATTATATACAGGAGTGCTGTCAACAATTTCTGACAGGATGTCCAAATTCGATCAATTCCAGAGCACTTGTATATTTCTAACTGGATAAAGAAATATATATACGTGTTTTTAGATTCACAATATGTTATTGTTGGTTATCAACTTAGAGGAATTACAACTATATTGCATCATCTCAATTCTAGCTTGGGAAGGCCTTGGGCAACCTATGCGTAGTTAACTAGTGGTTGTCAATTACTAGTACTAGTTCACAGGGGATGTTAGAACTGCTACTGGCAACAAGTTGGAATGTTTGTTAGGTTTAGCTTGTGGCTTTTAGAGTGACTATAGGCACCTTCTTTTCTAGAAATTTTAAAAGGGTACCGATATTGTCAGGGTAGAAGTAATGTTCCCTGAAAATTCATATACAAGTATGCCATTCGGGGGACCTAGGTATTCTAGCTATAGCAATGAATCAACTAAGTATTAGAATCTTAGCAAATCGTTTTAGCCAATGTTCATGGTAAGAGAGATCTTCCTTTAAAATCACTTACTTCGAATCTCGATCGTAACCGCGCCAAAACTCCAAACTAATCAGGTTAGGGCTTACAACAGTGTTTGCGTGTTGGTGCTTGCTTATAAAGCGTCACAAATATCAACGGGTTGCGTGTTCTCGCGAGATTACACAATGGGAGCAGTTACTGTGTTTAAAGTGTAACCAAGGCGGCCATTTTAACCTATGCAATTCTGCAAATTTAACCTATGCAAAAATCGTAGTAGGACATTGTTGATCCTGTCGCCAAAGAGGCGCGCACATTGTAAAACTTGTCATCATGGAATAAGCGCTCACAGTCTAAGCAGATGTTATACATATTTAACTAGACAAAGATATTATTCACAGCATTATGATCTACACTTATCTTTTCTAGAATAATATGTTTTAGTATACACATGGGTGTATTGGCTGATTTTAGATTAAACCAAGATTTGACGAGTAGACAGTTTTAGGTCAAGCAGGCAAGAGTATGCCACTCAGTGCAAGAGTTCAGTCCATTTTTAACACTATTGGCAATTTCAATCCAGCGATTTTCTTTAAGGTAAGCTAAGCATGGCAGCAGTGATCTCCTCTCAGCCCAAAGGATCATCCAGTGTTTCCCTGTACTCCTCTGATAGTATATTACTGTCTAGATCCTGTAAGTATCTGTAGATTCCTCCGGGGTCCCTGTCCGGCTCCTCTTTATACAGTTTGCAATAAAACTAGCGAAAGACTTCCAGAATTTCCTCTGTATCCGAAACCAGATTCCCTCTCGAGTCCGTTATTTCTTTAATCTCCCCCAAGGCAACCTTCTGCCTTGTCTGCATCGCTTGTGTGTGGCCCACCCTTGCACTACATTCATAGCATTTTTCCTTTTGTGTTAAAAAAATGTTGGCCGCCCTGAATGCAATTCTTTCCTCTGCCTCTGCTTTTGCCCTGGCAACCGCAAGTAGCCCTTGCTCAATATGATCTCCTGTTATCCTCGATTGTGCAAGCCTCTGCTCAGCCTCCAGTAGAGCTGTGTTTAGTTGTTCTGATCTTAATCAGTCTTTTTTTTGTTTAGACAGGCTAAAGCTCAGTGTCTCTCCATGAGCCCCCGCCTTGAAAGCGTCCCACCTGTTCACTGATGCCGTGCTTCCTCTATTAATCTCCCAAAATCCTACTATCCATGTGTTCATATGTTTAACATAGTCATTGTCTATCAGTAGACCCCTCCCAAACGTCCAGGCCCTCTCCTGCCTACGTATTCCCCTGGCCTCAATTGATAAGATTAACGGGTTGTGGTCAGATAGATTTAGCTGAAGTCTTTCTACATGCAAATTAGATAATAAGGAGCAAGAAACCAAAAAGTAATCTAAACTAACACACAATTTATGGGGGGCAGAATAGTAGATAAAGCCTGGATCATCTGGCTTTTACTTGCCCCACACATCCAACAATGCGTTATTGTTAGCCAGGCTCAGGATTGCATCGCAGACTCTCTTTTTACGTCCTTGATAATTCCTGTTAGCATCCATTCCTAGGCCTGCTGCACCATTGATGTTAAAATCTCCTGCTAGAATGACCCTTGGGGCCCAAGTGGCTAATTGCAGGTCTAAGAAATCAAACAGTTCCGGGTCATCTTCAGTAGAGCCATAAATTGAGCCCAGTGTGACCCAATCCCCACCAATTAAGCACTCTATCAGGACCCATCTTCCTCACTGATCTTCTATTTTCTTCCTTATCGTCACATTGCTAAGCCTTCATAGAAAAGCCACCCCTCTAGTTTTCACCCCTTGCCTTGAAAATGCTAGCAGATGAAACCCTAATTGTTCCAACAGGAAAGCCTTAGTGTCCTCGAAGGGTCTCCTGGAGACATACAAAATCTGCACGTATATTTTTAAGCAGCAGTGCTACACGTTGCCTTTTCATCCTATCATTAAGCCCGCATACATTAAGCGCTATTATCTTTACATTCAAATTCATTAATTCATAACCTTGGGGTTTTCCTACCAAACAATCTGCTGCGCCATCTACACCTAACCTACCGAGACTTTGTTTTCCGCCTCCTTCTCCAGAAATTATATTCATAACAAGTTGTACCCCTACACTATGTCCTGTGCCGTCCTCTCTCCAACCCCCCCTCAAACTCCCTCCCCCTTTACCCTCTTTACAGGCAAATAGGTCAATCCTGACCTATGTGTGACTGCTTCTTAGCCCGTGGGACGTCGCTGCCCCCCCTCCACCCTAGTGTCCGTCAAGCAAAGACAAAAACCTCCCGGCTGTGGATATACCATCCCATTCTGTTTAATGCTATGCAACTCATATTGATAGTGAAATAAACATATGATTACCCTGAGACTACATCCCTATAGCTCTAACTATATCTACCGTTCAGCTAGAATAGCGCTCCTCCGACCCCTTCTTTCTTTTAACTTTGAGAGAAATGCCTGAGCTTTGACCTCTGAAAAGAACATCCTAGTCTGTCCATCTACTAATACTTTTAGTCTGTTTTTTGAAAAGGGTTGATCAATTGCCTTAATCTCCACCACCTTTTGACCGTGACATGGCCAAAAAAGGATATTCCATTAAAACTACAGCGGGCTTGAGGTTTAGCTTTATCCATGATCTCCTGTCTAACTAGAAAGTTCCCCACAAAGACCAGCATTGCCCTGGGCCTATCTGTTTGGGATGTGGCATGTGCTTTCTTCAATGTTAGAGGGAACCTATGGGCCCGCTGGACCTCCATCTCCCAGTTCCATGCTGCTAACTCTGAGAAAGCCCCCTTTAACAGTGAGATAACATAGGCCTGTGCATCCTGCCCCTCTGCTCCCTCCGGAATTCCCAGCAGCCTGATGTTATTGCGCCTCTGCCGGTTTTCAAAGTCCTCCAGCTTCCACTGCATGTCCTCCGCTGCTTTTTCCTGGGCCTCTTTAAACTCCTGCCATCTTGTCACTTCGACCTCCAACTTCCCGGTCCTCTCTTCCAACTCTGTGACTCTGCCTGCCATCTCCGCATATAGTTTATTCATCTTGCTTAGGGAACCTTGAATTTTTTTGTTAACCTGCTTTGCTCTTCTACTCTCGGTTCTGGCTTCCCCCTGCATCTGTTTAAGAGTAGCGTAGAGTAGGTCCATTGTTGGCGCCTGGTCCTGAGAGATGGTGGATGACGTGTGTGTCTGCTGCCACTGCTGTCTGCTCATTCCTTCCTCCTCCTGATATAAATTAGAGGTGGCCGAGTAGTCCCAGTCTAGTTTTTTTGCCATATCTACTTGTGCGGGCTGCTGGGGGTCTTATGCCTTTGTCGCGGTCGGCTCCTCTGCTGCTTTAACCTTTGATTTAAAGAGGCCCTCTGAATTGTACTCTCAGCGGCTGACAGGTCTGGGTCAGAGTCAAAATCTGTGCTGCCAGTGTAGCTTTAAGCATGGGCGAATTTTGCGAATCTCGCGTTCGCGAATTTTGCGGATTTGCGAACTCGCAATCCGCAAAATCCGCGAATTCTCGCAAATTTGCGGATTTTTTTTTTGTGTTTGCGCGGGTTTCTGCCAGTTCGCGAGGGTTTTGTACACTTTCGCAAATTGCGAACTTACCTGTCGGGTCGCAAGTTTCGCGAACTTGTTGTTTCTACGTGTCCAGCCTGTTTGGGACACTCTTCTTCATCACTGCCACTCTCTGTCACCACTGCCACTCTCTGACTACTCATGCCACCCTCTGGCCCACCCATGCCACCCTCTGTTTCATCACAGCACCCTCTGGTTGTCCAGTCAGTGTACATTATTGTGGCAACGCAAGCACACCTTCCCTGCCTCAAGTGACCTGAATTAATTTGGGGCTGATTAATGTGTCACAGAATATTTTTTTAGCTGGCACCTGCTTCCTTAGTGCTTCCTGATTAGTGATCTTTTGCACTTGCTAAGTGCTTTCATTGTTGCAAAATTAGTTACAACACCTGCCCTGCCCCAACTGACAATAATGAATTAGGGGCTGATTAATGGATTTGAACTTCCAGCCTGGCTCCTGCTTGTCTCCCTTAGCTGTAATTCAGGACCTTTGTGGCATATGTGTAACTATTCTGAGGTTCAGAGCAGGGTCACATAATAGTTGCAACTGGCAACTGAACTCTGGAGGGGCCCCTCAGGAAGCACTACAGAAAATGGCTACTAATGATGAGCCTGAACTTTTGAACCTGGTAAGTAGTTTCAGTTTTGCTAAGATCGTATTTCTGCAATTTTGCACTTATTCGCGGGGCGCGAAGTTGTACTGGGAAGCCGCGAACTCACGCGAACAGTGCGAGCAGTGCGAGCAAAATCCGCTGCTTGCGGATTTGCGGATTTTGCGGGAGATTCGCGAATCTCGCGGATTGCGAATTTACCGAAAATCCGCAAAATCCGCGAGCGAAACGGATTTTCCGCCCATGCTTATGTAGCTTTCCCCTGAACCACCGCACTCTTCCGATGTCGAGCCAGTATCATCATTGACCCAAAAAAAGCACTCATCACTTGGTGAGCCAGGGACTTGTAATACATCAGGGACTGTAGTCAGAGGGGGTTGACCTTTTTGTCTTTCTGGAAATGAGCCCTCTATCTCTGGTTCATCAGCTGCATCTGCTGTCCCGGGTGCCCCCACTGCCCCCCCGGCTCCCTCTGCCCCGAGCGTGCTGCGTTCAAATGCTAGAGGCGTAGGGCCAATATCCGGTGTTACAACAATTGACCCTCAGCCACTCTGCCCCAAAACACTATTATCCATGGAGGTCTCACTGGAAGACAACCACAAAGTCCGGCCACCGCCTGCTGACCCTAAACCAGATCGGGGTTTATCACCTTCCTGCCCGTGTGTTCTCTCCTTCTCCTTTGTGGAATCAGAGCAGCTTAGCTCGTTGCGTGCTTCTCCATGCTCGCCAGCCTTTGTTCTTGCCAGCAGTGTTTCTGTTTTGCCGCCCGCCGGTAGGGCTGATTGCTCTGTCAGCCGAGCCTCAGGGAGCATCCTGCTCGGTGTTCCTTGGGCGTGCGCCGCCAACAGCAGCGGTCTACCTGGATGATCAATGATGCCTGATGTGCTGATGCTGCCGCCATGATCCACAAGACCAATAGTGTTTCCCACCGCTACGGAGAAAGACTCCGCCAAGGTAGGTTGCCGGAGCGTGTTACCCCGTGGTGTATTCGCCTTGCTTTGGCCATCCTTCTGAATCCCTTTAATGTTTTTGTTCGCTGCCGTGACTGGCTCGGCATCCTTCTGTTTTGCCCTCTTGCTTCTGTTTCCCGAGTCTGCTGTGGTGCCTGTGTTTTTGGCAGTCTGCTTTCTTGTTACTGCGGGGCCATTGGGTAGCGTTGTGGGGTCGGTCGTGATGCTTGCTGCTACCTTTGGTTCCTTTGTCTGTTTCGGACCCCGGGGCGCCATGACAACTCCTAGGATCCCGACCTTCGCAGCAGCGCAGGATCGTCGAAGAGCCTTTTGCAAAATACGGCGGTGTATCAGAGTAAACAGTCCAGAAAAAATGCCTCTTAGCCAGCCATTTTCATTAAGCATTCTGCGCCGTATCCACAGTCATTTTTAAGATCCCTGGGAGAGAGGGTCAGTGCGACTTCCTCCTACGGCTGGTCAGCGGCCATCTAGCCCCCCTGAATTGGTAGCCATTCAATTCACTGTATGTTTTATCAAATGCCAATAAATAAATAGTTTTTTGAGTAAAAAGTGTCTTCCTCTGTCATCTCTCCTCTGAGTTGCTCTACTAGAACAAATATCAGCATAGTCTGTTGCTTCATCTCAAAATAAAATACTGCTCCTGTGCACTTATTATGTATTTTTGTTGTCTCACCTGATGAAAAAAGTTAATATTTAATTCTTCCACATGGGAGTGACTTCAGGTCAGGTACTACCTTAAGGCCTCTCCAGGCAGAGGCCTTATAGCACCATCAAAAAAGTCCCATGAAGGAGCCTGATTGTAACAAATGTCCTAAAAAAGGCTTTGCTTTTAGAAAAAAGGAGGCATTTGAACAGCAAAATGTAATTTTGATTATGGTAGTATGGCTGTTGTTACTGTATTCTTTCAGTGTGGGTTTGGTAACCTCTCATTCAGTTCTTGCACTGGTCTTTCAGTTCTGAAAGTAGCTGCATAAACAGCTGAACAGCCACAGTTCACCACAATCTGGATTTCCTGTGCTTTCTTTTGCACTGTGTCATTTTTACAGTGAATACAGCTAGAGTTCAATGTAGTTGTCACGAAGATGACACCTGATTTGGTTATGTATCCAGTTGCCCAGGCGTCTAGTCTGCTAGAGGTATGGGTGACTCCTTCCAGTAGCCACATTGCTGCGGACACCAGCTAGCAGATAACCATTTGGTGTCTCTCGGGGAAAAAAAACCCGAATGGAGGAAAAAGGCAAAAGAACTCTGAAAGGACATGGAAGTTCTGGAGTGGAACGCTGATCCATGCTGACCGGGACTCGAGACCTGGGCACTGCTGAAAAGACAGAGATCCTTCCAGAAGGATTCCTAGGAGGAACCAGGAGAGGACTAGAGCGGCAGGATACCCCACAAGGATGGACAGGATGAGATCCGGCAAAATCTTGCTAAAGAACTGCCTTTTAATCAGGCGCACTTGAACAAGAGGAGAAGTCTGCACGTTCCACTGTGACGCAAGGAATGAACCAATTCCGTTCCTTACATAGGCCAAAGGAACACGAAATACTTGCGAGTTCATATGGTTTTAGAACAATGTTATAGATTTCAATATTGTGGCGGTCATCTTGAGTAGGGTAAAATATTATTCCTCGGATATCTGTGAGAGAAAAGACTGGAATTATGGAGGTACCTAAGACTGGAACTATGGAGGTACCTATGTAGTCTCCTAATAGAGGCTCATCCGGGGAAAGGGAAAGTAGCCTATGGAAGAACACAGCAGGCTGGCTGCCTGAAGGTATGTGGGTGGATGGAGAAGACGCGCTCACAGACCTCCGAGATAACCTCAGGTGCTGACATCCGGCTGAACTCTGGCAGCATTGCAACACTTCCGGCCCGAGCCACATTAAGGACTTAATTTAATACCATCACAATGTTTAACTTTGATAAGATCATGTCACCTCGTTTGTTGAAACTTTTAGTTGCATTCTTCCCTAAGAATCACTGTTCAGAAATACTAAATTAATTCAGAGGCAATTAAGTTTAGTACATTAGTATATATACAGCCTTTTTACAGAATAGGTACTAGCTGTGAAATATCCATGTATATATTTCAGTAATAAGAATGTTTCTCACTAGGTTGTTGTTTGGTTTGACAGCGTTTTTATGAGTTGATCAGTGTTTCTAAGAAAATAATAATAGGCCTTATTGAAGCTTCCTTTTGCTTTAGCTTGTAGTTTGCAAGTTCTGCATGTGCATGGAAAGGCCAGTAAAACATGGATAAATTTAATCTAATTCTTGCAAAAAATCTGCAGTTTTAGAAACGCTGAACCACATTCTGCTCTGCCTTCCTCGCCCTTATCTGTTCGTCTCCTCCTTAATTAAATCCACAGCAGTGTTTACCTGCCAGCTGTGACTTTACATCCTGAACCCTGATTGTTACTCTGTTTGAAATGGGAGAGGAATTCATTTAAAATGCTGTGCTTTATCTGGGTGGCAGAGAGGTCAGTGTTGTTTAACAGTCCCAGTGTCGCTGGTGTCATGCATTCAGCGGCTCAGAATAATATTTTCTAGTCATTAAAATGTGGCGCAGTGAGTGACAGTCACTTGAACCGAACCACGACCTGGCAAATATTCATCGTGTATGTCAGGGATCAGCTGGAGAGGGCTCAAGTAGCAGCACAAACCATCCCTAAACTTTAAATTACGACCATTAATAATCATCGAATTATTCTAAAAAAGTGTTTCGCCATTTCGTTATATGTGTGTGCTTTTTTTATTGTTTAGTTTGCAACTTAATCTGGTAGATTCCACTGCTTTTCTTTATTAAATTCTACTCTAAAATAAAAAAAAATGTATAAAGGTATCAGACAAGGGCAGCAGTTCTGATATTATGGACATTTCTACTCCAGGTTTATGCTCATGAATGTATATTTAATATCAAAATGTTACCACAATGTAACTGAGAGCCTATTATATTCAAGTATTAGCACAATGGTAATTGTCTAAGTGTGCAGATAGCATGGCTGTAGAGCAGCAAGGCTTTAAGAAAATAACATACCAGTTAATGCCCATTGTACATCTGTGAGGACCAAACTGGCCACTCATTGCTGGCCATTAGGCAACATCTCAACATCCCCTCTCCAGATTTTTGGAAGAAAGAGCCAACACTCTGCTTTATGACACTGAGGGTCTGATTATGAGCCTTCTGTACAATTTCTGTATTTGTGTGACGTCGTTTAAATGCACATATCCAAACTCAACATCCGTTCTTCTTCGAATGGGACCATTTTACCAGATGAACCCTGCCAAAATTTCCAGAAGTGCATGTGAGTTTTTATGTGAAAGCCTCAAAATCGACATGGTACTCCCAATTTTTGAGAGGAGAGCCATAATAGTTTGTGCTTGGGGTACCTGGAAATATCCAAAGACTAAGTCATTGGATTTTACCTGCTGCAATTTAAATCTAGCCCAATCTGGGGCAGTTGTAAACAGGAAGAGCCTTTCTCTGGACACAGAGATGCCCTGCGTAGGAATCTTTTCCTAAACAAAAGGGTGCCTATCGCCTGCCACAGTTCGCTAAATCCTAGGAACAGATTTCCTCAAAAATCAAGCAGCGCAGCAAGTAAACTTCCTGTGCAGGCAGAATGAGAGAGAGCAGAACAGTGCCATATCTACTAAAATTCTTCACTCTCCTCTCACCATGCACCAACACAGGCACACTTGTGCATAATGCAGGTTTGACTACGCTGTGTTAAGCACATTTGTTGTGTGGGAAAGGGTCACTGACAGTACAAAAACTGTGCTTCATGGCTTTTACGGCATTGTATGTGTGATGTAGATTTCATCATACATCCAAGGAGTGAGAAGGTAGGAGAAATTAAAATATTTTTCCTTGTGATGCCTGCCTCAAGGAGATGCAGGATTTTAGCATAAATCCCTGTCTACAATTCTTTATAGATATTGATTTGCATCCAAACCCATGGGTGGTTACATGGTAACACCCATCACCACCATGTAATGCCCCCTTGATGCACAGTAATGCAAGGTGGAGCATGGGCAGCTTTGCATTACTTTTTTCCACAATGCAAGGGAAACAGCACCACTACATTTTGTGTTAAAAAAGTGTTATGCAAACCCAGTACAAAGTCTTTGTAAATCTCGGTCTCGGTTTCTGTGAACTGATTTCATCCTGTCTCAATTGATCAATCAATCAATCCATTTGTAAAGCGCACTACTTACCCATGAGGGTCTCAAGGTGCTGGGTGAGGGAAATGCTGTTACTGCTCGAAGAGCCAGGTCTTGAGGAGTCTTCTGAATGTAAGCATGACGTGGGCCTGCCTTAGGTGGGTGGGGAGGTTGTTCCATGTCTTGGCGGCGAGGTGGGAGAACGATCTGCTGCTGGAGGTCGCTCTTCGGATGCAGGGGTCTTTGGCGAGGGCGATGTCGGTGGAGCGGAGCTGTCGGGTGGTGGTGTGAAAGCTGAGTCATCTGTTGAGGTACGCTGGTCCGGTGTTGTGGAGTGCTTTGTGTGCATGAGGAGTTTGAAGGTTATATTCTTGTTGATGGGGAGCCAGTGCAGGTCTCCCAGGTAGGGTATGATGTGGCTGCGGTGAGGGATGTCGAGGATCAGGTGTGCAGAGGCGTTCTGGATGCGTTGGAGCCGTTTCAGGAGTTTGGCCAAGGCTCCTGCATAGAGGGCGTTTCCGTAGACCAATCTGCTGCTGACAAGGGCCTGGGTGACAGTTCCTTTCGTTTCGATGGGGATCCACTTTATGATCCTGCGGAGCATGAGGAGGGTGTTGAAGCAGGAGGAGGAGACGGCGTTGACCTGCTTGGTCATGGAGAGGGTGGAGTCGAGGATGACCCCTAGGTTGCGTGCGTGGTTGGTGGGTGATGGGACTGTTCCCAGTTCAGTCGGCCACCAGGAGTCATCCCAGGCCGAGGATGAGGAGGAAATCCATCTTGTCTGAGTTCAGCTTCAGTCGGCTGTTCCACATCCATTCGGCGACGGCCTTCATTTCTTCATGGAGGTTGGTTTTGGCGGTGTGGGGGTCTTTGGTGAGGAAGAGGATCAGCTGGGTGTCATCGGCATAGGAGATGATGTTGAGGTCGTGCAGTCGGGCGACGTGGGCGAGTGGTGCAATGTAGATGTCAAACAGCGTTGGGCTGAGGGATAAGCCCTGGGGTACGCTGCAGATGATCTTGGTGGCTTCGGAGCAGGAGGGGGTATGCAGACTTTCTGTGTTCTGCCAGAGAGGAAGGAGATGGTCCAGTCCAGGGCTGACAGGTCCAGGAGGATGAGGGTCGCTGTTTCTATGTTGTCTAGCAGGGTCCTAATGTCATCGGTGGTGGCGATGAGGGCAGTTTTGGTGCTGTGGTTGCTGCGGAACGCGAACTGGGAAGGGTCCAGGATGCTGTTCTCTTCTAGGTAGTCGGTCAGTTGTTTGTTGACTGTCTTCTTGATGACCTTCGCTGGGAACGGGAGCAGGGAGATGGGCCAGAAGTTCTTGAGGTCCTTGGGGTCCGCCTTGGGTTTCTTGAGTAAGGCATTGATCTCGGTGTGCTTCTAGCTCTCCGGGAAGGTTGTTGTCTCAAAGGAGATGTTGATGACTTTCCAGAGATGGGGTGCGATGGCTGTGCCAGCTTTGTTGAAGATGTGGTGTGGGTATCAATCAATCAATCAATCAAAGCATTTATAAAGCGCACTACTCACCCGGAGGGTCTCAAGGCGCTAGGGGGGGGGGGGGGGTCCGCTACTGCTCGAACAGCCAGGTCTTGAGCTGCTTCCTGAAGGCGAGGTGGTCCTGGGTCAGGCGGAGGTGGGTCGGAGGGAGTTCCAAGTCTTGGCGGCCAGGTAGGAGAAAGACCTTCCCCCTCTGGTTGCTCTTCGGAAGCCGGGGACGGCGGCGAGGGCGTGGCCGGTCGATCAAAGCTGGCGTGTGGGAGCGTAGAAGTTGAGGCGGCTGTTGAGGTATCCTGGGCCTTGGTTGTGTAGGGCTTTGTGTGCGTGGGCGAGGAGACGGAAGGTGATTCTCTTGTTGACCGGGAGCCAGTGCAGGTCTCTCAGGTGTCCAGAGATGTGGCTGCGACGGGGGATGTCCAGGATGAGACGTGCTGAGGCGTTCTGGATCCGCTGGAGCCTCTTCTGGAGTTTGGCGGTGGTACTGGCATAGAGGGAGTTGCCGTAGTCCAGACGGCTGGTGACGAGGGCCTGGGTGACCGTCTTCCTGGTCTCGGTGGGGATCCACCGGAAGATCTTACGTAGCATGCGCAGGATGTTGAAGCACGACGAGGAGACGGTGTTGATTTGTCTGGTCATGGAGAGGGAGGAGTCCAGGATGAAGCCCAGGTTGCGTGCGTGGTCTGTTGGTTTGGGTGCGCTGCCCAGGGCGGGGGGCCACCAGGAGTCGTCCCAGGCAGAGGGTGAAGATCCCAGGATGAGGACTTCTGTCTTGTCCGAGTTCAGTTTCAGGCGGCTGTTCATCATCCACTTGGCTACGTCTGTCATCCCTTCGTGTTGGTTGGCTCTGGCGGTGGCGGGGTCGTTGGTGAGGGAGAGGATCAGCTGGGTGTCGTCGGCGTAGGAGATGATGTTGAGGTTGTGTTGGCGTGCGATGGCTGCGAGGGGGCTCATATAGACGTTGAAGAGGGTTGGGCTGAGCGAGGAGCCTTGAGGAACGCCGCAGATGACTTCGGTGATTTCTGATCTGAACGGGGGGAGGTGGACTCTCTGTGTCCTACCGGCGAGGAAGGAGATGATCCACTCCAGTGCCTTCTCCTGGATTCCAACGTTGCTGAGGCGCTGCACTAGGGTACGGTGGCAGACAGTGTCGAAAGCCGCGGAGAGGTATAGGAGGATAAGGGCCGCTGTTTCTCCGTTGTCGAGCAGGGCTCGGATGTCATCGGTGGCTGCGATCAGGGCGGTCTCGGTGCTGTGGTTGGGCCGGAATCCAGACTGCAAGAGGTCGAGGGATCCGTTCGTCTCGAGGAAGGCGGCCAGCTGTTTGTTGACGGTCTTCTCGATGACTTTTGCAGGAAACGGGAGCAGCGAGATGGGGCGGTAGTTCTTGAGGTCGGTGGGGTCAGCTGATGGCTTCTTAAGTAGGGCGCTGAGTTCGGCGTGCTTCCAGCTCTCCAGGAAGGTAGCGGTGTTGAAGGAGGTGTTGATGATGTCCCGCAGGTGGGGTGCGATGACAGCGTCGGCCTTGTTGAAGACGTGGTAAGGGCAGGGGTCGTTCGGAGATCCGGAGTGGATGGAGTTCATCGTGCGGACGGTGTCTTCGGTGCTGATCGGGGTCCAGGTGCGGAGGGTGGTGGTGGGGGGCGGTGGTTCGGTCGTGGCGTGCGTTGGTTGAGTGCTGAAGCTGTTGTGTATGTCCGCGATCTTGTTGTAGAAGTAGGAGGCGAGGGAGTTGCAGAGGTCTTGTGAAGGGGTGGTGTCGTTGATTCCGGCGTTGGGGTTGGAGAGCTCTTTAACGAGGTTGAAGAGTTCCTTGCTGTTGTGTGCATTGTTGTCCAGTCGTTCCTTGATTCCTTGAATGCAGTTTTCTTGGTGGCGTGAATCAGTTGGTGGTGTTTTCGGGTGGCGAGCTTGAGGGCAGTCATGTTGTCCGGTGTTGGGTCTCTGCGCCAGGCTTTCTCGAGGGCTCGGCAGTTCCTCTTGGAGCTCTTGAGTTCGTCGGTGAACCATGGGGCTTTCTTGCTGCTGGGTCTGCTAGGCGGGGTCTTCAGAGGGGCGAGGTCGTCTGCGCAGTTGCTGATCCACTTTGTGAGGTTGGTGGCCACCTGGCTGGGGTTCGATGCGCCGGTGGGAGGGTTCTTGCTCAGGGAAGTCGCGAGCTGGTCGGCTGTGATCTTGTTCCAGCTTCTGCGTGCAACCTGTTGCTGGTGGTGGTGGATCGTGGTCCTTCTGAAGCTGAAGTGGACACAGCTGTGGTCCGTCCAGTGGAGTCCGGTGGCGTGGCTGAAGGTGATGTCCTTGCTGGATGAGAACACGGGGTCGAGTGTGTGTCCGGCGTAGTGGGTGGGGGTGGTCACCAGCTGCTTGAGTCCAAGGTTTGCGAGGTTGTCCAGCAGGGTTGTGGTGTTGCGGTCGTTGTTGTTCTCCAGGTGGAAGTTGAGGTCCCCGAGGAGGATGTAGTCAGCGGAGGGGAGGGCGTGCGGGCTGATGAAGTCGGCGATGTCTTCGCTGAATTGTGTGCGTGGTCCCGGGGGTCTGTAGATGAGGGTGCCTCTGAGGGTGGTCTTGGAGTTGATGTGGATCTGGAAGTGCAGGTGTTCGGCGGGTGCGAGGGTGTCGTCTTTGTTGGTCGTGATGCGGATGGTGTTCTTGTGGATGATGGCGATGCCTCCTCCTGTCTAGTTGACGCGGTCCCTTCGGATGATCTTGTAGCTGTCCGGGATGGTGATGGCGATGTCGGGCGCTGAGGAGGCGTTCATCCAGGTTTCCGTGAGGAAGGCGATGTCAGGGGCTGTGGTATCGAGCAGGTTCCAGAGCTCGACGGCGTGTCTGTGGATGGAGCGGGTGTTGATCAGGATGCACTTCAGGTGGCTGCTGCTGGTGCTCGTCTTGGTCGGTGCTGGTGTAGTGCAGGTCCGGATGCAGGTGAACTTGCAGGAGTGGCATCAGAGGGGGCCGTGGGTGCGTCTCGGGGTGGCTCGGTAGCACCCCGGGATCTGGCCGGCGTTGAGTGCGTTGAGCTCGGTGGCGTCGTAGGTCCAGCGGGTGGGCTGGTGACTGCGGGGGCCAGGGGTCCTGGCACTAGGCGCGGTCCAGGCGCGGACGGGCGCAGACGGGCTTACCTTTGGCGCACCTTCGGCGCTCAGTCGGCGCTCCCGCTGCGCGCGTCCGCTGCGCGCGTCTGCTGCGCAGTCGCTCTGGGGGCGTCATAAGTGAGGAGCCGGGAGGGCGGGTCAGCTGGGTGGCGGGAGCGGGGCGGCCAATGGGCAGGAGGGGGGCGGAGTCGGCGGAGGTCTGTGGCGGGAAGGAGGTCTGTGGGCAGCTCAGCGGCGGCTGGGTCGTCCGGCAGACGGGAGGAGACACAAGGAAGGGGGAGGGCAGCAGAGGGGGGAAAGGGGTACACAGAGGGCAAACAGGCAAAATAGAAGGGAAAAAACGAGTGTAGCAGCAGAGGGGAAAAGGAAAATGACGAAGGCAACAACGAGGCAGCAGGAGGGGGGAAAGTTACAGAAGGCAGCAATGAGGCAAGGCAGCAACGAGGCAGCAGAGCAGGGCTCAGGCAGGCAGCGGGCTCAGGCAGGCAGCGGGCTCAGACAGGCAGCGGGCAGGAGCAGCGGAGTGGGGGCGACCTCGCCTGGTGAAGGCTCAGCGGTCGCTGATGGAGATCTGGAGTGGATGGCGTTCATGATCTTGATGGTGTCATCGCCGGTGATGTTGGTCCAGAAGAGCAGGCAGATGGTGCAGGTGGTGGTCGTGGGGGCGGAGGTCTTGGTGGTTGTTGGGGCAGTCGTGGCATTGAAGCTGTTGTGGATGTCTGCAATCTTGCGGTGGAAGAAGGTGGCCAGCGAGTCACACAGGTCTTGCGAAGGTGGGATGTTGTTGGTGTTGGAGCTGGGGTTGGAGAGTTCCTTCACAATGTTGAAGAGCTCTTTGTTGTTGTGTGCGCTGTTGCCTAGGCGGTCTTTGAAGGAGGCTCTTTTGGCAGATCTGATGAGGTGAGGATGTCTGCGGGTGGCATTCTTCTGGGCAGCATAGCTGACTGGTTTTCATTCACGGAGCCAGTTCTTCTCCAGTTTTCGGCAGGCTTGCTTGGAGGCTTGGTGTTCTTCAGTGAACCAGCTGTCTTTCTTGCTGGTGTGATTGTTGGAGAGCTTCTTGAACAGGGTGAGGGTGTTGGCGCAGTCGATCCACTGATTGAGGTTGTGGGCAGTGGGTGGGCTCCTGGCCAGATGGGTGGTAAGCAGGTCTTCGGTGACTTTGCTTCAGCTGCGGCGAGGCATCTCTTGGGTGCGGTGGTGCGTGGTGGGCTTCTTCAAGGTGAAGTGAATGCAGCGATGGTCGGTCCAGTGGAGTTTGGTGGTGTGCTTGAAGGAGACGTGAGTGCTTGCGGAGAAGATGGGGTCAAGCGTGTGGCCGGCAGAGTGGGTGGGTGTTGTGATGAGTTGTCTGAGTCCAAGGTTGGCTAGGTTGTCGATCAGGGTGGTGCAGTTAGTGTCGTTGTTGTTCTCAAAGTTCAGGTCACCGAGGAGGACGTAGTCCGTGGAGGCGAGAGCGTGTGTGCTGACGAAGTCAGCAATGGAGTCGCTGAACTGTGGTTAGGTTCCGGAGGGGTCTGTAGACAAGGGTTCCTCTGAGGGTGGTGTTGGGGTCGGTGTGGATCTGGAAGTGCAGGTGTTCGGCGGTGCTGAGGGTGTCGTCGGTGTTGGTCGAGACTCTGAGAGTGTTCCTCTGGACGATGGCGATTCCTACTCCTACTCCGTCAGTGTGGTCCCTGCGGGTGATTTTGTAGCCTTCCCGGACGGCTATGGCAATGTCGGGTGCCGAGGCGGGGTTCAGTCAGGTCTCTGTCAGGAAGGCGACATCTTGGGAGGTTGAGTCGGATAGGTCCCAGAGCTCAACAGCGAGTTTGCGGGCGGAGCGGATGTTGAGGAGGATGCATCTGAGGTAGTTGGGTTGTTTCCAGGTCGGTGCGTGGTGGGGCAGATGCTGGTGAAGCTGCAGTTCCGGCAGGTGAAAGCTCCGTGGGTGCGCTTCGGGGTGACCAGGAAGCAGGTGTGTGATCGTCCGGTGTTGAGTGCATGGAGGTTGCTGGCATCATAGCTGTGTTGTGCATCATGGCGGGAGCGGGTGGCAGGGGTTCTGGTGCTGGGCAGGGTCCAGGCATGGACGGGCACAGACGGGCTTGCCTTAGGCACGCCTTTGGCGCGCCTGCGGCATGGCCGCTGCACGCGCCTGCTGCGTGGCATCCATATAAGGGTAGTTGGGAGGGAGGAGCAGCTGGTAGGCAATAGCGGGGTGGCGAATAGATGAGCAGGGGGGTAGGGCCGCAGAGACGCTTTGGCAGGAAGAGCCGCTAAAGGTGAAGGACGGCAGGGGGACCAGAAGGTGAGCGGGCACAGAACTAGCAGGGGGAAAAAAGGGAAATAAGCAAAAGCAATAAACAAGTACAGTCAAGCAGTCAAAGCAGCACAAGTAGAGTACAACCGGGGAAGTACCGCAGCGTGGGGAGCGACCTGCCTGCGAGCAGGGTCAAAGTGTAAGCTTTGGCCATCCATGATTTAGTCATGGTCAGTCATGTAAGGTGTTGCCTTTATGTTTTGGAAGCATGCCTTTTTTGCACACGTAGGTGTAGTCAGGGCCTGAATTGAATATTCACAAATCCCAAGGACCTTTCATGTAATACCTGGGCCAGATTTACTCAGGGCTTACGTTGCCCATGCGTCACACAAAACAATGCAAGTCAACGCAGGTACTTAAGTGAGATTTACTAAGCCATGCATGGCCACCTTGCATGGTTCTGCATGGTTTAGTAGATCTAATGTAATGCAAGGCAGCACAAAGCACTGACTTGCGTTACCTTATCACAGGGAGGTGTTACATGGGTAGAATATGGGCATTCCCATTCATTCACTAATGGATGTTAACCCATTCCCACATTTAAAAATGAATTGTTCAACTGGGAATGCATCAGACTGGTACACCTCCCAGACCCCGGCTGAAAAAGTAGAAATATCCTTATTTCTCCTCCTTTCTTCCTTTTCATAGGTGTGGTGCATCACACAAGGAAAAGGGAAAAAGCCTTTTAGGGATTGCATTATTGCAGGAAGTTGTTGCACACTGCATATAAACAATCCTGCTTCTAACGCAAGCACCCTCGCATCATGGTGCAAGGGTACCTGTGTTGGGGCTAGGCAACAGGCAACGCGCCAGCACATGGAGGCAGTCGAAATGTCCCATATCCTTGCAAATATGGTGCATTTCTGAGCTCTCCCTTTCACGCAACACAGCACAGCCAGTTGCCTCGCTGTACTGCGCGGCATGAAATATTAGTAAATCGGCCCCAGTTTTTAAATGCGTCCATAATGTGGTATTCCGGACCAGTTTATGCCACAAAATGTTGCATTTAAAATGATGGTAATTGACTGAAACCAATGAACACAGGCAGTGCCGCTCCCAGTCAAAAGAGGTTATTGTCGTACTCGAAAAAACGCTCAAAGGACGTAACCATTTTTTTTAATTACTGCTATCATGCTTAAGACTATCATACAGTAATTTACTCAGCTTAAGAATAGCTGTCATTATACTGTTACAATTCTTTCCAGATTCGGTCTCGCATTGCTAAAACAACCCGCCACACAGCTGGTGAAGTAGTGCATACCAGACAGATATCCCTTTGGGATTCCACACAGCAGTGCTGTCAGATATGTAAATTGCTTGTACTGTAAATATCGTTTAGGAGATCTGAAAGGAAAAACGCAATGGGAAATAAATTGATTTTGTCTTCCAAACTGTTTTGTGTCTGAAGCCATTTCCCCCTGCTGTGTCTTATAAGGACTTTTTCCACTCGCATAAATAGTGGTAATGGCTTGACTGACAAGGATATCAATTTAACAGGACAGTTTTCTGTCCTGTCTCTGTCTGTGCGGTATCATTATAAACAACCGGCAGAAAAGATGCTCGGGCGATGCAGCAACGTGTCTGTGAAAGAAAATAGTGAAACACCTGACAGATTATTAAAAGTGTGTTGATGAATGTGCATTCTGCTGTCCTCATTGGGATGTTTTCCCTTGATATTTTTCGTATGAATTCTGAAACCTGCCATCTGTTGTCTGTTGTTAGGGCTCATAGACCTATCATTTATTTCTGCATTTGCTTGCAAGAAATTCTGCAAATAGAAATGGCAAAGCTTAGTTCATGTAAGCTGCATCTATTGTGGTACGTGTAGTAATGTAAGGAATAGTGTGTGCAGTGATATGAGAAGTTGTGCTCGATGATTTTCCGCTGAAAGGACAGAACTTAAGGGATAATTAACAGGAAAATGTTTGGAAGAGAAGGGAATGCTTAAGTATTGTCCACAATGAGAACGTACACATGTGTGTTGCGTGTGCAGGTGCCAGGACGGTGTCATGAAGTATGGGTGGAGAGTAGTCCTCAGACAAATTAGCTAGGAAGAATCATAAAAAGAGGGAAAAAAGACTTTGTTTATTCTTCTATTCCTCTTGCACAGCGGAAAGGTGTAGCTATAATAGTGCAGCAGGACCAGCGGCACAAGGGCCAGAGGCCATGAGGGGGCGGTGATATAGCAGCCTAATAGACATATAGTTGTTTTTACTACCATGCAGGGTAATTGAGAACCATTTTGCATGGCGAATGCAGGTTTAGAATGTTGAGTTCACGTTACCTGCAGAGGAATAAACAAGTATTACACTAAGCTCAGTGTGTGGCATAGTCATTGGTGAGTACCCGGGCTGGGGAGGATGCTACGAATGAGATAGGGGAGAAGCAAACCGAAGATCAACAGTGCTCTCCCAGAGGGTTTGCCTTAGTACAACACACTGGTTGTGCATGCCACGTGTGCCTCCAATGAAGTGTGGAAATGATGTTTGGTGTAAATGGAGTTAAAGTGCAGCCCCAGTCCGTGAAAGCATTTGAGGAAAATGACAGCTTCACTAAGATATTTACACATCATTGGCTGAAAACTTGCTGGGAAGGCCACAAAGAGAGGTACTTTGCTACTACGCAACATAAAGCCATCCATCATATGGAGTGATAAAGGTGTGAGCTGAAGTGCTGCGTGGCAGATATTAACAAAGTGTCAAGCAGTAGAAACAGACCCTTACATGAAATTCAAATACATGAAAAGGTAATCTTTTTCCAGAACTGAGCAAAGATAGTCATTGTGCCTCAGCTCTGGGTAAGTGACTCCAGAGGAAGTAACTGGGGCTATGTTTGTGGAGCTGCCCATACCCAAAGCCTCACTCTACCAGAGCTGCTGGGTGGTGGTTCAGAACAACTCTGAAGTTCTGCTGAAAGCAAAGAGTTTCCATGGAGAGCAAGAGGGAGGTCAAGGTTCCCTAACTGTCCGAGATGACCTACAGGCCAGCGCAATACATGCTCTTATAGATGGTATGGATGAAGTAGGTCCTAGTGACACTAGGACAGCATACGGTGTCAGAGAGAACTCCCGCATCAGTGTCAGCCAATCTCGTAAATTGTTACAATGCTGTCGCCTTTTTGAAACCATCACCGCCATATGATACAGCCAAGAAGCTAAATATTGGTGACTAATGCCCTCCCTAGATAGGGTCATTTGATGATTTCATTGATGCGATACAGTTAGCAGATAACAAGAAGATTATCAAGTATGGTAAGAATCTTGCTGGTGAAGGTGTGAATGAAGTGATACAGAAAATGCTGCTAACTGATGAATTATATACAGTCAAATCAAAGCTGCCTTGAATCTCTAGTTCAATCCAATTCCAAATGTAGATTTCGAAAGGAACATCTTTAGTCAAGAATGAAGGGAACCTGATGAGACCATCAACACATTTGTTGAGAGACTGGATATGTTATCAAGCACTATAAATTCAATGAATTAATAGATGAGGCAGCTATAAATCTCAGTGAGATTTACGGATGCTTGTCAAATTTTTTTCTGACAACAAATGCTGAAAGAAACTCTTAGTCTGCAGCGAGTTGTCATGGCTGCAAGAGCTGAAGAGTGGGCTGACTGATAAGCTACTGACATAGAGGCTGGAGGTGCTGAGAGTGCTGAGAGTCAGTCAGTCATAAATGTGAAAACTAAGCTTAAGAACAAGGCCGAGGGACAAAGAGTGAATTCTCCACAGAAAAAGAAGTTGTGCTCCAGATACTGGATTTTTATTTTCACACAAAAGTAAATATCCCATCATTGGGAAAATCGGAAAGGCTGTGGAAAGGAGAACCATTTTGCAACAGTTTGCAATGTGAACGAAAAAGTAAGTGCATCAGGGCGTGAAGACAAAATGGCCACCTGAACATTCCAGAAGCAATGTTCACCGCACTCTCGTGAGATGAAGTAACCACATTGCCGGGTCTGGTGGCTCAGTGGACTAAAGCAGCCACTGCGGGAGCCTGTGTTCAATCTCATGGTCACAAGTTCAAATCCCGGTGGGTCCACTCTGCCTTTCATCTATTTGAGGTCAATAAAAGGAGTACCATTGAGTTGGGTAACAAGAAACATCTGTTATTCAGCGCCCAGACACCTTCGATAATCGTGTGCTTTACAAATACACCTGTTATGTTATCAGGTGAGGCAAATCGACATTAAACAAACTTGACCAACATCCAAATCTTCGGCAAACATTTCTTCAGTATCAACGTCAAATGAAAGTGAAGAAGATGGTCATCCATGTTGACATTTACCTGAGAAAAACATGCTCATGTTGGAATTGTTGTATGTGAAGAAAAATGCCGGTCCAAGAAAAGTTGGCATGGCAAAGCACCAGAGTCATTCACATATTGTACGAAAATCACACTAAAAGTCAACAGTTGCTCAATTCCTTTCATTATTGATAGTGGCTCATCAATAAATATTATGCCTGAATAGAAATATGATGAACTGTCTCCATTGCCCCGACTTACGCCATCGAAAACTAAAATGTATACATGAGCTGCATAGATGCCACTAAAAAGTCAAGGTTCATATGTAGCAATAAAGAAACATATGAAAATTACAAGCACAAATTCATGTACTTTAAGGTATGGCGTAAACTACCTGTTTACTCAGCTTCAGCATAGCTGCTGATATGAGAACGATATCCATGAACTATAACAGGAATGCTCATCACAAAATAGTAAGCCAATCCCCTTCGTTGCTTCATGGGTTGGGAAAACTCACGTCAATGGAAGTCCAATTAAACATTAATGAGGATGTCTATTGCCTTTCACTTACTGTTGGAAGGTGGTTTGTTAGTAGGTGCAAGTAGGTACTTACCTACAGCTAGTAAAAGTCCCCAAATCACAAAAAAAGTCCAGTCAAGTCTCAACAAATTAGTCCTTGCTCAATCCTTGGTAACTTTGCTAATGAGCAATCAGGCTTAACTTAGGAGACAGGTGTGTAAAGCATTTAAAAACACCAATAACAGTAAATAAGTAAGACACAACACACAAAAAACATCCAACGCAAATGTATAACAATAGGAAATACTTTTATGATTAAAATGACACCAAAACAGCGAAAATCCAATGTAGGGAACCAATGTTTTCTAGTGCCTAACAGTCAAAAGTGCCAACTTACGACATCTGGTCGTGCCAGACCGGGACCGTGGTTGGAATACAATGAATGGTAAGGGTTGGTCAAGTTTTTACCTTTTGAACTCCCGGATATCTTGTCAATGGCAAAAACCTCTGGCTATACTCTCGATTATGGCTGGGTCAACTTCTGGAGATTTTGGTCAAAGATTATCCAAATGGTCTCAAAAATCTGGATCTTCTTCAATAATACCAATACTAGGTTCCAGAAGCTCTGAATTGCTCCTTGGGAAGTTGGGACAGCAAGACTCTCAATGCACTTGGCCAAATACTTCAAAGTTCTGGTCTAACTGGTCAGCTGGGTTTTCTTTGGTTGAGATGATGCAGGCGGAGCTCTTTCAACCTATTGATTTCAGGGAATCCACTTCTTTAACTTTTGGATCAAGGTGAAGTCCTTCTTTTAGTGGAACCCAATGTGTGCAGCAGGTGCAGTCCCTAAAAGTGCAGTCCTCTTGGTGCAGACCAGAGTTCAGCAGGGCTGTCCTTCTTGTTTCTCTCAGGCAGCAATCTGAGTTGCTAGGCAGCCCTCCCATATTCATCCAGCTTTATGGCTAGGAAAGACAGGGGTATCCTTGACTAATAGGTTGCAGTGTCAGGGAATATCCAAGACTGTCTGGGACACAGTCATGAACGTGGGCAAGGACTGGGAACTGTATAGAAAACATAAACAGAAAGAGGAGTACTGCACTGCCCAGGATCACATAGGGAGTCAGAGGAGAAAAAGGAATCCATAGGGGAAGCCTGTACAAGTGAACACGATGGCTAATACTCAAAGATAGGCACTCAAGAGGCAATTTAGCATTCAGAATAACTACAACCAGAATGGACGGGCAGACATATCAAAATATATACACACAACAACATTAACAATAAAGGGAATGTGGGGTAAGACACTCAGGAGCTCCACACAGTAATCCTGAAGCTCAGTAAGTTCCTCACCCATAATTGATGTTACAGAAACTGACTGCAAATACCCACATATAGAATATGCTTGTAAAGGCAGGGTGTGTGGAGCTGATGCCTATGGTGCTGTTATAAATGTAACTCAAAGACAAGACTCACAGTGAACAAGAAACACCAACTAGGTTATCAGCTGGGCTCACAGATCTTCAAGATTACACAGGAACATGCAAGGCATTAACAGCATGGGGGTAGAACTAAATAAAGGCACAACAGACAAAAAGCTAGCAAGGATGAGTGCTTAACAGGAAAGGAAGGAATTCGCAGGGCACACTTGGAAGCAAACAAGGAACACACATACAAGGTAATAGAATCAAGACAGTGGGAATAGCAAGACAGTAAACTAGGAACTGGAACCACGGAAATGGGAAGAAAAGCAGGGACTGGAAAAGGATTTATGGAAGGGGAGGCTAAAAGGGTATATTAGAATAGTATTGAATCAGAAGACAAGAAAACACAGTAGCACTGAAGGATGTGCATGAGTAGAAACAAGAATTGACTAAAAGTTCTAGAGCCAAGCTAACACTGCAGGCAGTGCTAGCTCAGGAACAGGAAATGACTGTAGCTCAGGAGTCAAGGTCACACTGCAGGCCATGCTTGTAGGAGAGTAGGATCTGCTTACTATGGTTACCCCCACTTTTTGCTGGTGTTTTACTGTATTTTTACTTTAATCTGGCTGGGGCCCTGCTATAAAGGACCCCAGCCTATCTGCTTCCTCTGCAAATTGATTGCATGTGCTATAGGTACACTCCAGTTTGGTTACTGGGGTACCCTTGTGAGTCCCTAGTATATGGTACACTAGGTACTAAGGCCATAGGTACCCCAAAGGGCTACCAGCGGCTGCAGCATGTATTATGCCACCCCTGAGAAGCCTTCTAAAATGACACCACAGGACTGCTACTGCAGCCTGGGTATGGTGGTGCACGTACCCCTTACTAAGATATAGGTTGCCTATATCTACCTTAAATCACTGCACACAGAAACCTATCAGTCACCCCTATGGTAGGCCTTATCAATCCTGAAGGCAGGGTGCTTGGTTTCATGTGGGAGACGGTGCCCATGCATGAGCAGGATCAGTCTGCAGCTTTCGGAATCTATTCTCAGAGGCTGTTCTGGGATGCAGCCAGACCATATACTCTCAAGTGCATTATAACCTCGCGGTAAATGTTAAATTTGGAATGGCTGCATGGAAACATGTCATGTTTGGTGTCAAACACTTTGGAATCCTACCCCCCGCCAGTTCTGGCAGCAGGGGTAGAATTCCACACTTCTAGAGAGAGAGACATGTACACACCGGTCTGCCCGGTAACAGTTTAAAAGAACCCTGACATCACAAAAGGGATGCTGCAGCCACACACACAAGTCTGGCCTCCTGGTGCTGGAAGAAACTCCGGAAGGGGAGGCCTGAACAATAGGTTTCCTGTCACAGGGAGTTGTATCCACCTCCCTGACAGGCCTTAGTGGATTAGGGCTGGGTGGGTGTACTCCAGGAGTGCTTTCAAGTCTGCCTGGGGGCACATTTGTTGTCCTTGTGCACAGCTCTGTTCAAACCAGTTGATGGGGCTACCAGCCCCTGCTCTGGTGCAAAACTGGACAAAGGAAATGGGTGTAGCCACCCTTCTTTCCAAAACCCCCCCTAGGTGGGCCCCTAGAGTTAGTCCAACCCCTTTCTTAGGTATTAGTAAGGAACTCCTGACAACAGAACTTTAGATATCCCTGGACGAAACTCTTCAACTGAATCCTGGAACTTTGATGCTCTACCAAAGACTAGAAGACTGAAGACATCTCCCTTGGGGTCAAGGAGTGACTCCCCTGCTTGGCAGGCACCAAAGGAAGCATCTGTATCTCCAAAGCTCCTGATGGACTCCGAAGTACCTGCAGCCCAGGAAGAAGATTTTCAGACTTCTCAGAGGCTCACCAAAGTTCCCAGCAAGGCTGAGACCCACAGCCCTTGTGAGTGATGTGGAACTGCAACTCCTGGACACTATGCAAATTTTTTAGTGCATTGACTTTTCAAGGTCTCTCGAAGTTGTGCTTTGGGTTACTTGTAGCCCCGGCCCGAGCACTATCTGCACCAAAGATTGTGGATCTAAACTCCACGAGTGTTCTGTGAGCCGATTTCTTGCATTTCTGCTTGAGGCTCCTTCGCGATCCCTGGTCTGTCAACTGATGGGTCCCTACAAGGGCCACTCTAATTTTCCTTGGGCTTCTCTGGATGCTTCAGACATGCCCTGACAACCCTCTGTGTGGTGAGTCTCTCAGACCTTGCTGGTCTGCACCAAAGCATTTCTTTACTTCCTGCGTGGGTTGCGGTTGCCAAAGCTTGTTGGGTCAAGTCCGGGCACTGACACAGTAGAACTCGACATCCTTTGTGGGACAGCTGGATTCCAGATACTGATCATCATCGACACCCCCTGGTCATCGTGGTTGAAGAGTCAAACTTCAACTTCACCTTCTTCACCTGATATCACCCGACATCGCAGCACTTTGCAGCAGATCGCCATTGGAAACGACAATGATTCCCAACACCAAAAGACACCTATGCACCCAGCTTTCCTGGGTGAGGTAACTCGAGTACGCTGGTGCTCCCGTGGGTGTTGGCCCTAGAACACCTTAAGTCTAAAGAGGTTTGCTGAAAGTCTTCTCCTAAGTGTCCCTTTTCTTTAAATTTCCAACTGCGACTTTCCCCATTGAAGTCAACAGCGATCCGCGGCTGTGTTCAGACGCTCACGCGTCCCCTGTGGGCCCTCTGTGTCACTAGCTTGGGTGGTTCCGTGTGGCCCCAGCACTTCTATAGGCTCTATGCCTTGTGTCTAGTCAAGTCATGGTTCTTATACCACTTTCTTAATATATGGTTTGGTACGCCCCTAGGGCTAAACATATATTGTGCTAATTTACTGTGTGCTATTAAGTTTACTTATGTACTTTGCCTCTACCCTCATAAACAGACTAGTGGAATGTGTTTAGAATAAATACATATATTTTATATATATACCTGGTGTGTTTCTCCCTTCATTTGGTCATTCACAAGATTATAGACTGGTAAAACAAGCTGCTTTACATTCCTCCAATACTTAGCCTGAAGGCTGCTCTTCATAGCTACCACTTGGATAGCTTTCAAGAAAGTTGGTCTTTAACCTACCATGAATTAGGGTCATTTGGACTGGTGCAAGGTGCCACCTAGAATAGTGGACAGCATATTCCAGGCCAACTTCTCACAGTGCTAGTTGAAGGAAACAGGAAATCGCTACAGCTCAGGCGAAAAGGAGTCAAGATAGCACTGCAAGCTGTGCAAATCAGGAACAGGAAATAGCTGAAGCTCAGGAACAAAGAATAACTATAGCTCAAGAACAAGGAATAACTTAAGCTCAGGAAACATGGATATCAAAAGCTCAGGAAACACTGGAAACAAGGGTCGATCTCGCAGGTACACAGCTACAATTACCAACCTTGGCCCAAAGGGAGCTGGGGCTTAAAATAGCTCACAGTAATCACATGCATCAGGTGTGAGAAGGCTAGCAGCAGCCAGCCACAGGTGAGCTGAATTCCTCCACCCATACCTCACCTGCAGGGGTGGAGACGATGCAGTGAGTAGGGAATTCTAGGTAATAGAGTGTCAAACATTAGCAGGCTGACTTCACGCATGAGCAGGCTGGCCATCACAAAACCCAGCATCGATTGGGAATGAATGTCAATTCCAAAATTGTGACCAAATGGAAGGAAGTCAGGATTGCCTTCAGGGGAGTATCTGGAAGCTTATTAGAACACAGGAATGAAACACTATGCACCCCTCTGGTTGGGGGCATGATAGTGCAGTTAGCGAATCGTGACATGCAGCATGCTGCCCACGATGAGGACCACCTCCCCCGAAATATGGCATTCTCTTGTCCCAGAAATCAGTGTTCATCAAAAATGAAAATGGAGAGAATCTCTCCTGGTGCTTCAGGTCTGGTAAAGCTAACCTGCAGGTGTGGCTAACTTTTCTTAACACTCCCCTTCCAATTCCCTTTTTTAATTGAATTCCATCTGGCTGGACGTGCAGGAAGTAGGGGTGGGCCTGGTTCCTGTTCTTCCTATCTTTCTCCTTTTAAAGACCAATTTGGCTACCCAGCCCCCATCCCGCCTATCGGTCTGAAGCTGCATTTGTTCTCCCACCAGATGTTTCTTTGTCTCCTTACATGCCACTTCACACCTCATCCCTGCAGTTTGGATCAGCATATCAAAGGCTGGCCTATCAGGAGAGGCTGTTTCAGAGCTAGATTGAGGAACATCGGGAAAGCAATTTTGACACTTTAAATTAACATTTTAGCTCATTCCTGTCAATGGTTACACTTTATTAAAGTTTATTAAAGCCTTCCCTTGTTAGCCTATGGAGCTAATGTAATATAATATGGAAAATGAAACCGGACGTATTTCATTCACCTTTCATATGAAACATATTTTATAAAGTTCCTGCTTATTTTATCGTGGCACCGTACCCATGCAGCACCTAGGGTGGACCTTAGGGGTAGCTTAAATGCAAAAATAAGGTAGTTTAAGACGTTGACAGTACCTTTAATACCTAAGCTGAATTTAGATATAGGTATGTTTATTTATTTATTTATTCATTTTTTACATTTCTAGAGCGCTCTGTTACCCGGAGGTGTCCTGGTGCTAACAGATTAAATTGGTGTGTGTGGGTGGGTGCTTTAATGGGTGAAGAGCCAAGTCTTCAGCGCCTTTCTGAAGGATAAGAGATCAGGCAGTTGTCTAATGTGGAGGGGAAGCTTATTCCAGGCTACTGCAGCTCCTAAGGAAAAGCTCCTGCCTCCCCATCTTGCTTTCTTGACTCTGGGGACTGATACTAATGCCTGCTGACCAGATCTGAGAGATCTTGCTGGCCTGTACCAGAAGAATAGTTCCTTCATGCATCTAGGGCCCAGGTCGTGCAGTGCTTTAAAGACCACACAGAGTGCCTTGAAAGTAATTTGTTTCCGCACTGGCAACCAGTGAGGTTTTGCCAGGTCCTGAGCCACCGATGCAAACTTGGGTGTATCTGTTATCAGGCGTGCGGCAACATTCTGTAAGGTCTGGAGTTTATTTAGTATGCCAACTTGAGCGTTCAGCATAAGACTATTACAGAGGTCTATCCGAGATAGGATTAGACCGGTGACCACTGTTTTTCTATGCTCTTGCTAAAAAAATGGTAGCACTTTCCTAATTGTTTTAAGGACAAAATGGGTGGATGAGACCAGAGCGTTGATTTGAGGTTTAAAAGATAGTGAGTCATCCACCAGAATTCCCATTTCTTTAGACCACCATCTCGGGGACCAGAACTTGTCTTTGGAACCAAAGATTAGCACTTCAGTCTTCGAGGAATTTAACTTAAGACAGTTTTGAGCCATCCAAACCCCTACTTCTCGCATGCGGTCTTTGAACCTATCCGCAGTGCTGTCTATGTCCCCCGGCCTCAGAGACACCACTATCTGCGTGTCGTCCGCGTAAGCTGTAAGGTTGAAACCGAAGGTTCGAATTATCGGAGCTAGAGTGGAAACATAGACATTAAAAAGGGTCGTGCTCAGGGAGGAGCCCTGGGGCACTCCGCAAGGAAGCGAAAAGGGGCGAGATTCAAAATCCCCCAGAGCCACCGTCTGAGTCCTGCTGGAGAGGAAGGCCTGCAAGATCTTCAGCTCCTTACCTTGAACTCCGCAGGCCCTCAACCGGTCCACCAACAACTTGTGATGGACCGTGTCGAAGGCCGCGGAAAGGTCCAGCAGGGTCAGGGCGGCTCTACCTCCTCCATCCAACACTCTTCTGATGTCTTCCACTGATTTGATTAAGGCGGATTTCGTGCTATGTTCTGCACCGAAACCATGTTGGCAAGGGTCTAGATGTTCTCCTGTTCTCAAGAAGGTGCTTAACTGCGTGTTTAGAAAGCCTTCTACAATTTTAGCTGGAAGGGGCAATCTTGCAATAGGCCGATAATTATTTAGGTCGGCTATGTCCAAATTGTTTTTTTTTAAGGAGAGGTAAAATGGAGGCTCGTTTCTATTTTGCAGGAAATTCCCCCCTATCCAGCATAAGATTTATGAGGGGGGTGAGTCCGGCTGCAACAATGACTGGCGCTAATTTAGCGATGGCGGCCGGGCAGGGATCATGAGGGGAGCCTGATTTTATCTTCTGGAGTCGGCTAATTACATCTTCCTCACTGATTTGGGAGAAAAATAGAAGTTTTTCTCGTCCGTTGTCTGATTCTGCATTATTAGTGGGAGGTTCCGCCAGCACTTTTATTTGACTGTCTAAGGGAGAGAAGATTTTTTCAACTTTTTCGCAGAAAAAGGTAGCCAGCTTCTCACAAAGAAGCAGGCTGGGGGGTGCCTCTATAGTCTTGGGGACTGCCAGAGCAGACACCGTTCAAAAAAGCTCCTTCGGGGCATTGCTGGCTTCTTTAACCTTCTTCGTAAAGAAAGCTCTCTTAGCTTGCTGGATCTTCTCTTTATACGCTCTTTGCTCAGTGTTCAGAATTTTTTTATCTGACTCGCTAAAGGTTGTCCGCCAGATTTTTTCCTTTTTTTTGCACTCAACTTTATGGTCCCTGATCTCATCGGAGAACCAGGGGGCGGAAGGAGTAGACCGTGTGGGGAGAAAGGTTTTAGGGGGAGCCAGTTGTAAACATGTATCCTCAAGCCATCTCGTGTAGGGGCGGGTAGCTTGTTCCGAATTTCCTGAGAGCGGCTCCAAGGTTGTCATACCAATTGTAATACCAACTAATTGCCATATAGCTTTTAACGTGTGCACAGGCTCTGCACCTGGTTAGCAGGGCCCAGGGCACAATTAGAGTCAGTAACCACCTTTATCATTCAAGAATTCAGGGTGATCAGGGCAAAAAGGGTGACTTTCTCATACTTAAAGAAGCTGTTGAAAAATAACTTGAGTCCTTACTTAAGCACTATATCATTGAGCTCCACTGGTCCAACTCCATGGGTTTCTCCCATAGTGGTAGTACCCCGAAAGGACAGTGAAGGAGCTGTACTGATTTTTGTGGATATGTGTCAAGTGAACAAGGCAAAAGAGAACAACATTCAGATATGTAGATTGCAGACATTATAACACAATTTTATGGTGCAAAGGTGTTTTCTAGCTTTGATATGAATAAAGTGTATAATCAGTTGGAACTCAAGGACAACTGCAGTTATATTAGAACCTTTTCTACACATGCTGGTCTGTTTCATTAAGAAAGACTACGTTTTGGTTCCTCATCAGCTTCAAAATGTCATTCAATGTAGCATACAGCCTATCATGAATGCTTACAATTATAGTAATGACATATTGATTTCTGGAACTACACATAAGGAGCATGATAAAGTCCTCACAAAAGTGTGCAATTTGATAGCTGAAGCTGGTTTAACTTTGAAAGCAGAGTAATGTGAGTTTTGGCCATGTCTTTTCTGATGGGGACATGACACTCAACTACCAGTCCACCACAAAATGTTTCCATGTTACGTTCATTCCTTGGCACGGCCAGCTAGATACATATGAGTTTTTGCCACTGCCACTGTCAGTGCACTATTAAGAATCTTGATGAAAAATTATTTTTATTATCCTTGTTCACCTGAATGCGAGCAAATCTTCCAGAAAATCAAACAAGCTATTGAAAATGCTACTGAAATGGGATACCTTGATCCAAAGTTTCAAACTGAGTTTTTTGTTGATGCTTGCCCTGTCTAATTAGGCACCATCCTTGCACAGCACTTGGGAAGTGTGGTATTATACTGTTATATGATAAATATAGAGACCCATCTCTATTCCACGGGTACTAGGAAGAAACTGGAGTAAAATTTCTCAGGCCTCTAATGAGGAGTATATTGAAGCAACGCCATAGCAGAGAGGGCTTACCGTGTCCAGAGTCCGGTGTACAGAGGATTACAGCGCCGTGAGGGCAACGGCAGTGGCAGTGTAGCGGGAAAGCGCAAGGTCACAAGCCCAGCAGTGACTACAGCCCCCAGCAGCACCAGGGGCGTCGCGCCCGTGACGCCGAGGGAGCGCCAGGAGGCGTTCAAAGGGAGACGCCGCCGGGAGCCCTGTGAAAGCAACGCCACAGCAGAGAGGGCTTACCGTGTCTAGAGTCCGGTGTACAGAGGATTACAGCGCCGTGAGGGCAACGGCAGCGGCAGTGTAGCGGGAAAGCGCGAGGTCACAAGCCCAGCAGTGACTACAGCCCCCAGCAGCACCAGGGGCGTCGCGCCCGTGACGCCGAGGGAGCGCCAGGAGGCGTTCAAAGGGAGACGCCGCCGGGAGCCCTGTGGAAGCAACGCCACAGCAGAGAGGGCTTACCGTGTCCAGAGTCCGGTGTACAGAGGATTACAGCGCCGTGAGGGCAACGGCAGCGGCAGTGTAGCGGGAAAGCGCGAGGTCACAAGCCCAGCAGTGACTACAGCCCCCAGCAGCACCAGGGGCATCGCGCCCGTGACGCCGAGGGAGCGCCAGGAGGTGTTCAAAGGGAGACGCCGCCGGGAGCCCTGTGGAAGCAACGCCACAGCAGAGAGGGCTTACCGTGTCCAGAGTCCGGTGTACAGAGGATTACAGCGCTGTGAGGGCAACGGCAGCGGCAGTGTAGCGGGAAAGCGCGAGGTCACAAGCCCAGCAGTGACTACAGCCCCCAGCAGCACCAGGGGCGTCGCGCCCGTGACGCCGAGGGAGCGCCAGGAGGCGTTCAAAGGGAGACGCCGCCGGGAGCCCTGTGGAAGCAACGCCACAGCAGAGAGGGCTTACCGTGTCCAGAGTCCGGTGTACAGAGGATTACAGCGCCGTGAGGGCAACGGCAGCGGCAGTGTAGCGGGAAAGCGCGAGGTCACAAGCCCAGCAGTGACTACAGCCCCCAGCAGCACCAGGGGCGTCGCGCCCGTGACGCCGAGGGAGCGCCAGGAGGCGTTCAAAGGGAGACGCCCCCTCTCGCCCCGCGAGTCGCGCGCGGGAAGCGCCCGGGAGAAGTCCGGGACAAGGGCGCGACAGTCTTAGACAGTCCCAGACTGGCCAGGACTGGACTGGGCCACCCCCCTTACCACCTGCTGTAAACAAGTAAGAAAGTACTTAAATAACGTGCATTATTACGTCTGCTTCTTTGTGGAGTCACTTCACATAACATTTATGCATGATACAAATATAGGAATAAAAGTAATTTCATTCATTTGCCATCTTCTGTGTCCCTAGTCAGCTCAATAGGGCTGTGCAGGAGGGGCTCACGCGCATTACCCTTATTCAAACGGGGTATTCTGCAACGCAGCCTTTTGTATGTCAAAAAACATGTCTAGAAAACAGCCCCCCCCTAATACCAAGACTATTGATAATTATATGGTTAAAGTGGTCACTAAAATCAATGATAAAAGGAGGCAGTCATTGGGTCTAAGTCAGTCACCCAATTTACAGCTACTCAGTCCAACTCAAAGCCCCCACCAGTCGCTTTCCTTAGCTTCTGATGTGACCACCAATCTGATAGATATAACAGTCCACTCTGATCACAATCTTGATGAACAAAACAGTCTTTTATTGGACAGTGAAGCAAATGCAGTGCCACCAGAAATAGAAATTAACTCTGATCCTGAGAATGAGATCTTGGCTCATAAACCTGACGACCTATCATCTCACGAACAGGAATCCCGACCTGCGAGAAGAGATAGAAAAGTCCAACAAAAACAGACAGGTTTACGTTCAGCAAATAGGAGGAAAAAAGCTACACCTGTAAGGAAAAATAAGGCAAAATTTACTGAAGAAGGAGAAAATGATGCCCCGGAAAAAAGTCATCTGGTCAAAAACTATAATGAGGATGATTTGCTGCAGAAGATAACAGACATCATTGACTCAAAAATTAAAACAATTATCAAGCCCCTAGTCGCCAAGATTGACAAACTGAATGCAGAACTAAAAAAAATGAGTGGGCTTCAGTCCAAGGCAGTGGATGAGGTTGACAAGCTAAGCACTTTGGTGACACAGTTGGGAAAGTCAGCTGAGAACAAGGTGAAGAATTCCATCGAAAAAGACAGTGGCCCGACAGCCTCAGTATGTCCAGCTCAAAATGTGATAAATCCTAGCATTCAGTCTCTGGCTACTGACGGAGCACCATTGACAATAAGTATCCCGCCAGTAATATGCCAGGAAACAGATCCTCTCCAATTTATTGAAGAAGCTTCCCCAGTGGTATTGGTGCTGGCCAATGTTCCTCCGCCAACGGATTTACAAGCGGAATCTCCAGCATCTCTGTTGAGCAAAGCATTGCACTGGCTAACAAACAATATGCGAATGGGCCCAGGAAGCAAAGACCAGCTTGCATGTGATATTAAATCCACGAAAAGGGTGGCTTGGATAGGGAATCGGCCGAAAAGGTTTAAAGGAGACTGCGTTATAGTGACTTTCCGCCACGCAGCCGTCCTACCTAATGTTTTGAATTATATCTTCCCCCCGCAAAGAAGAGCTGGGTCTGTTGTTCCTCTCACTTTAAATTTTTTTTACGGGGAACAACAGAATGTAACATTTCTAAATACTCCGGGACCTATGTGGGATACCGTAAGAAGCAACAGAGGATTTAGGGCTCCTCCTCCTAACGATTGGGGCATTGGCTTGAGAAACAGATACGAAGCCTTAGCAGGACTAAATGACTGCGACTGACTGGGCAGAACTAATTCTGATTTAACCATTCCCATTGGTGGTCAACTAGCGGGCGAATTGATAGCTCAATCAGATTCTGTTACTACTGATTTATTGATAAATGCTAATAATATGCAGGGTGATCATGTTGACATAACCAATGATTATCATCATATTGGTGGACCAGACCATGCTGAAACTAGTGATCCAAATGTAATTGTATTGGCTGACGTGGCCACAAATATGATCAATGTAAGAGCAAATGATTTCACTCAACAACAACATAGGGTCAGACAACTGAGTAATAGTGAACCAAACAATGACAATGTATCTGCACAATATACTCTATTGTCCTGGAATATTGCAGGCTTGAACAGCAAAATTCCTTCACAGGACTGGCAACATTTCCTGGACTCTAAGGACATAATCCTTTTACAGGAAACATGGCAGATACATCCAGACCCTGTTCAAGGCTACTTACATTTCTTTGTCCAAGCTACACCTAGCCTACGAGGAAGGCCCAAAGGTGGCCTGGTAACTTGGGTTAAACAGAATAATGATTACTCAGCTCTGCAATTGGTCACTAATAGCCCAGATATATTGCAGGTTAAACTACAGCGACCGTTATATAAGGACCTGTATATATTCAATATCTACTCAAGGGGTTTGCCAGGGGGTAAATGCACTGAGGCTGTAGAACAGCTAGATTCCCTCTTAAAGCAACACTGTTTGAATGCTAATGTTATTGTGGGTGGCGATTTTAATTGTTGTTTTGAACCTTTAGATAAGCATGATGTAGATCTTATGACAGAAGAGGACTATATCTGGGATATCCCCCAGCTTTGCTTAGTACCCATCAGAAAATGGTCTGAGGCCGCATTACAATTAAAAGTCCTGTGTGTTGAGGCAGGGTTACGGGCCACCAATGGTAGAACGAGCTCGGATAAACAGGGTGCCCCCACCTTTTCTAATGGCACTTCACAAAGTCATATAGATTATATTCTGGTTAATAAAGAGAACTGGGCCAGTGTTATAGACATTTGGATTAAGCCAAGGGTGGAAAGCGACCACGACCCTTTAGTCATGACATTTAAATTGTTTGACCTATCTAAAAAAGATGAATTAAGGGAAAATGTTGAGATAAATCTTTCAAACGACAATAGACGTGTTAGATGGTCAATCTGTGCAGCCAATGAGGAAAGCATATCTGCTATGAGGGACTTAACAATTGAGGCCATTAGTGAAGCAAGGAGTGTAACTATTATGGATACCTCAGTGCTTGAAATTAGTAAGGTCCATGATGAATTTTTTAACAAATTAAAACCTTTTTTTGTTAAAAGAGTCACCAAGAAGCAGCGTAGGCCAGTAAAAAAGGAAGATCAGTGGTACGATAAATCCTGCTCGGTTGCCTATAAGGCACTGTCTGAAGCTGTAAAGACAAGAGACAAAAATAAAATAAAGGATGCCCGAGTTACTTATAAAAAAGTTCAAACATGTGCAAAAAAGGACTGGGAGGAAGGCTACTGGAGGGATCTCCTCAAAGCTAGCGGGGAAAGATCTATGACGCCCTTCTGGAACATTGTCAAATGGGGAAGGGGGGCGTTAAGAGGTGAACCCATGAACAATGTTCCACCTGAAGCATGGGTATCCCACTTTGCGACCCAGTTTGCTGTAGAGGATGGTGAAGTAGAGGAGTGCTTGGTACAAGTAGACAATCAAACGAGCTACCTATCCTTCACCAAAGATGATGTTTTAAAAACCTTGAATACTATCACTAAAGCCAGAGCCCCGGGCCCTGACTTCGTCCCAGCAGATCTATTTTTGCACGACAAAGATTTATGGGCTACTTATATTCAATTGCTTGCCAATGGCATTGCGAAGGGCTCGCCTATTCCTGAGACCTGGAAGGGAGCCGAGATCATCCCGATCTATAAAAAGGGGGCATGCTCGGACCCAGGCAATTATAGGCCCATTAGCCTGATCGCATGTATTCAGAAAGTATTGGTAAGACTTCTATTGCAGCGAATTCATGGGTGGATAGACGATCAGGACATACTGTCACCTCTGCAGGCAGGCTTTCGTAGCCATACTAGTAACATTGATCAAGTTTTTAGATTTGTGTTATTATACTGGCTCGTGGTTTTAATTGGGGGGGGATGCTCTTTGCTGCTTTTGTCGATTTAAAATCGGTTTTTGATTTAGTCCCCCGCCACAAGTTATGGAATATATTGCAAGAGCAGGGTATTCCAAATGAAATTCTTTATTTACTAGTTAGAATGCATGAGAACAATTACGCTCAAGTTCGCTGGAACCAGCAGGGTAGTGTCACGGATAAATTTTCTATTGCGAAGGGAGTACGTCAAGGATGCGTATTAGCTCCAACGCTCTTTTCGCTATACATCAACAGGGTGATCAGGTACTTTGAACATCAATCCACAGATGCCCCAAAGTTGGCAGGAAGACTGATCCCCCTGTTGATGTTTGCGGATGACACCCTGTTGATATCAAAGACACAGCAGGGACTCCAGAGAGCCATTGGCGTTTTTGAAACGTTTTGCAGAGACCATGGTCTTGTCATTAACACAAGCAAAACAAAATTCATGGTTTTGCACAAACGAAGACATATCAGAGGGAAGGTAACTATGGGCGGGGTCCAACTAGAACAGACCCAGGTCTTTAAGTATCTTGGAATTAACTTGTCCTATAATCTAGACTGGAAAGAACATACAAATGAGCTAGTAATAAGACATGCTCAACTAACAGGAGCCCTTACCAAGGAACTTTACTCTTCATATACTAAACCTATCAAACCGGCAATAAAAATTTATAATGCAAAGGTAGGAGCGGCAGTCCTATATGGGGCAGAACTCTGGGGGCCCAGTAATCTCACAAAGTTGACGGTTGCTCAGAACAAATTTCTCCGCAACATTACTGGTTTACCTATGTCAACCCCCTTGATACCTTTAAACTATGATCTTGGATTCTATAGCTTTGAGGACATGGCAAGGTATAGATCAGCTGCCTACTGGAGAAGGTTATGGGTAACCCCAGAACTCTCCCAGTATGCCCAAGGCTTTTTAGATGTTAGAACCCAGGATAAAAGTTGTAAAATAGCCTGGATGAGGGATGTAAGAGCTATATACAGGGCGATGGGACTATCTCAACTTTGGGATGATCCTATAAGTAATGTATTTCCACCCAAAAAAGTATTTCGAGATCTATATTGGAGAATGATAGAGATCAACTGCTTTGGGAAATGTACTGTTCGATCATTTACTTATGATTTTCTAGATCTCAAACACTCACCGGCCCTAGAGCCTTATTGGGATTGGATCACTGTTCCAGGGGACCGGAAGAGGTATCACCAATTCAGGGTGGGGACTCTGCCGTTAAACTCTTTAACTGAGAATTGGCATAAGAGTCATACTTCAAGGTGCCCCTTCTGCAATGATCACAAGGAAAACATTGGTCATGTGTTGTTTGTCTGCCCCGAATATAGTGCCCCAAGGCGATCATGGCTGAAACCGATCTGTGTACAGTTAGGTCTTAGAACTGCAAATGAGGCTCTTAGGATCTTAAGAAATGATGCATCACAGCCCGTTGTTATAGCCATGTCAAAATTCTTCCACTGGATGTGGATAATTCGGGCACGTAAAATGAGGCTGGATTAATTATAGGCTAGCTACTGCTTCATCTGGTATGTTTATACATTGTATTAAAAAATAATCAGTTCCGTATACTGTACTAGTAACATGTGTATTTTTGCATCTTTGCACTAATGAATTAGTTTTTATACTTGTTTTTAAAATTCTGCTTCTTCTTAATAATTTTTAACTGATAATATGTAAAAATGTAAATAGGATGTTTTAGGGTGATATTTATTTATTCTTTTCTTTTCATTTAGATCAAATTAATTCAATGTGGATCTTGTTTCATTGTGGGATAGGGAGTGGGGTTCTAAAAACAACAATCTTTTTTAACTGTAAAATGTCTTTTATGATTGAAAAATATCAAATAAAGACTATTTTGAATTTGAATTTGAGTATATTGAAGACAGTAGCCCGCTGACAATTTAGATGTCCGTATTACTAATCTGAACACCTGGATTGTTAAGGCTATTGAGACATTGGCCCCTCTTAGGCCAATAAAGACTTTTAGAGCCTCGCCTACAGCCCCTTGGTATTCTGACGAATTACGTAAACAAAAATCAATTTGTAAAATATTGGAAAGACGGTGGAGATCTGGATATACTGAAGAACAAAAATTAGAGTATCGTAATGCACTTAAAGATTATCGCAAACAGATCATCATGCATAAAAGAGATTTTCTAGCAGAGAAGATCAACAAAGCTAGTAATGCTCCGCGAGAAATCTTCTCTATTGTTAGATCTTTTACAGATCCTCAGGCCTTAATCCAGCAACAGCCCGCCTCCCAAGAACTGTGTTCTCAGTTGTCTGAATACTTTGATGATAAGATTACCCAGATTCAGGACTCATTCCCCACCAAGGCGAATACTAATGCAATGGTGATTTCACCTGATAGTACTCCAACTGGTCCTATCCTCACTGATTTTGCAGCGATATCCGAAGAGGCCTCCCTGCAGGAACTACTTAGATGCAGGTCAGGTTCCCCAGGAGATCCCTGGCCAGTAAAACAATTTAAAGCCTTGGCTCCTTTCCTCAACCCTTACCTCAACACTATTTGGAACGCTTCCCTTAGTATGGGCTGTTATCTGGAGGTGTGAAAACGGGCTTTTATAGTTCCCATCCTAAAAAAGGCCAATGCTGACCCTGGAAATCCAGCTAACTATAGGCCAATATCCCTCCTTCCGGCCCCAGCCAAGATACTCGAACGACTAGCCCATCAGCAAATTGCGAATTTTATTGAGACCTATGGTCTTTTTCATGACTTCCAACATGGCTTCCGTAAAGGATATAGTACTGAGTCTGCCCTCATAGAGATGGCAGACTCAGTTCGATGGGCTCTGGACCGAGGATCTCGGGCGGTGTTGGTGCTGCTGGATTTATCAGCGAGTTTGCAAAAACAACATTCAACACCGTCTCCCACCCAATCTTACTGGATCGATTGAAAGCCGTAGGAATCCAGGGCAATGTCCTTAAATGGATTAGCTCTTTCCTGTCAAACCGCTCACAACTGGTTCATACTCCCCCTTTCTTTTCCACTCCCAAGCCACTGAAATGGGGTGTTCCCCAGGGCTCTTCTTTAAGCCCCCTACTTTTTAATGTTTACTTTTCCCCGCTTGCAGACTTGATTTCTAATTCCGGCATTAAAACCACCTCTTATGCCGATGACATTCAATTGCTTTTTACTTTTGACAATTCATCCACTCTTACCTTTGACCCCCTCAAATCTTGCATCAGAAATATAGCTCATTGGATGGATCTTAACTCTTTGAGATTAAACGCAACTAAAACAGAGGTGCTTTTCTTCAATCAGCCTTCCCCTCTTGATCCCAATATCTGGTGGCCGGTAGATCTGAGCCAAGCACCATCCCCTAAAGAGTCAGTCAGGAATCTTGGAGTACGCTGGGACCAACAGCTGTCATTGAACTTACAAATTTAATCAGTTTCAGCTGCCTGTTTCTCCAAGATTAAAACCCTTAAAAAACTCATTAATTATCTCCCATGTGACCATCGAAAAACAATAGTCCACGCGCTGATTATCTCCCACTTGGACTATGCGAACGGCCTATACTTGGGTTTAGCTACTGGCCTTTGTCATAAACTCCAAATGGTTCAGAACGCTGCAGCCCGCTTGATTGGGGGCTTCTCGCGTAGACAGCATATATCTCTCTACCTCCGTGAACTGCATTGGTTACCCATAAGCAAACGCATTGAGTTTAAGGCTATGACACTTGCCTATCGCTCTACCCAGGGTTACGGTTCTGCTCATCTTAGATCAGTTCTCCGACCTTACTGTAATTCTCGCTCACTTCGCTCCAACTCTAAAAGCCTCTTGGTCACCCCAAGATTTAATAAATCTCGCTCTGGAGGAAGAACATTTGAACTTGGCGCCGCCCAGCGCTGGAACAAACTGCCTCTTAATTTACGCTTGAGCAAGACTGAACTAGAATTCCGTAGCTCTCTGAAAACTTTTCTTTTCTCCCGTTAATCCGCTTTTCCTTGGTTCTTACCTCAGGCCTTCAGTCAATCAGCGCCGGGACACCCCGTTGGGGTAGCTGAGCGCTTTACAAAAGACACAAAATAAATAAATAAAAAAAATGCATTTAATGTATTCAATATATTCATTTAATATAATGATGGTCCATAATCATATCACACAACATTTGTATCACTCCAAAGATAAGGTGCTCCTATATAATGATGGCCCAGTGAAGGTGAGTAAGTGACAAGAAAAGTGTGATTGTGTTATATACATGTAACTGATTGGGACAGTATGTTGTTACAAATGGCACTCATGACATGAGTATCAGAAACCACAGTTAGAATTAAAACTCTGTCCACATATGTTATTGTCAACATTCAACACCTTGGCATGATTATTTATATTGGGGTCATCATCAGGACACAATAATGGTAGAAGACACCATAAAATTGGGACAAAGATACCGACAAATGTAGAAGAATCATATGCAGCTTGATGGAAAAGTCTCAGCAAATTGTCTTACATAAGCATGTAACAGTGCCACTCGTGTTCCATCTGAGCACCAAACATGAATTTCTGGTTCAATAAATATTTAAGTGTCCAGCAGTTTGGTCAAAAGTCATGTGTTCTCTAAATCACGTATAGAAGACTTTGCAAAGTTGTGGAAGAGAATCATATTAATTAATCGCTCTGTGTGAGAAGAAAGAAAATTACCTTGTTTGAATGTTGCAAAACAATTCTCCCCTGCTCAGGGAATAGTTTACTGAGTGGTGCTATTTATAGTCACCAAAAGCACTTGCTTGTATGCTTCCAGTAGATTCTTTTGTCCCCAAAATTAACTTTGTCACTCATAGAGGATATTGGAATTGAAGAGTGTGAAGGCTGGAGCAAATTGCTTAGTCACAGCCCAAGAGGGTGCCTATAAATAGCACGACTCACTGAACTATCAGATTTACCCAAGGTAACCTCCCATCAAGCCCAAGTCAGAGATATGTAGTCAGGCAAGTCCTGCGACCCACACTCATGCCTATCGAACACCAGGTCACAGGTATAGTCTCTCTTAACCCAAGGACAAACCCTAAATGATTCCAGTGATAGATAGTTGCATGACAAACAGGTCAGAGGCAAATGGCTCCATTAAAACACGATTGACCAAAGAGTTGCATTCCGCAAAAATTCCACAAAGCTAAATTCCACATGTAGATGGAAACACTCAGCCAATAAGAATACGGCATGGACACTACACGTAGTGAGCACCTGGCCGTCTTGTTGGACATTTAGACACATATACACTGGCCCACACTAGCTCTCCCAGAGCTCGAGAGCCATCTGTGTCCTCATCCGATGCTCAAGCTTGTTAATTTATGACTGAGATGCTTTTAGGTAATGCATAATTCGTTTATTGTACCTCACAAAATGTACATAATACCAACTTCTGGCCACTGTGTTTAATTAAATTAACTTGTTCCAGTTTTGCCAAATGCCTCCTGTCTTTTCATTTCTTTAAGGTACATTTATATCTAAAAAACATATTGGTAAGCCAAAAAGGAGGCATTGGTTCATTGAGCCCGACTGCTGCTGAAGGAAGGACCCCAGCCCGAATGAATTCACATTGGTAGAGAGATCGGTGAGCAGATGCCATAATTGATTAGAAGTTGCGCTGAATCCATAGGGCAGAGGTTTGTCCAGAGACTGCGGTCACAGGGTAAGAGAATACATCTGATCATTATTCCCAGCATGTGGCGTGTCGCAAACTAGGACAAGGGCATAGATCACCTTTGTTTTTTCCTAGTCATCACACTAGAAGGCAGCAAAGGTAACTACAGGTTTATTTTTAGTATTTGATCCTGGGCATGGAAGCACATGGTAAGACTCATACCTGGGTGTCAATAAGGGAACGCTTGGACCGTTGGGCGTGGAATAGGGTACCCCTCCTCCCGGGTGTCAGTAAGGAATCACTTGGACCACTGGGTTTGGAAGCAGTCAGTATGCTTAGACTATGGGTGTGATATAAAGCTATATTCATCAACAAGAGCTAGCTACCTGAAAAGGTTTATGTGTCTGATAATTTGAAAGATAATTGTCTTTACAAGAAAAGCTATTTGTTTTTTTAAAAAGCCCTCACCCACCAACCTGGTGGCATGCTCAGTTTTCGGACCCACCCGAGGTACCGAGTATGCCTCAGGTGTGCTGTGATGCCTGATTACAGCAGAGCAGGTTTTGTCAAGTGAGTGTGCAGTGATGTGATTTGTTTGCGGTTAAAAGAAGCTGTCCTGGAGGTCCCAGTCCATTAATTTATTAATGGGCCCCAGACAAGGCTTTTGGACGTGGTTGGAAAGACTTATGGTGTCCCACGTCCTGTGTGGTCAACTAGTTTTAGCAGGGCCTTGGGTTAAAAACTGGCTTTCTTCAGGACCTATATGTGAGGGAGTGAAACAAGGGGCTACTAAGTAGTGAGCACCTTATGTGAAGCACTCACTAAGGTGCTATATATGTAAGAAGAGGTTTTCCTCTTGGTTTGTACCTGTGGAGAAAAAGGACACGGGACAAACAAAAAGACACATAGTTCATGAGCCACATGTTCAGGCACACAAATGAAGGTAGTGGTACCTGGTGCCTACATTGTGAGTGGTTGGAACCGACAGTGCGTCCCAATGAGTCGGTTGGTGAGAAAATGCTGCGTAGTCATTTTATGCAGTAATGGTGCTTGTACCTGAGGGTGGACACTGCAATATGCAATGGTGTAAAAGGCAAAAAACTTGTTAAGAAGTGAGCGCTTACTTCCTAATTAAAAGAACAAACATCATGAGTCTCAGGCGGAGATATGTGATACTCATTAATTCTATAAGGATACAGACAGTTAAGGATTAGGATACTGCTGTGGGGAAAGTTAGGGGCTCTCAGTAAGCGGTAAAAATGCACACTCGGGGGAAGCCCTGTGGCTGTACCGCGTTGAGATCTCTCCCGTTTTCTCACTTACATGGTGTAATCACTGGATCTGCTGCTGCACCTGTTCTGTCCCACCTTGAGCTCAGTTGAGAGTGAGACTGGGCTACCGAGCTGTTTAAGTTGGCTCATCGGTTCACAGCTGAATCCCATTGTTCTGGGGGGCGTGATTTACCATGCGAGTAGCGTCTGGTAAAGCAAAATGAAAGAACTGATAGGGAAGACACACTCATACTGTTTCTGTCTACACTCATGGATAAAGTTATGATCATAATTTAATTTCATTGTGGGCAAACATAAATGACCATAAAAGATTATGCTTCATAGCGGGGAAAGAAATGCGAGCGCATCTGCTGCCATAGGCATTGGCGCGAGGTGCAGGTTCCGCTTTGAGGGGCAGTCTCAGCCACGGCGGAGCTCTGCGTGCGTTTCTGTAGTCATATGGCACACTCATAGATAAGGTTATGTGGTGGCACACTCATAAATAAAGTTATCTTCTAATCGTAATTCACATGTGGGGAACCATGAGCGACCAGAAGTGATGGTGAGCGCCTCTGATGCCATAAACATTGGCGCAAGGTGGGGGGCTGCTCTGAGTAGCAGTCTCCACCACAGCGATGCTCGGTGAGCACTCCGGTTGTTTTGTGTCACACTCATAGACAAAGTAAAGTTGTAATCATAAGTTTGGGCAAATAAAATTGACCAGGGAAGACTAGGAAACGGTATGTTTCATGAGTAGGGAAATGAAATGACAGCACATCTACTGCCGTAGGCATGGGCGCAGGGGCCGAATCGGGCACTACGTGAGACATGGTGTGAAATATGCCGCCTGGTAGTGCTATGCATGAGTCCCAAGTTGGTTGGGGTCAATATTCCACTGGTACAGTGCCTGAGGTGTATGTATGTCTACACAATATCTGTGTAGCTGACCCATTAGGCTGGTTCGTAAGTCCTGTGTAATAGTTGGGAGGATCAGTATGTGTAAGGCTCATTTAGCGGCGTAGGCTATTCCAGGGTATATAGTCATTAAGCCCATGGGTGTTGGTTGAGAGGCGGTAAATCCAGCGTTGCTCCTTAGTGAACAGTGTTTTATCGTTGTTGGTCTGGTTTGGTGCTATTTGTTCAATAACTGTCCAGAGCATGCCGTTAGGTGTGTGGCCTACTTGTAAGTAGTGGTCTATGAGCTTGCTGTTTGTTTTTTTGCAGGGGATCGTGCTTCTGTGTTCCACAATTCTGGTTCGCACTTTTCTTGTGGTCATGCCGACCTATCTGAGTTTGCATGGGCGCTCAATAAGGTATATTAGGTTGGCAGAGTTAAAATTGGTGTGCGTCATTTGTTGCCAGATTTTTCCAGGCTCCAGGTTCAGGGTCTTGCTGTGTTCCGTTAGGTGGCAGACACTGCAGTCACCACAGAGGTAGTGGCCGGCCACACGGGATAGGCCCGAAGTTGTGTGTAAGGTATTCTTGGATGGGGGTGTCGGGGTTTTGAGGCGAGTGGAGACCGGTTGGTACTTCAGACTACTCGCTCTTTTGTAGGCAAATAGATGTGGAGTCCAGGTCCTAGTGCCTGTGTTGAGGATCCTCCAGTTTTTCCGTAATATTTTGGGTACATGGTTGGAAATGCCATTATATGTGGTGATACAGGTTAGGGGTGTTGGTGTTTCTTTTCATGTGGTTTCTTCCAAGAGTGCTTCCCGGTTCTGGTTCCTAGCACGTTTTCTGGTGTTCTTTATTATCTTCTCAGGGTATCCACGTTCCTAGAATTTAATGCCAAATTTCTTGATTGCTGGTGGTAATCTGTGGTGGCGCTGCAATTTCATATGACACGCAGGAATTGCCCAAAAGGGAGATTCTCCCTGAGTGGGCGCGGGTGGAAGCTTCCAAACTGCAACAGTGAATTCCTGGCTGTGGGTTTGTAGTATGTGGATATTTTTAACTTCTTAAAAAAATAGTTTTTCTTCTAAAGACAATTATCTTTCGAATTATCAGACACAGAAAGAAACCTTTTCAGGTTGCTAGCTCTTGTTGATGAATATATATCCCCAGGGGAAACAAACTAGCTACTCTAGTTCCTCACTCTCTTGTTGATTACAAGCAGTGTGATATAGAGCTAACATCTCAATCTAATTTTTCAGTCTCAAAGGTTTTTTTGTGCTATCTGTCTCAATGCTGGTAGTATTTAAAAGAAGTGAGATGTAGGCAGTCAGTAAGCACAAGCCAAGTGTATGATATAGGGTGTAATTCAGAAGTTAGGGAACATTTGGGCCTTGGTGAATCAGGTGTAGCTTGTGTTTGGCCACAGTGGGGCAAAAGCTAACATGCTATTACTTTTTGTCCACACAAATTGTTGGTATTTTTGTCCGCCAAGCCAATATTGACAGGATATCGGGCTCAGAACGCTTTGCACATCATACTGAGCTTCCCCTCTCTTTGGGCAGTTGGCACTACAAGAGTGCCACATTTTTGGGACAAAAAAACAATTTTTTCTGCCAAACCACTTTTTGTTTCTTCTAGATTTTTCCATTTCTACAGTCATTGATGTTGTGGTGCTGTCGAAAATGTGCAAATCATGCTGCATGTTTAAATGTTATGTCATGGTATGACATGTTAGTGAGTCTCTGCATTATCAAAAAACAAAAAAAAATCTGAATCAAATGTTCACAATTGCTAGTTCACTGCTACAAATCAACTTGCACTGCTCTGAACTAACAATTGTGTTCTACTTCGGTCTGTTACTATGTAATGCAACGGCCAGGGAGGCTGATTGTTGGATCCCTTGCACCAGCTGCAGGTCAGCCCAGCACCATGTGACTCTGGGCAATAGTTTGCTTAATCTTCCTAAAGGTCCCCAGCGCCTTGATACCCTTAGGGGTGACTATTTTGCGCTTTTCAAAAACCGGTTTATTGAATTTATCTTTTGTTTGGTGCTAAATGTACTTTTTTTCAATGCAATAATTTTTCAGAAGAGCTCTTAACCACTAGATTCTTTTCGGTACCACCTTGTGTTCATGGTTTACTAATAATTAGAGTAGAATTTGTAATTGCTGAAAGAATCGCAAAGCAATTCAAATTTGCAAACTCCGAAAAACAAGTTCCCCAATCCATCATGGAGACTCCACTAAGCCACATGCAAGCAAGGTTCCCGCCTAGGCTAAGGTACTAGAGAAACACTACAACGAGTGGCCTGGCCACACCAAAGCCCACAAATTTCCCTGGCCTGAGGGGGGAATGTTTGAAACCAACACCATAGAACATACAAAGACCCACATACAAATCAGGTATATGGGACATAAAAAGGTACTATCCCCAAGGCTGTAAGTAAGGCATCTGCACCTCCCAGTCCATACACAGGCAGGGATGTGCCCTCACTGATGCCAGCCAACCCAATCGCAGCCGCACTGATTTACACCATTCACCAGTCAAAGAGGCTGCTGGTCCATCCCCCAGGGCAGAATCACGGTCCCACCAGCCTAGGTGCAGACAGCCCTGGCTCATTCCGGTGCTGGATCTCCTTGGGTCCAAGCCAAACAGGGAGCATATACTACAAAACATCCTACGATTTGCTATAAGGCCAGAGGGATGTTTGTGGCCATACTAAAAGGTGGTTTGACCAGTGGAGGGGAAGAAGGAGCGCCAGTCGCACAAAGTCTGACTCTGAAGAGAGAGGCACGGGCTGAACTCCACCCAGGCAGGACATTGGCATGCAGGAAGCATTAGGGAGTTAGATTGAGGCCAAGACATTGCCTAGAAGAACAGCACATAGCACTGAGAGAAGGAGCAACACAGGTGGGAGTTAGAGGAAAGGCGAGAGTTAAGGATCGAAAGAGAGAGAGCTTTCACCTGGAAAGCCCAGCAGGGAGGGGAAACAACTCCCCCACTCCTAGAGAAAGCAGGAGCTATGCCTCAGGCCCTACATAAAGATGAGTCTGGAGGCAGGCCCCTCACTGAGTCATACAAATCACCTGGCCAATGGCATAGAAGAGGGGCCGACCAGGAAATAAGTAGTCAGGAAAGCCTGACAGGGACACAATTACGACACAGAAGAAGCAACAAGGCACCCTTATGAGTGCATGAGGAGAACATTGACCAGGCTGTCCGACGATCCCCCCGAACATGTAGTCAGACAGACCAACCCTAGATAAATAGTGTCCGCAGAAGAATGTGTGGTCTTAGCGTGAACTTTTTGTCATCTAATGGCCGCTGGACCGAAAAGAAGGACCACCAGTGTGATCATCCATTGCCATAAAAGGGATCTTTCAAACACAAAGACATGACAATTGCAGAGGACTGCACTCGACATGGGGAGGGTACGTGAAATGGAACTACCCCTACATGCAGGAGGGCTTGAGTCGATGGGAGTGCTATGTCAAATAGAAACCAACATAGCTGTCCTGAGTCAGGATTTGCCAGCTACTGCAGAAAGATGCAGCATGAGCCATCTACATGCCTTGGGCACAGTTTGACAAAGAAGGGCTCAGTAATAAAAGGCCCACATTGATGTACAGGGCAGGAAAATGGATCTCATGCTTTGAAAAGAACACCGCAGTTATACGTTTTTGGTGGCATCAAACGTCTGCTCAGCAGACTCATTGGGGAACATACCTACCTGGCGTTCTCCCAAGTCTGCATCCCCACAGTCACGCTCATTAACACTGAGCATGACACTGCTGCATTTATCTCCTTCAGACATCAGATCTGGATGACTCTAAAGGAGATATTTCCTGACAGCCAAAATGTAGGAGAACTGATGACAGAGCATGAGGCATGGGGAGATCATGACTAAATTGCTAGACAGGAGGAGAGAACATGGGGGCAGGAGACAGGACTGCCCTGGACAGATATAGGTCTCCAGTTTGCATTCTTTAGTTCAAACAAAGGTGAGTTTTCTGTGGTTTGCAGAAGGTATGATCTGGAGTTTTGAAGCAGAAGCAAGAAGTGATCCCGGAAGTTGTCTTAAGAAGGTCAGGAAATGGCGCCAATCTGCCTTCAAAGCTGCAGGATTATGTTTTATGCTACGAGAAGATGGATCGCATGAATGTCTGACATAATATCGACAGACAGAATATCGAAATACAAAAATATCGGCACAAAAATATCGACATCAAAAATATCGGAATCATATCTTCATAAAGGTAAGTACAAAAATATCGAAAAAATAATATCGTAGTACAAAAATATCGGAATTAAAAATATCGTTTTTTTAAATGTATTAATAATAATGTAAAAATAATTTTAAAATACATATAATTTTACAAATATTAAATAAAAATATTAAAACAAAATTAAAACTAATACATATACATTTAAAATAAATAAAACACTAAATAATTTAATGTAATTTTATTTTGTTTAATGTTATTTAATTGATTTACTTTATAATTTTTTGTTTTTACCCTGTACGCCTGTACCCCAAAACCCCAAAACTGACCCTGAACCCTAAAAATATCCCTGTACCCCAAAAACCCAAAACTGACCCTAAACCCTAAAAATACCCCTTTACCCAAAAACTGAAAACTGACCCTGAACCCTAAAAATACCCCTTTACCCAAAAACTGAACACTGACCCTGAACCCTAAAAATACCCCTTTACCCAAGAACTGAAAACTGACCCTTATCCCTAAAAATACCCCTTTACCCAAAAACTGAAAACTGACCCTGAACCCTAAAAATACCCCTTTACCCAAAAACTGAAAACTGACCCTGAACCCTAAAAATACCCCTTTACCCAAGAACTGAAAACTGACCCTGAACCCTAAACATACCCCTTTACCCAAAAACTGAAAACTGACCCTGAACCCTAAAAATACCCCTTTACCCAAAAACTGAAAACTGACCCAGAACCCTAAAAATACCCCTTTACCCAAGAACTGAAAACTGACCCTGAACCCTAAAAATACCCCTTTACCCAAAAACTGAAAACTGACCCTGAACCCTAAAAATACTCCTTTACCCAAAATTAATTAATATTATTTAATTACCAATTAATTATTAATTAACAATAACAATAAAGTAAATATATTAGCACATTAGCTGTAATTAATTTAATTTAATAATTAATATTATTTTTCCCAATTAATTAATTAAGAATAACAAAAAATTATATATAACATTTTTTACTATAATTAATGTAATTAACTAATTAATATTAATTAATTACCAGCTAATTAATAATTAAAAATATGTACAAAATTATATTAATTAATTAACTAATTAATATACATTAATTACCAATTAATTATTAATTAAAATATGTACAAACATATATTAATTAATTAATTATTATTAAATTACTTCCCACCCTATTCCCCTATAAACCCATAACCCGCTACAGAACATATTTATCAATTAATCAATTAATTAAAATAATTAAAAATTATTTCTCAATTAATTAATTAATAATTCCTACTAATTAATAATTAATTTAACATAATTAAATTACTTCCCACCCTATTCCCCTATAAACCCACAACCCGCTACAGTAGTAAAAGACAATATTTAATTAAATTACATTAAAAATAAATAATAAAACATAATAAATACAATATAATACACACTAAATTTATTTAAAAATTGATATTAGTAACATCGAAGTTATTTATTTCGATATTATTGACATCGATATTTAAAACTTCGATATTACTGATATCATACTAATATCGATATTAAGACTGTCGATATTACTTACCTTCGATATTTTGTCCCATCGATATTTGAACTTCGATATTATTGTATATCGAAATTTAAAACTCAATATTTTTTCTGTGTACCGGATCGCATGAATTATGCTCATATGCATCCATGATAATTAGTTTATCATCATATTTTCTTATCCCTCTATAGCCATTATTTGCTAAAGAAATATAGAATTTGTAATCATAAAATGTAGTAGCTTAGTTCTGGTTATTTAAGCAACTTGTATGTTTCATTTATCATCATGTTTTGCATTTATTAGTTACAATAAATATAGTTTGTTTATTATTATTGTGTGCGGGGAAGATGTGTTGGGATCTCCTTCTTGCTGGGTTGGTGTAATGTGTAATGCATTATTATGCGTGAGACGGGAGTGTGTACGTTTGAATAGGGAGAGGCAGTTTATATGCACCTGCTTCCCTGTCAGTCTGTACTCCAAGATGCTTCTGAATAAATACTTGACATAAGTAATACTTGCGTGTCCAGCATCTTTATAGATCTCAGGTTGGATACACCAAATATATATATTGGTCTCAGTGAATGCCTGGAAGTTCCAATAGTCTCAAGGAAAAGATTTAAAAAGCATCCAAGCTGTCATCTGGCGTCCAAACAAAAAAGAGAGGACCATTGTAAGACCCCGTAGATACTCCTAAGATGTCAGGCAGTGGGTCAATAGCAAAGTCCAGTTCAGATCCACTTGCCAGCTGGAATGCTTTACAGGAATGTCCTCTTCAACTTCACTATGTTTCTGAAGCCATCCAGGTGATCAGTCTTAATATCCTTAGAGATATTTATGTCCTTGAAAGGGGTTACAACTGCCTTCAATCCTTCTCACAGGTTACAAAAGCCAAATGTACAGATTGAGTCAGCCTAGTATCATTTCACAAGTCCAGCAATGTTATGAGGATGAGTGGGTGAGGGTTCAGCTTTGTAGGGTGCACCAGCCTGTGGGTGGGGTACACTCTAAGACACTCCTAGTCCCTTTCTAACCAATGGAGTAAAGGTTCCCAGGCCTGTCGTTGCTACTTGAAAAGTAGTTCCTATTTGTTTTACCTCAATCATGTCTAAAATGCAAAGTGTCAGGGGAAATCCCAGATAACAAAGGTTTTAGGCCACACTAAAATTGGGCTCTGTAGCTGGGAGTGTGAATTTGCAAAGTATTAGATTAATACTAGAGTCAATCGACATTTAGCACAACCATCGTCCAGTTTGAAGCAGACACTGTACTCATAAGATGCTCTGAAACAGAAGTCTGATAGGATAAAAGTAGATTTCTTAAGCAAGCATGCAGGAGATACACAAGAATTGTCCTGGCATAATGTTAACTCTCTTTGAAAGGCATAAAATATTTGCTTGTGCTTTATACAAACCTGTCATGCAAGATTTGACACTGTGGTGTTAATCGCAGGGGCACAACCCCCTTCTTACATATTCAATTGAGCTCAAAGAAGTCATCTCTGCCCATTCTGGACAACCTATTGTGTTCTCCTGGAAGACATTTTACACAGCGTTCACAGTTCTTTCTGGGCTGAGCACAGGCTGGGAGATGGTGGTAGAAGGTAATGCTAGCCAGGTAAAGAGTTATTTCCCTAAAGTTGCCTTTCCTTAACATTTATTAAAAATCAGTCCCTACCATTGATTTGGATTTTTAATAATTAATAAAAATAGTGGCAACTTTATCTTTGTAGCTGCTGAAATTCCTGAGGCGTACTATTAGTATTTTAATCTGTGCTCTGGATTACTAGTAGGATAGGTAAGCCTGCCACAGTGGAAATAAGAGAGTTTTACCTGTAATTCAAAATAAACTTTATAAGAAACTATGAAAGCATAAAGATGCAAAATAGTTTACACATTCCCAATCGCAAACAATTGAGCAATTGGGCTTTATTGATAAAGAAGTTAGTTGCTCTAAAAAGAGTAATCGGCAATATAAAAAATTGCAGAGGGACCTTGTGAAAAGTAGAAAAAAAAAATATTTTGCAAGATGCATTGGCTAGACAAATTGTCACACAGGCGTTTCTTCAGTACTTCTGCCCAGTCATTAACATTAGGAAATGTGACTAGAAAGCAAAAGATATCTAACCAAAAATGCATTAGAGCAAACCTGTGGTGATAATTCTACCCAATATTAAGATATGTCTGCAAGCCAACCTTGACAAGTGTCATCTGGTTATTGACAACACTGCGGTTCACCAATGTCTTAGATACCTTCATTCTCTGTGCTAGGAAAGGCATTATTCTTTTAATTACCTTCTACAAATACAGTGAAGTAAGGCATGGTTCTTAAATATTCAACAAGAAAGCAGTTCCAGATAAGACTTTAACAAATTTGACCCAAGGAATTAAATGCACCTGAGACAGTTTAAGATGTTCATTAATAATATTGCATTTTAAAACTGTGTCTTCACTTATGCATACTTTGTGCCTTTGAGAAAACAGGTGTATTCTGGTCAGGTCAGTAACAAATGAAACCCCAAGTTCTCTATGACATACAAAAGAAGAACAGCTCCTAGGGAAGACAAATGGTTCCAAAAAACAGCATTCTCTACCATCTGGAGCCGGCTGATGTTCTTATAACCTCAAATTTGCACCCCATAAAAAGCTGCTGACACACACATAGCTTAATATATATTAAACATCTACCTCATGGGATTTTTGCCAAGCTTGATGGCAAATTTAGCAGTGCTGAAGCCGATTTATTTAATGGCCATATTCAAATGAGCCTTCTGCTCTAATGAAATTCCCAAATTAGAGAAGGTGGGAGTGAATATTAGCTTGCCATTGCCAAACACAAACTCATGATAATTCATGGCTTTTCTCTCATATTTCTTTCTGAAAGTTTTCCCTAAACTCACATTCAAACTTAGGACTAACATGTGGTTGACAAAACAGCTAAGTAACTCCACATATGCAATGGGTACGGGACATAAGTACAGCTTCATCGGCAGAGAGTACACAGTGAAAGGGTCTGTGGCCAATCAACGGAAGATCCTTGCAGTTTTTAGTCAAGTGAGAGCCCAGACTATTAATGTACAGGGTGAACAGAAAGGGTGCAAGAACACAACCATGTCTAACACCTTTCTCAAGGTCAAAAGTGTGTGTGCATTCACCCCTCGATCCATAATACCCCATGGCCCTGCCCCTCAAATACAATTCTCTAAGGGGGAATATTGTTGGTGGATCGACTGTAAGCTCAAAAACAAAAATTAAATAATTTGTTGTAGAGAACACAATCGAATGCACGCAACAATTCCACAAATGCTAAAAACAATGGATCTCTTTTCATTAAAGTATATTTTCCTAATGTCGGATTGAGATGTAACCCTTGTTAAATCATACCCAGACCTTTAAGAAAGCCATATTGGAAGTCTGAAAGGATGTTGTTGGTCTCTGCCCATTCTTCGAATCTATTCAATGATACTTCTTTCATGTCAAGTAACACTATTGGGCAGTAATAAGCAGTCAGGCACTATAACAGACTTTGACCAGGTGATTAGAACACCAGAACATCAACAAGCCCCCAGCACCCAGGTCAAAATTGGGCCCCATAAAGGTAAGTTAGTCGGAAAATATCTATTGGGGTGCTGTCCTCACCCTTGCTGCTTCCCATAAAAGCCCTATTAATATTATCCAGGGCAAAAAATAAGTTACTGGTGTTCAATGTTATGTTATGTGATATTATTTTAATTTGTATTGTGCACAGATACTCGAGAGTGTCCCGGTGTGGAGCAGAGAGGGGCAACTATCAGAGATTTATGCAAAGAGATAAGTTTTCAGGTTCTTCTTGGAAATCAGCGGTTACTGAATGTTCTGGAGGGCGAATGGGAGAGCGTTCCATGCAACAGCAGCTTTCCGAGCTAGAGAGCTGTCCCCAAGCCTCTGAAATTTATAGCGGGGGACCTGGGTGAGGCTCCTGGACAAAGAACACAGATATCACGCTGGAGTGTAGAAGGAAAAGTGTGTTTGCAGCTAGATGGGGCCATGCCCATTAAGAGTGCGATGGGCCATGACTAAAGATTTAAATTTGACCCAGTCGGCTACAGGAATCCAGTGCAGAGAACGCAGGTGGGGTCGCATGCTAGTCCTATTGGAAATTTCAAAAAGGAGTCTGGCTGCCGCATTTTGGATCGTCTGGAGTTTTTTTCAAAAGATAGCCCGGTATACCCACATTAAGGGCATTGGCCTAATCCAGCTGAGACAGAATAAGGGCACAAATGACAGTCTCTTTTGCCACCCTATGCAGGAGAGGGAGAAACTTCCTCAAAGATTTCAAAAGGTCAAAGCAGGTCCCAGCAAGTCTCTTAATCTGTGTAGCGAAGGAAAGAATCTCCTCAAACCACACCCCCAGGTTCTTGGCGGGCTTCCCTGTAGAAGTGGGGATAGGTAACTCGGGGGGCTAAAGAGTTTCTCTAAAATTGGAGGGAATTTTTCCATATGGGAGAATCTCTGAGTTATCTTCATTGCACTTAAGTTGTGCGGCAGCTAGCCAATGAAAAATGGAGGACAGACAGTGTTGAGCAGAGGAAACAGAGTCCACATTCTTATCCCAAGTGAAGAGAAGCTGGGTGTCATTCGCGTAGGCCATGACCTTAGCCCCAAGTTCCTCTGCCAGGTACACTAAAGGTGCGACATAAATGTTAAAAAGGAGGGGTCTAAGGGAAGACCCCTGTGGGACTCCTGTGGTCACTGCCTGGGAAGAAGAGGAGGAAGGTGGAAGCAATATCTGCTGAGCCCGTCCTTACAAGAAGGATCTGAACCAGCCCCAAGCAGCACCCGACACCCTGATTTCGGTTAGACGCGATAGGAGGAGGGACTGGGGGACAGTGTTGAACGCCGCTGACAGGTAAAGCAGATTTAATGCTGCCTTCCCACCAGCGTCCAGACACTCCCTAATTACCTCCGAAACCTCCGCTAGGGTAGACTCGGTACTATGGGAGACTCTGTACCCGGACTGGGCTGGATGCAGCAGGCCCTCTCTCTCGAGTTGTCTGCTCACCACCTTCTCGCACACCTTGGCCAAGCCGTGTAGAAGGGAGATGGGGCGGTAGTTCACTTTGCCAAAACTTAGCCTTCAGCATCTATAGGACCAGACCCCCGGTCTTCACACCAGAGGTGGAGTAGATCTTTGAAATCAGACTTGTTGATGGCAACTTCTAGTCTGGGGGCAGTGTTATCCTTTAATAGAGAGACAATTGTTACCTGAAAGTAAGTGTTTTTAAACAGAGTGCAGCATAGTCTACAATGGAAGACCTGAAATAATGTTTTCCTTTATTACGTGATGCACTCCACACTCTGCATCATATAGTATGGCCTTATAGAAAGGCTAAATATGCCAATCAGGGATTAGACCAGTTTTTATAGGTGTTAGAGGTTAGAGCACATACACTTGGTACAGCACAACGGTGTCCCAGTGAAGAGTCTAACAATCAGCATTAAACATCGGGGAAAATGGTGGTGACCATGCAAAAATTGACATTTTCTCCCACTCATTTTAAACAGCCAAAAATATAATTTTGGGGCAAAGCATTTATGGTTATATATGGCCTTGCTCAGTTCTGTATTAGTAGACCTGACTGGATATAATTGCTGCAACGTATGTGCGCTGCCTGAAATCTGAACACATGTATTTATCATTCAGTGTAACTGAAACATCATTTAAGCATCAGAAGAACCATTCTTTGCATCATAGACTCTCATTTAATAACAAGATATTAGAAATATCAGTAATTGGAGTGGATCATGGCAGATAGGCAGTTTTCTGTCAGCTAGTTGTAATTTACATAGAGATTACACTAATTGACTAGCAATGTGTGAGGAAATATGATTGAACTATATTTAAGGTCTATTCTCATATCGGTTTGTTCACTGTGTTACCAGTAATCATGGTAAAAATCCTGACTGTCATTTGCATAATTTATTAATTATATTTACGTGTGTTCTAAAATTTAAAGAAGAGTGTGAGTGCGTGCGTGCCTGTCTGTGTGCACGCATGCATGTGTGTTAGTGTGTGTGTGTGTGCGTGTGTGTGTGTGTGTGTGTGTGTGTACTCATTTCAGGTTCACAATGAGCCTAAGTTTTTCAGATGTTAATGAGAAATTCTCTGACAGGTGTTTCTGAGTACCAACGCCCTTCCTCAAAATTCAGTCGGAGGAGTGCGAGATAGATGCACATTTTTTTTTCCTGAAAATATTACAGTTCACTTTCAGGACTTAGGAAATCTATTGTTTGTTATCTGCAAAAATTGAGTAACACAACATGTGCAAACTACTTGTATTGCCTACTTAACCAGACAGATGGCCTTTGAATAACGTCCTCCAAAGTATATGAGAATTATTATATATATGGAACAGAGTTAATCAGAATTTCCAATGAAGTATGTAATCGTTAATAGTGTTAAGTATAATGCTAATGCACACACCTCCAAATAAAGTAAAATAAATTACATGCACTATCATTGAAAATAAAAAAGCATTCTTGCCCTCTGACCCTACCAAAAAAAAATCAAGGCCACAAATAACAATTGCACTTTTCCATTATTAATGAATGCTGCTGTAATAAGCTCATATCAATGACTTTCCACCATTTTGAATTTGGGGCCACATTTATTAAAGCTTTTCATCAGTTTTGAGTCATTAAAGTGACGTAAATTTGGTCAAAGTTTTGCTGTGGGATTTACAATCCAACGCAAACCAAGATTTGCATTAGAACGTTCCCCAAAGAAACACAAAGTTGTGCTATGCAGTACTTTGCATCGAGAGGGGGGGGGGGGGGGAGTCCATGGGAGGTACATGGGCATTACCATTTAATCTCTCATGGGCGTTGACAAAACCTCTATCTGGTAACATTTGTAGACAGGGTTTTGCGCCAGAATCTTATGCATCCTCCAGGCAGGCATAACGAGGAAAATGTTTTAATTTCTTCTTATTTTCGAGATACTACCCAATGCAAATACTGATTTGTGTTGGATAATAAGGCCTAGATGTACTATTCTTTGGCGCAGGGCAATGCTGCACGAAAATTACTTTGGTGCCTTGCATTAAAGGGAGAGAGAAAAAAATGCACCAACTTTTATACAGCCATGCAGCAACGCACACACCCTTGACCAGCTGTGGCCCGTGCTGGTAAGAACGGTAGGATTTGGAGGTGGGTGGAGGAAGTATTACAACAGACAACGATGATGGAAGAATATTTAATTTTCCCTCCTCATCGTCTGCCGGAATACCCTACCATCTGGCCCCACCACCCCACTGAGCGGCGCCACCCGCGCCTAGAGGCGTGGCGCCCTTAGTGGCATCCGGGGGCAGGGCCAGCAGGGATAAGTGGTAGCCAATCAGGGCAGGGAAGAGCCAGCATGCGACGTCAGGGAGGCAGGGCTGACCGTCCCTCCCCCGAGGGTACAAAGCCCCGGGGGAGGCTGAACTAATCCTCTTTGTCCTCTTCCACCAGCTCCGGCAGCAGCAGACCTGCAGAAGAATTACAGTGTAGCTGGGTCTCTGCACATGGAGGAAAGAAGAGGGCCTCACAGCGTGGTCGCTAGGTGAGGCTTCCTGTGCCTACCAGTGTTGCTGATTAGCACAAGGCTCAGCAAGTACAAGCGGCGCTACAAAGCAGTAGCGCAAGATATGTAACCTAAACGATGTCTCCTCTTTTTCTTACTCCGAGGTAATGCTTCATGAAAAGGAATGCAGTCGGGGAGAGTTCCAATCGGAAGCGGGTGCTTGTCCGGTAAGATACAAAACTGAAAGTTAATTGCAACTGTAGCGAGGAGTTGGCTTATCGGCTTGGGCAACATCAGACCTGGGGATCAGGGTTCGACTCTCGGTATCGATGCCAAACATCCTCTGATTCTGGGTAACTCACTGATCTCCCTGTGCCTAACAAGCAAAAAAACCTGTTTCATGTCTTTTATGGGAAGGGGGCGACTTGCACCCGGTAGGCACACTATGCACTTCCCTGCAAGGGCCGCGGCAGCCTTGCACCATAGCACAAGGTTGTGTGCATTCTCTGAAGCCTAGATCTTGCACTGGAACAGATCCTTCCATTACAAATACTATTCTGTAAGGCTTTTTACACTTTCTGTGTGTCCAGCACAATTCAGCTTACATGCAAAATTGGAAAAACAAAGAAAAGTGAAAACATTTTTCCTCATTATGACTGGCTGGAGGAGGGGTAAGATTTCAGCACAGAACCCGGTCTACCAATGCTTATAGAAAGGGATTTTCATAGAAACCAATAGGTGGTTGCATGGGAAAGCCCCCTGATTTGAGTTGAACAGTAAATCCCACCCTCACCCTCACACTTTGCTCTGGGTTTGCACCAAAACAGAAATGTCATCCTAAATCCCACCGTAACACTTTGCGTCTGGCTTGCATTACAAAAGTTACGCAATCCCATTGCAACATGTAAGTAACCTTGTTAAGTTGTTTCTTGTGCTTACTAGAAATATACACTTGAACTTTGAGCTTCATGATTTTATTCCAAAATGATTCCATAAACGTTGTATGGAGAGAAATATCTGAACCAGTGCACCCAAGGGCTATATTGTCATATTCCAGCATGCAGAAAACTTGAAACAAAGAAATAGAACCGCTGCACTCTAAATTACACTGAGTAAATATACTGAGTAATCTGTTTCTCGTTTTAAGGGTGCTCAAGGTGATCGTCTCCTGTCCGGTGAGGCGCAAGTCTAATAACTGCAGTGACCCTTACGTGTGTAAATGTAAATGTAAATGTATTGCAATTTATATAGCGCACGTATCACCCGAAGGCATCAAGGCGCTTGCCTTGGGAACCCGTCCTGGTATTCCCCTGTGAGATAACCCCAGCAGGGTATCCACAAGGTGAAAGCCAGGCATCCGCCGCGAGGGGCCGTAGTGGAGATTAAGCAAGCTATTGCCCAGAGTCGCAGAGTGTGAACCCATGAGTCGAGTAGGCACCGGAACGAGAATTATCGAGTCCATGGAATTTTTTTAGCCCAAGACCCGCCGAGGCGGGGAATTGAACCCTGGTCCAGGACCGATCTCAGCTTCCGGGTCTGCCGCCTCTAACCCCTGAGCCACACGTCTCCACGTAAGGAATATAACTTGAGTACACCTGTAGGCAAAATCAATTGCTGAGAAGGAACGTAAATAAATCATCAAAGGTAGCGGAGTAGATTTTCTGATTTTCTCTGGCCCGTTCACTCAGCCGATTCTTTCGGATTTTGCCACTTGTCAGTATGTTATCCACCAATTCTTTCAGTGCTTCGACAGCGTCACTGAAGGTAATAGGTATTTGCACTACCGTTGCACATTCTCCTTACTTGTTTTTTTTTCACCGCGTTTTCGCTTCTTTTTTTACAGTATTACGCACATTCCCCGGTGACCCTTTATCACCACGGTCGCGTTTCTTCACCGGCAGCTTCACCACATTTAGATGCATTTTTCTCTCGGGCCTCTCGTTACATCTTCTCCACCTTTGTTTCCTCCTAGATACATGGCCCCTGAAGAAGAGCCTATGGCTTGAAATGCATTGGGGTCATATGATGAAATGTGACCAATTCTACTGGTTGAATTAAAAATCAGAAAATCTACTCCACTACATTTGATTATTTATTTGCGTTACTTCTCAGCAATTGATTTTGCCTACAGGTGTGCTCAAGTTATATTCCTTACACACGTATGGCTCACTGCAGATATTCCAGCATGCAACATGTAGGTAATCAAAGGGCTGTTCAGACCTTTCTCGGAGAGCTCAGAGTGAGGGAGACCTCAAAGTGAGGGAGAAGGAAGGAGAGAGAGGGAGGCAGAGCTAATGAGGGAGAGGGAAGTAGGGAGAGGGAAGGAGAGAGAGGGAAATAAGAGTGAGGGAGAGGGAAATAGAGTGATGGAGAAGGAAATAGAGTGAGGGAGAGGGAAATAGAGTGAGGGAGAGGGAAATAGAGTGAGGGAAAGGGAAATAGAGTGAGGGAGAAGGAAACAGAGAGAGAGAGAGACAGAGAGATAGAGAGTGAGACAGTCAGGGTAAGTGAGACAGAGGAAGAGAGGGAGTGAGACAGTCAGAGTGAATGAGACAGAGGGAGAGATGGGGTGAGAGAGTCAGAGTGAGTGAGACAGAGGGAGACAGAGAGACAAAGAGAGAGAAGGAGAGAGAGGGAGGGAGAGGGAGAAAGAGAGGGAGGGAGAGAGAGGGAGGGAGGGAGAGAGAGAGAGAGAGAGAGAGAGAGAGAGAGAGAGAGAGAGAGAGAGATGTGTGTATGCCGGGTCTGGTGGCTCAGTGGACGAAGGTGTTCGCTGCAGGGACGTGTGATCAACCTCATGGTCACATTTTTTTTTTGCTCTAGCCCCGCCCCTTTCCCCAGTGACCCAGCCCCCACCGGTGCGGCCCTTGGACACAAACCACACTGAAAATTTGGCCCCCGAGAAAAAGTTTGTCATTACGCATGCCTTAGACCAAAGAAATATCTGTTAAAAAGTTTGCGCAAATACACTTTACACCATTGAAAATTAAAGGTGGCAAAGGCTTAACGTATTCTCATTGACAAATGAGAAATTCCGAAGGGCTGTTTGTCCAATTAATTAGATCAATAGCCATCAAATGAGGGTTGCTCAATGCATTTAATTGTCGATCTTTTTTGTGGTGCAATCTATCACATTTACTGAGTTTAAGTCACAAAGTCGCATGATAAATAGCATCGTACAGGACAACAGAAGTTGAAGGTCGTCTTAAAGACAGCTTAAGAAAGAAAAGGAAGCGAGTATTTGCTTGAATGCACCAAACAATTAAAACTTCCTATTTAACATGAAAGCAAAGTCCAAATTAGTAGTTTGTTAAATAAAATATGTTTACACTATAAATCATATCGGGGGAGGGGCTTTAAAATTAACTATAACATGGGCGCGTGGAATCCTGGTATCAAAGCCTGTCTATACTTTCCTTATTGCAGTCGAGTTGTGACGATGTAGCTCATCAACTGTATTATCTTAGTACAGTTGACTTGTGACATTATAATGCCTCCTGCCAATGACAGCAGCCAGCGTGAAAGGCACGTCACAGAGCACAATTACAACTGGCGAGGACGGGCTTTTTACCTTTTCGTACCTGGTTTTTTTGTTTGTTTTTAAGTGATCAGCAGAAATGAGATAATATGACAACATGTTTATTTTTGCACATTATAGATAATTTCAGGAAAGACATGAACTCATCCCATGTTTCTACATATTCTATGGAACACATTTTTTTTATCAGAAATATATTACACTGTTTACAGTATCTTTTTGGAACACATTTCTAATTCCTTCTTTGGTGTTTTTAATGTCGAACTACAGATTCCTTTTTCATTCATGTCAGCCGTCATGCTCTCTCGTTCATACGAAAGACCACGACACCAAGCTTTTAAGTGGTTTGTGATCACAGAACTTCAGGGTGACTTCCAATATAATTCCAATGGACGGGATTGGGCACTTTATACCAAATATTTCAGGATTAATTCAAAATGAATAAAGCGAATATTTGGCCACAAACCATCCTATGAATAGAGTGTGCCGGTATCACAAAGCCATTTGAATAAACCATTGAAAAGGGTGCAGTCAAATCTGGAAGAAATCTACCAAGGAATCTGTACTTGTAAGCGCTACACACATGTGTAACACCATGTGGGTACCGTGCAACTCTACTCATCATACATATCCTACTGAAGTGGTTGGTCGAGGAGTATAACCTTGAAATTGTGTGCTTATTAACAAACATGCGTTTGTGGATATACACAACACTTTTCTCAATCATTCCCAGTGTAAATGTTGGAAATGTACTCTTGACCAGGACAGCAGTAAACCCGTTTATGAGATGGGAAGGGAGCGTCCCAGTGCTTGCTGTGTGTGTAGGGATTTCTGCAAAATATGTTGCTTATGAAACAATATAAATGTAGAACATATGCACTTGCTCAGGAACATATACATCTGTCGTGTTCTTCTTCTCAGGATACACGCAGGACACGGTAGTGGTAATCCAAAGAATCTTTATTCTCTTGTATAATGTCTGCTCGCAGTGTGATGATCTCACGACCTCTCACCTCGAGGTCCTAACCCAGAATGTCCCCTGGTCCTCTCCCCTGACCGGATGTGGTGTCCAGTGTCCCCTGACTCCCAACCTGTGCCCCAGGGTCCTAGTGCCAATATCCACGGCACGACATCTTCCCCCTTGTTGTGAACAAACATTTTTTTCATTTTGGTCTGTAGCTCGTGATGGTGAGAGAGATAGATATACAGAGAGAGAGAGAGAGAGAGAGAGAGAGAGATTAAGAGAGAGAGAGAGAGAGATATCTCTACCCCTTAGACATGTATGTGTCCACCGCCTCTATCTCTTTACATCTCCTCAATCAGTCTTTTCGTCTTTTTGCATTTCCTTCTTGGTCGCTGTTCTCTGACGTCAGTTCTTGCTTTGGTATCTCTTCTTCTTTTGTTTTCAGTTCCGTGAAATGGGAGCTGTTCCGCGTGATGTGATATTGACCGGCTGATGCCGTGACCATCGGCCCCTTGACTTCTGTCACCTTCAAAGGATCTTCTGAGAAGGCGCTGTCCGACTTTTTTACTTGTCTCTGTTTCACTAGCACGGTAAACGTAAATGTAAATTGATACTTGTATAGCGCACTACTCACCCGCAAGGGTCTCAAGGCGCTTGTACGAATACCGCTGTGGAACCCATCCAGGCTTTCCCTGTGAGGCGTCCACTCCTGGGCACCCCCAAGGTGGAGGCCAGGCATCCTTAGCGTTGTGGGGGCCGTTGTGGAGATTAAGAAAGCTATTGCCCAGAGTTGCAGAGTGGGACTCCATGATTGGAATAAGCACCAAGGCGAGAATTATCAGGTCCTTGGAATTTTGAGCCCAAGACCCGCCGAGGCAGGGAATTGAACCCTAGTCCCGGGCTAGACCTCTGCATCAGGGTCTGCCGCTCTAATCGGTGTCTCCTTCTTTTATTTTTGTGCTTGTCGCATGTCTTCTCTGGTCAGCGTATGCTTTCATCTTCGCTTTCTGTTCCTTGTCTCCTGCCGCAATGTCCTTTTGTTCTGTTTTATCCACCTCTTTTATTTGTGGCAGTCTCGTTCTGCTTGAGCGCCCTAGTACCAGTACCAGTTCTGCAGGGCATTTCCCCGTGGAGCTGTGGGGGGTGTTGAGATAATCTCTTAGTACTTGACATAGGGCCTGCCCAGTTGATATTTGCATCAGTTTTGCCCTCTGTATCGCCTTCTTGATGGTTCCCATGAACCGTTCTGCCATGCCGTTCGCCTGTGGCCACAGCGGTGTACGAGTTACGAGTTTCCGCAACCTTGTTACGAAGTCATCCAGAGATTATTCTGCTTGCTGGAATGCGATCATGAAGCTGTACATTTCTAAATCAACATTTCTTTGGGGATCAGACTTGTCCGTTAAGCACTTTTTTAGTTTGTCATAGGTGGAAATCTCTTCTTTTGGCAGTGTCACTGTTCGGTCCTCCACTTTATCTCCTACTAGGTTCAGAAATAAACCTAACTTCTTGGCTGTTGTTACATCAGTTGCATCCACATAGTTTTCAAATCGTCTGACCCACTTTTCCCATCTGATTCCTGTTTGTTGTTCGGATAGACTGAATGGTAGTGGTCTCCTATATTGCGCACTTGGTTTTGGGTCTGCCATCTTGCATCCGTTCTTCTGCTTAGTGTCTGTCTTTGTCTTTTATTTCCCTTTTTATTTCTTTGATTTCCCTATGTTGTTACTCTTTTATCTCAATCTTCCTTTTATTTGCCTGTTTTTTTCTTTTAATTGTCTTCTTTTACTTATTTTGTTTCTTATTTTCCTTCTTCTGTCCTTATCTGTCTTTAATTTCCTTTTATTTGCCCTTTTTGGTGCTTTTCGCGCTTTGCCTGGCCCTAAAATGGCCGCCACGCTGTTCCTCGCTCCTTATTGGTACATTCGCCTGACCTCAAATGGCCGCCGGGATTCTCGCGGGATTTAGTAGCCAATCGGGACGCTGCCTGACTTTAAAATGGCCGCCCGTGTAATCTTCGCTCTTATTGGCTCTCGTGCCTGATCCCAAAATGGCCACCGAGACTCTCGCGCCGATTTCTTTAACCTTCGCGCTTTCTCTACAGCGCTTTCCGGGTCACTTGATCTTCCTCTCACAGCGGTCGGGGTGGGCTCCCGGGTCCCTGCGCTTCTTTCGTGGCAAATCAATCTTCTTACGACGCGATCCAGGGTGGGCTCCTGGTTAAAAATCGCGATTCCTCTCGATCAGCACACAAATAGATCCCATCCCACCTTCGTCGCCAGATGTCGTGTTCTTCTTCTCAGGAAACACGCGGGACACAGTAGTGGTAATCCAAAGTATCTTTATTCTCTTGTATAATGTCTGCTCGCAGTGTGATGATCCCACGACCTCTCACCTCGAGGTCCTAACCCAGAATGTCCCCTAGTCCTCTCCTCTGACCGGATGTGGTGTCCGGTGTCCCCTGTCTCCCACCCTGTGCCCCAGGGTCCAAGTGCCATTATCCACGGCACAACAACATCGTCGAAACACACAACACAATAACATTCCCACGGCAATTTATAATGGTAATGGGCACAATGACATACCAACTGCAAAAACCCAGAAGGAGGAGCCTGAGAAATTAATTGTTAAAGATTTAGGTTAAAAAACACAGAAATAAAAGTAAAGGGGACATGATAACCTGAGGTCACTGCTGAAAGGGACCTGGGCACAATTCCAGGTAAATTTCAAAAGAGCGCAGTCCAACTACACGAAGCACGTCCGTACCGTTCGGGGATTTTACCTTGGGACTAAGCATCTGAATCGAAAGTTTAAATCCTCCAACTGATTTGGTATTGCAAAACAATTTGCATATTTTCTTTATGTCGCTATATTCAACAGCTACCAAATTACTGAAACATGTGACTGAACCTAACAGATTAGTGACTTTGGGCCACATGCATCAAACTCTCAATTAGGGATTATTAATTAGCGATTTTTAAGAAATTGCAATTCGGCAATTGCAAAAGTCTATGCATTAAAAAAATCGCAAACTTCTTGCGAATCGGTAAAAATTTTTATCGCTATTTGTGATTGAGCATTACTGAATTTCAAAAAGTGAATCCGCTATTACCGAATCGCAATTAGCGATTCGCACATTTCGATGCAGCATGATGACATCACAACCAGGAAGTGATGCTGGAATTGCTCACACCTGTTTACTGAGAGAGACAGAGGAGGAGGCAGACTACTGGAGAAGAGCAGAAGGAAGAATTTTCGAGAGCAGAATCTGTGCAAGGACATCAGCATGGCTTCTGGAACAGTTGAAAAGAAAGCAGAAGGGCGCAAGAGGAAGCTGAAATTCAGCGACGAAGAACTTGACGTCCTCATTGAGAAAGTCGTCCAGAGCCACAACTAACTGTTTGGCAAGCAGTCACTCCAGGTCCCAGAGTCAGTGAAAAGGAAGATATGGCTTGGGATCCAATCCAGGATCAATGCTGTGGGGGTCACACAGCACTCCATATCAGACATGCTCAAGCGCTGGTATGACCTGCAGAGTTGTGCTAAGGAACGGGTGGCTGCAAGGCTTGCAGAGGCATAAATTCAGGAAGGGGACCATCAACAGAACCTGCCAATACACCCCTGGAGTACATGGTATAGTCAACACTGCAGCCGGAAGCTGTAGTTGGCATAACACAGATTGGCACCTCAGACAAGGCTGGGCCTTTACAAGGTAAAATCCATGCAAATTATCATTCATTTGGTAAATATTAAAAATCTCCCTTCAATGCAGATCAAGCTTAGTGTAGCAAATCTGATGCCCGTCCACATGTTACTTGCCACACCCAAATGCAAAATGGTATAAGTAGACAGCAAGTACAATATGGAAGGCAAGGAGGGATAAAAACAGAATTAGTGCAGCAAAGTACAACCGGCAAGAGAATAAATTAGACATTGTGTGTGATTAAATAACTTTATTAAACAATGTCATGCGCAAAGTGACATACATGTTCACCAAAAATACTGAACTTGCACTGTTTAACATCACAGATGCACAGGAGTCTGACGGTGATGAAGTCCATGGGACCCAGGATACTGAGGCCCATTTAAACACAAGTGGCACCAGCAACACCAATACCTGCATCCAGTAGTTGCAGGACCACTGTGCCACCACTGCCAGATTTTGAAAGTGAAGAGGGGAGCCAACCTGACCCTCCAACATCACAGGCTAGCCATACCCCCACAACAAGAGCAGAGGTACCTATGTGACGCATAGCCCTCCATTTCCGTAGGCACAGGGCAAGGGCACACATGGCAGCTGCAGGAGATGATGGGTCTGCTCTCTGAGGTAGCCTGGAGGGACAGATGTTGAAGGTCCAGAACCTACAATGTAAGAACATGGGCTTAATGCAGGCCCAACTTGGTACATTGGCCACAAACATTGGAGAAATCAGGGAAAGCATGAAGGAGCTCACCACTGCAGTTGTGGAAGGATAGAGGGCAACAAATGACAATCTCATGAATGTCACCAAAGCCATGCATGAGTTGTGCAGGGTGATGCAGGATGACCATGCATCATAATGTAAAAGGTATCATAATTCGATGGTACACCAGGGGCATCAATCATCTGAGCACAATCACAGCTCAGCTGTCCTGTCATGCTGTGAGCATGCAAGTGGATATGACCCATTGCAGTGGGGATGTGGCCAGGTGCCTTAAACAGGTCACCAATCCGGAGTAGCAATTCCAGACTGCTGCAGCTGGTGGTAACAATGTACTGTGGGGAGAGTGAGCAGGCCTCCAGCCTCAGTAATCTCCTGGCACCAGTAACCACAAGCAGGAGGCGCTGTACTCAGAGAACCACTGGCTCCGAAGGCTCCACAAGGGATGTGGCAGGGACAACAGAAATGCCCCCGTGAGTGTGTGGCCGCAAGAAGTTAAAGTGGGACAAAGTTGAATCTGGCGAGGTAACCAGTTGCATGCAAATTGTCTGGACTGCCATTAAAGTATCATGGCAATGTCATGGCTGTTTTTAATTTTATAAATCACAATGCTTGTTTGCATGGTATGTGTGCATAAACACAACCACATTTTGTTTAATTAAACAGTTGAGCATGTAGTGTATTGTCTCATCATTACCCACCTTAAAATAAAATGCTTTGTGATTTCGGCACATCTCTGTCTCCCCTCTGCTACGCTCGGACAGCGTGCTGCTTGTGGTGGTTGTCATGGCTGATTATCTTCCTCGGGCTCACTGTCAGAGAGTTCCAGGGGCACTCCTCTAGTAGTAGCAATGTTTGCAGTAGGTATCTGGCCTGTACTGCAATGCACCACCAGTGTTGTAGAGGCAGCGAAACCTAGATTTCAGAAATCCAAATGTCCTCTCAATCATGTTGCAGGTGGAAATATGCACCTCATTATATCGCTGCTCACTGGGGTACTTGAATTTAGGTATGGAGTCAGCATGAAGGAGCGCACACCGTGTGCGCTATCGCCTACAGGGTGTAAAAAACAAACATTACTCACTGCTATGTGTCACCATGGCCAAAGAGTCTGCAGTAGTACATATGTTTGCCAAGCAGGTATCCTACGCCAAATTCACCTGCAAGGAGACATGTGTGTATGCCACTTTAGGAGTCATGTGTACTGCCAGGGTAACTAGTCCCTGTATCTGGCTTCATGCTTCCCATCAATGCAACCAATTACATGGAGAAAATGGGCTATCAGATATAAATCATATTCAGTTTGCTTCAATTCCTGTGGTGTAGTGGGAAACCTTATGTGGTGGAGTATCCTCTGCAACATGGCATCAAGGAATGAGTAGAAGAAGGTACGTGACGCTACGAGGTGCAGACAGCATAGGACCTGCACATGAGTGGGGATGGCATGATTCCTGCAAGTCTGACGCTGCAGTTGGGATCTAATTCAGGTATCAGATCATAGATCATGTTTGCATTCAACCTATATTTGTCCGATAACTCCTTCTCTGTCTACCCCAACAATGTAACGCTCACTCTGAAAATGCCCTCCTGTATCCTCCTTCGTCTCTGTGCTGCTGCTTGTAACCTCATCCTCCTCACCATAACGTAGTGTGCTGTCATTGTGAAACATTCTGAGGCCTTCTGGGCCTGCTGAAGTAGTTTGCCAATGGTTACCACCTGATTTGTTAACTGTGAAATGCTTGCCACCTGATTTCATTTGGTGGTATTTAGCGATTCGCAGCTGATTCACAATTTGAGAATTTTTCATGCATAGGTTTCCGATTACCAATTAGCGATTACCTATCTTGGATTCGCTATTTAAGAATCGATATTTAGGTAATCACAAAATGTTGCTATTTTGAGGAAGGTTCTGCAAATTTGCTTCATGTATTGCTTATGCAAACAGCTAATTTTTGGGATACGCAACATTTGCGATCGCAAAATAGCTTGATGCATATGCCCCTTTATTCCTTGTCATACCGAAGACACACTGAAGACAATGAAGTCAATCCACTCAGGGGCCCCCACGGACCCCTGCCCCCACCACATCTTCAACAGAGGCGCCAACACCATCGCGCCCATGCTCCGCCAAACCATCAACCACTCCCTGACGACCGCCTCGTTCCCCGACGACTGGAAACACGCCGAGGTCAACCCCCTCCTAAAGAAACCCTCAGCGGACCCCACTGACCTCAAAAACTACAGACCCATCTCCCTGCTCCCGTTCCCAGCGAAAGTCATCGAGAAAGCCATCAACAGCCAACTCGCCACATTCATTGAAGAACACAACATCCTCGACTCCTCCCAATCCGGCTTCAGAAAAAAACACAGTACGGAAACCGCCCTCCTCGCCGCAACAGACGACATCCGCACCTTACTGGACAAAGGAGAAACAGTAGCCCTCATCCTCCTCGACCTATCAGCGGCGTTCGACACAGTCTCCCACCGCACCCTAATACGCAGACTCTACGATGCAGGAATTCAGGACAAGGCCCTCGACTGGATCTGCTCCTTCCTCTCCGGCAGGACGCAGCGGGTCAGACTCCCCCCTTTCCTCTCGGACCCCACACCGATCACCTGCGGAGTCCCCCAGGGCTCCTCCCTCAGCCCGACGCTCTTCAACGTCTACATGGCTCCACTTGCCCCCATCGTCAGAACCTACGGACTCCACATCGTGTCATATGCAGACGACACCCAGCTCATCCTCTCCCTATCCAACGAGCCCAACACCGCCAGACGCAACTTTTGAGAAGGCATGGAAGCCGTCGCCAAATGGATGAAAAACAGCTGCCTTCAACTAAACACCAACAAAACAGAAGTACTCATCATGGGCCCAAACCCCGACGCCTGGAGCGACACCTGGTGGCCCACCGCCCTCGGAAACCCGCCAACCCCCACAGACCACGCACACAACCTGGGAATCATCCTGGACTCCGAGCTCAAAATGGACCCCCAGATCAACTCTGTCTCATCTTCCTGCTTCCACACCCCCGCCTCCTTCGTAAGACCTTCAAATGGATCCCCCTCGAACACCGAAAGATAGTCACTCACGCCCTGGTCACCAGCAGACTCGACTACGGCAACGCACTCTACGCCGGAATAAACAAAAACCTCATCCGCAAGCTACAGAACATCCAGAACGCCGCCGCAAGACTGGTCCTCAACCTGCCAAAACACTGCCACATCTCCCAGCACCTGCGCACACTCCACTGGTTCCCCGTCGAGGCGAGAATCACCTTTAAGATGCTCACCCACGCACACAAGGCCCTCCACGGCACCGGACCAGCATACCTGAACAGCCGACTCAAAATCCATGCACCCCAAAGGACCCTACGATCAGCCCAGCTTTCCTACGCCGTGGTCCCCCGCACCAGAAAGACCAGATCGGGAGGCCGCTCCTTCTCCTTCCTCGCGGCCAAAGCATGGAACGCCCTTCCGCTCCACCTCAGACAGACAACATCGCTCCCCATCTTCGCAAGAAACCTCAAAACCTGGCTCTTCGACAGACCCCCTCCTTGATGGAATGGAACCTGCACCCCCCCACCCCTAGCGCCTTGAGACCCTTACGGGTGAGTAGTCGCGCTTTAACAAACTCCTGATTGATTGAATGGTCATAGAAGTCTATCCCCTCAATTAATAATTCACTTGTTCCATACAGACAAAATACATAAACTATAAGTGATGAAACTTGATCTGAACAGTCTCTGGCCCCTGTGGGCATGACAACTTGCAAAATGGGAAATAATATCATTGAACTTCATGGTACAGTGCTGAAAATCTAACTAAAAGGTTAGTCTGCTGTTAAAAGATCACAAGGCCTACTGTGATTTAGATTACCTGGAACATTATTAAACATCAGTAAAAATAGTCTCAAAGCACTAAGACATACACATAGCAATAAAATAAACAAAGATGACTCTGCTATTTCCAAGTGATATAATAGGCCTTATTGACCCCTTGCGTGCTCATGACGGCCCCCGGCCATCATGCATCACGGTGGGCTTGTGCGCGTCAAGGTGGGCCGTCCGAACTCCGCCCACTCATAAAAAAACTCCCACACAGCGCGTAAATTCGCTGCGCACGCCAGGAGTTAAAGATGTGGAACACCTTGCCTTCCTATCATGACAATCTTGATTGTTTTCCCGATGCCTGTCTTACACAATGTTAGATATGCTGCACCTGATCATTAACAACTGTAATTAACTTTAATTGAATATGGTGTGATGACTGTCTTCAGTTAGTTAGGCCAAAAATCTCAAACATCATGTTTAGCTTCATTGATCACAAAAGATGTTGCATGTAGCAGGTAAGAAATGTTTTACATATTACCCGCTAGCATTCCAACGTATCATACTTTTGCCCACCATGCAACCTCAAGGTAGACACTGCCATATGCAAATCAGTCTTGACCCCGCTCCAGCCTGAACTTTCAAGATAGGTTCTCCCCTGAATCAGAACACAAACAAGCCAAGACACCTGGGTATACCCTTGCGCACTTAGGGTGGAACATAAAGCACAAAAAAGTCAATCAATCAAACAGTAGGTCTTGTAGAGCGCAGATTGTCACCCCATCGGGCCTCCGGGTGCTGGGGGGTAGTTTGAACCTCAGTCGGAGAATGATGGTGGTAGAAGCCCAGTCTTGAGTTGCTTCCTGGAGTCCTTCAGAGATGGGGAGGTGGCCAAGTGGAGATCATCTCAGGAGTTGGCAGTGAGGTAGGCGAAGGAACAACCATCATAGTGGCTACAACAGATTCAGGGGATGTTGGCCAAGGCAAGGGTGGAGGATCAGAACTTTCTGGTCAATTGGTGGAATGACAGGTGGGTGTTGATGTACCTGGGTCTGGATTTGTAGAGGGGTTTGTAGGCAAGCATGAGGAGTTTGTAGAGGCATCTTTCCAGGATGGAGAGCCATGTAAGAGCTCTTAGTTGAGGGATGATGCTGGTTCTTCTCTGGGGAGGTCGAGAATGAGTTTTGCCACTGAGTTCTGCATGGTTTGAAGGGAGTTCAGAAGTTGTTTGATGGTTCTGCATAGAGTGGGTTGCCGTAGTCAAGGCTGCTGGATATGAGGGCTTGGTTGACTGTATTCCTGGTTGAGACGGGGATCGATCGAAAAAACTTGCAGAGCATGCAGAGAGTGTGGAAGCAGGCAGAGGAGATGGCATTGATCTGTTGCTTCATCGACAGATGGGCATCCAGGATGATTCTGAGGGTGCGTGCATGGTTGGTGGGGATGGACGCGGTGTTAAGTATGGAGGGCCACCAGGTGTCATCCCAAGGGGAGAGCTTGTTCCCAAACATGATGACCTTAGTGTTGTACAAGTTGAGATTCAGGCAGTTGCTCTTCATACAGATGCCGAAGTTGGTCATAGTGCTTTTAAAAAATTGGTCTTGTGTTTTTGGCATCTTCTGTCAGGGATAGGACGAGCTGGGTGTTGTCGATGTAAGAGACAATGCTGAGTCCTTGGGTTCGGGCAATGTCTGCCAGTGGCATCATTTTGGTGTTGAAGAGGGTGGAGCTCTGGGAGGTGTCCTGGGGAATGAGGCATATGATGTCTTTGGGTGAGGAGGAGGAGGGTGGTGGGTAGATCCTCGGCTGGAGGGTAAGGAGGTAATCCAGTTGAGTGTGTTGCCCTAGATGCTGATGTGATGGAGTCTGGTCACAAGGGTGAGGTGGGAAACAGCGTAGAAGGCTGCAGATATGTTCAGGAAGATGAGGGTGGCAGTTTCACCTAGGCTGAGGAGGAGTCTGATGTCATCTGTTGCTGCGACCAGGAAGGTCTTGTGATTGGGCTGGAAGTCTGTCTGGGATGGGTTGAGCAGGTTGTTTTTCTCAAAATAGTCCGTGAGCTGTCAGTTGATGGCTTTTTCCAAGACATTGGCAAGGAAGCGGAGAAGCGAGATGGGACGGTAGTTTCTGACTTTGTTGGGGTTGGCTGAGGGTTTCTTTAGGAGGGGCTTGACCTCGGCATTCTTCCAGGCATTGGGGGTGGTGGGTCTGGTGATGAATATGTTGAGGAGTTCAGTGAGGGAGCTTCCAATTACTTCTTTTCCTAAGTTGAATATTGAGGATGGTGGGTTGGGGCAGGAAGTTGCTGTCAAAATAGACTGATAACGTTTTGCAGAGGGCTTAGGAGGGGCGGATTGTGTTCTCTGTGGTGATGGGGCAGGACAATTCTGTGACGTTGCTGAAACGCTCTTTGTGGTGAAGGCATCTTTCTTGATCTTTCTGAGACAATGGCAATAGCTTTTGAGGACCGACATGAAGGAGTAGAGGTCGGCTGGAGTCTTGTTGGAGGGTCAGTGTCTCTACAGCTTCTTACAATGGCGTTTGAGGGTCAGTAGCTCCGGGGTGAACCAGCTGGTTTGTTTGGCAGGCCTGCTGTTGGTGGTGTTCTTCCAGGGGGGCGATTGTGTCAGCAGCAGTTAAAGACCTTTTGGACACTGAGTTTGAGGATCTCAGAGGAAATGGGTCTTGCTACTTTGAGGGCGGTGGATCCGAGGGGCTCTGTAACGTTGCCCCAGTTGTGACAAGGGAGGGTGGAGTGTTTCATCAGGGCTTCTTGCGGACTTTCAATCAAGAAGTGGATGATTCTGTGGTCTGTCCAGTTCAAAAGTTGATAGAAGGAATGCATGCAATAGGTCTGTCACCAGAGCCAAGCTACACACAACTGTGAGACCAATCAGGGCAAAACCAATCTTAGGTTGCTTGTCCCTGTAAGCAGGCTACACCTTCGAGTCACACCTGTCAGAAAAAAATCCTTATGTAACACACATTAGTGAAAAGAGAAGTTATGTATTAGACCTGACGTTCTTGGTGTAGTATTACCACAAACCATGTGCTTTCACAACTTTGTTTTCGTTGGTATTAGGCCTCTGCACTTTGTCATGCTGAAGAGATGTGTTGTGGTTGTATTTTGTTTAATAAAATAATAAAGGAAGCCTTATCTGGTATCTAAATTTTGTAATGTGTTTTTAAATCTGCACAAACTACTAGTGCCGGGGCCAGAGGCAGAGCCAGTACACCAGGCACAGTAGCAGAGGCAGTTGAAGGGTAGTTTCAGCGATGGCAGGGATGAGCAGTGGTAAGTCACATTGCTTGCTTATTGAAATGAAATAAAAATGTATAATAAATGCACACTACTACTCTGAGGTGTCTAGGTGTGCAATCTTATTAACAAGGCAAGGCTGAGGTTAAGAGGCTAGCCAGAGTTACAAAAAACTCCAACAGGTTGAAAAGCCAGGTTTTTATTTTTTCCTAAAACAGAGGAGGTCAGTTTCCTTTTTCAGGAATAAGGGAAGGCTGTTCCAGAAAGGGGAAGTGCTGCCTATAAAGCTTCACCCGCCCCATTGTGCTCCTTTTATTCTAGGAACAATGATATTACATGCTGTTACTGAGCAAAGGTATCTTGGCGGAATATACCAATGTAACCAAAGCTCAAAAAGTTGAGGGCCTTCCCTATGAAGAGCCTTGAAAGCAAATCACAGGGCCTTAAACTGTAAACGCTTCTCCATAGGTAGCCAGTTGAGAAGGAGAACAGCAGCTGATACTGATTCTCTTTTAGATATGCCAAGTAAAGGGCGGGCGGCTGAGCTTGATAGCGCCAGAATAGACTTTCTTTTCTTATATTTATGAAAAGAGCATTTGAATGGTCGATTTTTGAGAGTATCAATGCAGAAATTACAGTTTTATGCAGGTCTTTCAGAATAAAGGGAAATACCTTTCTTAAAAGTTTCATGATAAAGAAGGAGGCAGAAGTGAATGCATTTAAGTGCCCTTCAAAAGTCAGTTGATTATCAAAGATAACTCCAAGGTTTTTTACCTTAGTAACTGGTGACAGAAGTCCGCCAAGATCAGGTGGCCACCAGTCTTGGGACCAAAAGGAGAGATCCTTCCCAAAAAGCAATACCTCGGTGTTACCTGAGTTCAACTTCAAACAGTTTCAGGAGAATTGATGAAACCTGGGGGACGTCACTTGGGGGAGTGAAGGATCAGGATTTAAAACCGTCAACTGCAAAAAACTGAGTTAGGTCTGACAAAAATGATTTGACCAAAGAAAGAGCTTTGTCTTTTACCCCAATATCCTCTAGCCTATTCAGCAGGATTTGGTGGTTTACAGTGTCAAATGCTGCTGAGAGGTCAAATAGGACCAGCACTGCACTACCACCCAAAACCAGCGTCAATCTGATCTGTTCCGAGAAACTTATCAATGCCAATTCTGTGCTGTAATGCTTCCTAAATCCAAGTTGGCAAGGGTCTAGGTGGCGCTGTTACTCAATGAAAGCTGTCAAATGTGAATTAATATCTTTTTCAATTATTCTGTCTGGAAGGGGCAGTCTAGAAATGGGACACTAGTTCCCAGGATCTGAAGGATCTAGGTTATCTTTTTTGATAAAAGGAAGGATGTAAGCTATCTTCCAGTCACTGGGGAATTTTCCTGACTTACTCAGAAGATACAAAAATCCTGTTAGGTATTCTGAGATAGTGTCAGCTGCTAAATGAAATGTTTTAGGTAGGCATGGATCCAAAGGCGATCCTGACTTTGTTTGAAAAAGAAAGCTTTTAGTTTGCTCCCGAGAAAGTTCAGCAAAGCAGTTAGACGGACCTTACATTCATTATTATTAATTTAGGAGCCACTGTAATCAGTTGAGGAATTAGAGGAAAAAAGTTTAAAGACAGACTTAACCTTTTCTTGAAAAAAGGAAGCTAATGAATTGCAAAAGGTTAGGTCCATGCCCTGATTCCCCATTTCCAGAGGTTTAGATAACTGTTTAACAGTTGGAAAAAGTTATTTTGTGGAATTGTTCACTGCTTCTATCTAATGGGTGAAATAATGGGATTTTTCTTTATAAATAAAATGTTTATATTAGGCTACAATAAGTTTGTATTTCTCTTTTTCAGAATTCTCATAATGGTGCCCCCATTTACTTTCCTGTCTATGACATGCTTGTTTATGCAGTCTTAGGATTTCTGTGAACCAGGGTTCAGAAGGAGTGGTCCGGTTCCTCCAGTGGCCTCGACAAATTATTAGTATGCTCACTGTATTTGTTAAGCAAGGCAAATATGTATCCAACCCATCAACAATCATCACCTTCTTGCCCATGGCATTTCACCACCCATGACTTAACTGCTGCATGGTTCAATACGGCACTGCAGTGTTGTCTGTGCAATGTGCGTCTTCTTCAGTTAATGCAGCATTTACAAAGTTTTTAATGCATTGCAAACTGAAAACGAGGTGTGTTTCTCTCCCAGTGTCCACTCAGCTACCTGTTAGTACTTCACTCCTTATTTCTTTCCTAATTTCTGTCCAGAGTTTTGCCCCAACCTACCAAAAAAAATGAAAAATCCATTCTTGGCATGTGCCACATCTTTTGGCCGAGTAATTTTATGTACAACAATTTTCACAGCTTCCATAACAGATTTACACTTCACCAAGAGCCCAATAGACAATGGTGGGATGAGACAAACGTCTAACTTTACGATTTTCAGTTTTCATAAAGGGAATTTACGATTAGTAAAGTTAGACTTTTGTCTCAGTTTAACTTAATTTTTGGTCTTAAGTCTAACTGAGACCAACGCTTAAGTTAAACATAGACAAAAGACTAACTTTCATACTTGTAAATGCCCTTTGTGAATACCAAAAGTTGTACAGTTTGAGTTTTTTCTCATTTTACTCTCACTAAGCCAAAGTTGGATACACGATGATCGGGGACACCCCACTATTCTATTGCAAAAATTCTACCCACCACACCTAATCCATCTAACTTAGCCTGCAGTGGAGTAAGTTAAGTTTCCTTTCTTTACTGTCAAGCAAATGTATTTGCTGAAAATATTTTGTGGTGGAGGGCAAGGCCAGTGAGTAAAGTGAGACTAAGTGCCTAATGTTTGGCAAACGTGCCAAATTAAATCTATATCCTGTTTCTTTCCTGCACTGCGGTACATCATTTCCCCACTATCAACTTACGGCAGGCAGAATAGCTATATTCAATATGTGACATGTGTGAAGCAGTATCAATATTATTCATCTGCCTCTTTGGAGTCAGGGTAGAATTTATAGTCATTTAGAAAAATAAACTAAGATATGTGTCCATAACAGCTGTCCTAGCTGCAGACTACAGAGAGTAGGAGTGTACCTAATGCACTAGCATGTCTCCGTTAATTTAGTACAACAACAATACTTGTTCTGCACAGTGAATATTGCCTTACTTATTAGTGAAAGGTAATTCATTTTAGTATATTAGTATGAAATCTTTTAAAAGAAAATAAACACTGTTTGTTTTAATCTAGATAACAACAAAACAACTGCCAATACTGGGTATTGTTTAACTACTTTTTATCTGACCTATATGAAACAAAACATAGGGGTCCGTTTTTCTATTTACATCACTAGTTTATTTTATTTATTTAAGCACTAGTGGAAATTTTTCTTTTTTGTTATATTTTCATTCAGAACCAAAGTTTGGTGTATAAACACAAAATCAATACAATAGCATATTTACAAGTGATACAAAATACAATTATGTCAATGATTAAACCACACATCCAAACTTGCACACTGGCCAAAATACATTCATTCATCTACATTCATCCAACAACAGAAAAACAGTACAAATCCTAAAGGTCTAATGTCAAAAAATGGGCATAAATCTTATATCAATTTCTGAAAATGTACATATATACAATATTCACAATTTTACATTTTTTTCGGGGAAGGGTTTTTTTTAAAGAAATATTTACACCTTCTCTTGTTGAATCTATTTAAACAAAAGTATTACAATTTTTTGACAAAATGACCACACCACCGGTCGACGCGTTTCGAACTCCCCAGTTTGGAGTTCTCCTCAGGACCAACAATCTACAATGACAAACGGACACCATTTTAGAACTCACAATCTAAGATACCCAATCTCAAGATACCAGTAACACCCAACAAAAATGCCTCTGCACATACCTTCAATTTGGTGAACACAAACGCACTTGGCGTGATAGACGTGTGAAAAAACGATAGACAACTGTAAAGGAGGGAGACATAACAAACATATATCTATGTAATCTGGGGCAACTAGATTAAACCTCTATTGAGATGGGAAGAAAAAAGGAGGGGGCTTACCTTAAGCCACGGGGAATGGTATTATTTTCTGTGGGGAGAGAAAAATAAACGACATTGAAAGGCTTGAACCTAGGTTCAATGGCACCTCAAATGCGAGTGCTTGAATTATGGGTTTACCGATATTTGTGATGTTTTACTCCTACACTGGGTATCAGCAGCTTGGCAATCAGTCTCCCGAGTCCTGCAAAAGACAAGCCAGGATCGGATGTCACTACCACGCGGTCAATTCGTTAAAAACCAAGCACTCTCCCGTTCTGACCCTCAGTCTGGGTGCTCACCTCAATTCTTTGGACACCAGCACTTCGGGAACAACAATTTCCTGGTGTGCAAGTGCAGTGTCGGCCAGCAAACAATGTTATTGGCCGGTATTGCGATCACGTGATCGCGAGTCTCTTAAAGGTGTAAAGCCTTTGTTAAAACGCTGCAAAACAAACGATGGAAAAAACCTTTATTGCTCAACTTTGTATACAATTCCAATAGGGAGACGGTCAAGGCTAAAAAAATGCTTCAAAGCGACATCGGTCACGGGTGCCCGACAATTCTAATCTCAATGCCATAATTGTACCACTAACTCCCGCCTGTATCCGTGTAGGGCGCAAATCTAAAAATGATCATTCATTGGTAGTCAAGCAGGCAGATAAAGGTGGCGCAATAGTCCTTTGGGATGTAAATAAATATAAAAATGAGGTGAGACGTCAACTAAGTGACCCCAGGTGCTACAGGTTGATTAACAAAAATCCGGTTGAAGACCTACAAAAGGAACTTTTCTCTATTATCCAGGAGGGACTGGACAGTGGCATTCTTGGCCCTAAGGAATTTGCGTATCTTCAGAACAAGTACCCAAGGACACCTTTATTTTATGTTCTACCCAAACTTCATAAAGACCCCAATGATCCACCAGGCCGCCCAATAATATCTGGGTGTGCATCTTTGATTGAGCCAGTCTCAAAATATATTGACTTCTTTTTAAAACCACTGGTGTCAAATGTGCCATCTCATCTGCAGGATACCACGGATTTTTTGAATCAGATTGCATCAGTACCATTTGAGGAAACAACGCAGCTCATGGTTACTATGGATGTAACTTCATTATACACCCAGATACCCCAAGACCAAGCTCTGGAAACCCTTACTTATTTTCTGGATCAAAGGGTGCATCCTACACAAGTACCTACTTCATTTCTCATCCGACTTGCCAAATTTGCTTTACAGAAAAATTATTTTTTGTTTGACAAAGATTTTTATTTCCAAACAAAGGGGGTGGCCATGGGCTGTCCCTTTGCGCCGGAATTGGCAATATTGTTTATGGGACTTTATGAAAAGAAATTTATTTACAATGATAATCCTTACTTTGAACATATCACAAAATATCTTCGATTTATCAATGATGTTTTTATTATATGGTCAGGGCCCCAGGAAAAGTTGGAGGAATTTATGGTCTGGATTAACAACAGAACGGAGGATATAAAATTCAGCCATTGTTCTTCAAATAAAACTATCACATTTTTGGATATAAAAGTATATGCATCAGAAGGCGGATTAGCGACAACATTATTCAGAAAGCCGACTGATCGAAACAAGGCCTTGCATTATACCAGCCATCATCCCAGGAGTTTAAGGGATAACCTCCCTTTTGGACAATTTCTCCGGATTAGGAGGAACTGTTCCAATAGGGAGGAATATTTCCATCATGCCAATGAACTGTTGTTAAGATTAATCTCCAGAGGATACCCAAAAAAATTGCTAAAGAACACGCTTAAACGCGTGTGGTGGATTCCACGGGAAACTCTGTTACAAAAAAAGACACATTTAGAACAGAAAAGAATTGTATGTGTCTCTACCTACAGTTCTCATGCTAATACCCTGCGGAAAATGATAGTCCAAATTGGCATTTAGTTAAGGATCTCAATTGTGAATTGAATGAAATTCCACTCTTTGCCTTTAAGAAAGAAAAAAACGTCGCACAACACATTGTCAGGGCAGCACTACCCCAGGCAGAAAAAACATCCATCAGAGGAATGTTGGGGCCCCCCCTGTTCAAGGACACCACAAATGTGGCAACTGTTCATGTTGCTCACAAACAAATGAAGGGTCACTGTTTTCTTTCAATGGGATACATTGGAAGCATAACACATTCACCAACTGTCTTACAAAAAACGTGGTCTATGGAGTCATTTGTCCTTGTCCTAAGTTGTATATAGGGAAGACAACGCAGGAAATCCGTCATCGGATAACACAACATAAGTCCAGACTCAGGAAGGAGACACCTAATGCACCATTAGTACATCACTGGAAGACTTATTAACATAAAGATGAAGATCTGCAATGGACTGTAATTTCTAAAATTGAGAGCGACATCCGAGGAGGGAATTTGGAAGAAAGATTAAATCAGCGAGAAGCAATGCTTATCATGAAGTACAACACTGCCATTACTGGCCTTAATGAAATCTCTGAAATCATGAGGAGTGATGGGTAAAATAAAACCTGTGAGTGAACCAATACATTATAAATGACACATATATATGATTCTGGATACTGAAAGTCCTACTCATGCACTTGGAACTTGGGGTTCTTTTGTATACAATCAATCAGGCACCCTTGAGGTATATAGTTATGTATACCCATACAGTGTGAAGAGCTTAGCACTCGCGTCATTCACAGAGCATTTTTTAATTCTTATGCATCCCATCCACAACGGTTCGTGGGTTGTTGGAAATAACTGCAGTACCTCCGGGGACCACTAGCCCCCACCTTAGATTGAGACAAACGTAGGACCACGTAGTGCACGAGGAATACAAGACGTAACAATGCAAAATGCATGTTGTGAGCAGCTGTTCACTTTGTTGGCCAGTCGGTCGGATTTCATTAATATAATGAGGCTATGCCCGGTCCGGGCATAGATTTGCGCCCTACACGGATACAGGCGGGAGTTAGTGGTACAATTATGGCATTGAGATTAGAATTGTCGGGCACCCGTGACCGATGTCGCTTTAAAGCATTTTTTTAGCCTTGACCGTCTCCCTATTGGAATTGTATACAAAGTTGAGCAATAAAGGTTTTTTCCATCATTTGTTTTGCAGCGTTTTAACAAAGGCTTTACACCTTTAAGAGACTCGCGATCACGTGATCGCAATACCGGCCAATAACATTGTTTGCTGGCCGACACTGCACTTGCACACCAGGAAATTGTTGTTCCCGAAGTGCTGGTGTCCAAAGAATTGAGGTGAGCACCCAGACTGAGGGTCAGAACGGGAGAGTGCTTGGTTTTTAACGAATTGACCGCGTGGTAGTGACATCCGATCCTGGCTTGTCTTTTGCAGGACTCGGGAGACTGATTGCCAAGCTGCTGATACCCAGTGTAGGAGTAAAACATCACAAATATCGGTAAACCCATAATTCAAGCACTCGCATTTGAGTTGCCATTGAACCTAGGTTCAAGCCTTTCAATGTCGTTTATTTTTCTCTCCCCACAGAAAATAATACCATTCCCCGTGGCTTAAGGTAAGCCCCCTCCTTTTTTCTTCCCATCTCAATAGAGGTTTAATCTAGTTGCCACAGATTACATAGATATATGTTTGTTATGTCTCCCTCCTTTACAGTTGTCTATCGTTTTTTCACACGTCTATCACGCCAAGTGCGTTTGTGTTCACCAAATTGAAGGTATGTGCAGAGGCATTTTTGTTGGGTGTTACTGGTATCTTGAGATTGGGTATCTTAGATTGTGAGTTCTAAAATGGTGTCCGTTTGTCATTGTAGATTGTTGGTCCTGAGGAGAACTCCAAACTGGGGAGTTTGAAACGCGTCGACCGGTGGTGTGGTCATTTTGTCAAAAAATTGTAATACTTTTGTTTAAATAGATTCAACAAGAGAAGGTGTAAATATTTCTTAAAAAAAACCCCTTCCCCGAAAAAAATGTAAAATTGTGAATATTGTATATATGTACATTTTCAGAAATTGATATAAGATTTATGCCCATTTTTTGACATTAGACCTTTAGGATTTGTACTGTTTTTCTGTTGTTGGATGAATGTAGATGAATGAATGTATTTTGGCCAGTGTGCAAGTTTGGATGTGTGGTTTAATCATTGACATAATTGTATTTTGTATCACTTGTAAATATGCTATTGTATTGATTTTGTGTTTATACACCAAACTTTGGTTCTGAATGAAAATATAACAAAAAAGAAAAATTTCCACTAGTTCTTAAATAAATAAAATAAACTAGTGATGTAAATAGAAAAACGGACCCCTATGTTTTGTTTCATATAGGTCAGATAAAAAGTAGTTAAACAATACCCAGTATTGGCAGTTGTTTTGTTGTTAGTGTGGACTCAGCCTTGCTGGTTAGGAGTCACGACCCTGTGTCGTTGTTACTGTTTTAATCTAGTAGCATTTTAGTTTAAGTTAATTTCTTGCAGCCAGTAACTGCTTTTATAAGAGGCATTTGTTGGTTAAAAATATCCCTGCGACTCCTAATCACATCAAATTCAATTGGCCCTAGGGGCAGCAATGTACTGCTACTGTACTGTGCCATTATATAATGTTAAGCAGGTGTTTGTACAGAGCATTGTTTACAAATTGTTTTATATTTATTTTCTTGCTATAGCTACTCCTGCTGGTCCACCAGCATCATCTACTTGGAAGGAGATAGCAGCCTGGCTGCAGCATTAGAGGATGCATATCATCCACACTGAATATGTTGGCTGGTGGTTCTGGAGGAGGCTGTGGTGGCATGTGCCACTATCCCGGGCCCAGTTAATTCAGCTAGCCACCTGTACCTCCATCCTAACAACAACATCACCGGCACCGCCAACTGGGAGCCATCTGAACCAATGCTGCCCCATACCAGTACGCTACTAATGCCTCAGGATCACCTTCTGCTGGCAATCCTTGAGGAGGAAGTTGAAATACTCCATACCCACATTGATGATGCCCTCTTCTGAGCCCTTTTTTATTTTTATTTTGGTGGGTGTGGCTTTGTTGTGAGCAGAGAGGTTGGGAGTTGAGAAAGGACCAGAAATTTGGAGTCAGACTTTCTTTGCACATTTTTTTCCACATTGGTTGCGGTTGGAGAGGGTGGGTTTATTTATGTTGTGATCTGAAGTAAAAGGAAAAAAATATTATTATACCTTATGCCTGAAATAGTTTGTGTTTTACCTTTTCTTTGCACTGCTGCCTTTTCGTGCCGCATGATTTTTGAATCCGCTTATCAAAATATATACCAGTTAATTATAGTTGGTTAAACTGTTGTCCTACTACTCTCGGTAGCTATTATATTGATCTTTAGGGGGTTGGATTCCATTGCCTATATTGCCTACAACTACCTAGATATACAAGAAACAAATCACGTATCTGCAGTAGCGTGCTAACTAAACTAATTTACTTTACTCCATAGTTTTGTTACATAAATAGATGAAGCAATGACTGCTACCTCTTTCAATCTTCCAAACCTTTACTGCAGGTTTTCCCAAGGTGTTTTCTTAATGGTGGTAGTAGGAGTAGCAGGCTAGTGCCATACCAGGGAAGACATCACAAATGAGGTCCTATTACCCCTTAGGTGAGCTCAAACTGTAGAAATAATCAAAACGATTGTCCATCACTGGCAACTACATTAAAATGAAACAAATAGTGTCTAATATTCATATCATATCTTTACAAAGACTGAGACCAGACTACCACCATGACACAACACAGGATAACTGATATTATAACAAAAACTAGCAATAGAAACGTCTTTTGAGCAATGAGGAGCTAGTATTTATTTAAAACCAAACCTACGAAATCCTAGAGTCATGAAAAGAGGACTCTAAGTTAGGAGTGAACAAGGTTAAGCAATTACGCATGACAAGGGCCTGAATGAGGATGTTGATGAATTATATAAATCTATCTCTTTTATGTGTGGGTGGGTAAGTGGGGCTGTTGTGGGCTGTTGCTCAGGTAATAGAAGATCCCGCATTGATTTGGAGTTGCTTTCACCACATCCTCACGATGCATGAAATATTAACCCACCTATGCACTTTTTGCAACAAAAAAAAACTTGAAATACAAAAATGAACCCCTCATTTTTAATGCAACATGTACCACATAGACAGTTGTTTTATGCACCAATGACTAGCACTGGGCCTACTGGCTGGATGGACCATTGGAAGACTAGACCACATAGTAAAATAAACAAATATGTACATTTAACAAACATGGAAAATATTTGAAATCTTTTTACCTTACAAAAGAAGAAAAATCAAATGCAAAAAATAACTAGGCCAGTACTAAAACTACAGGTCACCCACCACCCAAAAGACTTAAAACATAAACAAAATTAAAAAAAATACTGGTGTTTGCACAACAAACATATTAAACAAACAACATCCTTATGTAAGAGTTTAACTTACCTGTGACATCAAAAAACACTAAGTCCTTAAATCTAATGGTATATTTTTAGCAGACACAGAGAGTGATCCTTCCATCTCAAAATCCAAATGAAAGGTGACAAGGAGAAATAAAAAGCACTGATAGGAGCCTACTAGACAGGAACATAAAGTTGGAGTCTCTGGGGCACTTACTCCTTGTTGCAAAGAGGCAAATAAAAAAGGCTTTTCATACTAAAAACAACTTGAACAGTCGAATATTAACTCAAAATCATATTTTAGAGTAGATGTAGCCACTTCTCAAGTAGAGAATCTGCTTGAGTTCAGATGTGGTCGCTTGTGCTCTCCAGCATCCCGAAAATGGCTCTGGAAGGTGCTGTGGAGACTGGAAGCTATGCTAGCGGGCGGCAAATCTCACTTGTTCTCACCAGCACCCCCCAATTTGCATCGCACTTACCAGCACACTCCCAAAAAAGGGTCATGCGCGCCAACACAAGAAAAATCTGCCAAGCTTCGGGAGGAGGAAAGTAGCTGGAGCTCCGCATTACACGCATAGCATGGACTTCGAATTCCCCCAACTCCATTAGCGAATTATATTTCACACAGGCCTAACGATTACTTGGGGAAGCATATCAGTCCATTGTTATTTTATACACCATGCCACCTTGGTGTGGACCCAGCTGTTTTCAAATCAGTCTTGATCCTGATCATGTGAAAACAGACCAGCCCGAACTGCCCTTTCATGGGGTCATGAGCCAGGTAGAGCTTAGTTACAGTCAGACATGGTGCACTGAACCCACCTCTGGGCATACCCATCACACTTAGGTGAACATACTAAAGTATACAAATGTTGATGGATGGAATGCTTCAATTCACCTTAGCTACTGGTAATTACTGGTAATTTCTTGGGGTTGCAACCCAATCCTTAGTTATTTTGCACACCAGGCCATCTCAGTTTGGATCCGGCTAAATGTAAATCATCTTGACCTGTTTCACTGGGAACAGTCCAGCCCTAACTGCCAAGCCAGTTCCTCCCTGAACTGTAACATAAGCAACCTAGGACCGTTTTCGCCCTTCTTATGAGCTCATCAGCCAGGTATAGCTTCGTTCCAGTGACATCCAGTGCATGAGGACCTATATCTGGGCAAACACTTTCCATTTTGTGAAACAGGTGGTCTTGGTTTCCCTGCCTGGCTGCTTGGTAGATGATAATTTCAGGGCCTCAACCTACCCTTCTTATACTCTGTTTCCAGACACCGAGCTGTGATTTAGGGTCTGGGTCCATGAAGTTTTATGTTAAGATTCTAATTATTTTAAAGTGCACCCTTGCTTTCTCTCCTTTCCTCCTCAAAGGCTGCCTGTCACAGCAGGAGAGATTCTGAAGCTGATTGTCCCACTACACAGGCCATTGGAATGACTAGAGTTCACACCCCTATGTTAGCCAGAGTGCTCTGTGCATCAAAAGGTTAATCACAGGACCCCAGCTCTACTCTATATGATTGCCTTATGAGTCCCATCTCCTTTTCTGAAATGTATCCATGCCCCTTCCTTGTGGTCTCACACTGAATCAAAGAGCACCCTTTGAAGTGCACAGGGGAAGTTTCTCTCTTTCTACTCCATTGGGCCCTACCCAGGTCACTGGAATGCAGCAAGATTCACGTGTCTGGGGGGATTCCTCTACCCCTCATGTCTTCAGCAGGCAGGCTTGTGCTTCCCAAAATGGAACTCAGTATCCTCAATGTGATGTGCCATTACAGGCACACTTGCACTCCGTGAATGAACACAGCATCACACTGTCCAGAAAGTTATGTCCATGTATTATTCCACAACAGACACAGATACATTTTGCTCTGCAGACTGTTTAGTACTGTAGCCTTTCTGTATTGTGTCATGGTGTGCTACTTGCAAATACACATGTTGCCAGCATACAAGTTCACCATGCACTTTACTGAACAACAATTCACCCTTCATGTATTGTACCTTTGAAAAGGACAGAATCACCCAGCACATGTTTCCACTGTGCACGCACTGCACAGAACTACATCTGTCATGTAATGTATCCCTCGCAGGTATACACATACCCAGCGCATGGCTCATCATGTACCGCACTGCTCTATCCCTGTATTGTACCCCTCCCAGGCACACATACATTCATCATTACATCTAATGTATGTAGGCCAAGATTGAAATAAGCATGCAGAAGCATGCAGCAGTGAGTGAGTCTGTAGGTCTCATTACAGTGACATTGATTAAAAGGGACCTGTTCACTCCTACTGATCGCGACATGGTATACTGCCACCACCGTGCTCGTGCTGCTTAACTCTTGGCAAAGGCAGTATCCTTCCACCACTATGAGGGTAGAGCTTTGGGCACTCCTTCTGGCCCAACAAGACTAGAATCGATGAGACAGGCCTACGTCATGGCACACACGCATGAACTATGTTTTCCTAGAACATCAAAAACCAACATTAGGGAGCCAGACTCCAGTAGAGTTGGGGACACAGGACAAGGCTACACTTTCATTAACATGCAGAATACTTTTTCATTGCAACATACACTAATTGCAATATATAGTGAGTGTCATTATCAAGTTTAATAATGGGAAGTGTAAGGCCTCCAGAACAGTAGTCAGTAAATTTCATAAGTTTGGATTTTATCAGTCGAAGTCTCATGCTTCCCCAGATGTAATCTTTGATTTTAAAACATATTAGAGAGCAATAGAGTGTGTGAATTGTCACATACCAAATTACATTTGAGTACAACAACCAGTTTTAGTGTTTGGATTCTTCCCAGAGAAAAACTGCAGGTGTTTCCATTTATCAAAGACCATTTGCATTTATTCTATGAAAGTTGCCACATTATCTCAAACCATGGTATGGATGTCACTGAGACTACATCGGAAATATAGGGCCTCATTTATGAAAAGTGACGCACCGCTGCGTGAAAACAGCGATGGGTCACTTTTCACTGCGCACTCCTTGCGACACCAATGATGCGTCATATTTAATGTATGACGCATCATGTCGCAAGGATTTACAGATACATCAGTATTTCTGACGTATCTGTAAGTGCAAAAGTGACGCATTGCTGGGGTGTGTCACAGAAGTGACGCAACTCCAGCAATGCGTCCTTTCGCATGGGGAAAGCCCCATGTGAAAGGGCTTGCGTCAGTCTTACGCCTGCTGTGAGGCAGGCGCAAGATTTTGACGCAACAGCATCCTAAAAGTGAAGCTGTGAAATCTCATAGATTTCACTGCGTCACTATTACGAGGCTTTTTGCGGGGGTACGCCCCCTCTGCATACATTATACCTGACGCAGGTATAATGTGGCCCAGGGGTTTAAAAAGTGACGCATCTACCTAGATGCGTCACTTTTTAAATATGGCGCAACAAGGTGCATATTTTACGCCGCTGGTGCGTCACAAAAAGTGACGCACCGGCGGCGCAAAACTGACGCAAGGCCTCATAAATAAGGGCCAAGGTTTATTAGGGATACATTTAAAAGCCAAACCTGTCAAAAAGCATCTGACAGTGACTGTTGTCTAGTGGAACCTATTTGTGCTAGATATAGCAAACTGAAACCTTTGCGGGAGTGTACTCAACAATTTCCCAAAGTTTCATGGCGATCGGATGAAGAGTGTAGTAATGCATAAAGGACAACAGACAGACACACTTTCGTTTTTATATATATATATAGATTGTATAGGATGGGGATATATTAAATGTGACTTTTAACAAGAAATGGTGCTTTTCAAACTAGATGGAGCTCTGATGATCTACCATGGACAAATGCATGAAATCTTTTTTATGAGGCGTCGTATAACCCTTTTAATAGATGTTCAATGTTTTAACCATGTTTTTATTGTAATCTCTTGGGAAGATTTCATGAAGGCATTGAAAACAATCTAATGTAATGAATTTGTAATAAAAGTAAAAATGAGTTATGAAACATAAAAGGTAGTTTCTATAATTGAAGGCAACTACAGTGATGAATAAGAAGTGAGGGACATGTTTATGGTGATTTGTTCAGGGCAATGTTGTTCACTTCTTCTATTATAATCCGAGTTGCTGTTTTTATTTCTTTCCGCAAGCAGATAATGCAGTCAGGGATAATGGGATTTTCGGCTCTGTGGAACTATTTTGTGACGTTGTCTGATTCTTGACTAAAATCATCATCATATAATGTTAATTCCCTTACAACAAGATTGCTCCACAGCACACAAAAGCAATATAGTCCTTTAGGTGCTTTGTAGAATGCAATTCAAAACTGTGATCTTAATTCCTTCTTTGATATTATATCCTTCTTCTTCTGTCGTCCAACATATATTATTATTCCTTTGTACTTTTTCAAAATGATCCTCACACCTGCAAACCGCCCACAGAATCAAGGCTAATATATTATTATGCGCACTCTATCTAGTTAAGATGTTTCATAACAATAAAAAAACCACAGGTCTTAAAAAAATCTTTGGTGCAACTAATAAAAATCCGATCAAAGTGATCTCACACGTTTCAATTTCAAAAACACGTATTACTGCGTGCATTAGAACAACAGTAATAATAATTATCCACATTTGCAAAGCGCGAATATTCACCGGTAAGGGTCTCCAGGCGCTGCCCCAGAGTCACATGGTGCTGGTATAATCTGACGAACGCCGTGGATCGAACCGTCATCCCCAGATTCCAGCGTCAGTCGCACTGGCCGCAGCGCCACACCTCTCCTTCCATGTGCAGTTAGAAAATTAGAGGTTGGTTTTGAACATATGTCATCTTCCCACATAACATACATTCAGGGCAGTAGGGACATTAGCATAAACTGGCTAACGCCAGACGTGCAACGCTGCAATATATGATTTGGGATCGCTTCCCTGACATTAAAGGGCTTCTTCACTGTAGGTGTTCCTATTCTTTCTTATTTGTGTCCATAAATATTCATGAAGCAACATTTGGTGGCAAACTTTTTGATTTGCAGTTTTCTCTCAGATTTACCTTGTTTCAGGTTCTGGTCTCTCACAGAGTCACCTGCAGAACTGTTATTCACAATATGCAAGGGTTCCCCTGGGAGATGTCCCAGGGGAACCCTTGCATATTCTGAATATGCCCGCACCGCCTCAAGAACCCTTTAGCTTCCAGGTAATATGCATTACTGTAAGTCAATATCTTCCTCTGCTTGTCCACTTGAGGCTCACTGCCTATAGAGAGGTCCTTTCGAAAACCTTTGTGTTCTTGTGAAGAAAGCGTGAAATTAAATAGACCCTGCATGAACAATCACTCCATAATTTCCCCTTTCGGCTTTGTTACATCCTCTAAATCTCAAGCATCTTGCATTAGAAAGTGATGCGAAACGAGGGTGAGATGAGGACTACGACAGGACCTCACAGTACATAAGATAACCAATAAGCAATCAGGTCATTTCCTATTCATCGGTCCTTCTCATCACCGTCCTTACTTTTTGTTGGTATAAAAAGCTTGTAATTCCTTTCAAGCATAACTTAACATAAAAAAAGACACTATTGAGCCCTCCTATGTAACGTAACGTAAATCATAGAAATATTCAGGAACATGTTATTTGCAATCCACAGAGAGACAGAGGCAAAAAATAATCAAGTCTATGTGGACATGAAAAATAAGTAAAACCTGGATCCCCTATTTTTTTACATAACCATATGTCTGCCAGACCATGGCTGGCCATGAGTGCCTTTAAAGCTTTAAAGACTTGAGGTTTCCTCCCCATATACCCGCCCTTATCCCAATCACCCGTATCTAAATGTATATTGAAGCCCCCGCAGATAATTAAGGGCGTTGGCCAAGAGGCTAATTCGATCTCCAATTCTGACAACACATCCGCATCGAGGATATTTGAACCATATACTGTACAAATATTAAGCTGATTTGGAATGAAAGCAATAGCCCACTGATCCCATTTATCCGACTTAACTTGCGTAATGGATATAAATCGATGCAAAACATGTATAGCCACCCATCTAGTGTCCGTGGACTGAGATGAGCAAATAACCTGGGAGTACCCTGGAATAATATTAAGCCCTCTTTTCTGCCAGGGGATGTGGGTCTCTTGCTGACAGATAATATCTACCCCTAGTGCTCACAACACCTCCCCAGCCCTACGTCTTTTCCCTCTATCATTCAGCCCTCCCTAATTGTAGAAATGGTCAGCCTACCCATATTTGTGACTTCCTTGGTTCCTGTATTGCCCTTTAAACCACTCCCTTAACCTACTTCTGGTATTAGTACTGTTTCTGGTTCATCTCCTTGCCTGCCCCTACACACTGCTTTCCTGGGTTTTCTGCATTTTCCCCCACTCTATCTGCACCTCTCTGCCCCCCTCACACCCCGCCCACCCATCCCGCCCCTCCCCCTTGCACCCTACTCCCTTTGAACCCAACCCAACCCTGCTAGGTGACGCAACAGACCTTTCTACGTCTGTGGGTGATGAAGGGTGGCTCACTCCCTGAGGATGACAAGTTACACCAATGTGTGCTTTATATCACCTATGTGAAATATCTGGACCCATATAATCAATAAACAGTATACAAAGAAGACAAAAAAACCAAAATTAGTCCATTTGCTGAAAGTATTGCTTAGGTTCACCCGGCTCTAAGAAAGAGAAAAGAAAAAAGAAGCGAAGAAAGTCAGCACCCCCCAGTGCTTAGAAACTCCTTGGCCTTGATTTCTGATGTGAGGAAACAAGTTGATTATTACTTTCAGTCGAGTCATATTGAGGAGGAAGACCTCTGCCATCTTCGCTCTACAGTAGTGTGGCATAAGTCTGGCCAAGTAAAAAACATAAGTCCATCTACCAACCGTTGCGCCTCAGGTCTTACCTTCTCAAATACATTTTGTCTCAACAAAAAGTTGCCAAAATAGACCAGAAATGCCGAGGTTTGGCATCTGGGCAAGTGGGCTGTCGGATATTTAAAGGGGACTCAGTGCGCCCTTTGTTTTTCCTGTGCCCAGTTCCATCCTACCCACTCTGGTAAGGATTTCTCCAGGAACTGGACCATAAAAAGGCGTGCATCGGACCCCTCCTTCCCCTCTGGAATACAGAGAAAGCATAGGTTATTCCTTCTTTGTCGGTTTTTGCCTTCCTCTTATTTCCACAGAATATCCGTGAGTTGTTCCTCATGCGCCATAACTTGCTACCTTGAGCTAACTATCCACTTCCAATGAGGCCGTCCTTGTTTCTAGTTCAGTCATCCTATCACTTATATCATTGCAGGTTTTTGCAATTTTTCTAACTGCGTCATGGAGTTTCCGGGTGGCGTTCAGTTAAAGTTTGCTTTCCAGACGGGCTTCTTCCCTATGCGGCATTACACACTTCAATATAGACTCTAGGATAGGAGCAAGCGCCGGGGAACCTATTGCAGCCTCTTCCAGGTTCGGCTGGTTGCTAACCCCCACCAATTGATCTCCCATAGAATAGTGCCATCTGAGATCAGTTTGCTTAGGGTTGTCCGTTCTCCCTGTCCGGGGGAATGTTTTCCTGTTGGGAGTAATCCTGTCTCGACCTCTAGCGTCAGTTACAGAAATACTTTCTTCCTCACTTGATTCTGAATTGGACCCGCGATCTGAGCCCAGACCAGATCAAGTGGCATCTGAGAGAGAATAAAAGTAATTTGCCTCTGAGTCAATGTCCCTCTCCCTGCCTTCCTGCAGTATACTGCGAGACTTTGGGGGACCCTTACGTTTGCTCTGCTTCCCCATTGGCTTTTGGACATTAAGATGCAGCCCGGGTCCTTCCTCCTGTTAAATCTCAACAGCTCAATATCCTTAGAGGCAATATCTAGGTCCGTCTCTCCGAAGCCATCTCTTCCATAGCCGGAACAGTATCATGAATTTGTCCCTCTTGAAATGGCTGTCCCAAAATGACCCCCTTGGCACCCTGTGCATATTTTGCTATTGCCTCTGTGTCACCCTGTTCAGGATTCTCCTCAAAGACCAACGATGGCTCACCAGTAATATTCTGTCATTCTCCCTTTAACAGGTACGTACTGACAAGCAGCTCCCTTGGCAGGCCGGAGGCTGATCCAGTGCCTGTTCCCTGGAATAGATCAATTATTGTTGTGGACCGAGGATGCTGGGGCTGCACACCCATGCCCGTCCCCTTCCCATCCAGGAGATTCTCCTGCCGGACCAGCTGTCATCGCCCTTGAACCATGGGAGTAGATACTATCTCCGAGTCTGCAGAGTTCTGCTGCGAGGACTCCAGGGGGGCCGATTGAGAGGGACCACCTTTCCCATTTGCTCCTGTCTTAGGAGCCATGATGTCCATGTTAGAAACTGCACTACATCCGTAACTCCAGCTCGGTATCCTGGCTAATTCATGCTCGAGACATCGGCATCCTGCAATCAGCTTCTCCCTGATCTCCGTCAGCACAGAATCCCCATGCTTAATTACTGGTAAGATCAACTCTGTTGCAGCTTTCTTCTAGAAAATAATAGTTACTGCTTGAAGGTGCGCCATTCAGGTCCACTTTCACCCTTTTCTTAACTCTGTCATGCCATCCCAAGGGAGCCACCTATGACCTACTTTCACTCGGTCGCCATCTTGCTTCCTCCGGATTAAAGCAACATATGGTAGCCATTGGACAAAAACAGGCATACCTACAAGCTAACCTAGAACTTAAAGTAATCAGGACTATGGCCAGAATTAATGGAATCTATACCAAAAAAGTGGCCAAAAGTTTTCAAACGGGGATACAGGATAACTACGAATATGGAGAGATGATGGGGAAGCATTTGGAAATATGACTCAAACAAAGGGCGACTGCAAATAAAATCCTAAAATGAAGAGAGAAGGAAGGTCAGATAGCTACAGATCTTCCAGGTATATTAAAATACTTACAGATTTTTATCAAGATCTGTATCGCTCTAGGCACTCTCCATAAGGTACAATTGTGGTAACAACAGGGAATGTGTCCCCTCAGTTGCTGGGGCTTGAAGCTGATATTTCACTGAATGAGGTCATAGAGGCATTACGGACGAAGGACTCGTGAAAGGTATCGGGTCAGGATGGAATCCCTGATGGAGATATATAAAGCCTTACAGGCAGAGCTGGCCCCCCTCCTGGTTAATTTGTTTTTATCAATTCAACAGAAGGAGGCCCCGCCACAATCTTGGCATGAGACCAATATAGTGATCTTTTTAAAGAAGCGGAAGAAGCATGAAGACCCGCCTCACATAGACCAATATCATTAATGAATACTGACGAGAAATTATATTGTAAGATTTTGGCTCTAAGACTGTCTAAGATAATTGGGTCCCTTGTGAGCTCATGGCAACATGGCTTCATCCCAGGCAGAAGCACAACGGACCATGTCCGAAGGGTAATTTTGCTATTTGATATAGCTGAAGCCACAGGTACACAGATGTCTCTGATACTATTGGATGCGCAAAAAGCATTTGACCAAGTAGAATGGGCCTACTTGTGGCAGAATTTAGGATCTAAAGGCTTCGGCCCACGTATTTTAACTACCATCCAAGCTATGTATTTTGAAGCACATGCAAAGGTACAGGTAATGGGGAAGTAGTCCGGTAGGATTAGAATCACTTGCGGTACGAGCGGGGTGCCCCTGCTCCCCTATCTTATTTGTGCTGTATATAGACCCTTAGTTATATGTATATTGAACAACCGTGCAATCAAATTAATGGAGGTTATGGGCTATAACACCAAGGTATTGGCCTACGCTGATGACATCACTGTCATCACCCTTGATCCACAAGCTGCAATCGATAAAATTGAAAGGCTGGCTGCAGAATTTGGAAAACAGTCGGGATATAGTCTGAATACCGACAAAACACAAATTGTTTGTACTAGGACCACGCAATTTCAGGATCCACGAAGGAAGGAGTCAGCCACCTATTTAGGGATTTCTATTACAGCGGAGATAGACACAACATGATAAATAAATTTGGCTCCTCTCTTTAAAAAAATGGAGGGCGATCTAAAGAGATTGGATGATCTACATCTATCCATCATCGGAAGAGCAAATGTCATTAAAATGACGATGTTTCCTAAGCTGTTTTATGTATTCCGGTTTATACCTTTGGAAGCGGCAACAACGGTATTCAAAAAGGCAGATGGACTGTTTTCCCAGTTTATATGGGGGTATAAGAAGATTAGGAGATCATTAAAATTAATGACCGTACTGCAACATCGAGGGGGGCTAGAAGTTCCTAATCTTCTATATCATTTCTGGGCTGTAATGTTGCAACATATGAGTATCTTATTTAGGCGAAAATCTCTGGTTTTATTTTGAAGTATGTGGGGGGGGGACGGTTACGGTCCTACTCCCCGCAGTCTCGGGGAGCGGCACCCTTCGGGTCTTTTAAAAAATTATAATTTTTGAGCTGTCCCTTCCTCTCTCACCGTACACATCATGGGGAACGCCACCTTCCTGGGACAGTGATTTGTAAAATGACCTTCCAGCTCCGGTTACCTGCATTGTCTGGAGTTTTTTAAATTAATTTTGGGAGGGTGGGCTTGATGATACATCCTTGTTGTAAATGTAAATGTATAGGCATTTATATAGCGCACTACTTACCCGGAGGGTCCCAAGGCGCTTCGACCACTGCGAAACACTTCCTGGCTTCCCTGAGAGATGGTCCCTTAATGGGTATCTCCAGGGTGAGACCAGGCATCCCCGGCGGTCTGGTGGGGCCGTTAGTGAAGATGAGGCAAGCTAATGCCCAGAGTTGCCGAGTGTGATCACTGATCAGAGTGGGCACCGAGGCGAGAGAATTATCGAGTCCGCTGACCCTGGTCCAGAAACCTGCCGCGCCGGGAATCGAACCCTGGTCCCGGGCCGTCCTCTGCTCTCAGGTCTGCCGCCTCTAACCAGTGAGCCACATAGAAGCCTATGTTCTGGTGTTATCATGGGTTCTTTGGGAAAAACCAAGGCCGTATTATGAAGCTCATTATCGCCGTTTTATCAGCAGTTTCTTGCCAATAAAACGGTGATAATTTTTACACCGGTCCTTGATAAGATGCATCTAAGTTTACTGGTCAAAAAAAGAGCAATGGTCCATATTATCAACAAAAGGCAATACATTATCGTCGCTGTTATCGGCAGGAAACTGCAAATAAAGCAGCGATAATGGGCTTGACAATATATCCTTGTGAATTGCATAGTGCCCTGGTTAATACTAGAACCTGGGCTGCTATGGGAATTTACAAGGGCCTATTATCAAGTGCATTATCGTCGCTTTATCGGCAGTTTCTTGCCGATAAAAGCGTCAAGAATGTATCACCCTTTACTGATAATAAAGCACTGAGGGGCATATTATGAAGGACCTGTGTTAAAATTATCTACGTTTTATGGGCAGGAAACTGACGATAAAACAGCAAAAATGGTCTTGATAATACGCCCTTGTTAATTCTCATAGAAGCCCATGTTTGGTGTTCACAAGAGCTTCTATGGGAATTAACAAGGGAGTATTATCAAGCCCAGACGTGGCCCTTGGAGGGAGTTGCGGTGAGACAGGCGGAGCGGGGGAGGGGCAGGGTTGGGGATGATAAAGAACGGAATGTGGATGATTGTAGGTAAGTAAACAATTAAATTAATAAAAACGAATTTCGGGCCACATTATCAACAACATAAGGCAATATATTTGTGCCGCTTTTATCACAGGAAACTGCCGATAAAGTGGCAATATTGGTCTTGATATTATGCCCTTGTAAATTTCCATTGCAGCCCAGGTTAACACCAGAACCTGGGCTGCTATGGGAATAAAAGCGGCGATAATGTATTGCCTTATGTTGTTCATAATATGCTGCCTCGTTACGTGCCCTGTATGGCATTTTGCGATGCAGGGCACGTTACGAAATTCGGGGCATATTATCAAGGACCGGTGTTAAAATTATCGACGTTTTATCATATTCGTATATTATGCTGAGAATGATTAGCAGTGGAAACTCTGGTGCGATCACTCTCTCACTGTCAAATCAGAGCAGAGGGCGCGCATGGGAATAGTTAGAAGTGGTCAGTTATTAGAGATGCGATTCAGCATTGTGGTTTATTGTGCGATGTTAGGCAATGCTTACATGATTACAGTAACTGAGCGTGTGCTTTGATTAAAAAAAAGTTGTGTTAACTCCTCTGCATGGGAAGCTGGATGTTTCCATCTGGCTGTCGATTTCGACCTTGAAAGCAGAGTCAACCAAATGAGTCGTATAAGAGCGCTATTGTGTCAAAAAGAGGTCGCTCTTACATCTGCTGGAGAAACATTTGTCCTTCATGTAGCAAACACCCGCACATAAGTGTATGCTTTGTTAAATACAGTCTTGCCGTGGAATTTTAGGGAGTAAATTTAGACTATCTTTAATGCATCCTCGAGGAGGGGGTAAGCTTACTTTTTTAAAATTATAAGAATTGGTCTTGTGACTTCTGTAGAAAGTATATTTGGTGTCTTGTCGGTGTTTTTTCATTGCAATTTTTGCAGCATCTTTGGTGAATTGTGCTTAATGGTCACATTAGTTGCCAGTGTGCTTCTATTAATTTGTTTACTTAAAAATGGATTGACATCTTGCAGCAGACATCAATAATTCTCGGTTATTGCTGGTCCGCAACCAAATGCTTAGTTACTATGGCGCGCTGCCTCTTGCAACGTTGAGTGAAGCTTATGGATTATCGTTTCGATTCTCCTTTTTCACATGTGTTCAACCTGTGTTCCATTGCCTAAGGTGTGATTTCGACTGGGCCCTGGATTTGTGTCTTTGCAGAACGGTGTCTCCCAACACGGATTATGACCAGCTGATGAGAACCTTGGTGGTTCATGACTTGCTGTGTTCTGGCAGCGGGATTATGGCCTTAGTAGCGACACGTGGAATAATGGGACGTTGGAATGTTTTTGCAGCGGCGCATGACTTTTTGGCACGCAGTTACATTGAAGATGACCCGAGTTTTCCTCCGATGGTGATAGAGGCTTCGGTCGTCGAGGAACATGTATGTTCATTCTCACTATTGAATTAGATGGCTGAAATGTTTTCAGATGAGAACAATGACTTCCTGTTGGAGGCTGTTGCTACATACTGTGCTTACACGCTCTTGGATTAAGACTCTTTGATTTTTCTTCGTATTCTTTATTTTTTAGCTACTGGTTTCTATCAAAGAGCGAATACCTTTTTTTTGGAAATGTGAACTTGACTCTGGTTTTTAGTCTTGGAGTGTGCATTTCTAAGTGGCACACGTTTATATCACGTGCTTTGATAAAGATAGGGTGTCGTGGGGCTGAGGCTTTCACTCACATCCTGTTAATTTAGCATGGTTTATTAGAAGCTTACACGCTATTTTTGCTTTCCTGCTCTGCTTTGCACGTGACACATATTTGTGATATTGTTTAGAGAAGGCTGAGTATTTTGTTTTATATGAGAATAATTTGGTATGCTAGATTTGCAAAGTGCCTCGCTAGTTTTGTGTGTATGGTGAGAGCATGGAACATCAAAGTAATCTTGAATACTGTGTCTGTTCAGAATGATCCTCGGAAGTTCGTGCCATAATACATATGCAGTTGTGTCCACCTTTGATACTTGCTCTTTTCATAATGCATTGTGGAGGCAAAGTTACACACTGTTGGAGAACATTCATAACTTGATAGTTTGTGGAGCACTGAATGTGATCTATTACTGCTGAGTACCAGAGGGATGGTTCTGACCATGTAATCCTATGAGACTTTCTGTAGTTATAAACTAATCTGCTAGGTAGAGAGGGTGAAATGTAGGTATATTTTAAATTTATTTACCTTTAGTATTATAGGATGCTTTTTCTGTTTGTATCTTATAGAATAGTAACAATGGTGACAACCTTGTTTGTGATAATGTGTTTGGTTGTATTATCTAAGGTACTGTGCATGAGAGTTTGGCGTTAGAAATAAACATTTCATAGTTGCACGTTCTTTATTTACATATGGTAAGAGTATAATGAACGAGTGCTATTGTTATCCCTGATACTTCATGTAATCTAAGTGGCATGTTCTGGGTCGACTAGTCATTGGTGTTTTTGTTGTAGGGCAGTGTTTTCCAAACTTTTGACTCCTGAGGACCCACTATAGAGTCACCACTGGAAGCTGGGGACCCCCAAGCAATTTGTAGGATTCAAATTTCAAACATTAAAACCATAATTCGGAAAAAACCTAACACATATGTGCACACAAAACAAGTACTCAAATTACTAATGATTTTAGTGGCATATTTACAAGCCCCCATCACCATGGGAACATCACTTTCTGAGAGTATTCTGTGGCGATAGGGGCTTTGCCTTATTTACAGGGAAACGTTAAGCCACTTAACGTGGCTTAACGGTCCCTTGTAAATAAGACTCCCTTTGACACAATGCTTAGCGTGAAAGCAGTTGGCAGAGCGTGTTGTGGTGGGCATTTCCTTTGCGACACCCATTGATTTTGACGCTGCCCCCTATTTACAAGAGCAGCATAAATGGGAAGCAGCGCCAAAATTAAGGCCAGGGAAAACCTGGTCTTAACTTGGCGAAACAATGAAAAATGCTTCATTTCTCCTCGTTTTTGTAAAACGCCTTAGATTGTTCATGTTCAAGAAGGCGACCCTTCCTGCACATAAACAATCTTTAAAAATAAAGACATTTTGTAACTTCCATGTGTGATGCTTTAAGAAGTACACATAGAAGTGACAAAATGACATGTCAATATTGTTTATGTGCAGGAAGGGGGACCTTCCTGCACAAGTTGACGTTGAAAGGTTTTATAAAGCGCTCTAACACCATGCGATTTCTTGGCGCTACACACGGATAGCACTGGGGGGAGCAGGAGGATTACTGCAGCGGATAAGCTTGGGAGAAAAGATGAGTTTTTAGGGCTTTGCGGAAGTCCATGTAGGTGGGGGTGGACCTAATGGCAAAGGGAAGTGCATTCCAAAAAGGGGGGGCAAGGGTGTAAAACCTCATGCCTCCAAATTTTTTCCTCCGAAAGCGAGGAACGCTAAGGAAAAACTGAGTGGAGGAGCGTAGGCTTCTGTTGGGAACGTACGCACTAATCTTAGAAATAATAAAGTCTGGGGCAGTGCCAGCCAGAGCTGTAAAGATCAGGCAGCCAATCTTGAATAAAGAACGCTCCAAGATGGGCAGCCAATGGAGGGATTTTAACAGAGCGGTAACTTGGTGGGACTTAGGAAGTCTATAGATAAGGCGAGCTGCCTGATTTTGAATTAATTGCAGGTGCCAGAGTTCGTAAGCAGGAATACCTACATACAGGCCATTGCTGTATTCAAGACGGGATAAAATCATAGCAAGAAGGATGAGTTTAAGAGCTGTGACAGAAAAAAAACGGGAGATTTTGCATATGATTCTGAGAGACAAAAAACTGGATGAGACGACGGTGCTGATCTGGGGGCGCATGGTAAGGTCTTGACTGACTTTGACACCCAAAGTTTTTATGGAGGCAGAGGGTTGGGGGGAGGGACCAAGGGTAGGAGGCCAGAAGGCAGAGGTCCAGGGGCTAGAAGGGCCACCGGTAACAACCAACTCCGTCTTATCGGGATTCAGTTTTAAGTGGTTGAAGTTCATCCAATCATAGATGAACGTCAGGGTAGATTTGAACTTTAGGATAGAATCAGGGGTAGATGAGAGGTTAAAAATGAGCTGAAGGTCGTCACCATAGTTAAATACCGTGACCTCCATTTTTTGCAGGGCGACTATAAGAGGATAGATAAAGAGATTGAAAAAAAGAGGATAAAGAGAAGAACCTTGGGGGACCCCGCAAGGGACAGAGCAGATGGGGGCAGAAAAACCCTCCAGCTGTACGGCCTGGGTGCGGTTTCCTAAAATAGAGGTAAGCCAGGCCAGAGCGGATCCCCGAATGCCGGCGCCCCGACAAGCTCGAGAAGGATGGAATGATCGAAAGTGTCGAAGAAGGCGGACAGATCGAGGAGGACCAGGGTCTGAGGAGAGTTGGTATTCGGCACTCCTCCTAAGCTCATCTAGGACGGAGAGAACAACAGACTCAGTAGAGTGAGCTGGGCAAAAGCCAGCCTGATGGGGAGCTAGGAGGTGGTTCTCCTCGATAAAAGCAGTGAGGCAGGTGGTAACGTGGCTTTCCAGGATCTTTCACAGGAACGGGAGCAAAGAAATGGGTCGGAAATTAGAAAGAGAGGTGGAATCAGCACCAGGTTTTTTTTAAGATGGGAATAACTATGGCTGATTTAAACGAATCAGCGACAATTCCCTGAATAATGGAAGTATTGAGGAGGGTTACCGGGGGTTCGGAGCAACTGGAGAAGACCTCCCTCAGAATGTGAGCGGAGCAACAGTCGGAGGGAGACCCCGATTTGACCTTCTTAAGCAAAGCAGAGTAAGGAAAGCTTCCTTGGGGATCAGGGAAAGTTGGTCAAGGAAAGGAGGAGTGGGTGGCGGCTGCGGACAGGAAAAGGAAGGGGGAGGCAAGGGAATGTTACGTTTGATGGTTGCAATTTTTTCAATGAAATAATCACTGAGGGAATTGCAAAGAAGTTGAGAGGGGGGTTGCTTGGGGGTGACTCTGTCAGAAGCTGCTAGCTCATGAACAATAGTAAAGATTTCCTTGGGTTTATTTGCCGCAAGAAGAATCTTCGAGGACAAATATTCTGATTTCGCTAGGAGAATGGCTTTTTTTGTAATCCCGCGCGTCCGCTGGGCGTGCGCAAAGCCCTGGATATTAAAAAGTAGAATGAAATTTTTAAAATGAGCAGGTAAGCGGGGAACGATCACACGCCGCTAGCGAAGACCCACTGCCACCGGGTGCAAGTTGCGTCTGCCGCGCATGCGCACAACCCCTCAATGAAATAGGTCCGAGCGTGGGAGTCTGGAGCGCTGACCTTACCCAGAAGTGTGGAGTAACCCCGAGAGCCATCCGATCAATCGGCACACAGCCGTGTCGGACCGGGGCTGGGGTAAGCAGGCAAGGTATGAATCACAGTAATCACACACAAATGAATATTAAAAAGTAGAATGCAATTTTAAAAATGAGCAGGTAAGCGGGGAGCGATCACACGCAGCTAGCGACCACCCACTGCCACCGGTTGCTAGTTGCGTCAGAGGCTCGTTAAAGGGCTTGCACTTTGAATATGAATATAAAATAGAAGAATAGTTCATAATCACAGTTAAGGAATGCAGCAATTGTGTGTATGTGTGGATGATGTGTACATTGTGTGGAAGATGAAAATCTTGAAAAATTAGAGAGGTTGTAGAGTTGCAAACTTTCCATTTCTTTGTAAAGGAAGTGGGTGTTTAGTTTTCCAGTGTGTATATATATATTCACTGAAAAAACCACAGGTTTCAGGCACGTTATAGTCAGGAATTAGCATTTAAAAAACCTTAGAAATTCACTAAAAAAAACATAGGTTTCAGCCACGTTATAGTTTGGAATAAGCATTTAAAAAAACCTTAGAAATTCACTGAAAAAACCATAGGTTTCACACACGTTATAGTTAGGAATTAGCATTTAAAAAACCTTCGAAATTCACTGAAAAAATCATAGGTTTCACCCATGTTATAGTTAGCTTGACATTTCTCTCATACAAACTCATTGAAATTCCCCTGTTATAGTTAGTTCAGCTAACTATAACTCGCGCGCCCGCAATGCACTGCTGATGACGTCACATATTACATCACTCATCACATGGTCAGTGACATCACTGATGACATCACTGATGACATCTCAAATGACACCACTTATGACATCACTGATGACATTATCCTTGTGAACGAGTGGCAAACCTCCTCTCAGCATAATATAACCTTTGATACACACGTTGAAAAATCGAAACTAAAAATTTCAAAACAATGGAGATACCAATACCAGTTACAACAAAATGTTTAGTAATTCCAACATCTACATACATATTCAGTAATTCACCAACAGTTCTATATAGTCACCCATACATGTACTCACTCATCATATGTACTCATACACCTCATATGTACTCATACACCTCATACATATACATACTGTTACACACGATACTCATCCATAGAATTACTGACACAAATACTCACACATGCAAAAAAACTATCAAACATCCATGTACTTGCATATATAGCTATACACACACACCGCTATACTTAATTGTACAGAAACATACACATACTTGTTCTCTTAAACAATCACTTATAGAAAGACAAACTTATTTATATAGGAACTCTTCCAATTTCACACTCTCACACATACTCACGTATATACATCAATACTCACATATACTAGTTTGAAACATATGTAGTTACTTATAAAGATACTTTTGAGACAGTCGTTCACTCACTAAAACACACATACACACACTCATCCACCCATACAGTCCTGCACACATGCTGTCTTCAAAACATATACAAACAGTGAGTCAATCATGCATGCATCTGTGCGCTAAGTAATACTCCCCACTGAACCATACAGACACTCACACTGATACCAAATAAACCAACTAATAACCTATATAGACACTCATGTATCTACTCACCAAGCTATGCAGCCACTTATACACAAAGTGAGACAATGATACAGATATTTACATATTTAAACATTACTCGCTAATACATGTATTCACTAAGATACACTTAATGAGTATGTTATACAATTAATTTTACAACAAAAAAACATCCATTTAGACACTTATTTACACATTTATTCTTCCATCGACCATCAGATATACTTATATAAAACATATTTATTTTTCAGAATGTTGCGGATTTCCTATGGAAACTAGGTCCTAGCTATAACAAGTCAAGTTAAGTCAAATAATGCTTTATTCGAGGTTCACTCATTAAAGCAAGTACATAGAACAATATAAAAATCTGATTAACAATCAATGCTGGTAAAAAATAAGACTTTCATTTAAAATTAAGACTTGATAGTAGATTACAATTTAAATACAATTACAATGTAAAATTCTATACATAACATTTTGTAAAGGTACAAGATTAAAAATTATTAGAGTAAGAAGTTTAGGATAAAATGACAGTATAAAATGCAGACCGACTCACAAGAAGAAAAACAATCAAGTGGCTAACAGTCTCTGTCTAATAGACCACGCCCATCCAAGATACTTAGCTGTAGCTATCGCTAAAGGCATTAAAGTGCTTGTGCATATGATACGTAAAGCAACAGTACTACTGGTGATACCCAGATTTTTACACGTTGGTATTAGCCAAATACGTCTTGGGTCAGAGTAGGCTGTACAGGAAAATAGAAAATATCCAACTGTTTCTTTAGTAGCACCACAAGCAGGGCAGCTATCATGTAATCCCCCTCTCCACCTTCCTGTCAGTGATCTAAGTGGGAGTGCACCTGCTCTTAGTTGGAAGAGGAGCTTTCTGTCACGTGGTCTAGTTATAGCGTCCCAGAACGGTTCGAGGCAAGGATATAGCTTGGCTTCTAGGAATGCACCAGCCATAGACGCTGCACTAGAACTACTCCAGGTCCGAGCGGCTACCTTCTCCCAGTAGATTTCTTTTATGATTCTTTTTGTTGGAAAGGGGGTTCCCGCTGGGTCTTCCCAAAGTGCCTGGAAACCAAGTTCACACAGGGTTAGACTAAGAATTTTAAGCCATCCGATTTTGAGGAACACATCCCTTTTGATGCTATCTAGGAACCTCTCTGCATAGTGAGAAAGCTCAGGCGTAGTCCAGAGTCTTTGCCAATACAAAATCGGACAAAGCCTAACCAAATCGGCAACCGCTTTTAAGCCCAGATCGTACCTGAGAGGCACCAGTGGGGTACACTTGGGGACGCCAGTGATGGCCCGGAAAAACTTGTTTTCCGGGGTTTGGAGTGCTGCTACCTTCTCAAATCCCCACAGCTCAGCATCATAGAGTGCAGAGCCGAGAGCCTTTGCTTCATATACTTGCAATGCTGGCTTTATTGGTATAGTTAAAGATTTTCTATGTTCTAGACCAAGAGCGCCAGCCAGTTGCCTATGCCTTAATGTAGCAATATCTATATGCTTGGACCATCTGAGATTGTTAGATACATAAATTCCCAGATATGTAAAGGGATCCACTACCTCTAACGAACGACCATTCATAGTTAACTTAGATTTAAGAATACGGTGGGGGTTAAAAATCATGAGTTTTGTTTTGGCCACATTAACTTCTAGGCCATGCTCCTCACAAAATTGGTCAAAAATAGACAGAGCACGCTGTAGACCACTCGGCGTCTTAGATAAAATCAACGTGTCGTCTGCAAACATTAAAATAGGAATTTTTGTGCCAGCTAATGAGGGAGCATCCACATTCAAAGACAACATACGAGCAAAAACCCCATTGATATATAGTGTAAAAAGTGTGGGCGCCATCGAACACCCTTGCCGGACGCCACGCTCCACCGGGAAGTCTGCAGTTACCATTCCCTGGCTCCCCCACTGGATCTTAGCGAAGTTAGCTTCGTGAAGCCTCACTATCATCTTTAGCAGCTCTTCTGGTAGGCCCTGATTCCTCAACACCAGCCACAGCTTAGACCTAGGTACTAGGCGAATGCAGCCCGCAAATCGACAAAAGCCGCGTACAGGCTGCCCCCGCCCAACAACACAGTCCTCCACTGGAGTAAGGTGAAGCGGAATACCTGGTCCACAGTGCTAGTAGACCTTCGAAATCCTGCTTGGAATGGGGACAGGGCGTTGTTATCCTCGGCCCACTCAAGGAGCCTGTTTACAACTAGACGCCCAACTACCTTTTGAATGGTATCAATAAGGCTTATGGGCCTATAATTGCCAGGCTGGGATCGGTCACCTTTCTTAAACACAGGTATTATTACTGCACCCTGCCAGGATGTTGGTATGGTTGTGCCCCGAGCGATTGCGTTGGTAAGAAGATGAATATACTTGCACCATCGCTCTTTATCGTTAATAAAGACGTCAGCTGGAACACCATCTAATCCTGGGGCTCTGCCACTGGACACTGTGCTAAGTGCTGTCATTATTTCTTTAATACTAATGGAGTCATCTTTATAGTAAACGGGACTTAAGTCGACCAACACAGTGGCGTGCTGGGTCTCAGCATACTGGGGCTTGAAATATTTGACGCACTCCTCCTCTGGTACATTGTTATTGGGTGGTTCGGGTATTCCCTCTCTGACCCATTTTATGATGTTCCAAAAATACCTGCAATCTTTCCTATCGCTGGCTGCTTTTAGTTCTAACCAGTGGAGCTCGTCACATGCTTTCTTTGCCTTTGTTACACTATCCTTATATTCCTTTCTGGCAGATCGGATAGCCATAGGTTGCCTCCCTTTAATAGCAGTTCCTAGAGCTAAACGGGCCTTCCTACATTGGGTATTATACCATTTTGCCTGCTTACGGGGTCCTTCTCCCTTGCTTCTCGCAGGTTTTAAAAAATGGTTCTTGATGGCACAGAAGAGAGTATCATGAATTGCAGCTACACTGCTTGAACCTGGATTGAACAAATTAGTTTGTTCAATGGCCAATATTGCTTTGTCAGCTTCAGTGTTAATGCTAGCAATAGCCTGTTGATTAGTCACAACATGTGCCCATCTTAACCTGCGCATGTCGTTTGAAGGGACGATCGGAGGCGGAAGGGCCCCCTCAGTATTAGTGACCACATTGGTAGAAGTCCACCATTTGTGCTCAACGCACAGTGGGTTGTGGTCGTAAATATAAATAAATCGTAAATCATACGTTCTTATATAGCGCCTTTCACCGTAAGGTCTCAAGGCGCTTGCTTTGGGAACCCTTCCTGGTCTTTCCCTGCGAGATTACCCCTACTGGGCATCCCCAAGGTGAAGACCAGGCATCCCATCACGGTGGGGCCATAGTGGAGATTAAGCAAGCTATTGCCCAGAGTTGCAGAGTGTGAACCCACGATTCGAGTAGGCATCAAGGCGAGAATTATCAAGTCCGTGGACATTTTGAGCTCAAGGCCCTGCCGCGTCGGGGATTGAACCCTGGTCCCCGGTCTGACCTCTGCATCAGGGTCTGCCTCCTCTAACCGGTGAGCCACACTTCTGCACTCGGTCACTCTCGATCCGCCATTTAACCTCCATGTCACAAACCAGGGACCATATCTTTAAACTACACAAAACATAATCAATTCTACTTCTGTGCCGCCCATTGTCAAATGTACAGGACCCAACCTTATCGCTCGGAGTCCTCCCATTTAATGCGCTCAGACCCTTTTCATAACATATGGCATTCAGACAGATAACATCCTCAGACCAACGGGAAACTGATTTCAATTCTAATTTAGGGACTCCCCATTGCCTGTCCTCTTCGTCCCCAAGGAAGTCATCGTCGATTGCCAAGGGTTCAAAGGTTCGGTTTAGGTCACCAGCAATCACAATATTGTTATCTTGGGAATGGGTGTCAAGGAGGGAACCCAAGGCCGCTAAAACATCTGACCTCCCACCCCTGCTACCCCTAACATAAACATTGTAGATATCGAGATGACCTAAAAAACCTGAGTCCACTCTGATAAGTTGAATGTCTCTGTTTCTGGTATCTATGACCTTGACAGTTAACGGAAGACTCTGGTGGACCCAAATGGTTAAGCCACCCATAGGTCTCCCCCTTGCACCCTTGGATGCAGGCACAGAGTAATTTAAGTATCCCTGGGCAAAAGATGGTTCACATAGCCATGTCTCCTGAAGCATGCACATATCAAAACTATTAACAAAGCTTAACCAATCCTTGGAGTCTTGTTTGGAACGCAACCCTGCAATGTTCCATGAAATTAACCTCCCCAAACCATCCTTGTTACAACCAGACGGCTTTGATGTAATAATTACAGGGGTAACTGTAGACTGACCTTGATCTAATACACATGGAATCCCTACATGTGAATTGGTTTTAAAACCAACCCTACTCCTGGTATCACTCTCTAAATTAGGGCTCAGTGGAGAGGCAACATCCCGCGATGCAATCCCTGCTGCCTTTGTTGTTACTGAGACTTCCATACATTGCCCACCATTCGGTACCACCAAATTTCCGCTATCTGACATCAGTAGTACCGCTGTTTGTCAATCATTGTTTTCCAACCCAGAACAATTCCTCACATTTACTTATCCTGCGATGTTTGGAATGGGCGACAAAGTATGGGGCACTGGATCTGAACTCAAATGTAAAGAGGTTGTCAGCAAGGAATGCAGATTTCAAATTAGCTCTATAAAGTCACATGTGAAATTCGAGGAAATTAACCTTTTTGCCTCTAAGATGTCCTCCCTAATTACCGAGCGGCATCCTCTAACATAGCGTAGCCAATGAATGGCTTTGTTGGTTAGAGAATCTGAGTGCTCGCTGGTACCTAACTTCGAAGACCTTAGTTTTGTAACATTGGTCATATATATTGTGTTCCTTTTATAGTAAGCTTTTCTAGAGAGGGCGTTCCCCTTGTTCCGGAGGTTATTGGCCTCTACAATTGTCAGGCCCACAGCCAACCCTGATGGTTTTGCTTGCAGACTAGCTAGACCAATCGTTTTTTCCCTTAACTCTTGTCTACTTCCCTCTCTTCCCCGGGCTTGGGTAAGAAACCCTTCCTTCCTATCTTTCGGGGGTGGCGGGCTAGGACTCGAACTAGCGGCTTTCCCCGTATTCTGGTCACTGCGCTTATTCAAGCTTTTAGCTAGGGGTACTTTACTTGCTTCATGATTTTTCATGGGGAAGAAATCTCGTGCTGCAGGTATAACATTAGATGTGGATCTTATTAACCCCTCATATTTGTCATTAAACATAGAAGTTAAGTTAATGACCAAAGCCCTCAGGGACTCTATTTCATCCCGTAATAGTAAAACAAGGTTAGTCAGAGCACCAACTTCCACGGGTGTTGCCTTGTCCCTGCTATTGCCGGTGATTAAGGGGGCAGGGAGCTCGTTGTGGATTTCGGCCAGAACCGCAAACCTGTTACCAAGAATTACCTGGGAAACGGGTGGCGGAAGCGGGTTTTCGCTCTCAGGGTCAAGGTGGATAGTCAGATCATCATTACTGTGAGACTCGTTAGATGGAATTAAACAATCCCCAGTGAGAATAATCGTGCTATCCTTGAGTTTCCTTTTAGCCTTAAACATATCTGGAATTGTTGTTGGGAGTGCAACGGAGTCATTTACTTGCTTTAAGGGAACCCCTCCCTTAGGACTCGTGGCAATCTCACTAGTACCTCCTTGTTCAGCCACAAGGATATCCCTGCACTCATCCACAAGAGCATCAATACGGTCCATTACCATATTTCCGGCTGACTGGCTTGTCTTCTTTGATGATTTCTTCCCCTTACAGAGTTTCGAGGTATTACCAGATCCGTTTCCCCCCTCCATTGCTTTGTGTTTCCCCATGAAGCCTATGAGTGACTTTGGCTAGTATATCAGCAAATCCCAACAAAGTTCCACTTACAGTAGTGTTGATGGTTATAGTCTGGTTAGATGGTTGTTAAGGATGTGGCCCAGCCTGGCCTCGGTCGGCCCCGGATGGCCACAGACGGCCCGCCCTTTGCCTGGGCTTCGCCCGCGCGCTCGGCCCGCGGGGCCGGAGGTGAAGGCTGGCTAAAATAGGAACCAGTAGCAAGGGGGTGTGGCTGCCGCCTGCTGCGTCCTCCCGCAGCCTCCAGGTGCATCGGTGGGCTTCTCTGGACACAGGCTGTACGTGAGGTCAGTTTTTAAATCCCCCGGTCGCAAGGGGTGTACCCGCCGGCTGCTGTCCTCCCGCAGCCTCCAGGTGCGTCGGTGGGCTTCTCTGGACACACGCTGCATCTCCCGCGAAGCGGGAGACGCGAGGTCAGTTTTTAAATCCCCCGGTAGAAAGGGGGTGTGGCCGCCGCCTGCTGCGTCCTCCCGCAGCCTCCAGGTGCGTCAGTGGGCTTCTCTGGACACACGCTGCATCTCCCGCCGGTATAACTACCTACTGGCAACTGCCAGTAGGTAATATATATATATATATATATATATATATATATATATATATATATATATATATATATATATATATATATATATATATATATATATATATATATATATATCTATGGTGTATCACTGATTGTTTGATTGAAGGTTAACTGTATTGTTATGTCATGATTACAAATTGCCAGGCCTTCCTATGATAATATGTATATTTGTGTATCACTGGTTTTTAGATTTTAGTAGAACTAATAATAAAAGATGGATATGTTTCATTATGTTGTTCGCTTGGTGTCTACATTTGTATCATAAACTTTATTAACCATAGAGTTGCCTGGTGGGTATTTTCATACTTTATGGATTTTTCAGAAGTAGCATGTTTTCAGGTGTAAGGGAAGAAAGCAGTGGTAGTAGAGACTTTGAAGAGACTAATAGTGGTGCAGATGGCTTGTATCCTTTGGCCAAGGTGAAGGCAAGAATTTGATGAGGCTGGGAGAGGGTGGTATGTGAATCGCAAGATGGTCGCTGCAATGTGAGCTCTGTCATTATACCCGTTTACTGGTGATATTTCAACAGCGTGATAGGGTGCTGACTTTGGTTCCAGGTGGCGCTTCGGCTGTGGTAGCCGCTGGGATCATTTTGGTGGCATTCATGAAGCAATTTCATTCTGTTGAAGTAAGGTAAAATGAAAACCGCTGCCGAAATGCTTCTCCGTTCTGACTGCACTCTGAAGCCTGCCCTGTAGGTAGGCGGCTGTTTCTTCAGTCACGCCCACCTCGTAGCAAAGGCTTCCCCCTGAAATCGATATTTAACTCTTCTGGCTTGTTCCTCTATTTTTTTTTTGCCGGGCTATCATTACTGCTCCCTTTTTCCTCAGCTGTTAAAGGTATTATTCCACTTACTATATGAGTAATCTGGATGCTAGTTCTTCTCAGCTATACATTGCTCCCTTGAACACATCTCATCAGCACTTCACAAAGACATTTAGGCCCTCATTAGGATGTTGGTCGAAGGGTTTCCGACTGAAATCCTTGGTTTGAATTTCGACTGCCATACTTGGATTACGGCGGTCGGAATTCAAACTGGCCAGTCATTCTGGCTGGCTTTCAACAGGCTCATGGAGCTGGTTGGCCAGTCAGAGACCTGCCATAATCCTATGTGGATGGCGGTGCTGCATCGGGTTTATTTTTTTTAATTTTATTTATCGATTTTCATCATATAACATATACAAAGTACCTCAGCATTTACACACAGGTACATTCATAGAGTGATACAATGACATCATTCTATAACACTGCAGTGGAACAGCCCAGTGCTGTCAGTGCACGACATACAGGACAGGTCTTGAGCAGAACATAGAATGTTGTTAGTCCTCAACCATACATGTCAGATAGGCAGTGGACAGTTCCCAAATTTCACATGGCCTAGATGCACTGGGTACACTTCAGCATAACAGGTGAGTTGGTCTCGACATTATGCCATATCTTTTATCCAATGTTGATGTTGTGGTGCAGGCCTGCTGCCCCAATGAATGGAGACTATACGTTTTACCAGCAGCAAAGCTATGGAGGTTAATTTACGATGAGCAGCTTTAATCTTCAATACATTTCCTAACACACAGAGTTGCATAGAACATGCTATCTGTTCCTCCATCATTTTTGTTAAAGTGTGCATAACCTGAATCCAAAACTCATTGACCTTTGGCCAAGCCCATGCTAAATGCAGGCAATCTGCATTCTGTTCACCATAACGTTTACAGCATGCTACTTCACTTAACCCATATTTGTGCAGCTGTGCAGGGGTATAATACATTTGTAGCAGATATTTGCAAAGAATAAGTCTGAGATTCACATTTGCGGCCAGTTGGCCAGTTAGTCTGCAGCAAGCTTCCCATTGGTCCTCCGTCACTGGGTTAGGGAGAACTGTGGGGCATATTACCAACAACTAGCGATAATTTTTGTCTCTAACTTGTTTAGAGACAAAAGTTATCGCCGCACATCGGCGATTGTTATCGCAGATAAACCTTGCTATTAACAAGATTTATCGCAAATGCGATAAAAAACGGCCGAAATGCATGAATATCGCTGAAAAGTCAGCGATATTCATGCATTATCGAGCAAATGCTCTTAGCCATGTTATCCACCTCCCATTGGATAACATGGCTAAGAACTGCTCAGGGCAGGTGTTAGCTTTTGGAGATATTCCCGCTTAGCGCGAATATCTCCAAAAGTTGGTAATAGGAGATAGCGATGTTAGCGACTGTTTTCAGTCTCTAACATCTTGGCACGCCCACTTTGCATCTCATTAGTGATAAATATCACTGACATGCAAAGTGGGGCCCAAGATGGTCGCTATCTCCTACTAGCTGTCGCTAACTGGTGTTAGCGACAGCTTGGTAATAGGGAGATAATTTTATCTCCGCTTTCTTGGCTTTTAAAGCCAAAAAAGCGGAGATAAACCCCCTTGATAATATGCCCCTGTGTTCCATTTTTCCATCGGACCTGTCCCAACAATTGCGATATCGATTTGAGCAGCCCTATATAATAGAGTGACTAATTTGGTTCGCGTTTGTGTTGAGTATATTAATTGCAGTGTACCTAATGTGGGTGGTTCATCTGGAAATCAGGGGTATAATGCCCTCCATAAACTGCGAGGGTCCAATAAACATCCCTTCTGGATATGTATATCTCCCATTGTGCGTATTCCTGCTTCCTGTAGAATTTTGAGTGGACCCACCTCACTCGTTACAGAGACTTCAGTATTTTGTAATAAGGGCATGGCTGGAGCATACAAAGGGAGTTTTTGTGCCTTTCTTGCCAGTTCCTTCCACGCATGTGCTGTGCATTGCACCGTATCTATTTCTCCCTTTTCAAATATAGTACTGTTATGGACTAGGAAGGCTTTAAGTTGGACAGAATGAACAGCACCGGCCTCAGCCGCCACATGTGGGATAAAGTCTGGAGCCTGTTGCCAATAATAGGCATATTGCACCTGTGCACAAAGGTAATACAATTGCAAATCTGGCGCTGTAAACCCACCCATTTCATATGGAAGGGTGAGCGTCTCCTGTTTCACTCTCGGCTATTTACCCCATGCCAATGCCATCAGCGAGGTACGAAGTGTATCAAAAAAATGTTGAGCTAATTTAATGGGAATATTAGTGAATAGATATAAAAACCTCAAGAGTACAAACATCTTTATCAATGCTATCCTATAGGCAAATGATGATGGTAACTTAAACTAACAGGCCACTTGTTCTTCTAACATCATTATTGCTGTCCCATAATTGGCTTGGATAACCACCTGAGGGTCTCTGTATATCCAGACCCCCAAATATTTTACTGGATCAGTGCCCCATTCGAGTGGATAACCTAGCCCTATGCAGGGTGCATTCAGTTAAGGGGATCATGACTGATTTATGTTTCCTAATCAATGGTTCCAAATGCACTTCTGGGTCTCACACATAGAGCACCATGTCATCTGCATACATGGCTGCTGCTAGGGGCCTCTGGTGAAATCGTAGCTCTGCCTGCACATAGGGATGTCTTAAAATACAGGCCAGCGGCTCCAAAACCACTGCGAATAATAGTGGCGATAAAGGGCAGCCCTAACTCGTACCAAGCCGTACCTTGAAAGTGTCGGAGAGCTGTCCATTCACTCGCACTCTGGCTACTGGATCTGTATATAATAGCTTGACCCAATTTGTGCAAACATAGGGCACTCCCATACGAAGCAATATGGCAAACATATACCTCCAAGAGATAGAGTGAAATGCGTTAGCAGTGTCGAGTAAGACCGCTACCGCAGGTAACTTGGGCTCAAAAACATGCAATATTGCAAATAGTGTCCGGAAATTGTGGGATGTGGATCTAGTAGGGATAAACCCTGACTTACCAGGGAGCACCATTGTAGGAGGTAGTAGCTGCAGCCTGGTCACTAATACTTTTGCCAGAATATTCACATTTCTGTTTATAAGTGAAAGGGGCCGATATGACTCGCAGTTATCTGGCGTCTTCCCAGGCTTCACCAATGTTATGTTCAACGCTTCTTGAAGTGTGTCCGGGAGCCGCTGCTGTTCATATGCCTCCATATACATCTAGTGTAAATATGGCACTAGCAAATCAACATATTCTTTATGAAATTCAGCTGATAGGTGATCCGTACCAGTAGCCTTCCCATTTGGCAATGCTACAATGGCCTTCCGAATTTCATCTATCTTGATTAATTGCATTAAGAAATCCTGTTGTCCTCGCGATAACCACACCAATGCTATGTCCTCTAAATATTGAGCAATTTCAGTAATCCCGGCGGGTCATTAGGAACAGAGTTGTCTTCAGTGATTGTTTTTACAATATGTGTTTTGGCCCATGGTTCCGCGATTTTAGTAGCTAAGGCTTTCCTGGGTCTCCCCCCTCCTTGTAATATCTAGCCATCCATCTGCATGTCATATGGCAAATTATTTGATCAGATGTGTCATTGTATTCATTAACCTTTGTCCTAATTCTTGCCAGCATTACCTATCAGACATAATGCTGTATTCTCTTTCAAGTTCTCCCAACTCTTGTTCAAGTCCCTGCATGGTCCCTCGCAAACATTTAGGCACTCCGGCTCACAGTCCTATGCACACCTCACGTATAGTCACCTTAAGCGCTTCCCAGAGCGTTCCCATGCTCTGCACTGATCCCAAATTATTGAAAAAAATAGTCCTCTATGGCTGTGTGAACCCCCTCCTGGAACACCTGATCAAGTAAAGCGGAAGGCTGTAATCGCCATTGAAATTGTGGTGGTGGTGTGTGTGTGTGGGCCTAGCCATACTGAGTAACACAGGGGAGTGGTCTGACATAGTTCTGAGCAAGTGCTTAACATTAGTGATCCAGGAGTTCAAGTCACTAGTGGCCAGCCAAAAATCAAGGCGTGACCATGATCAATGCACCAGCTTGGATTCACTTTGGGGGCAGACAGGTGGTTGGTGTCGGAGGGGTTGAAGAAACGATTACGCTGCTCCGACCTACCGTTCTCTCACACGTGCAGCAATTGGACGCGGACTGCTGCAGCCCTGTGAGACGGGCTGAGCTGCGACCTTCGGTGAACGTGACATGGCGGGCTGCGCCTCCGCGGCCGCTGGTCTCCTGGCAGCGCTCGGAGGGGTCGCCGTAACAGCACTGCAACTTGAGGCGGGCGGAGGTGAGAAAGCCTGAATCCACGGGACGATCCTGAAGCAGAGGGCCATGAGGATCTGGCAGGCAGAGAAGCGCCTGTGCTGGTGGCGCACGGCTGGAGGTCCCGGCGGTAACCCTTGGCCGGACAAAACTCAGCCCCGGAGGTCGGTGAGGGATGCACCGTGACTGGCGGAGCACCCCCGGCAGCGCCCAAATAAGATGCACTTTCACTGCTGACGGCTGCGATGCAGTGAGTAACCCGCAACACGGGGGTGATGTGAACGTGGCCGACACACAAACAAAGGGCTGACTCCTTTGAGGGAGTGGGTATCTGCCTGTGTACACCGACTGACACCGGCTGCAGGACACCCGAGGGCCCTACTGGCTGGAAACCCCCAGGGCATGCTTACAGCTAGCGCCGGGAGCCGAAGAGTGCCATGAGTACACGTGCAACTCTGCATGCTTCCTGTCTCAGAAACCAGCCGACCACAGCTCACATGCACATGTGCTTTAAGTTCTAGTATAGGTGCTCTGAAAACTTTTCTTCATTTCAGATATCACAGTGTTTTCATATTTGAAAGTCCTGCACACCTCTGTACTGGCACACAGTTGTTTTCACTGGGGGGACTACAGCCCCCAGACTGCCCTGATGCCTGTTGAGCCTGGAGGCGCTGCCACTATCCTACGCGCCCGGAGGCGCATAAATTCACTCGTGGCTCCCAAGCCAAGTGCAGGCCCGTCTGCGCCCGTCAGTAACCGGAGGAGCCCACCCCCTTGATGAGTGGGTAACACCTTCGGACTACGCTATTCGAGCTGCAGGTACAATTTAACGTTTTGGGTAATTACTCACAACTATCTACACCAGATTATAACATTGTGTGGTGGTTAGTGAGTTGCCAAGCTGTTGTGGGCCTGATTGAACATGAGTAAGACAATGACCAAGCGCAGGAGAGTGGCAGTGATTTTATAGTTAGGGCAGAATCGCTTTTGACTCACAAAATGAAATTACAGAGCAGCAACTTTCACTAGATCCAACAATATTACAGAGACATTCATCACTAGGACTATTGAATCAGGGGGCTTCCTTACAACCGCCACTGCCTACTACGTCGCAAAATATAGCTTTGACACCTCCCCTGCCCCCCTTGGGCATATCACCAAAACCACAAACAACAACGTTGAATTGGGCAAGAACACAGACATCTAAGTTATCTGAGGAGACCAAGGGAAGACAACTACCAATTAAGTGAAGGTGGGAGGTGATCCTCAAAAGGGGGTGGTCCCCAAAAGAAGAAGAGGATTACAAAAGGAAATAGCCCAGTTAATCGAACAATAGTCCATATAGTTCATACAGTTGATTCAGCAGCTCCCTTGACTAATTCTGTTGGCACGCAGACGGACTTAGACACGTTCTCATTTTCATCACCACAACTAAGACGTGAGTGTATAGGGTACTCCATTACTATCTCTACTATGGAGTCAGTTTTGTGTACTGTGTTATCCCATATTAATGAACTATTGGACAAGAATTTTAATCCTTTAAGGGAAAAGTTGAACAGGTGAATGCTGTTATGGTCAATTTAAGTGGTAAGATTATGAATCCCAATGTAAATGTCGCTGAGGGGGAGAACTCTTCAGTAAGAGTACCAGTACCAGGAAATATGAACTCATCTGATCATTTGTGTAACACAAGTTGTAATACAAGTGGCAAAACAAAAGAACCCTATATACCTAGATCTAGATTGAAATCAAGGATGGGAGAAGGAAACATACAAGGAAACATGCAGGGAGTGGTTCAAAATCAAAATATAAGGCAAAGAAATGTACCTGAACGTTTACCCCTGAGAACTATACTGAGCAACCTGAGTAGTGATACTATGGATGGTTTAATGACAACTAACCTAAAACCTAATACTGATATCTTGAGTCTACCTCCAGCTTCGAGTCCTTACATATTGGTTTTGTCTGGTGTTCCTGTTCTTAAAAGCAAACAGAAATAATCCTGGGTTAACCTACATAACAAGATGCTGGGTTGGCTAGTAAAATATATAATATTCTGCCCATCTGATATTAAAGAGGTTATTATGGTTCGTAGAGTTGGGTGGGTAGGCCAATCTCCTAAGAACATTGAGGGTGACTGCATAGTGGTCAACTTCCGTAGGCCACAGACAGTTAATCGTTTATTAAGTCTAAACGAACAAACTTTTGGTGAAACCCCCAGTATCTGTACTTTGCCATTAGGCCATTTTTACAAACCGCTATCTAGAGCTGCTGGATATGACTGTGTCCCTGCTTTTTCATCAAATAGGTTTCAGGTTCTATCTGATCTAGATACTCAATACTGACAACCAGTCATAGTAGAAAGAGAAATACATCTCCCTAATAATCTTCAAGTTACTATATCACTCTCTGCCAATAATATATTAGATGGTCATATTAACCCACCCAACAATAAGATAAGCTCAGATGCAAGTACCCGGAGTGAGAGTTTAGAAGATTTACAAGGCATAGTAAAATTCAAAGAGGCATAAAATATGCCATTGGTGCCCGGACTTAGTGGAAAGGTGGTGACATCTGAATTTAATTTGACCCGACACAAAAACGCAATAGTCCCCCTCTGATTTGGTTATTGAATTCCAGGTAGTTCATGAGATAGGAATAGAGGTGAATACTGTTGTGAATTTAGGAATGGGGGAAAAGGAACTAATGGAAATACAGTTGACGTCATGGAATATTGCGGGACTAAAAAGGAATTTGCAGGATGCAGAATGGCATCTGTATATAGATCAGAGTGACATATGCTTCTTTCAAGAGAAATGGGCTCTAGAAACCCCTCACAAGGTTGGGTATAGAACTTATAGCGTTAATGTTATTCCTTCAGCCGAGGGAGGCCCTCAGGTAGCCTTATTATATGGTTAAAATAAAAATCACCGTAGCTATTGATATATTCCAGTTGGACTTCCCTTAAGAAGATATAATTGGTGTAAAAGTGCATGTGATAAAACTGAAATATATTTAATAAATGTATATATTAGACCAAGCCCGCCCAACAAAACACCTATGGTGATAGACCAACTCAATCCTTTTTTAACAACAATTGATTCAAGGGCAATGATAATAGTGGGAGGAGATTTAAATTGTAAATTTGAGCCAGTGGTGGGTCTTGAAACAATCTTCGAAGATGAAGACATGGTAAATAATATTCCCCCTTAGACAGTAGCCCAGTAGTACCTTGTTCAGTTGCAGCTGCCCAAATCATGAGTTTGGTGGCAGGTCACGGACTTAGAGCCTGTAATGGTAGATTACCCTCAGACAGCCCAAACGTCCCAACATTCAATAGGGGTAATTGTAAGAGTAGCATCTACTACATTATATCATTTATCGGATTTTGGCCAAATGTAAAAGATCTGGTAGGCGATGCTAGAATTGATAGAGATCATTACCCCCTGCACCTGACATTAGCAGCGGATATTTTCAAAGTAACTCCAGGGAACAATAAAGCTATAAATAACACTTTTTTAATTGAGCCATTGTAGGAAGGTGAAATCTGACTGCATGGTTGCGGACACTTTTTTCTGGTGTTTTGATGGTTTTTGACTTAGTTTGGCTGGGATCCTGCTATTCAGTACCCCAGCCTAGCTGCTTCCTCTCTAAAATGATTACATGTACATTAGGTACACTACAGATTAGTTCCTGGGTTACCCTTGTGAGTCCCTAGTATATGGTACCTTAGGTACTAAGGGCATAGGTACCCCAGAGTGCTACCAGGGTCTGAAGCATGCATTATGCCACCCCTGGGAAGTCTTCCAAAATGGCATGACAGGTCTGCTACTGCATGCACCCCTTACTAAGATATAGGTTTCCCATACCTACCTTTAATCACTGACACATATAAACCTATCAGTCACTCCTATTGCAAGCCTTATCAATCCTGAAGGCAGAGTGCTTGGTTTTGTGTGAGAGGGTGCCCATGCATGAGCAGGACCCGTCTGCAGCATTCAGAATCTTTTCTCTGAGGCTGTTCTTTGATGCAGCCAGACCATATACTCTTAAGTGCATTATAACCTTGCAGTAAATGCTAACTTTGAAATGGCTGCATGGAAACATGTCATGTTTGGTTTAGGCGTGGGCGGAAAATCCGTTCCGCTCGCGGATTTTGCGGATTTTCGGGAAATCCGCAATCCGCGAGATTTGCGAATTTCCCGCAAAATCCGCAAATCCGCGAGCAGCGGATTTTGCTCGCACTGCTCGCACTGTTCGCGTGAGTTCGCGCCCCGCGAATAAGTGCCAAATTGCAGAAATACGATCTTAGCAAAACTGAAAGTAACTACTTACCAGGTTCAAAAGTTCAGGCTCATCATTAGTAGCCATTTCCTGGAGTGCTTCCTGAGGGGCCCCTCCAGAGTTCAGTTGCCAGTTGAAACTATTATGTGACCCTGCTCTGAACCTCAGAATAGTTACACATATGCCACAAAGGTCCTGAATTACAGCTAAGGGAGACAAGCAGGAGCCAGGCTGGAAGTTAAAATCCATTAATCAGCCCCTAATTCATTATTGTCAGTTGGGGCAGGGCAGGTGTTGTAACTAATTTTGCAACAATGAAAGCACTTAGCAAGTGCAAAAGATCACTAATCAGGGCGCACTAAGGAAGCAGGTGCCAGCTAAAAAAATATTCTGTGACACATGAATCAGCCCCAAATTAATTCAGGTCACTTGAGGCAGGGAAGGTGTGCTTTGCTTTGCCGAAAATAATGTACACTGGACAACCAGAGGGTGTGGTGATGAAACAGAGGGTGGCATGGGTGGGCCAGAGGGTGGCATGAGTAGTCAGAGAGTGGCAGTGGTGACAGAGAGTGGCAGTGATGAAGAAGAGTGTCCCAAACAGGCTGGACACGTAGAAACAACAAGTTCGCGAAACTTGCGACCCGACAGGTAAGTTCGCAATTTGCGAAAGTGTACAAAACCCTCGCGAACTGGCAGAAACACGGGCGAACACAAAAAAAAAAAAATCCGCAAATTCGCGGGAATTCGCGGATTTTGCGGATTGCGAATCCGCAAATCCGCAAAATTCGCGAACGCGAGATCCGCAAAATTCGCTCATGCTTAGTTTGGTTTCAAACACTTTGTAATCCTACCTCCCTCTGCCACTACTGGCTGCAGTGGTAGAATTCCACCCTACTAGGGGGAGAGACATGTACACACTGACCTAGCCGGTAAGAGTTTAAAAGAGCCCTAGCATCACAAAATGGATGCTGCAGCCACGGGCACGGGTCTGACCTCCTGCATCTGGATGAAACTACAGCAGAGAAGGCCTTGACAATAGGTTTCCTGTCACAGGGAGGTATAACCACCTCCCAGACAGGCTTTAGTGTATTGGGGCTGGGTGGGTGCATTCAGAGAATGCTTTCCCGACAGTGCTGGGGGCATACTTGGTGTTCCTGTGCATACCACAGTTAAAACTCACTCAGACCCTGCTCTGGCGTGAAACTGGACAAAGGGTAAGGGGTGAAACCACCTCTCTCCCAAGACCCTCCCATAGGTGGGTCCCCAGATTATGTCCAATTCCCTATCTTAGTATAAGTATGGGACCCCAGTCCTTAGGACTTCAGATTACAACTGGACAAAACTCTGCAACATATATCCTGGAACTTCGACATTCTACACAACTAGAAGACAGAAGAATCTCCCTAGGGGTCAAGGAGTGACTCCCCTGTTCAAACAGGCACCAAAGAAGCATCTTGCCGGTTTGCATTTCCGAAGCTCCTCTGAATTCCGAAGTAATTGCGACTCAGGACACAGACTTCCAGACTTCTCAGAGGCCGGCACGAGATCCCAGCAAAGCTGAGACCCGCAGCCCTCATGAGTGATGTGGAACTGGAACTCCTGGACACCATACACATTTGCTAGTGCATCAACTTCCTGACCTTTGGAGAAGTAGTGCATTGGGCTACTTGTTGTCCAAGCCCCTAGCACCATCTGCACCAAAGATTTTGGGCCTACACTCCACGAGTGTTCCGTGAGCCTGCTTCTAGCATTTCTACTTGAGGCTCCTTCGCAATCCCTGGTCCATCGACTGGTGGGTCCTCACAAAGGTAACTCTTCTGTTTCTTGGGCTTTCCTGGTTGCTCCAAATGTGCCCTGACTCCCCACCAAGTGGTGAGTCCCTCAGACCTTGCTTGTCTGCACCAAAGCCAATCTCTGCTTTCTGCGTAACTTGCTGTTGCCAAGGCTTATTGGGTCCAATCCAGAAACCGACACAGCAGCACTCGAAATCCTTTGCGGGAAAGCTCGAATCCAGCACCTGGTCATTGTCAATGCCTCTAGGTCCTCGTGGCTGAAGAGTCAAGCTTCACCTTCTTCAACTGAAATCACCTGACAATCGGTGGGCATCGCCCCAGTAGTTCTAAAGGCTCTAGGCCTTGTCTCCATGTCAGTCATGATACTTATACCACTTTCTTAATATATGGTTTGGTACGCCCCTAGGGCTCAACGTATATTGTGCTAATTTACTGGGTGCTAAATAAGTTTGCTGAATGTACTTTTGTCTATACCCTCATAAAGAGACTAGAGGAATGTGTTTAGAATACATATATTTTATATATATATACCTGGTGTGGTTCTTCTTTCATTTGGTCATTCATGAGATTATAGACTGGTAAAACAAGCTGCTAGACATTCCTTCAAGACTTAGCCTGAAGGCTGCTCTCCACAGATACCACTAGTATAGCTTTCTATATAGGTTGTCTTTAAACATACCTTCAATAAGGGTCGTTTGGACAGGTGCAAGCTGCACACTAGAATAGTGGACAGCATATGCCAGGCCAACTTCTCACAGCCATTAGTAAGTAATAACCATAGAGCGCTACAATGGCCGATTATAGTGGGCAATAATTGAGGCTATGACGCAAATCTATGTCATGTTCACAGATGTCATTGCCCCATATATTGATTTGCTTGCTACAGAGTTCCCTGTAGCGATTGTACACCAAGCATTGGTAGAAGCGTTAAAAACTATTTTGAGTAAAATCCCTAAAGCGAGCAGAGGGAAAACTGAAACAAGTAGTATGGTAAATCCCTGGTATAATAAGGAGTACCGTGAGGCAAAAAAAGAGCTTATACTAGCGGCACAAAAAGAGCATATTCTAGCAGCAATAAATCATAATGTTATGGCAGTGGTTCCCAAACTTTTTTGACCTGTGGCTCCCTTGACCTAATTGGCAGTTGGCAGTGGATACCCACCATTTGTTTTACCGGTGGGGGGGGGGGGATGTAAGCCCGACCTCGGGAGTACTTCCAGTTGTCTACCTGAAATTAATTGGGATGCGATTAATGTATTATGATCATATTTGTAACAACATACAAATATAACAGTTGTTCAATAGGAACTCATTAAGTGAGAAACTATGCAATCACCTGTTGACATTATTTCATTTTTCAAATTGTTGTAGAATATGTACTTTCTTAATTTGGAAACAGGGGTAAAATCGGTAATAAAATCATCATTTATTTCAAGGAAAGACTAGGAAATAGAGAGCACTAACTTTTTTGTTCAGCTGGCAACTCTGAATATTTCTGTGAGTACGCTTTTGGATTTTGCAATTGATGACAAGCAGAGGAAGTCATGTTTTGGGCCATTTTATGATCGTTGAAGGTTCCCTGGCAAGCCAAAACAGCGCATGCCATGTCACTGTGCACGGGCAGAGTCAGTCACCTAGTAAAGTTAGTACAGTAGGGATGGGGCAGTTAGTTGAATGGCAGACTGGGAGTGCTGGTGAACAGCAAGTAATATACTGTCAGTGGGGTCAGGTCAGTGAGCATTGGCAGAGCTAGTAGGCACACTGTAGGTCACAGGGGCTGAGGCAGAGCAGGACAGTAAGGTTGGGGGCAGAACGAGATGAATGGCAGAAGACAGGGCTGCATAAGATACAGCCAGCTCAGTGGGGCTGGGGTAGAGCCAGTCTCATGGCAGGAAGAATGGACGGACAAGAGGCACTTTTGCAGCATGTTGGTAGGGATAAGGTAGAGTCAGTTGCATATGGTGGAGGTGGTAGACCCAGTTACATCCCAGGTCAGTGGTGGCCAGGTTATGATATGCATGGAATGCCAGTTGGACTGAGACTGAGACCGATTGCATGACAAGCAAGAAGGACTTGGCCAAAGTCAGTTGGAAGGCGAATAAGGGGGACCAAGCTAATTCTGTTTACAGGTCAGACATGTAGGTACGGGTTACAGCCAGGCACAAAGCAAGTTCATGTGGTGAGCAAGTTACATGCCAAGTCTGCTGGATGGTGGGAGAGAAAGTCACTTTGTACACCGTCCAGTACATCTTAACTGAGCAAGTCACATGGCAAGACAGCAGGGCAGCAGAAGAACAAGTGGCATGAGAGGCTAGTACGGTAGTAGTGGATGCAAGCCTGGGCTTCTGCCAGTTGCTTCCGGGAGTAGAACCAGCCTAATTGTGCATTATATCAAGCAATGCAAGAGCCCTAATTAAAGAATATTCATTACACTCCACATCCACAGCTCTGGATTGCTCTGTATTCATGTGCATTGGATACAGAGGGCACTGATATATTCCTGTCTTTTTAATCAGAGAGGTGTGTCTCCTTCAAATCTGAGTCACGGGCTGCTCCGGTACATACAAGACACAGTGTGTGCCTGTTAACAGCAAGGAAACAATCCTTTCACCCTCCTTGAGTGGGGAGAATGATTGTCTCTAGGTTAGTCAAGTGTAAGAAATAGGAACGTGTAGAACCAGTCTCAGAAAGTGTTTTGAAGCATGGAAAAATGTACAGAGGGTCAGACTGGGGCCAGGAGTGGGGCTGGGAAATTAATCCTGGCTTCAATGTGGCATATTTCCACAGCCACGAGTTTGCCCACTGGAATTTTGGATTTATAAAATGAGGCGTAGTGTTTCAAGTTTACATAAAGTGCGGGAACAGCAGACAGCATGTAATTATACATGGGCGGTGTGAAGTAGCAATATTTCAAATCTTTAAAGTTTATCTTGCTCTGCGAGGAGCCTGCCTGTTCTTTAAATGTTGTCCTGTTTCCCTACGAGACTGTGGGCCACTGCACAGACATTTATTTCTCGTCACTTTCAAACTTCACTTGACAAAATAAATGATTTAACCATGAGCGAGCCGTGACTCCTCCTTATGGCGCGCTGCGGCTAGAATAACCTTCAATTGCTGGCTGCATTCAGGTCCTGGTAGAGAGTCTTGCTCAGCACATGGCCAGACACTATTTTCCCAAATCGTGCGCGGCGCCCCTGGAAACTCATCACGGCGCACCGGGGCGCCGTGGCGCACAGTTTGGGAACTGCTGTGTTATGGCCTTAAGGGGAAAAAGGACTAATTACCAGAGTCTCATGGTACAAACTAAGAAAAGTTGGGACAAAATATTTGATTGGAATCAATCAGCGCAGCAAAACGTAGAGATCATGTTGGATTCTGGTGGTTGATCATAAGATAATAAAACAGGAAGATGCAGTAAAGACCTCTTTTTGGATGCAAATACATGGGTCAACCATTTTTCTAACCTTTATTCTGTATCCACAAGTGAAATAACATATGATCAGCAAGATATTGTATCTGACTCTAGTACAGCTTGTTTGCATTTTAGTTTGGAGGATACACTGGCAGCAATTGATGCAGTGAACCCAGAGAAAGTGCCTAGCCCTGACAAGATACCAGGAGATTTACTGAGACAAGACAAAACTGTATGGGGCCCTTACATTAACCTTCTTTGCAATTCAATAGCAGCCAGTGCACCAATCCCTAAATCATGGAAGGGGGAGGAAATTACTACTATTTTAAAAAAGGGTAAGCTTTATGATCCCCCAAATTATCGACGAATCAGCCTAATTAATATTTTTTTCAAAAAATTTGCAAGGCAAATTTTAATTGAACTAAATAACTGGATTGATGATAATTGCATTCTTTCAAAATTTCATGCTGGATTTAGAACTAGAACCAGCACAATCAACCAGGTTTTTAGATTTCTTTACATAAGTTGGAAGTGTACGGTTTTATAAAAAGTTCACTTGTATATTGCCTTTGTGGACCTGAAGGCCGCATTTGACCTTGTCCCCCAAAATTTACTATGGAAAACATTAAAAGATCAAGGGGTATCAGGTGAACTCCTCGTGCAAATAATAAGGTTGCACGAGGATAACTTTGCAAAGGTCAGATGGGGTCCGAGGGGCAAACTTACGGAGGCAATACCAATAAAAAGAGGTGTGTGGCAAGGATGTGTGCTGGCTCCCATCTTATATTCGTTGCATGTCAATGATATTCCAGAATATCTAATGGGTTGTGCACATGACTCACTAAGGCTGGGAGGGGGCCAGTACCAGCTCTTTTATTCGCAGACGATACCATACTAATATCTCAAACTCCAAAGGGCCTACAATGTTTATTAAATACCTTTTCGTGCATACTGAGATATCAAGGGCCTAGAAATAATCCCATTAAAACCAAATTCATGGCAATAAACCCACATAGATCTTTTAAAAATAATCTTTTTGTCAAAAGCCAAAAGTTAGAATATGTGCATAATTTTAATTATTTAGGTATAACTTTAGATACTAAAATGACCGGGAAACTGCAACTGGAGAAAAGTAAGGCTGTCTTGCTTCAAAACTCCTTACCAGTAGGCTAGAATAACAGTACGTCTAGAGCAGTGTCCCCGGCACTGGAGGTTTTTAAATATAAGGTACAATCAGCAACCCTGTACGTGGCAGAATTATGGGGACCCACAAGTAAGACTATCTTTGCGGTAGTGGAAAATCAGTTTTTGTGCCTTCTGGTGGGTACAACCTTTAATCCCCATTATTATGGACCTAAATATTAAACGCATAGATCATCAAGCCATACTGGGACCACTATTGTTTTGGGTGCGATTGTGGTCTGCACAAGAACATGCACATTACAAAGATGGCTCAAACAAAATATTAAAGTTTGATCACAGTATGAATTTCCAGTGGATTAAGCATGTTTTCCATTGGTTCGGTAAATTGGGGTTGCAACACTTTGGGATGAACCATTAAACTTGATACAGGCTTCGAAGAAACAATTAAAGTCCACTTCTTGGACTTATATTCAAAACAGTGTGTCCCACAATTCCAAAATTGGCACACTAACCACCCAATTTTTATTAATGAAGCCTATAGCAAGCTAAAAGTTATTTTTTGATGAAGTGCAGCCACAGTTAGCAAAATCATTATACTTGAAATTCCGATATGGTTTTCTACAATCCAACTTTAATACATCGAAATAGGTCAGTTACACTGTGGAGGAGAACAGTGAGTGTTGTACATTATGCCAACCTGACACTATGGAAGACGATTTACATATACTATTCTTCTGCCCTGCATACGACAAACCTAGGAAGAAATGGATTAAACCTATATGTGGAAACATGGGTATTAGGGCTTGTCGGGAGGCAGAAAGGATATTGAAAACTGATGATTCCCAATAAATGTTTTCGGTGTTAGTAGCTATTTGTTTAATGTTGACATAATAAGAGCAAAAGTAGGCTTGAAATACTAAAAGATTTTAAATGTGTCTGTGTATGTGTGTATGAAAAATATGCCTTCATATAGTACTTGCACTTTAAAAAACCGACAGACTACAAAGGCTAAATTGCTAGTTGTTTTATTGCACAAAAAATATTTGCACTTTTGTTATGGAACATTAACCTGGAAGTTACATCAAAGGAATGAATGTATAGATACTTGTACCCTATTGCATCCTAAAGGCAGTAGCACTCTGCCAGAACAGATCCCTTATGGGAAGCTCTATTGACAGGAAATATAGACAGTTATTTATAGTGCTTGGTTACAATAGGGTTAACTGATTGATTTATGTTATTCCTCAAATGTTTTAGATACTAATCATGGGCAGTTTTTAATGTTTTTATACTTATATCTTTTAAATCAGTACCATGGATGATTGGTCTTTATTTTTATTTGATAATGAGTTTACCTGTTTTGGAAAATTGTTAAAAGTGAAGACTCTATGGTGTAAATGTATTTGACCATACTTAAAAAAAAAGTAATGTGTTTACTTTGTGTATCTTTTACGGTTTAAACTAAAACTGATATAAAGAATAAAGAGAGAAGAGTAACACAGGAGAGTGGTCTGACATAGTTCTGGGCAAATGCCTAACATTAGTGATCCAGGAGTTCACGTCACTTGTGGCCAGCCAAAAATCAAGGCGTGACCACTATCGATGCATATATGAATGGCATATACCCTGTAGTGATTCTGGGTGTCTGACCGTCCACACATCTAGCAGATTCAAATCCTTCATACCGTCCCAGACCGATTGGGCCGCTTTTTTAACTGTGAACTTTGCAGGGGATTTGTTATTGACTACCTGTGCCAGTACAACATTAAAATCTCCCCCACAAATGATTGCAGCCTGTGGCAGCCTAATCACCCTGCCCGACAATGTATCATAATAACTAGGATCATCAATATTAGGTCCATAAATGTTGACAGTAGTTAGTAGTGTGCCACAGAAGTTACCCAGCGCTACCATATAGCGACTTTGCTCATCCTCTTCAAAATGCAAAAGTTCAAATGGTAAATTTTTGACCCCTCGTGCATATGAGGAATAAGAGAAGTTGAGGCACACCTTAGCACACCTAGTGGCAACTGCCGCCGCTGTATGCTTAGTGAGGTGAGTCTCTTGCAGCAGTGCCACTTGTACATTATGACGATCTAAGTAGGCTAACACTTTCCTGTTTTTTTTTTGATTATTGAGACCCCTGACATTCCAAGTTATCCATGTTACATTGTCATCTGTCAAGTCTGTCATTCCCACCTCCTTGAAAAAGTGCAAGTACCTGAGCTATACCATGCGTCTGCATATTTTCTATCATCTCCTTTTACATCCTGTGTTTTACGCTGTGACTTCTAGAACATAACGCAACTAACCCCCCTCCTACTTTAGCATCCCAATTATGCTAAGGATCCCCAGTGTAACCGGAAAAACATAAACCTGCAACCGCATGCTTTGCTGCAGGTAACAACACCGTTTGCGATGTCCAACCAAAATTAGTAACAATTTTGGGGTGTACCCTCGTGGGGGGTCGCCTGAAGCCGTCCCACCCCCTCAGTACAATAAGGGGGGTTCCGTAGTAACGGAAATGTTCAATTCACCCGCATGCAAAGACCCTGCATAATATGAGCCACAGATGTAAAGCCAGAGATACAGAACAAACCTAGATAGGTTTGAAACAGGGCATCAGCTCTACGCATATAACATCAGCATTCACAGCATAACAGTTACCTCAATTACCTTACCAAATGCAGCAGCATTTGTTAGGGATGGTTCGTGTACACCACAACCCTCAACAGAATCAAAACATTCAGCTATCCCTCTTTGGGTAGTGTATGTGGGCATTCTGCATTAATCACAGAGCACTTGACAGTTAGATTAACCATTTGCCCATGTATCAAGCCCGTTTAGTAAACCCACATTATATTGTAATGGCAGAGTATAGCAATATAAGGTACATATCACTTGCATCATATACTATACCCCTTGTCATACATCAACTTTACATAGGTCTAACTTATACCCCATGTGTAGCAACAACAATACTTATCATTACAGTCCGTGCAAAATTCCATAGATCTGCACCCTGGTCCGGGCGCTGTCTACTGCGGAATGTTAGTCTTCATTGTCTGGATCTTCACCCGCTACTCGTGAAGATTCCTGTCGCTCCACCTGCCGCACAAATTGCATAGCATCTTTTGGGGATGTGAAAATTTTGGCTTTACCATTGTATTGAATCCGGAGCGCACCGGTTACATCATGGCATATTGCATCTTCAGCGTTTTTAGCTTTTTCTTCACTGGGTGGAACTCACGTTGCCCCTGCTGCACTGCCGCTGTGAAGTCCGAAAGCACCGCAACCTCAATCCCCTGATACGTGGTGGTGCCTTTTTCTCTGGCTAGTCGGAGTGCCATGTCCCTATCTCGATAATTAAGCATTCTTGCAATTATAGAACGCAGTGGGGCCCCTGGGACTGGCTTGGGCACCAGGAATCTGTGCACCCTTTCCACCACAAGCATGTTAGAGAGATGCTCCGCTCCGAGCATGTCCTTCAACATCTGCATTTTGCCTGTATTGGTGGACTCAGGCACACCCGTAATGCAGAGTTTATTACGTCAGGACTGAGCTTGGAGGTCCTCATTCTTGGCCTGGATAACTGCCAGAAGTTTCTCCATTTGAGTACAGGATTCTCTAATGACCACATCTTGATCACAGTTGGTGGAAATGTGCTGCTCTGCCTCGGTTATGCATGAACCATGCTTGTCAAGTTTGGCCGCCATATTGTCGATGCATAGGTTCAGGGTATTGATCTTCCTGTCTATACTGTGTAGGCTTTGCTTAATAGCAAGCATCATGTGTTTTAGCTTACTGCTGCCTACTACTTCCAAATCTGTCTCTTTGTCTGTGGCAGCCTGCTGTTGAGACTTAGTTAAATGTTTAGACTCAAACAAGAGTTTGGATTGTTGTTGTTTGTCTACCTTGCCCATCTTTGTAAGTCGTCAATTACAATAGGTCTGTTAAGGGATGTTTTCGAGGCATAGGCTCTTGCTATTGCACGATCCGGGCCTACTCACCAAGGCACCAATCAAACTCTCATGTCCACCACCAGCAGTTATGAGGAGCCTGACAGCAACGAGCATCCACCCATGAAATGTCAACTCCACAGCTCCTTGAGGGGAGCCCAGGGTCCCAACCCTGATAATTGCTGTACCCACTATCGAGTTGTAGAGGGCCAAGAGAGCACCAGCAACGTCCAGCAGCCTGCCACGCACTTGCAGCCATTCAGTCACACAGTAGATCACAATATTCGCAGCACAGGGCCAACAGGCTCATTTAATAGTCAGGCTGATCTTAGTGTCGGTAACAAAGTGTGAATGGCGGCCTAGCTGTACAATGTCCAATCGGTAAAGCCGGTCCCCCCTCCACTGTTACCAGCGGTTTGTGTTGGATTCCTTTTATAGGAGTCTGGCCAAGCCATCTGCTCCCTCAGAAATTAATCTGGGGTCCTGATATTGACAGAATCCCACTGTCCACACCCGTGCGGCTTCAGTACAGGCACTGGTTTACCGTGATAGCCGGGGGATCGAGAGAAGCACAAAATGGTGGACTCAGACACCGAGCGGCTTTTTCAAATGTCCGCAAGTCAGCTGGGGGTCATCACTTACTGCAGGCATAAGCGTGAGTTGGTCTAATTCATGCTGTCCGTGCCCTCCGCAAAGCCACTAACAGCCAGACACCTTCCGACATATGCGTGTGCTGGCACACCCGCTACACTTGACGCTGCAGGATCGCACTGCCCATTCACCCCCTGTGGCTTCTGCACACACCGCTAACTCCAATGCACTTAGGGAAGGGGGGTAGCTAGCGACATTACCGCCACTGTTTTCCGCACCCAAGCACGCTGCCGAACTCGGTGCGTGTACTCTCCTCCACACGATACCCCACCAGGTTCACTGAACTGCTCACCTTCTTGCCAGCATGCCAGGTCTCCGATAATTCCATGGCATCTCTATAGTAAGACGGGTTTAGAGTCCCTCTCCACAGGCGCTACAGGTATTCAGATGTACATTCCTGCCGCAGCGGCCACAAAGCGGTTAAAGCCCATGCGGCTGCCATGTTCTAACCGGGCGGTCAATTAAACAAATTGGTGCTTAATGCTCACTGTCAGCCATCTCACTTATACCACTGCATTCCTTGTACGCAGGGGGTCCAATAGCGCAGTCTCTTTTAACTAGATAATGATGTTTGATGCAGGATAATTGTCGGATAGAAGCCCTGACCAGCAGAGCGGCACTAACGTGCAACCATTTTGCTTTGGGCTTCCTAGCACCCCCTGCATTGGGTTATTATATCGGTTTCAGACAGACTTTCCATGTTGGGCTTTCTGACATGGAAAGCCTTTCAGAAAGCAACTTTGGGGGTCCCTAGCAGGGCCCCCTTCTCCCTGCAGCCTCCGGTTAAGGGCAGAGGGGGCACCAGTGATGCCTCACTTTAAATCCCTGCAATGTGTGGCAGGCACTGTAAGGTGACTGCCAAGCAATGCAGGGGTTTACACAAAACTCCTATTTCTCTATGGGAGCTAGTGCTGCGAGCGCTTTTCACTGGCAACAAAAGCTCCCATAGAGAAATGGGAATTTGCGACGGCAACATGTGCAGTCAAATTGATCGTAACCGCTGACTTACTGACAGTCAGTTCCAACACCAAGACGGTGTCAGTAGGTGGCAACTCCGGCTGACATCATAATAGAAGCCATAGTGGTTTATATCTTATAGTGGCAATGCCAATATTACTTTTTATATCCATAGATCTTCTGCATACACTGTTGGCTTTCTAACATGGAAGCAAAAACATAATCTTGTCCCTCCAGCAATCGTAAACAAACTGCATCTCCTCCACCTACAAAATATAAAGTAGTAGAGTGACAAGAATGTTCTTTAACTAAAGACGTAAAGGAGAAATAAGCAATCCATCCAAATGCAGACTCCATATGCTCAGATATCAAGCACTTTCAAAGAGACATTGCTTCTTTAGCAATGAAGGGTTCTGACAATGAGATAAAAATAGGACATAATCACAGAGCCATTGAAGTTCAGACACCTTTAGTCAGGCAAATTTCCCCCATGCAAAAGTCTTTAGTGGACCACATCAATGAAACCCAGACTGATCATCTTCAAAGTTCTGCATCATCATCATCAACTCCTAATCAGGAAAGCTGCACAGGAACGTCCAGCTCTACTGCTAGAAGGTGACAAAGTGTACATGCACCAAGACTTTGCTAAAGAAACTGTGAAGCTATGCCAACAATTCTCAGCTCAGAGATAAGACCTAGACTAGGAGCTGCAGGATCCAAATACAGTTTTTTAATGTCTCTATGATGCGCATTTGGAAAAATGATGTTTTTAAATGATTTTCTTCTCCTGCAGACCTGATCACCTATATCAATCAACACAATACTGCTGCAGTGGATTCACTGCCACTCAATTCCATTGGATAGTATAGCTCCTCACAATTTATTTCACACTAATCCATATAGTAACAGGTTTATGCAGTGTGTTTTATCTTTCTTTTTACCTTTTTGTCTACCTATCTACTTAAAATGAGGTCTTAGGATATAACGTCCATATATTATGTATTTTATGTTTTTCTAGTTTTTTATGGGCTACTTTCCTTACTCTACATCATTGTTTTTTCTTTTTTTCGATATATCCTATATACTACAATGGTTGCTCAAACAAAGTAAGCCCTGTTTCGCTCAATGTTAAAGATCTACGACACCCAATCAATAGGCATAAAATATTAGAATGTTTAAAATATGTGAAGCTGAGATTTGTTTCCTTCAAGAAACATATCAATGACAACATTTTACATTCCATGTCAAAATGATGGGTGGATACTATTGTTTCATCCCCATCTGTGGGACACAAAAATTGTGTGGCCATTATGAACTCAAGACACTTTCATATACAGGTGTTAAATAACACAATGACTCAAACAGCAGATTTGTATTTGGTTAAAACAAAATTGGTACTTGTACCCTGAATTTAATCAACATTTAAACTCCCACAATAGGCGACCCTCTTTCGTTTGAAAACTATCACTACTCAAATCATAAAACTCTGTAACGTCCCTCTCACCCTGGGATGAGATTTTAATCTTATGTGAGATCCCCTATTAAATAGAGTACCCACATCTAATGTTAGACCCACTAAATACTTTCATTTATTTTGATCCTATTTTTTTCCACCACATCATTTATTGATTGTTTGAGACTGGCTAAAACTACATGCTACTGCTCATAGTTTTTCCAGAATTCATTACTTACTTATTTCAAGACATCTCTGTACAATATTCACAGATCCTAAAATTGAACACATATCCACCTCAGACCATACTCTAGTCTCCATTTCTCATATACTAATTGATACCCTTTCTCCAAAGTCTAGATTGAGAATGAACACTGATATAGAATTAAATCCAATCCGCACGAACAATCTTTCCGTTCCTATTGAAGGATATTTTGGTAATAATAATCTAGGGCCGGATGTAGGTCGGTCGGTAACGGCCGAAAATCGGTATTTTCGGCCGTTACCGACCGAGATTCACAAAATGGTATGTAGGGCCACATATTTTACAGAGTCGGTAAATTTACGGATCGGTAAATTTACCGAATCTGTAAAATACCGAATCGGTATTTTTACCGATTCGGTAACAATGAGATGTAGGTGGGACTCTTCTGAGTCCCACAAGCCTTACAGAATCGGTATTTTACCATGAAATCCAACTTCATGGTAAAATACCGATTCCGGTGTGCATGCACATGTGTGCATGCACACCTGTGCCATATGACAGGCAGACCTGCCCTTAGGGCAGGTATGCCTGCCACATGGCCCCCGAATCTTTTTTGGGGGTGCTAGAGGGTGTCAAAGTGACACCCCCTGCACCCTTGTCAAAATCGGTATTTACCGATTCGATAAATACCGACCGGTAATGCCCCATTCATTCCTATGGGCTTCAAAGCCCATAGGAATGAATGGGGCATTACCGGTCGGTATTTACCGAATCGGTAAATACAGATATTTGCCGATTCGGTAAAAGGAACATCTGGATGTTCCTACATATCCACCCCTTAGATTTACCGATTTTTAATTACCGAATCGGTAGAATTCAGTAATTAAAAATCGGTTAATCTATTTTACCTACATCTGGGCCCTAATGAGATCACACACATTATTCATTGGGACGTCTTTAATTCATACATCAAAGATGTGATAAAGGTTACCATTTCCGTTTTGGCACATGAAAATTAAACCTTTTATTGCAAGTTATCTTTACTAGTGAAATAAATAGCAGAACTGAAAAGATTTTTTTATCAATTTTCAAGTCACAAAATACAAATGAAACCTACAAAAAGTGATGTATAAGTACAACAATCTATTAAGTAAAAGGGAAGCCTTTCAAATCTCTAAAGAAAAAACGAATTGCTACTTTAATTCAAATAAATGTGGAAAACTTTTAGCTCATTATTTATGTACAAAAAAAGACAGAAACCAAATAACTTTGATTTAGAAATCTATGGTACTTTACTTCTTAAAGCATGAGTCATTGCAAAAGAATGTCTATCAGTTTATTCCGCCCTGTCTTCAAACTTGTTGCTCTATCAAAATTTAAGTCAAAACAAATGATCATCACGAAAGGAAAAATGATGGACGGCATGCTGAATAATGCAAGCGTTCACCCTTAGTCACTAAGCTCTGGGTTTAATCCATTGTTATTTTGCTCACCACATCACCCCAGTTTGTACCCAGCCAAATGCAAATCAGTCTTGACTCTGGACCTCATGAGAACAGACCAGCCCGAACTGCCAAGCCAGGTCCTCCCTAGACCAGAATAAAGCATCCTGGGACCGGTGTCGGGCCATCACCTCTCATCAGACCGGCTAGCTTGAATCCTATGGTGTAGTGCGCACAGTAGCCACGTCTGGGGATACCCTTTCCACTAAGGGTGGCAAAAGCAAAAGGAACAAATGATGGACAGACTACTGAACAGTTTAAACATGCACCGCTAGTCACAAAGATTTGGGTTTAATGCTTCATTCTTTTGCTCACCAGGCCACTCCATTTTGGACCCAGCAATATGCAAATCCGTCTTGACCCTGTTCCTCATGGGAACAGTAAAGCCGAACTTCCAAGCCAGATAATCCCTGGACCAGAAAAGAGAATCCTGGGACCGGTATCAGGGCATCACCCCATAGCAGCCAGGCTAGCTGAAATCCAGAGTTGCAGTGAACCACGTTTGTCATACCCACATTTGGCATACTGGATAAAAAGCATCAAAAAATTACTATTCCAACCCCAAAATAACGAAACTCAGGGAAAATGCTGTATAATAAAATATGAAAAATTGCTATCACAACTCCAAACCAACAAAACTCAGGGAAAGTGCTGGATAACAAAATATACAAAATTACTAGTCCAACTGCAAAACAATTAAACTTAGGAAAAGTGCTGGATAATAAACCATGAAAAATTACCATTAAAACTCCAAACCAACGAAACTTGGAAAGTGCTGGATGATAAAAGATACAAAAATACTATTCCAACAGCAAACCAACTAAACTCAGGGAAAGTGCTCAATAATAAACCATAAGACATTACTATAACAACTCCAAAATAACCAAACTCAGTCATTGGAAGGAAAAAAGAAGGGAGAAACTTGGTTGAAAACCAGAGGATTTGTAAAATGTCATTCGTGCAAAATGTGCCAAATCGCCAAACTCACTAAAGAAATAACACTGGCAAACAGCAAGAAATGGGAAATACGCCAGTTGATTACAAGTAAAACATCTTACACTGTATATATAGTAGAATGCCCATGTCCAAAAAGATATGTGGGAAGCACGATTTGCGAGTTGAAGAAAAGAATCATGGAACATGTTCGAGCTACGATGCACAACGATCGAGCGAACGCAGTGGCGAAACATATGGAACAATACCATCAGGGAGATTGGAAACAACTCACATTCTACGGAATTGAAACGATGCCTAAAAGAGATTGTGGTGGAGATCGGGAGAAAAGTCTAAGACAGAAGGAATTGCACTATATTTTAAACCTAAGAACCCTGCACCCACACGGCCTGAACCAGTCGGAAGAATTATACATTCATTTATGAAGAAAGAGATAAAAAAAAAGAATAGGTTGCCATGAAGGGGAAAAAAAAAAAGTGAAAAATGGACAAAAAAGTTTTATTGAAAATAGAAAAAGCTGAAAAGTAAGAATGAAATGGATACATATCCAAAGGGGGTATAATGAAGAAAAAATTGAGAAGTCCCACTGGAGGGATAGTATGAGGAAATAAAATGAAAAACGTGAATAAAAGAACTTACAAGTCCCACTGGAGGGATAGTAGGAGGAACTAAAATTAAAAACGTGAATAAAAGAACTGGAAAGCATTTCATCTTCTCACTGCAATAGAAACAATCAAATTTGAACAATGTATATATAAAAAATCTGAAAATATCTCAAAAATCAATATGCAACATACTGAAAAACCGATTTGTAACCATGCAATTAAAATGGAACTACAAAGAGCACAATTCCAAAGGCTGAAGTATGACAGGAAATGATGTCATGAAAAAACCTTTTTAAATTGTAAGCCAATGGGGGGGGGCTTGTTGATCGTGACCAAGGTGTGAAGGAACACTGAAACACGTTGATCTAGAGCGTTACCAGCCCTTTAAACTTATGTAATTATTAAAGAAAGTATTTAATCTCACTTTGGGAGTGCGTCCCATTTTTTCCTTGTGCAAAGGGAAAGTGAATCAATGTGAAGCGGCGCGGTTCAGCCACAGGAGATCGCACCAACAACGAGCGCTGCAGAACCAGAAAAGCTGAACCAAGTGTGGTGATATATATATTTATATGTATACATATATATATATTTATGTTCACAGCGTTGTCTTCGATCCAAACTCCTTGGAAACAACCACCATGGACTCCAAATGCATTAGCAGTGATTTTATTTTTTCAAAAAAGCAAAGCTCACTCATATATATACATACACACATTACCTTCTGGAGGTCGCCAGTAGGTAGGTATAGTTAGGACCTATTTTCCATCAGAAATCCGCAAGATTCGATTTAGAATAACTTTGGCGCCAGTTGACGAATCTTCACAAAATTTTCAAAACTGGTGGGGTGCACCAGTCCTCTCCTATCCTGAAAATAGTGGGACAAGTGTTCAAGGAGCGACCCTTGACCTTGCTGGTAGGTCTCTCCCCCACCACACAGCTCCGCCTGTGTGTCCTGACCCTGCCCCAGCTGCACTGCTGTAGAAGTGAGGCCCTCCTCCACCAACAGGCTACTACCTGTGCCTCATCCCTGGTGGCCAGTGGTAGGCCTTAGGTTTGTATCACTGTCGCTGTCTGTCTGTCTTCCCTGTACTGCCCATAGTGTCTTCTGGTGTCTGTGACCGCAGTTGCCTGTCTACCCCTGTGTCTGCATTCTAATCTGTGCCCGTTCTCTTGCCTTCTGTTCCTGATTGTGCTCATTTTCTTGCCTTCTGCTCCCCTGATTGCACTCGATTTTCTTGCCTCTGCTCCCCTGATTGTACCTGTTTTTTGTGCCTTCTGCTCCCATGATTGTACTCGTTTTTCTTGCCTTCTGCTCCCCTGATTGTACTCGTTTTTCTTGCCTTCTGCTCCCCTGATTGCACTCAATGTTCTTGCCTTCTGCTCCCTGGATTGCACTCGTTTTTCTTGCTTTTTGCTCCTCTGATTGCACACGTTTTTCCCCACTGCTCCCTTGATGGCACTCGTTTTCTTGCCTTCTGCTACCCTGATTGTACTCGGTTTTCTTGCCTTCTGCTCCCCTGATTGCACTCGTTTTTCATTCCTCTACTCCCCTTTGTGCCTCTATGCCACTCGTTTCCCCCATTTTTTGTGATCTTTCTGCCCTTTCTTGAGACCTTTGTGCCTCTGTGCCACTCGTTTCCCCCCGTTTTTGGTGACCTTTCCTGCCCCTTCTTGTGACCTGTCTGCCTCTGTGCCACTCATTTCCCCCAGTTTTTTGTGACCTTTCTGCCCTTTATTGTGACCTTTCTGCCTCTGTGCCACTCGTTTCCCCCCGTTTTCAGTGACCTTTTAGGCCCTTTCTTGCGAGCTTTCTGCCTCTGTGCCACTCGTTTCCTCAATTTTGTGTGACCCTTTCTGCCCTTTTTTGTGAGCTTTGTGCCTCTGTGTCACTCGTTTCCCCCGTTTTTGTGTCCTTTCTGTGCTTTTTTGTGACCTTTGACCCTGCTTGCAGGTCGCCCCCATGCCGCTGCTCGTCACCTGACTGCCTGGTTCCTGCCTCCTTGCTGCTTCCTTGTTTCCTGGGTTTTCCCTCCCCACTGCCCTGTGTACCAGTTCCACCCATCCCCCGCCGCTCCCGATCCGACCCTTTCACGCCGCTGCATCCCTGCGGACGCCCCCCCTGCACACCCATTCCCCTCCCTGCTCCCGCCTCCCAGCTGCTTCTCCCTTCTCTGCTTCTCCCTCCCAAGCCACCTCATATGCAGGCCCAGAAGCAGCCACACAGCGGTCGCGTGCAGCAGGCACCCATCCACGCCTGGACCACGCCCAGAGCCAGAACCCCTGGACCCTGCGAATGCCACGACACCAGAATCCAATACGACGCCAACACCCTCCACGTACTCAACGCCGGCCTAAACCACACCTGCTTCCAGGCAGCCTCGAAACAGACCCACGGACCCTTCTCCTGCCACTCCTGCACCTTCACCTGCAACAGAACCACCAAACCTCCAAGGACTGGACCCAACCACCTCCGCTGCAAACTCCTCAACAACTGCTCTGCACGCAAACACGCTGTCGAGCTCTGGGATCTGCTCGACACCTCCACCCCAGACGTGGCCTTCCGGACCGAGAACTGGTGGAACGACTGCTTGGCGCCCGACATCGCCATAGCCATCCTGGATGGCTTCAAGATCACCTGCAGGGATTGCGCCAACGGCATCGGAGTAGGAATAGCCATCGTCCACAAGTCCACCCTCAAGGTTGTCACCCACGCAGATGACACCCTCAACACCGCCAAACACCTGCACTTTCGGATCCACACCGACCCCAACACCACCCTCAGAAGAACACTCATCTACAGACCCCCAGACTCCGAGCTCAGTTCAGCGACTCCATCGCCGACCTCGCCAGCACCTACACACTCGCCTACACGAACTACATCCTCCTCAGGGACCTGAACTTCCACCCCAAGAACAACAACAACGCCAACTCCGCCACCCTGATCGACAGCCTTGCCAACCTGGGCCTCAGACAACTCGTCACCGCACCCACCCACGCCGCTGGCCACACGCTGGATCCCCTCTTGTCCACAGGCTCCCACGTCACCTTCGACCACACCACCGAACTCCACTGGACCGACCACCGCTGCATCCATTTCACCTTCAAAAAACCACCCACGCACCACCGCACCCAACAATTGCCTCGCCGCTGCTGGAGCAAAGTCACCAAAGACCAGCTGATCACCTCCATTGCCAATAACCCACCCACCGACCCCACCAACCCATACGCCTTAGCCCGAAACCTCAGACAGTGGATCGACGACTGTGCCAACACCCTAGCCCCACTCATAAAACCCTCCAACAGCCACGCCAACAAGAGAGCCACATGGATCACCGATGAGCTCCAGACCTCTAAACGTGCATACTGGAAACTGGAGATGCCCTCCTCAAGAAGCCCAAAGCGGACCCCAAGGACCTCAAGAACTTTCGGCCCATCTCCCTCCTCCCGTTCCCAGTAAAGGTCATCGAGAAAATCATCAACATGCAACTGGCCCGCCACCTCGGAGACAACAACACGGTCTGCCATCGCACTCTAAAGACACACCTCCTAGAAGCCGGAATCCAAGAGAAGGCTCTTGACTGGACCACCTCCTTCCTCTCCGGCAGAACCCAGAGCGTCCGCCTCCTACCCTTCCGATCCGAAGCCACCAACATCATCTGCGGCGTCCCCCAGGGCTCATTCCTCAGCCCAACGCTGGTCAACGTCTACATGACCCCCCTCACACAAGTGGCCCGCCATCACAACCTCAACATCATCTCCTATGCTGACGACACCCAGCTTATCCTCTCCCTCAGCAGAGACCCACACACTGCCAAATCCACCCTCCACAAGGGAATGAAGGCCGTCGCCGATTGGACAAGGAGCAGCCGTCCAAAGCTGAACTCGGACAAGATGGAGGTCTTCATCCTCGGACCCACACCCTCAGCCTGGGACTACTCCTGGTGGCGACCACACTGGGAACAGCATCAACACCCAACAACCATGCACGCAATCTAGGATTCATCCTCGACTCCTTCGTCTACATGTCTAAGCAGGTCAACGCCGTCTCTTCCTCCTGCTACGACACCCTCCGCATGCTCCACAGGATCTACAAGTGGATCGTGACCGAAACAAGAAGAACAGTGACACAGGCCCTCGTCAGCAGCAGACTGGACTACGGCAACGCACTCTACGCAGGAATCCCAGCCAAACACCTATGACGACTACAGCGCATCCAAAACGCCTCCACCCAACTGATCGTCAACGTCCCCCACCGCAGCCACATCACCCCCAACCGGAGAGACCTACACTGGCTCCCCGTTGACAAGAGGATCACCTTCAAGCTCCTCACCCACGCACACAAAGCACTCCGCAATACCAGACCAGCCTACCTGAACAAAAGGCTCAGCTTCCACACCCTCACCCACCAGCTCCGCTCCTCCAGCCTCGCCCTCGCCGCTATCCTCCACATCCAACGAACGACCTCCGCCGGCAGATCCTTCTCCTACCTCACCAAGACCTGGAAATCCCTCCCTACTAACATACGGCAGACCCAAGACCTACTCACCTTCAGAAGACTCCTCAAGACCTGGCTCTTCGAGCAGTAGCAGCACCCTGCTCCCCTCAGCGCCTTGTACACTGATTGATTGATTCAAAACTTATAAAGGGGATAGGTAAGAAATATTTTGATAATCTAGACCTGCTTTGGGGGTCCCACAAGGCCCCCTAGGGTCCCCCCCAATTTTTTTCTTTTGTTGATAAAACAGAGAAATGTGCGTTGGGTGCATGGATCCGCCGCAATAAAAATAAAAATGAAGCAGGGACTCCTGTGCTTGTTAAAAAATTATCTACCTGGGAGAACCAAATGCCGGGGAATACAAAATTACATTTGATACGAGTCCAGAGGGGCCCTGTAGCCCGGGGACCGCCATTCCTCGGTGCTACAAAAAAAATGGCTGAGGGAGCTCAAAGATTCATCTAAGCCTCGAGAATTACCACCCTCTGAGGCTTTTTATATTTTTAAAGAGGGGGGCGCAGGGTCTCCATTCTGGAGCAGTCGAAATCCTTGGAGAACACAACCCCCAGGAGCGGATCCTGCTGTGTCTTGCGGTGTCTACCCCTGGGATACTGCTATTTGGTATGGCAGAGCAGGAGTCGAGGTTCCCGTTGTGTCATAGCAAACTTCACGACATACAAACAAGTGCCATTTTGCTGCAATTTTTTTAAAAAGCCAAAAAATGTGGTGAAAATTATATTGCCCAATGTACTAGGTGACGCTAAGAGGTATTAATGCATGTTAGCAGCGGGTTTGCTAAGGGCTCGCCTCGTATCTCCAATGAGTTGCAATGTAGGTGTTGTCAGTGTGTCGTAATTTGACGATGGCTGGGTTAGCGCTTAGCTTTGCTACACGTTATTTCCCTTAACTTGGCCTTATTCGAAAACGCCATTTTGTATGCTACGGCGGCCATTTTAGGGAATGAGCGGCCTCGTGGTCAGCATGCCCTTTAGTCCTTTGTCCGTGCCACTGACCACTCGAGTTTGCCCAGCAACAGGCTATTTTTAGTAACGGTCAAGCCTGTACATGCGCAGTTCCAACTGACCAGTCACCCCATAGGAATGTTCCGCCAAACTGACCAGCGGTGTTGTAACCCCTCCCATGAGTTAGCTGTGTTCCAAAAATGACCATATATGTACCTAAACTTTGTAACCATGTACCGCCTACCTTTTTATTACTGTAAATCTGTATAAAAGAAGGACTCGCACCAACGTTCAGTGTGATACTTCTTGCATTGCCAAAGGGTGCTGTAGGAATGTACCACCACCCCATTGGGTCCTAATAAACTTGTCTTTTGTACTTTTCAGTTTCCGTGCCAACAGTTCTTATGGTGTAAGTGGGTATTCTGCGGAGCATGTAGGCCTTGGGAACCCAATACCACAAGTGGCAAGGTAGGTGTTTCTATGAGAATATAAAAAGGAAGAGGGAGGTATGACAATAGCATTGTATTTACAAGGCGGCCCTGGATTTGAGGACCGATAGGAAAACTCTTGCTAATTGCGGTTTATGTTGGATCCTAACATCTGTTTGGAAATAGACTTAAACATGTTTGATATGTGAGGTGGATTGATATGTTTAGTCCACAGTCTTATATTAATAAGCTTCTCACTTGCGAACATAAATTATTGCTGTATTTCTCGCAATATATGGGGATATTTACAAGAACAGCGTTACAATTATCATTGCTTTAGCGTTAGTAAAGTGTTGTTAAAGCGGCCATAATGGCTTAATAATAGGCTTTTGAGAATTTGGGAGAGTTCCAATAGAAGCCCAGGTTTACACCAGAACAGGTTAATGCTGTTCTTGATAATATGCCCCCAAGTTTGCTATGGCAGGGCGAGAGCCTCAGCTCTCACTCTTGCATAGCAAACAGCAATGTTGAAAAAATCTTCCGGTAACATAACAAAGGATTTTGAAGTCTATTATCGCCGTTTTAGTTGTAGTTTGCTGCCGTTAGAGCGGCGACAATTTTAACGCCGTCCTTGTAAATATGCTCCCAAGTTTTGTAATGTTGACAATCCCGTCTCCCATTTAAATAGGCATGAAGTATTTAGTGAAGTGCATTGTGAATTGTGAAGCAACACTGTCTAATTGTGATCGATAAAGAATTCAAAGAGTTGTGTACTTCTTTTGCTCGTAATGTACATAGGGGCGGATTTACAAGTCCCTTGCGTCACTATTGCATCACTTTTAACATGGGAAAAGTGATGCGAAAGTGGCGCAAGGGGCTTGTAAATCTGCTACACAGTGTTCTGTCTTAGTTTGCTTTCCTGTCTGTCATGTAGAAGATCCTGGGTAAATATAACGGTTTCCGTATAGCCAGTAACTTTCAACCCTACCCCCAAACTCCTTACTGCCTGTTACCATAGTAACAGTTCATGGAACACTTATCTTAGCACACAAGTTACAAGTTCACCACACAATGTTGCTAATCCAAACAGTTACTGTGCTGGAGTTTTTTAAATTTTCCATAGGACCCGTTAATCGCAGCTACAGACTCTGATAAAGAGCTGGTAAAGAGTTAGCCTCAGTAGTATACTTGTAGTTATAAACATAATTTCTATTTTTAATTGTTTAATGTTTTATAAGCATATGATTATCACACTAAATATTAGTGAAATGTTGTCAGAAAAAGATGTATATACTTTTTTTAATTAACTTTTATTAAAACAACAATAAATAACTAGAAACGTAACTTTAAGATAACAATATGATAAATAACTGGAAACAAATAATTTTAACATACCAGTATAATAAACAAAATGTGAAATGGACTCCAATAGAAGGAGGGTAGGTAGCCTGCAAAACAAACATGAAAATAAGTGTTTACAATTAGATGGATGTGACTGAATGAGGTCAAAGATCACAAATTAAGGTAAAACTTGGCAACATTAGGTTATTTGCACATCTGCAGTGTGCCGGATACATTCCACCTCTCTTATAGGCCTGCGTTGAAGAGGTGTCTGTACGGAAGTGCCTACTGCATCAGATTTACAGTATGGACCAACAGGTCTTTAAACTGATTCAGAGATGTGACAGTATTAGGTGGCAGATCACGTCATTATGCAGGACAATATTGTTTATTTTGAATGCATTTAATCTGAGGCATTGTGAATCTAGGCAGCTCTGTTTACCTTGTGTAAACATTGTGGCGAGTTCACAACTTGATTTTTGCTTTGGTTCTACACTGCAGACTGTATTAAATTCAGCCTTGATCATTTTATCGGCAGAGTGGACAGCAGCGTCCATAACTTTGAATGAGAAAGAGAAACAATGTGAGAGCGAGTGAGAGAGAGGAAGAGAGAAAAAATGACATTAAAAGTGTGAGAGAGTGAAAGTAATAGATGGAGCAGGAGAGGTAGTGTTAATACTGGTGAAAATCTTCATAGCTCACCTTTTTGCCTCCGTTGTGTGTCCAAGCATGTGCTGGTTCATAGAGCACCCTCAAGTTTAGTGATCTGAAAGATAGAATATAGTTAGTAATAGCAAAGTACATACAACTGCACAAGTATATTTCTGCTGTATATCTTTGCACACTCAGGATACTGTATTACATCAACCTCCACTGCAAGGAGGTGTCTGTGCGCTCTTTTTCTCCCAAAGTACTATACACCATGCACTCCCACTGCATAACGGTGAGTTCTCATTACTGCATACCCAGACTTTTGCACCCCAATGACTCCCAGAGTCCGTAGGTGCGTGCCTTTTCTTGCGCACTCAGAGCAGATTTACAAGCTCCTTGCGCCACTTTTGAATCACTTTTCCCATGTTCAAAGTGACGCAAAAGTGGTGCAAGGGGCTTGTAAATCTGCCCCTCAGACTGTTGCAATCTATCTATTCTCACTGCCCGGAGGTAATTGTACATTCCTACGCAGTCAAGCTGCTGCACACTACCTACTCTCTCCACCCACAGGTGACTTGTCATTGCTTCGGAAACAAGCTTCTTTGCTCACCTTGTGCCATTGGCGTGATTCAAAGAGGGTGCACCACGTGTTGAAGCAGCCTTCTCAGACATTACGATGGCTATGCATCATCGCAGAATCCTCGAACGTTGATCTTTGGAGGTGTTGGGGGAGGACGCACATTTGTGAAATACAACCTGTAAGATAAAAAGGAAGTTAACATTGTGCGTCATTTCTTTATCAAAGGAGAGAGGAAGTGAAAGAGCGACTGAAAAGAATATTCTCAGCACACCTTTCTGTCACCGGTGTGTCTTTCACCACGTGTCGGACATAATGCACCCTGAGGCTTTACTTCTAAAAGATATTAAAAGAAAGATGTTATGATTGGTAATTGTTACTATGTTAATGTGGAGTAGAATGACATCGCCCTTTCACGCACCTTCCCTCCCGTATTTAAAAAACAACTATTTGTACAGTTCCAATTTGTTTAATAGGCTTCAATGTTTGTACAATTACTATAGTAGTAATGTTTTTTATCCAGTTGTGAAAGCAAGTGGTGCGCAGCGATAGGCGTAGTTTCTATCATCACAACCGACGGACATATGACCGATTATAAAAACGTTCCTGCTATTGGAAAAAAATACAAATGCAATAAGATACGGTATATAAGACTGTGTACGCCTAAATCACTTTGTTGCCTTTTTGTATCCAGTCTGCTGCACCCCATCTACTCCCTCTGCTGCGCACCCAGGCCTCACTGCTCACCTTTTCGTGGACAGGGTATGTTCTACATCATGCAGTCCTGCTGTGCCACCATGAAGTCTCAGATTTGGTGCTGAGTCTTGATATCACTATGGCAAAGGACATACTCATACACCTATCTTCATTGCAGGTTTCTCACCCGCTCAGTCCTTGCGGTACCACTAACTCAGTGACCAAAGAGGCCACGCACTTGGTAGTGGGCCCCCCTGTTCGGTAGTTCAGGCCTACATGCGGCATTCAAACCACTAGGACGGGACATCACAGCGCTTGCGATGGGAGCAACTCTAAAATTGCATAGAGCACGTGCGCCTCATCTTTTTTATTGGTAGGTTCACATGTGTAGGGACACATGTACTGGATGAGTGTGGTGTGGGTGTATACCAGCCATGAGGGATTGTGTGTGTGCCGTTCTGACAACTAGACCTGGAAGTAAGAAATCACTACAATGGAACTGTGGGCCATGTACGTACTGTTGTTGTGCTTTCCTGGAAGCATAAGCGGAGTGGGGTGGACTGACGTATGCCAGTGCTGAGCGAGGCTGTGAATGATGACTCTGGAGCTATAGGCGTGGTTCCGTCGTGAGCTATATAAAAAATCTTCTGATTTGGGTGTCCGTGTTGTAGTGCTGCCGTCACCCTGGTCTTACACGCAAATGTGTCATTATGTCTGTAAAGTCCCACAATATGGCTAACATGGAAGGAACGGGGAATCACTGACCCTATAATCATCCATAGATGCACACATAAAAGATGGTGGATATGACGCATTCTGTATATACAAATGTTTGTTGTACATTCGGTGGAGTGTTGTAGCTGTAGTAATACGGGGTAGTGAAAGGTTTAGGTTGCAGTTTTTGGCATATGAAGGACAGATAATATATATAAATATGTGGTCATTCAGGTATATTGTCGTACTTTGTGCTGGAAATCATTGTTCGAGACTCGGAGTCGCATCCACATCCTGTTATTGTAGAGTAATGACGTAATCAACGCATGCCTGAAAATGTACTGTAAATACGGTGTTCATGTAAATTGTTGATATCGTTTTAGGTCGACTTCGTGCTATATAAATATGCTAAAAAAAACAGAAATAGTACACATTTATAGATTGACTATACAGTTTCTTTGCAGTATTTAATGATCCACTTTGTACGTTTGTATTTGTAGAATGAGCAAGAGAAAGTTAAATAATCAAAGTTTTTGTTATTGGCAGAGGTAAGATGATTGCCTACACTGTTTACAGCACAATATATTGTGGTAGGGCGCAGTAGCAGCATTTTACAAACATAATAAGTACACAGACACAGATAGATTGTTGAAGTGGGTACGGGCATGTGTGCTCGACTCCATTTTATTACGTTGCTGTTGGTAATAAGTAGAATAGTAATCATGATATCATACACAGATATTCAATCATAAATGGTTTATGACTTCTGCTGTACAAAGGTAGGAGCACTATCTGTGAAATTATACACAGAAGACTCTATCGTAAAGGGTTCATGAGTTCTGGTACACTGAGTTAGGGCCGTTTGTGTGGAGCCTGCGATGATGCGTGGTTCAGGCTGAGCACACAGGTAAGAATGTCTTTTGGCAACAGAATTTTGCCTTAAGAAGGCCACGTGACAATTATTTATGGTGCACTGAGTTAGTGGTACGTATGGTGCATGTGCTCAGTCTGCGATGATGCGTGGTTCGAGCGGGCTGTACTCCATACATTGACTGTTGCATACTGGACTGCATGAACTTTGAGGGGGGGAAAAAACTACTATCGATAGTTATCAATTGCTCTACAAACTAGGTCTACTGATTGCTCCCCATAACAAATGAAACAATTTCATTTCACGCAGTGCAATCTAACTTTCTCAAAATGGGGATGTATGTCTGGTGGCGATGTTGAAGGTGATGCCCCTGAGGTACTTGATATTGCCAGTGGTGGAGATACATTTTGGCGCTGTGTTCTACATTCTTTGTGAACATAGTTCACAGGATGTAGGGTTTAAAGGTGCTTGCGCATACTAGCAGTGCCACAAGAGTATTTTTTGTCTGTGCCTTAAATAAATCAAGGCTAAATTCCCTAATGTCTGTAGTATAGATACAACGCTGAATTCAAGTTGTGAACCCTACTGTCCGCAGTGTACATTGAAGCCACTAGTCAGCACAGTTATAGAAGAATGCTTTTTTTCACTTATTTTAATAAAATCTGAACACATACAGTATAATCGTCTCTGCATTAAGTAAATCAAGGCTGAATTAGATACTGTCTATAGTGTAGATGCAAAGCTGAATTCAAGTTGTAAACCCTGCTGTCCGCAGTATAGATCCTAGGGTGGACTGCATCATCTATAATCATGATTGAAATGAAAGAAAGAGCATGTATAGAATACATTGTTGAAATATGTATGTTTCAGGGACATTATAGTTCAAATTGTGACCTGTGCTGTCCGCAGTGTAGACTGACATTAAGTGTATCTTTGCACTTGCAGCGTGAATTTTATTATTCAACTAAATCTATACGTGATATAAAAGAAGTTTTTGAAGGAAGAATACTAAAGGGATATTGTATAGTTTTGATAGGTGTTACACTTAGTTTGGTTTGTACTGAGTTAGTGGTACCTGAAACAACAAGGTTCTGTGGAGCCTGCGATGATGCGTGTTCTGGGTAGGCTGTACTAATAGTAATGTTTTCTGTCTTGTGAATTCAGTCTTAGTAACGCCACGTGACAATGATTTTTTGTGCACTGCGTTACTAGTACCTTTGGTGCATAGCGTGTACGTATCCTGCGATGATGCGTGGTCGGGGCGGCACAGTAATTGGAGTAATGTGTTTTGTCGATTGGATTCTGCATGAATTCCATTTAAAAGGGACAGTATGTCTCACTGTGACATAAAACTGTTCACTCTTCTTTGCGATGATTTATGGTACACTTAGTTAGTTAGTAGTATCTTTGGCACTGAGCTTGTACGTATCCTGCGATAATGCGTAGTGCAGGGGGGCTGCACTGGGAGCAATGTTTTTTGCCTAGTGAATTCTACCTTAGTAAGGCAATGGGGAGATGACATTTGGTGCAGTGAGTTAGTGGTACCGAAGGAACTCAGCGTATGTGCACCCTGCGATGATTCGTGGTTCGGGGGGGGGGGTCGCAGTGGTATAATGTCTCTTGTCTACTGGAATGCGTCATGTACAATGGCCATTCTACCTGAATTGTGAGCCCTAACAATGTAGATCAAAGGCAGTAGTCATCACCAACATCAAGAAATTCTTTTTATTGTATCTTTTAACAAAATCTGAGGACATAAAGTACAATTATCCCTACCTTAAAAAAATCAAGGCTAAATTTCATGCTGTTTGTAGTATAGATTCAAAGCTGAATCCAAGTTGTGAACCCTGCTGTCCACACTGTAGATCGAAGGCAGTAGTCAGCAGAAATATCAACAAATGATTTTTGTCACTTATTTTAACAAAATCTGAACACATACAGTACAATTGTCTCTGCCTTATATAAATCAAGGCTAACTTGAATGCTCTCCAAAGTGTAGATGGAAAGCTGAATTCAAGTTGTGAATGCTGCTGTCCGCAGTGTAGATTGAAGGCAGTAGTTGACACAGACACCGACTAATGCTTTTTTGTAACATACGTTACAAAAATCTGAGGACACAGTACAATTGTCTCAGCCTTAAATAAATTGAGAATGAATTCAATGTTGTAAGTAGTGCTGATGCGCTTCTGGTATCAAGTGGTGAACTCTGTTGATTGAAGTGTACATTTGAAGGCAGTACAGACATTGAGGAATGTTTTTTGTCACATCATTTAACAAAATTGTCTCTGCCTCACATAAATCAAGGCTAACTTCAATGCTGTCTGTAGTGTAGATGCAAAGCTGAATTCAAGTTGTGAACCCTGCTGTCCGCAGTTTAGATCGAAGGCAGTAGTCAACACAGCTATAGACAAATGCTTTTTGTCACATCCTTTTACAAAATCGGAAGGCTTAGAGTACAATTGTCTCTACCTTAAATATAGCAAGGCTTGATTCAATGCTGTCCGTAGTGTAGATCCAAAGCTGAATTCAAGTTGGGAACCCTGCTGTCCGCAGTGTAGATTGAAGGCAGTAGTCAGCACAGTTATAGACAAATGTTTTTTGTGACATCCTTTTACTAAATCGGAAGACATTTAGTACAATTGTCTCTGCTTTAAATAAAGCAAGGCTTGATTCAATGTTGTCCGTAGTGTAGATCCAAAGCTGAATTCAAGTTGTGAACCCTGCTGTCCGCAGTGTATATGGAAGGTAGTAGTTGACACAGACGATGAGGAATGCTTTTTTGTAACGTACTTTAACAAAATCTGAGGACATAGTACAATTGTCTCTGCCTTAAATAAATTGAGACTGAATTCAATGTTGTCAGTAGTGCTGATGCGCCACTGGTATCAAGTTGTAAACTCTATTGACCGCACTGTAGATCAAAGGCCGTAGTCAGCACACATATCGATGAAGTCTGAGGACATAGAGTAGAATTGTCCCTGCATTACATAAATTAAGGCTAACTTCAATGCTGTTCGTAGTGTAGATCCAAATCTGAATTCAAGTTGTGAACCCTGCGGTCCACAGTATAGTTTGAAGGTAGTATTCGATACAGACATAAGTCTTTGGTGCAGTTGCGCTGAGTTTGCAATGGGCCTGTATTGAGGAGGCACATGGTCATGGCGGCAGCCATGTGGCAGGGTGAGGACCTTTGCTGTGGCGGAGTCTCTTTTGTTTGCAGAAGTGAACCACGCCCAAGGCGTAGGCTAATTATTTATACTCTTATACTGGAGTTGCGTACGTTGGACCAGCCCATTCCAGCTCTGCTTCAAGGCGGTGGGGGGAACAACACAGCTACATGACCAAAATATTCCCCAGTGTCTGAGATAATATGGTTGTGTCCACTATGCAGTACACTACAAATATCAAAAGTATATCTACACACGGAAGAGGTTTTGGTTTGTGTAGTGAGCTGTGTATAGCATATCACCGGTAGTGTTAGCATTGTGTACATTATTGTTGATGTGGGAGTTCCTTCCTTTATACATAGATGGTTGCCATATCTCTGAACATTGAGCTAGTGTGCTGTTGAGAGGATTATTATTTTGGGAAGCTCTGTTGTCCTCTTTTGCGCTGACTCTGAGGTAGTAGAGGGGGAGGGTTCAGGAGGGGTGGTTGTACTGGTGGTGGGGCTGGGTATTGTGATTTTGTTGGGTTTCGGAAGTGTATATTTACTACCACTATCAGATATTTCTCTTTAAATATGGCTGTGAGTTGACGTAATTCACTCAGTACATAGTCAACGTCCTTACACTAGTTAAATGTTGATGTTAATTTGTTAGGAGTAAGTGGAACTATTGCCTGTTTTTTAGGTAGCATTGCAGATTTGGCATCCTGTTGAAAATATGGGGAAGTGGTGAACATTATAATTAGGAATTGTCATTTAAAAAACCTTTGAAATTAACTAAAAAAACATAGGCTTCAGGCAAGTAATAGTTAGGAATTATCATTTAGAAAACCTTTGAAATTCAGTGAAAAAACCATAAGTTTCAAGCAGGTTATAGTTAGGAATTATCCTTTAAAAGACCTTAGATATTAATTGAAAAACCATAGTTCAGTTCAGAAAACTTTATTTCGGCCAAAATGGACTTAAAAGTACGGCTCATAAAACATGTATTAAAATACACAAAAAAATACAAAGTTATTTTGGAACATTTCAAAAAGCACAGACACCAGAATTTGAAAAATTGACTACCTTGCTACATTGAAACATGATAAAGTTTATAGGTAATTTTGCTAAGAGGTGATTACAAAATAGTTTTTGAAAAGTGCATAGTGCAATAAATAAATAAATACTTTAGCTAAAAAGAATTCATTAAAAAAGACAATTCCATAGATCAATGACACTACCCTTAGTCACGGGCTGCATATATATTACATTTAAAAAATAACATTATTTCCCTAAAAGATCCTGAGCCTACCTGTAAAGTTTCAATAGAACCCTTCCAGTGTTCCACATAGAGAACAAAAATCCAGCAACTGAAAAAACAATTGTGATACTGGAATCCGACATCAATATCCGAAAGACCTCTAGATAGTATCTACTGCCTATATTCCTACAAATCTGGACCAGCCACCGTTTCCTAGCTTTTCCGGTAACCAGGGCAACTGAAGAAAACATGTAACACAATTTTTTCAGCGAAATCACATGCTGGGCAATGAATCACTGTCTGGTTGCTCCACTTCGCTGTAAAACAGCGGAGCGGCAAAGCCCCGTACCTGAATTGTAAGAAAAGCTTTCTTGCCTCCAAAGGTGTAATAAGATCTAAGACTACCTCAAAGCAGGATGTATCTTTTATTTCTAGAAAGGCTAGAGATAGTTTACCTGTTTTGGGGCAAGAGTAAAGTTGGGCCATTTTAAATTCCTCATAAAGGGTTTTCAATTGTTTCCTCGAGATTTCATGGCAGGCACAAGCAGGTTCGGTCCACCAATCACCCAATCCCATATTAGTTAAAGAAAGTTTAATGTAAGAAAACCAAGGGAGTTTTGGGGCACACTGTAGCGACAAAACTTCAATTAATTCCTCCCTGTACGATAAGAGTTCAGGAGTGGTCCACAGACGTCGCCAATACATTAGAGGTTTAAGACCTGACCCATCTGCAATTGCCACCACTCCCGCATCTAAACGCAGCGGAATTAATGGGGTGCCTATTGGTAGTCTGAACATCTGTCTGAGGTATTGATTTTCCACCTTTACTAGTGTCTCAAGTTTGCAATGGCCCCATAACTCGGCACCATATAATGCTCCGCCGCGCGCTTGGGCCTTATAGATTTCCAATGCCGGGCTGACAGCTCTCTTGTTGGACCTACTAAATACCTTCATGATGCCCCCTGTGGATTGAGCTAAATCTAATGTTGACTTGCTAATATGGGCCCCCCAGTCCATGTTTTCAGTAATGGTGATGCCTAAATAAATCAATGTAACTCTCTCCAAGGGGTTGCCATTTAGTGTGGGGTTTGGGTGTGTGCTTTTTGAACTATTAAACTCCATCAATTTGGTTTTCTGTAGGTTTATTTCTAGACCACTGTCCTTACAGTAAAGCTCAATATTATCTAAAACCCATTGCACCCCCACTTGCGATTTTGAAATCAACAGAGTATCATCGGCAAACATCATTGCTGATATTCTGCGGGCGGCTAACTTAGGGGCATCTAGGTCTTTTGTTGTTTGCAGGGCATTAATCAACCCTTTAATATAAAGGCTAAATAGCGTGGGTGCAAGCACGCAGCCCTGGCGTACACCACGTTTAATAGGTATGGGAGCAGCACGCTTTCCTTCCCTATCATGTCTTTTGAGCAAAGTTATCTTGGTGGAGACGCTTAAAGATTTGGACTAAGCACACCGGGACCCCCATTTCACCAAGAACTGACCAAAGTTTTTCCCGCTGCACAAGATCGAATGCCGACCTCAGGTCTACAAAAATTAGGTATAAACAGCCCCCCTCTAAGCAGACAGTTTTGAAATATAATAGCTGCAATCTCAGTACTTGGTCAAGGGTCGACAGCTTTTACCTGAACCCAGCTTGAAGGCAGGACAGTACCTCTTTTTCATCCAGCCAGGCTTGAAACCATATTTTTCAGGGGTGTTATAGTAAACTGGACATTTCAATTATACAAAACCATTGAAATTCCTCCGTTGTAGTTAGTTGTACTGACTGTAACTCTTGCGTCCGCAATCCACTGGTGATGATGCCACATATTACATCATTCATGACATGGTCAGTGACATCAGTGATGAATCACTGATGACATCTCAAATGACATCATCCATGTGGCAATCAGATACACCTCATCATACAGTAATATAACCTTTTATCACTCACTGTAAAATACACAGTACCATATTTGAATCCATTGACACAGCAATACAAGTATCTAAAACCCACTCAGTGATTCCTAGATCTACACACACATCTAATCAATTAACTATAGATTTACTCATACATGTTATCAATGATCAATAGAACACTATCAAATATACTTATACACCTATATTGTCATTTCACACCAGCACAGATCCTATTCACTTATGCAGTCATCCTACTCACTTTTGCAAACAATGTATCTTATTTACATTTACTCAGCTACACACTTATACATATAGTACTTTATTTATGTATGTAGATACTAACTCATACTTAGTGTGTTATGAAATCACCATTGCAAGTATACAGTTATCAATATAGTCACTCATGCAATCAATGAGTTTTAAGTACACTTAATTTAATACAACAACTGTGAGATACACTGTCTTTTATTTTTTCTACTTTGTTGGACATGTGCTATTGAGAAATATATTTTCTCATCACCACACCCATAAAGATATTCACTCACCAAAACAACTATTATAACACGTAGTCTTAAAGTCATATTCCTTCTGAATTGACTATTCACATATCTTTGGCCAGTCTCAGATCCCCCACCGAACTAACCGAAATAGCCAGTTAATTAATCAATAACTGATATAGACTTTCACGTTGCTAGTAACCAACTGGTGCAGCAGTTTACACAACAACTGACAAAGTAATACAGATATTCACACAGTTTAGTCACTATCCAATATATTTAGTGAAGTAAACAGTCAATCAGACTGCTACTAAATCCTCCATCCAAATATTTAAATATCCACTGATTCTTCAATTTAGATTGGTATATATATAAAACATATTTAAATATTTAAATAACAAACCAAACCACATTCACTGGATGATGTCATCAGTGATGTCATCAGTGATGTCATTTGAGATGTCATCAGTGATGTCACTGACCAGGTCATGAATGATGTCAAGTCAAGTCAAGTCAAGAATTTTTTTTCGGTTGTTCTTATTGACAACCATAAAAGCATTTACATTTTACATATATTAGCACATGTTATCATTAAAAAAGGAACCAGTTCAAAATAGTAACTTTAACAAGACAAAAATATACACAAGAGTTGCAGGCACATTAGACATTCAGGTTAATAAATAAGAACATTAGAAGACCTTAAAAAAATTTCATTTCATTTATCAATACTATTATCCTTCCATACTATTTCTGAATTTCATTGCCAGTTTTAAAAAACTACATATGTACACAGTATATTCACTTCTTAGCAGCTGAAGGTAATGAAGTGCTGGTCTATATTGAGAAAAGTTCAGTTTTTTTAGGCAGGGTTTTAAATATAACTTCCTCGGTATAACATAAAAGGGACAAAAAAACAAAAAGTGTGCCAGGTCTTGCGGAGACTTATCGTCGCAGCCGCAAGCCGGCAACACTTGTCCACGGTGAGATCCCTTGGGGACAGTCAACAGTAAGTGAAATAGGTTAAACCTGAATCTTGTCAATAAAAAACGATCATAACTAGACATTGGCCATGTTAGATACGGTTCCAAGAGCCGGGTACTTTTTATTAGTACATGATTTCGTACACTGTCTTTTCTTAATTCACATGTCTCCCCGACTTGGTATCTGGAAGAAATAAAAGCCTTCTTAACCGCAATAACATCTAGTTTAGTGATAGAATCAGGGAATAAAAAGAGTTCAGGTCGACCTAATTCAGTAAAACATATATTCAGGTACTTTATCCAGGGAACCTTCAGCCTATTATCCCATGTAAGTGCTTCTCTCAGTATAAGCTGGGTAAGTGGTATATTATCATTTAGCCAGCAATTCAGCCAACATAATAGGGGATTTACTGCCATTTTGTCACATAAGAAAGGAACACCCAATTCCTCATGCACAAAAAAATTTGCCGTACCCCTGGGAACCCTTAGTAACTGTTTTAAAAAATTGTTTTCAACTATCTCTAGGGCTCCCAGAGGGAGACATCCCCATATATCACTACCGTAGCATGCCGTAGTAACACTCTTGGCCTGGTAAAGTTGGAGTAATGCAGCAACTAGACTATATCCCATTGTTCTTGAAAAATCAAATATAGCCGCATTAGCCCTGATTACCTCTCCCTTCTTTTTTTGAATCACGGGTCCCCAGTTCAGTTGACTGTCGAACAGGACTCCAAGATAGGAGAATGTATTTGTTACAGGGATTTGTACTCCGTTAACATTTAAGCGATTTAGCTTTTTATTTCCCTGGCCAACCTTCATTATGTAGGATTTAGAGTTATTAATGCTTAGGTCTCTGGATTTCATTAAGGTAAAGAAGGAATCTAGTAGGATTTGAAGACCATTGGCGGTTCTAGATAAAAGGACTGCGTCATCCGCATAAAGCAGAACCGGCAGTCCCTTACGGCCAATGTACGGGTAGTCTGTATTAGTACTTAAAAGGTGCTCCTCCAATTCATTTATATAAAGATTAAAAAGGAACGGGCCAGAATGCATCCTTGACAAACACCCCGATACACTCCAAAGTCTTTTGTCACATTTAGATCTTGTGCGTATCTAACATTCGCTTTGGTGTCCGAATGCATATCTTCTAACAAATTAATTAAATTCTGGTCCACACCCATTTTCGCCATGGCGTCCCAGAGCTTCCCTCGGCTCACACAATCGAAAGCCGAGGAAAGATCCATGAACGCCATGTGAATTGTTCCTTGTCGGGCCTTAGTGTACTTCCCTATGATTAGGTATAAATTTAAACATTGGGAAATCGTAGAGTGTCCAGGCCTAAATCCATATTGGATTGGGGATATTATTTTATTTTCTTCTGACCATGTGACCAATCTGTTCAAAATTACTCCTCCCACAACTTTGGCAACAGAATTTATTAGCGATATTGGCCTGTAGCAGAGGGGGCTATTGCGGGCTCCTTTTTTGAAAACCGGCACGATGGTAGATACACCCCATGACTTTGGATATCCACAGGACACAGCCGCGTTAAGTACCGCTGTGAGAACTGGTGCCCAAAGTGCTATACGAGATTTAAAAAGATCTGGTGGAAGACCATCCGGTCCTGGGGCCTTGTTATTTGACAGCCCTTCGATTCCCTTTACTACCTCATCAATTGAGAAGAGCAACAAGTTTTCTCTAAGATCAACTAGAATGTGTTCTGCCTGCGACTCATTATTTTTAAAAATAGAGCTAATGGTTGACCCAATCTTCCTCTGGGATATTAGTACCCACATTGGGATTACTAGAATGATCATATAAAGGTTTGTTAATAATGTCCCAAAACTTTGAGCTGTTTTTCAGTGTTTCAGGATCTAACAATGTCTCCCATACGCTTTTTTTTACCACTCTCTTGCGGTTAGCGAGGGACTTCTTATACCTAGACCGCATATCCTTAATAAGCAACAAATCTCTAGGTTTTATTTTTAGAGCTTTCTTAAGTTCGCGACTGGCCTTGGAACAATCACTATCAAACCATTTTGGATTATTATTTGGATTTACTTTCCCTTTGATTGGTACCGTTAACAGTGACTCTACTTTTTTAGCGACCTCCATGAAAGATGCTAAGATTTGTTGTGGCGCTGATACAGGAGATATACATACTGATAATTCAAGGCTATACATATTATTATTAGAGGAGTAAAAGTATTCACAAGCCACCATTGACCATTTTAAGCGACGCTTTCCGTTAATACATTTTATGGAACCACGATCCACACGTGGATTGCGTTTTTCAAATGTATTCTCACCCATTTTAATGCATATGGGGTTGTGGTCGCTATAAATGCTCTGTTGAATGGAGAAGTCCTGAACAATATTAACAAAATCTGCCGATAGTAAAATATGATCTATGTATGTTCCTGTTGCATGGCCTTTAAATGTGGGAATAGAGAAGAGAGTTCGATCCGATACTGTGGACATTGCTGTGATGAAGTTATTTTCATTCATTAGCGAGTTTAGTTCTGTTCTACGCCGTGAGTGATCAAAATGAATTCCTTCCATACTATTACATCCCAGTTGACCAACAGTTGTCATGCTAGGGTTCCCACATAGATGTGTGTTAAAGTCACCTACTATTATTTTTTGGCGAGGCAGAGATCCAACATTTTCCCTTAGGAATTCACGTTAAAACTCGATATTACAATCGCCAGACTGATTCACTGCGTTATAAAAGTTGATCAATATGAGCTTTGTTTTACCCCTCTTGAGCTCTAAAGCCTGAATATTTCTATTACCGGAGTAGTGTTCTACTTTGTGGCATATAAGAGTTAAGTTAACAAAAATTGCCAGACCCCCTTTTGCTCTGCCACTAGCTGATGGAACTGCAGGGATTAAAAAACTTTGATAGCCCTCAATATGTACGTTTTTTTCCACCACCCAAGTTTCTTGGAGACATATTATCGCATATTCCTTAACAAAAGATAGCCAACCATTATCACTGAATTTGTCAAGGAGCCCGGCTATGTTCCAAGATATTAAACTTTCATTTCATATTTTTGGTACACGTTGTGTTATATCAACATTCTCATGTTCATCTGAAATAGGGGGCATTGGACCTATACTGCAGCATACCCGCGCTTCAGCAGGATTATACCTAGTAGGAGCTAGAATAGGAGCAGGATTTATAACATTGTGTGAACTAGTTGGATCAGTTGTCTGGTTCAAAGGACCCAACATCACAGCGTTACTACCTTGCAATTCATGTACTTGGGTGTCTATTCCTAATCCTGCTTCTCCTTGCAGACGATCGTTGTGGGCAGGGTGAAATAGTGTATCAGATAGTCATTCCACCCCTTCCAACCCACCCTCATCATAAAAGACATCAAACCTGTTGGAAATAGGGATGTTAAACCGGTTATTAAAGTGGCTAGGGTATTGATGTTCTTGTTGGTGTATCTGTTTTGGACAATCCCATCTGTCAAAACTATACCCCCAGTTGTTAGTTAGGGCGCCATGGCCCCAGCCATTTGGTGTTCCTGGCCATACTGGCCTAGTGTGGGTATAATTTGGCTTGGGATATGTCATACTTCGCTGTTTTTTACCAAAAAATTCTAAGGTGAGGGGGACGATGGTACCTCTCCTGCGCTGTGGCGGGAGGATGTTTGGTAGAATATTTGGTAATACAGCGGAGTTTACGAAATTTAAAACTATACAGTCACCTTTAAATTTTTTGGGATTTTGCCCTATCCAGGGTACCCTTCTGGCTGATTTAATGTCTCCTTCTAGTTGTTGTTTCCCCAGGGGGCCAACTGCATATTGCCAGACAGTCAATGCAGGGCTTTACTTGTCAATGCTGTGGGGGATTCTAGTTGACCTGTTGCTAATGGGGGGGCATTTGCCAATACCAGCACTAGTGGTGAAGCATCTTCTATAAAGTGTAATGTATCTTCTTCTATACCTAATACGGTCGATACTGGAGGGTTTAGGGGCTGAACCTCTCTTGTTGGTTAATGATTAATCGCTGTTATTGGGGTCTGTTCAGTGGGGTTTGCATGTATAATATTATTATTTGTGCTCCCTCCATTCCTAACTTGAGGGGCTCTTTTGTAGGGGCAGCTAAATTTGTGACTTTGATTGATATATTTAACACCTCTTCCACTATCTTTTTCTGATCCGCGCCTAGTTTCTTTACGGCAGCAGATAGCTTATCTAATTTAGCCTCTACTGGTTATTTAGAGCTTTAAATTTAAGATCAATCATAACAGCTATCCTGAATAGAAGCTCTTCATCCACATTTTGCTTCACAACATCTTCTCCTTTCCCCCTATTTTTTTCCTTAATTTTCGGTGGCGACACAGCCCTCTTCCTCCCAGAGTGAGATCCACCTCGATGTATTTGTGGTTTTCTACACTTTCTAAATGCCCGTGTAACTGGGACTTGAACAGGGGGGTCTACTTCTTCAATATTTACCTGTGCACCCTCCTGCACAGGGAGATCTTGTTCTGTATCATCTATCTGGGAATCAGAATCATTATCCTGGGCTAGGTCATGACCAAGTTCTATAAGAACTCTCTGATTTAGAGTCCCACTATCATGTGTGTCAGTATCTGGGATTTCATTTCCCACATCCTGAGATGGTATATCTATCCACGGTGAATTTGGGGGTGGGCTTAAGGGAGATAGATTGGGGGATTGACTTAGGCCTAATGATTGTCTCCTTTCATTATTGATCTTTGATACTACATGTACCATATAATTGTCCATAGTATTTCCCCCCGCAACTGGGATCTTTTTTGGCATCCTCTGTTGTTTTAATAGAAGAGCCAAAATTTAGCGTTCACGAGATATGAAGGAGCACAGGAAATACGATACAAGTGAAACCAGGATGAGAATATGTTCAAGGGTAAATAGTCTTACTGCAGCCGGGCAAATCGTGTTCAGCAGGGGCAGTATGACATGCCCAGTCCTGTCACGGCCTGTCCCGGACTGTCTAAGACTGTCCGCCCTTAGTCCGGGCTTCGTCCGGCGCCCCGAACATGCGTCTCGCTATGCGCCAGTGGTACGTTTTTGTAGGAGGAGCAGGGGGCGGGAAGAGACTCCAGGTGCGCTGCGGTGATCCTGTGCGGAACCCTGGGTCTCGCAGTCCCGGCCCCTGTTAGAACAGCCTCACTCCCTCCTGGAAAATGATGTCACCTTTCCACAAAGCTCGGCAGGCAAGGAAACGAAAAAGGCAAAGTCGCAGTCTCTTTATCAGCTACGAGCGGCACCCACGAAGCGGGGGCCGCGAGAGGTTATGAAGGCAGGCGGGCAGGCAATCAGGGAGGAGCAGGGGGCGGGAAGAGACTCCAGGTGCGCTGCGGTGATCCTGCGCGGAACCCTGGGTCTCGCAGTCCCGGCCCCTGTTAGAACAGCCTCACTCCCTCTTGGAAAATGATGTCACCTTTCCACAAAGCTCGGCAGGCAAGGAAACGAAAAAGGCAAAGTCGCAGTCTCTTTAATCAGCTACGAGCGGCACCCGCGAACCGGGGGCCATGAGAGGTTATGAAGGCAGGCAGGCAGGCAATCAGGGAGGAGCAGGGGGCGGGAAGAGACTCCAGGTGCGCTGCGGTGATCCTGCGCGGAACCCTGTGTCTCGCAGTCCCGGCCCCTGTTAGAACAGCCTCACTCCCTCCTGGAAAAAGATGTCACCTTTCCACAAAGCTCGGCAGGCAAGGAAACGAAAAAGGCAAAGTTGCAGTCTCTTTAATCAGCTACGAGCGGCAATATGTTACATCATCACCTGTGGATTGCGGGGCGAGAGTTACAGTTAGTACAACTAACTATAACTGAAGAATTTTGATGGTTTTGTATGAGTGAAATATCCAGCTAACTATAACACCCCTGTAACCTATGGTTTTTTTCAATGAAATTCTAAGGTTTTTTTAAAGGATAATTCCTAACTATAACCTGCTTGAAACCTATGTTTTTTTCAGTGAATATATAGATATATAAGTACTTTTACTAAGTTTATGACTTCACCACACATGCATTTGCATTGTAATGGCATGCGTGGTAAAGTCAAATGCGGTGTAAAAGTTTGCGGGGAGATGGTATTGAGGACTAATTGCACCTGCGTTGCAAAAATTGCAGAGTGATGTTATGCAGGATAATAGTTGGCGGGATAACGTCATATATTCTTTTATATTATATCAATAAAATCTCCTTTTCAACTGAAAAAAGGGAGAAGCATCTGTTCCAGGCATTTAACTAGGCCCCATTTGTCTGCATCTATGGTCAAAGATTTCCCAACTGCATCTCCTCCTCTTTGAATGACATAGTCATTGACCTGTTTGTACAGCTCAAACAGACTTTGCAGCATGTAAAAGGGGGAGTTCCAATATTTTCAATCAATCAATCAATCAGAGTACGTGTAAAGCGCGCTACTTACCTGTGAGGGTACCAAGGCGCTGAGGGGAGGGGGGTGCTGCTACTGCTCGAAGAGCCCGGTCTTGAGGAGTCTTCTGAAGGCGAGTAGGTCTTGGGTCTGCCGTATGTGGGTAGGGAGGTTGTTCCAGGTCATGGTGGCGAGGTAGGAGAAGGATCTGCCGCCGGAGGTTGTTCGTTGGATGCGGGGGACAGCGGCGAGGGCGAGGCTGGCGGAGCGGAGCTGGCGGGTGGGGGTGTGGAAGCTGAGTCTGCTGTTCAGGTAGGCTGATCTGGCATTGTGGAGGGCTTTGTGTGCGTGGGTGAGGAGCTTGAAGGTGATCCTCTTGTAGATGGGGAGTCAGCGTAGGTCTCTCAGGTGAGGAGTGATGTGGCTTCAGCAGGGGACTTTGACGATCAGTCGGGCGGAGGCGTTTTGGATGCATTCTAGTCGTCGTAGGTGTTTGGCTCGGATTCCTGCGTAGAGTGCGTTGTCATAGTCCAGTCTACTATTGACGAGGGCCTGTGTCACCGTTCTTCTTGTTTAGGTCGGGATCCACTTGTAGATCCTGCTGAGCATGTGGAGGGTGTAGTAGCAGGAGGAGGAGACAGCATCGACCTGCTTGGGCATGGAGATGTAGGAGTCGAGTATGAATCCTAGATTGCGTGCATGGTCGGTGGGTGTTAGAGCTGTTCCCAGTGTGGTTGGCCACCATGAGTCAAATTCAAATTCAAAATTCAGCTTTATTCGGTTAAAAGTTTAAAACCATCAAAGCGTACACAATAAATTCATTTTCACAGTTAATCGTGCCATTGGGTCCTGATTACACAGCAAAGTATAATACAGAATAAAATTGGTGAATACATATAAACAGTGAAAAAGTTAGTCCCATACAGAAAAAATTCAGACACCAAAATGATCACATACAATTTTAAAAACTATCTAATAAATTACGTGCAAAAAGTATAAAAAAGGGGGATAATTATGGTAGCAGCATTTTCTTACGACATCTCACAGCCCCTGTAATGTAACTCGCCACCCCGAAGCATATTACAACAGATCCTAGCATTTGTAGATAAACCAGAGCTGGACGGATCTGTTCAAAGTTACACCCTATTAATAGTGGGAGGATGAATTTCTTTCACTGCAAAGCATAGAATTTGCAAAAAAAAGATCATATGGACGGCATCTTGTTCCGACTGATTGTCACACAGGCATGGCCCCAATATCCCACTTTTAGCGATTCCCCTAGGAAAAGATAACAACCATGGCAACAAACCATGTTTAAATCTTAGCAGGACAAACAGGTGGTATGGCTCATTTATGTTTGTCAAGTACGGCTGGATCTCTCTCCCCGTGCTTCACATATCAAACTTTCTCACCAATTCCACTTCTTCCCTCTGTGCCTTCAACCTATTTAGATATTGGGATTTCACTGCCTTAATCATAATTTTAGTTAAGGCCCTAGTATTTGTAAACAGGTCGGGGCTACCCATTAGATCTGCTTGTGTTTTAATATATCGGAACCATGGTATCGCCGAGACCTTATCTAGGGACAGGCAATCCTGTATAATTAATTGGTTTAAATTCGGTTCTTCCTGTGCCCAGATTTATAGCTACCCTAGTAGAGGTGATACCGCAATCTGATCCAAAATATAACCCGCCCCCAAATCTTCATGCACATTAAAAGATGCTACGGATTGGGGAGCAATAAAACTTTCCTGAAGAAAACATTTTCTGCCGTTTGGATCTCACTTGTGTTTGTATAGCCCTACACCTCACTTCCATACAGCACCATGGGCAGACACTTAGCGTTACAGATTTTCATGATGGCGGTAATGGCTTGCAGCCTAGGCATTTCGCAAAGCCCAACAGGGCCCCTGTCGCCCTCGCTAGTATATGTTTTTTTTCAATGCACGCTGCATGACCCATAATCGTTTGTCATCGAAAACTATGCCCAAGTAAGGGAAGGTGTGTAATTTGCTAAGTTTTGACCCCTTGCAGACAAACACTGCCCCATTCGCCCGTCTACTACCTAGTGTCATCGCGTGTGATTTTTTAAAATTCGTTTTTAAGTCCAAGGAGTCCATAAAATTAATAAAGCAGTCTAATAGGGGTCGTAAACCTCGTGCAGTTCTAAAGTAATGCAGGTATCATTTTATGACCAACTCTGGGGATATCCTTAGATGGTAAAATCAAGACTTCGCCCAACTTATTTATATAGAGTGTAAATAACAGAGGAGCGAGAATACAGCCTTGCCTTACTCCTCGTTTTACCGGCCAAGCATCTGTCACACTCCCATCCTCATTATAGCGTACTGCTGCACTTATATATTTATGCATATCGGCTAGGAAGGCTATCAGCACAGGGTCTAGGCCTATATCTGACAGAACACTCCAAAGTTTGTGTTGATTTACAAGGTCGAAAGCAGTGGACAGATCCATAAAAGCTGGTAGTATGTCCCCCTGCTTTGCAACCGTGTACTTCCCTATGAGGAGATGTAAAGTGAGGCACTGTCCCACAGTGCCTCTTCCCTTTCTAAACCCGTACTGTAGGTCTGAAATAACTGCTTTGGCTTCCAACCAATCTGTCAGTCGTTCCAAGACTACTTTCCCCATTATTTTTGCAGCTGAGTTCAGAAGAGAGATCGGCCGATAACATGCCAGATCCTCTCTTGAACCCTTTTTAAATATGGGCACAAAAACTGCTTTACCCCAGGACACTGGGGGACCCACTATGGTTGCTGAATTAAAAACAGAGGTTAAAAACTTTGCACATAAGTGCGAGTCTGCTCTATAGAGATCTGCCGGAACCCCGTCCGGGCCAGGTGCTTTCACATGTGCTGTAGACTCAATGGCCTTCAGCACTTCCTTATCTAAGAACGCTATCTTCCCTAACTGGGCATGATCGCTTAGATACACGGGAGATGAATCATTTGTTCCACTATAGAGTCCTCTTTAATGCTCCATCCACTTATCAGGAGGAATAAGGCAATCCTGATTTGAGTTTTCTGTCTCATTAAACAAAGGGCTATTTATTACCTTCCAAAATTGAGTGCTACTTTTCAGTACACTCCCTTTGGTCAGTTCCTCCCAAGCCATGTCTTTCAACTCCAATTTCCTTCCCTTAATTGCTTTTTTATATGCCCTTCTAGCATCTGCAACCTTCTGTGCGTCCTTAACAGGCTCTTAAAGAACCTCTAAGAGTGCCGTGTGGGAGTCGCTACAGGCTTTGTTAAACCAGTTCTTCAGCTTTGTAGGCCTTATTGTTCTTTTCCTAGTCAAATTAACTGCTACCTGAGCTGTTATACGGTTAAAAGCTAAGAGGATCTACGCAGGATCTGATTTGCCTCCTAAACAGATAGTCAGATCCTCAATGCTACTATTAAACAGGTTTTCCAGAAAATCGCTAGGAGTAACCGCCTCCCACTGTACCCTGCGGCCTTGGGATTTGGGGGCTATGTTAGAGTTTAAAATACTAGATGGGACAGAATCAGTATTACGTGCCTTGATATTAATTATCAATGTAAGTGGATTATGATCACTATAGCCTCTCTGTGAGACACTAAAGGGGCCTAATAAATCCCTCAGTAAGCATGACACAAAAATATAATCAATGGTAGATTCTTTACCTTGGCCCATAAAGGTCGGGACAGGGTCTTGGGTTTCCCCCTGTGTTAAAGTGATCAGATAATGTAATGATAAAAAACTCTCTAAAAAGACCCCGCTCCTGGTGTGCTACCATGAGTGTGTGGGTCCGAGGATGAGGACCTCCGTCTTGTCCGAGTTTAGCTTCAGATGGCTGCTCCTCGTCCAATCGGCGACGGCCTTCATTACCTCATGGAGGTTGGTTTTGGGGGTGTGTGGGTCCTTGGTGAGGGAGAGGATGAGTTGGGTGTCGTCAGCGTAGGGGATGATGTTGAGGTCATAATGGCGGGCAACTGGTGCGAGGGGGGGCCATGTAGACGTTAAACAGCATTGGGCTGAAGGATAAGCCCTGGGGGACGCCGCAGATGATGTCGGTGGCTTCGGATTGGAAGGGTGGGAGGCGGACGCTCTGGGTTCTGCCTGAGAGGAAGGAGGTGGATTTCAGCTTCTAGGAGGCGTGTCTTTAGAGTGCGATGGCAGACCGTGTTGAAGGCGGCTGACAGGTCCAGGAGGATGAGGGCTGATGGCTCGCCATTGTCTAGTTGGCACCTGATGTCGTCTGTGGCGGCATGCTGTGGTTTCGTCTGAATCCGGACTGGGACGGGTCCAAGATGTTGTCTTCAAGGTGGCGGGCCAGTTGCATATTGACGATTTTCTCAGTGACCTTTGCCAGGAACAGGAGCAGGGAGATGTGCCGGAAGCTCTTGAGGTCCTTTGGGCCTGCTTTCAAGCGGGTGTGGATTTCGGCGTGCTTCCAGCTTTCTGGGAATGTCGCTGTTTCAAAGGAGATGTTCATGATCTTCCGTAGTTGAGTTCCGATGGCTGCGTCAGCTTTGTTGAATACGTGGTGTGGGCACGGGTCAGATGGAGATCCTGAATGGATGGAGTTCATGACCTTGCATGTCTCGTCATCATTGACGTTAGACCAGGAGGTCAGGTGGTTGGCGCTGGTGGTGTTCACAGGGGAGGTGGAGTCTGGCGTATTCGCACCGGCGGTGGCGTGGAAGCTGTTGTGGATATCAGCGATCTTGCAGTGGAACAAGATGGCTAGTGAGTCGCACAGTTCTTGTGAGGACGGGATGTTGTTGGTGCTGGGGTTGGAGAGTTCCTTTATGATGCTGAAGAGCTCTTTGCTGTTGTGTGCATTGTTATCCAAGCGGTCTTTGAAGGAGGATCTCTTGGCTAATCTGATGAGGTGGTGGTGTCTGTGGGTGGCGTCCTTGTGAGCTGCGTGGTTGTCCGGTGTGCGTTCGTGGAGCCATGTCTTCTCCACTTTCTGGCATGCGCGTTTAGAGGTCTGGAGCTTGTTGATGAAACAGGTGGCTCTCTTGTTGGTTTGGCTGTTGGAGGGTTTCTTGAGCGGGGTGAGGGTGTTGGCGCAGTCGTCGATCCACTGTCTGAGGTTTCGGGCTGCGCGTCTGGGTTGGTGGGGTCGGTGGGTGTGTTATTGACGAAGGAGTGATCAGCTGGTCTTCGGTGACTTTGCTCCAGCAGCAGCGGGGCATCTGTTGGGTGGGGTGGTGCGTGATTCGTTTCTTGAAGGTTAAGTGGATGCAGCGGTGGTCGGTCCAGTGGAGTTCGGTGGTGTGTGACGTGGGAGCCTGTGGAGAAGACGGGATCCCGCGTGTGGCCAGTAGCGTGGGTGGGTGCGGTGACAAGTTGTCTAAGGCCCAGGTTGGCGAGGTTGGCGATCAGTGTGGCGGAGTTGGCCTCGTTGTTGTTCTCGAGGTAGTCCGTGGAGGCGAGTGTGTGGGTGCTGGCGAGGTCAGCGATGGAGTCGATGAACTGAGCCCGGTGTCCCGGAAGTGCAGGTGTTCGGCGTTGTCGAGGGTGTCGTCTGAGTGGGTGGTGACCTTAAGGGTGGACTTGTGGACGATGGCTATTCCTCCTCTGATTCCATTGGCACGATCCCTGCGAGTGATCTTGTAGCCGCCCGGGATGGCTATGGCGATGTTGGGCTCCAAGGAGTCGTTCCATCAGGTCTCGGTCAGGAAGGCCACGTCTGGGGCGGAGGTGTCCAGCGGATCCCCGAGCTCGACGGCATGTTTACGTGCAGAGCGGGTGTTGAGGAGTATGCAGCGGAGGTGGTTGGGTCCAGTCCTTGGAGGTTTGGTGATTTTGTCGCAAGTGCAGCTGCAGGTGTGGCAGGAGAAGGGTCAGTTTTGGGGCGACCTGGAAGCAGGTGTGGTTTCGGCCGACGTTGAGTGCATGGAGGGTGCTGGCGTTGTAGTGGATTCTGTTGTCGTGGCATTTGCGGGCTCCAAGGGTTCTGGCACTGGGCACGGTCCAGGCGTGGATGGGCGCCTCCTGTTTCAGGGCTTTAACTAGTTATCTATTGTTACGCTTATAAATCTGTAGCTGCTTTCAGGCTTTAAAAGGATGTCTAAAATGAGTGTAGATGGTCAGTATGTTGCTGACTATGCCTTCCTTTTTGAGAAGGTCTTGCATCATCAGGTCTCAAATAGCTTCCATCTGACATGGCCTTGACTATGTTCTGTCACTTCTTGTGACAAGAAACTCAATTGTAAGACTTCTAGGTCACAGCCATTCATACACCTTGCCGTTAAATTCCTCCAAGATGTTTCCAGATGTATGTGATGTTTCCATCGCGAACATGGCCAATTGTTGCATGCTGCCGAACGCTCTTAAAACTTTCTTCTGGGCCAAGACCTGAAGATATCTTTTCCTTTATCCCTACAAAAAAAGATATATTGTGCAGTGATGCACATGTAATGAGTCCCCTGACAACTGGTCCACATGTCTGTCATTAGGTGGATGGTGTGGACAACACTTTTCTGCAAAGTTTGACAAACAACTTCAGCACATCGTGATGCAGCGCTGGAACTGCCACTCAAGCAAAGTTGATCCTACTTGATACCTTCCATGTTGGGCAGACGGCTGCCAGAATTTCTAAGAATCCCACTCCTTCCACAAAAGAAAAAGCAAGGAGGTCCAACACTAACGTTTTTGCCAGCTTCCCATTGTACAAACGTGTGGTTGGGTGGTCTTGCTCATTGGGTCCCTCGTGTCTAAACATCTCCGAAATAGTAGCCTGGATTTTCTTTGCTTCTTGAGGCACTGACACATGTGCTTTTTTGGAAGTAGGTGCTAGTGACAAACTCAATGTATGTCGTAGTAGTGGGTCACTCATTAAATGCTGTGGTGTCTCCATCATCTCACGTTAAGTCTTCTTGTGCCTTTGTGAAGTTACTGAGGTGGGTGAATCTGCTGGCACTCTTCTGGGGACAGGGCTGCTTTGTGTGAAGATGTCCCCCTCTTCTTCCTCATCATCACTTTCACCACAATTGTACTTGTAGATGATGTTCCCCGGCTCTCCCCAACACCACGTTCAGTTTTGTTTTTTAATGGTGCCTCACACTTGATTGTGTTGTGTTTTTATATGGGTCGTCGGGCCGCCAGTACTATAATGTGTACAAGGCTTACCTTGATGAACATTTCTTGGTACATCCTGCAATGTGCTCCCCCTCTTTGCTATCTGTAAAAAAGTCCTAACCTGGAGAGAAGTACTTTTTTTTATTGGGCCACTGTCAATGAATGAAGAAGAACTGGAGGTAGGTGGGCATTTTGTTGATTGCCTCTCTGCTTCTCCTCCTGAGGCAGGGGTTATTGCAGGTCTCTGCTGAGGCTTTGCAAATATGGGAGCTGGTGGCAGTGGTGCTACATGTGCCACATCCCTCAGATCTGGTTGAATAGTAATGTAAGATTCCTCTGTGTCACCTTCCACCACGACTACCTCATCATCATCAACCTCCTCTTCATCCTCTTCCATATGTCTAAGTCTTTCTGGAATTTTTTTTCTCTTGCCTCTCCTGCTGTTTCCTGGCCTCTGTAGGGTTCCACTCAATGTCCCTATCATCATCATCATCAGAAGTGGTGCTTGGAGAAGATGGTGCAATAGTATCTTTATTTTTTGTTGCTGGAGATCTGGGTGCCAATGAATCTAAAAGAATAGGTTCTACTTCTTGCTCAGAAGAAAGCTCAACCTGCGGTTCTGCTCCAAAATCAGGCAACTGCACTATTGCTGTCTGGGCCTGCTGTCCACTTTGCTTTGTTTAATCAAACAATTATGTACTACTTAACTTCACTACTCATCAACATGATTGCATTATCTGTCTCACTGACAGACATGGTAGTAGGCTTACACAAAAGCAATGTCAGAGCAGCAATGCATGAGAGACAAAAAAGTAAAATTCCACAGTAGAGTACATCACAATTTGAAAATGACAATTTCTGCATGATCCAATTGTGTTTCTTCCTTTATGGTTGTATCATGTCGTCTTCATAAAAACATCAGCCAATGCATTTTGTCAAGTTAAACAATGGACTTCTTGAGGGCAGAGATGGTATTATGTGTCGGTGTAAAACCATCCAGTGGTCGAAAAACATTCCTCAATGTATGGGCCCAAGACGTTACCTGTATAATATCGAGGTGAATAGCCATGTCCAAGCAGTATGCAAATCAAGAGAACATCCAAAAGTCATAATAGCTACAGGCCATTCAGCCAACAAGTCAAGAAAACAATCCCAGGTCGACGTGTAATTTCCAATAATATGTGGCCCTTGGATGCGGAATTATCCACCCTGCCAAATGCACTGCGATTGGTGTCAGCATGGTGGTGAAAACTAAGCTAAGCAACATGGGATCTTCTTCGGTGAAGTGGTCCTGTGCTTAGGTTGGGGGGTGATGGTTTTGATGCAGGAGTGCTGCTCTCACCTTGCTTGCCAGAGGCCGGTGTGCAGGCACACATTTCCAGAAAAAGGTTGCAGTTGGCACGCCAGTGGTGGAAATCTGCTTCTTCTGCTCCCCGCTAGCCATTTTCTAGGCAGCACCTTTCTTTGGAGCCATCTTAAAGCTGTCAGTTGGTACTGGCACTTAGCTTCACAACAAGCTGAAGAGATGGCATGGGGCAGATGTATCAAAATACCTGTTTGCCATTCTCAAATAGTGATTTTTTGAGAATCGCTATTTGAGAATTGCAAAATGGTATGTATATTAAAAATCTATTTTTTTTAGCGATTTCTTAAAATTCCTTAATTGCGATTAGCAAATTGCTAATCGCAAATTAAGGAATAATTTCCCATTCATTTCTAAGGGCCAGGAGGCCCATAGGAATGAATGTGAAGTTATTCTTCATTTGCGATTCGCAATTTGAGAATCGCAAATAGAGAATAATTTCAAGGGTGCCATAAGGACACCCTGATGCACCCCTGAAATTTACATATGTGCGCATATGGCACACATACAAGCTCTAAGGGCATGTATGTGCACCATATGGCAAAAGTGCATTTGTGAAAGAAATTGAATTTCTTAAGGAGAAATGGCAATAATTGAATGATTGATGTATAGCATTTAAGGAATCGCAATTTGCGATTCCTCAAATGCTTATGCAAAACTAAGAAATCGCAAATTTTGCGATTTCTTAATTTTGCTATGCAATTTCCTTCATACATACCGTTTAGCCAATTTTTTGTCGCAAACGCTGCTTTTTTGCAAATCGCAGCATTTGCGACAAAAATTGTTTTGATACATCTGCCCCTGTGTTCCTTAGTCAGTCATGCATCCCGTCGTGCACAGACCTTCTGACTGGCAGTACTGTGGGTGATGTCTCTTCTCTTGTGCACCTAAAAACATACAAGCTAGAAAAACATCAATGAAACGTGGCATTGTTGCAGTTCAAGTAGTAGTACAAACAAACAATATCATTTAGAATACAGTCTAACTATCCATTCATAAAACCACACCAACAAACTTTCATTGTGTGCAGTACACTCAGGAAGGATCAGAAAGAGCAACAAAAATAATACAGATGTAACTTTTTGCTCTATGTTCATCACATTGGGATGTGGCACTCAGGAAGGTGTAGGTGACAAAGGAACAATCCTTAGACAATGAATGCTGCTGTGCAGTGCACCTATTTAAGTCATGGGGTTGATGACAGATGTTCGGAAAATGGAAAAACCATTTTTTAGATAAAAATAAAAAAATTAAAGAATTTACATAGGATTTTTTAAAGCAAAAAACTAAAATGTTTGAAAAATGTGAACTTAAAATTAAAAATAACAAAATAATGTAAATTAAAAATATCAAAATAATTTATTTGAAATATGTATATATACATTTTTTTCAAAAATTGCAAACATTTAAATACAAAATAAAACTAAAAAGATAAGAAATTAAAACAACTAAAATTATAAAAATAAAAATTTTAAATATGTGAATATCCACAAGCATATCAATTTATTAAACTGCTTTCATTGTCAACCATCCATGCAATCCTATGGCAAAGGACCACTCTGGTTGGATGCACAAAATGGCTTCCAGCCAGTGCAACATGGTCATCAACAACAACTGAGTAAACAAGAACTAGCTATTAGGGTAGTGTTTGTGTACTATGTGTTTAGTATGGGGAACCATTTAGTTTGTTAGGAAGGCCCTCACCCACCAGCCTAGTTGGTGGCATGTTTCATCATTGAGCCCCACCCGAGGCACCAAGTGCGCCTCACGTGTGCGGCGACGCCAGGCTACTGCGGTGCGGGTTTTTGGAACATGAATGTTCTGTGATGATTTGCGGCGTGAGGTTTAAATTGCTGTCCTTGGGGTCCCAAAGAAGTAAGTTTATTGGTGGGCCCCAGCAGAAAATAAAAATAAAGGACGTGTAGGTGTAGACGTATGGTCTCCCACGTCCAGGGTGGTCTACTAGTTTCAGCCAGGCCTTCTAGTTAAACTGGCTTTCATCAGGACCTTTTATGTGTGGGTGTATTTACAGGGATATATATGATTCAGGTCCCTGAATGTGTGGCACACGCTGAGGTGCTCTATGTGTGAGAGGTGTTTCCTCTCAGTTCCTACCTGTAGAGAAAAGGACAGGACAAACAGAAAGAACACATATTGTTTAAAACACGCAAATTGTTAAACCACATGTATCGTGGCAGGGTGCCTTGTGCCTAAAAGTGAGCGAATAAGGCACGGGTGTCCGGCGCTTGTGGTGAAACGTGGTAAATGCTGGTTTCATGAAATATGCGGTAATAGTGCTAATATCTAAATACTGCATATTATGGTGAAATTGCGGCGAGAGAAAGATGCACTTTTGTTGGTAATGTTGTGCTTACTCCTATCTACAGGGACAAACTTCCAGGACCTCCTGCCGGTAGGTCGGGACTCTATGCACTCTTAAAAGTTAAAAGAGAAGAAAGAAAGGGTATGAGTAGTTGTGGCTAAGTGCTACGAGCGGTAATGTCCTTCTCGCACAGTCATGGCCAGAGGCAGCGCGACTGGCGGCTGTACCGCAAGCTTGGCAAAGTCTTCCCACTTACTTGCTATGGTCTCCTGTCCCGCTGAAACACCTGTCGTCCAGCCTAGGGATCTGTAGGAACTGAGCTCCCGTGGCCGGTATGTTAAATACCCAATGCTGGATGCAGGTGTTGCTCGTTAGAAGCTGGGTGGGGCTTGTGTGAGTAGCCTTTCCTCAGCTGTGATTGGTGCGCTCCTAGTGGGTGTGTCTCAATGTGAGCAGCGTCTGTAAAGGAAAAATAGAAGACGTACTCTCGAGCCCTACTGCACCAGAACTATGATGGTAAAAGAGTTTGGGACATTTTCCCTACTATTTGAAAGGTTTTGTTAAAAACAGCAAGGGGCCTTCACTAATGTTCAGAGTGATATACCAAAACAATATGAGTGGTGGTAAAATGGATGCCTGGTGCTGTCTGGGCAAAATTATGCGTAGACATCAATACGCTTGGACTTGCCAGCGAGTCTGAATGTGGCGTCCATAATGGTATGGTATGAATATGGTTGGGCCAATAATAAAAAGGCGCATGTGTGTTAGTAAGTGCATGGTGATAAAAGAGAGGTTGTCACTACATGCTGTTTAGGGGGTATTTTACCAAGAAGGGTTGCCAGAACCATATAAAATGGTAAAAAGACGTGTGGTGCTATCTGAGCAAGGATGCATGGGCTTGCTGGTGGATATCCTGTGCCTGAGTATTGCGTCCATAATGTTGGGCCACTACAGGCGCGTGTACGCTGGTAAGTGCATAACGGCCCATGATTGCAGCCTCATGATGTGTTGTATTAGCTACAGTTTTGTAGGGGGGGTGAGTGATGCCACCTGAGGTTCTAGTTATGTCCCATGCAAGGGATGTGTGGCTATCATAAGGCCAAGTACTGGTGATTCAGCGTGTACTGGCCGGGTGTCTTTGGTACCAAGGGGTGCCCACGGTGTCAAAGTCTTGTTATCGATAGGCATCCTGTCACTTGTTTAGGCTATTCCATGGAATATTGTCATTGAGGCCTTCAAGGTGAGTGGATAATCTGTATATCCAGCGTTGTTCCTTCAGTAATAGATTTTTCCCATGTCTGTCTGTTGGAGAGGAATTTGCTCAATTACTGTCCACTGTATGTCATTAGGGGTGAGCCCCGTTTGGAGGAAATGGTCCATGAGTTTGCTGTTAGTTTTTTTACACCGGATAGTGCTTGGGTGTTCCATGATACGTGTACGCACTTTCCTTGTGGTCATTCCCACGTATCTCAATTGGCATGGACATACAATTAGATATATAAGGTTTGCCGAATTGCAATTGGTATGTTTCAATTGGTACAAAAGGGGATGATGGACGGAGCGTTTGAGCAAATCAAACACTCACCCCCAGTCACCTGATCTGGGTTTTGTATCGCTTTATTCGTCCTAAGTTGGCAGGGTATGCTCAGACATGAGTCCCTTGCTCACTTGGCCACTGGATTCAAGATAGCCTGGCTGATGAGGATTATGAATCCGAAACCGGTCCCAGGATGCTTCTTTCCGGTCCAGGGAAGACATGGCTTGGCAGTTCGGGCTGGACTGTTCCCATGAGGCACAGGGTCAGACTGATTTGCATATGGCCATGTCTGAACTGGGGTGGCTGAGTGAGCTAAAGAAATGTAATGGATTAAACCCAGATCAGTTGACTGGGGGTGAGTGTTTGATTTGCTCAAACGCTCAATCCATCATCCCCTTTTGTAATGTTTCAACTGGTGCCATGTTCTCCCTGGTTCCAGGTCTAGGGTCTTGCTGTGCTGAGTGAGATGACAGACCCTGCAGTCACCACAGGGGTAGTGACCTGTGACTCTGGGTAGCCCCCATGTGGTTTGTATTGTGGGGGTTGTGGTAGGTTCAATTTTCTTAGGTCGTCTGTCCACTAGTTGATCCCTTACGCTGCTGGATTTCTTGTAGGCAAAAAGAGGTTGTTCCCATTTGCGGTTTCTGGTATTCAACATCCTCCTGTTTTTTCTGATTATCTTAGCAACTTGGGTGGAAATGCTGTTATAGGTTGTGACACAAGTGAGTGGGGGGGTATCTTTCGGTCTATCTGGTGTCTCCAATAGGGCCTCTCGGTTTTGTTTTTTTGCAAGTTTGTTGGTGTTTTCAATAATTCTCTTTGAGTAGCCACATTTTTGTAATTTCTTGGCTACATCACTGGCCTGTTTGTTGTAACCCTGTCTGGTGCTGCAATTATGCCTGATGCATTAAAATTGTCTGAAGGGCAGGTTTTCCCTGAGTTGACGAGTGTGGGAGCTTCCGAATTAGAGTAATGAGTTCCTAGCCGTCGGTTTGTAGTAGGTTGTGGTGGCAAGTTTGCCATCTCTGGGTTCAATCAGTAAGTCAAGGAACGGTAATTCTTTGCGGCTGCTGGTGGCTGTGAAGCGCAGGAACTGGTCTTGCTTGTTTAGCCAGGTGAGGAAGAGGCTCAGTGCTTCCTCACTGTCATTCCAGATTAGTAGGACATTGCCGATGTAGCGGCGCCAAAAGGCCATTGAGCCTTTGAACGCTTTGGCGTGTGACAGGATGTGTGTTAGTTCCAGGTTGTAGATGTAGAGTCCGCCACACTGGGGGCAAAGACACTGCCAATAGAGGTGCCATTGGTTTGAAGGTAGTATGTGCCTTCAAATTCAAAATAGTTCTCCCTGAGAGCTAATCGTGCGCAATCCAGAGTGAACTCTCTGGGTGTTGTGTATTCCCATTGGCATCTTGTGAGCATTTCCTCAAGTGCTTTGAGTGTGGCATCCTGGGGTAAGCTAGTGTACAGGCTCTTGACGTCCAGGCTTACTAGTAATTGGGTAGTCGGGTCAATATCCATTTCCGAGATTAGTGACAGCAGGTGTTTAGTGTCCTTGATGTATGTGGATGCAGCCTGTACAAGGGGATTAAGGAGAAAATCACAGAACCTTGACAGGGGTTCAAGGAGTGAGTTCATGCCTGAAACTATTGGTCGGCCCGGAGGGGGTCATGTCGGTTTATGGATTTTAGGCACTGTAAAAAAGTACGGGACTTTTGAGTTAGTTTTACAGAGGAAAGTTGCCTCTTGCTTTGAAATTTGGTTTAGGTCTGCGGCCGTTGTCACTAAGTTGGTTACGGTGACTCGTAGGTTGTTGGTGGGATCCTCATTGAGGCGTTTGTAGTTTCGGGTGTCGTCCAGGAGTCTTTGGCATTCTGCTCTGTATGCTTGTTTATCCTGGATAACGATTCCTCCGCCTTTATCTGCTGGCTTGATGATGATATTGTCACTATTTTAGAGAGATTGTAGGGCCTCTCGTTCCTTCTTGGAAAGGTTGTTGTATATCTCTGGTTGGGTTCCTTCTACCTCATTGTAGACGGCTTGTTCAAATGTCAAAATTTCGACCGGAACGCTCGACGATAGAGATATATATGTTGATTTGGGTCAGAGGCCTGTTTCATTTGCTTGTCCTGTTTCACTTGTATCTTGTGGTTTTTTGAAGAAAGCTTTTAATTTTAACTTTCGGAAGAATTCGGCCAGCTCCATGTGGAGACAGAACTTGTCCACGTGTTTGGTGGGGACAAAGGAGAGGCTTTTGTTAAGGACTTGCTCTTCCATTGCCGTTAGTCGGGAAGATGAGAGATTGACGACCAATGATGGTGCTGGTGGCAAAGTGGTTAGTGGTTCCCGCTGGTTCCCGGGAGTGTTTCCTTTGTTTTGTTTCTGGTGTTGGCAATTTCTGGCCATCCTCTTCTGCCCAGTGTACCTGTTGTGTGGTCCTCCTGCGGCCTCTCGATCGTTTGCCCTGTCCTAAAGAAGGGAGTCGGTATTGTTGTTTCTGAAGAAGTTCTGTGGCACCTGATGATACATAGGTGGCCAGCCAAAGTAGGGGTTCTGAGGAGGGTGGCTGTTGGGTGGTGGTCCAAAGTTCTGGTTTGTGTGTTGTTGTGCATCCCATGGTTGTTGCCATCATCATCCCCGGCTTCTGCTCCTTTGTTGCCTTGAGGAGCCAGAGCTAGAGTCCTATATAACTAGGTGTTGTCCCCTGAGGTGTGGGAAGATCTGGCCTGTCTTGTTGGGGCCACGTAGTCTTCTACCGAGAAGAGGTAGACTTTTGGGTAGCTGAATTTTTTAAGATCTTTATCTAATTTGTCTATTTTGGCTTGTGTTAGGTATTCTTTGTATTCGGCCAGTTCTTTGTTGGATTCCTCCAGCTTTTTTTTAAAGGAAGTGATGGTGGTCTTGAAATGTGACTCGGTGGCCTGTATGTCAATGATCATGGTATCCAAGAGTCTTTTGGTGGTTTTAATCATTAGCACCAGCCAGTCCCTGGTGCAGTGCCATGCTATCTGGGCCCAGTACGTTCTGATGATGGGATCATCCAAAAAGATCCTGGGCGCATTGGTAACAAGTAGTCCCCTTGGGGCGGTGTTGGTAGGTAAGTATTGAGTTAAGATTACACCGTGCAGGGTGGTGCGTATCCTATTGCGTTTCTTCTCTGTGAGTGCGTTCCAGTGTGGCCCGACTCTACGTCTACAACCTGGAACTAACACACATCCTGTCACCCGCCAACCCGTTCAAAGGATCAATGGCCTTTTGGCGCCGCTACATCGTCGACGTCCTACTAATCTGGAATTACAGTGAGGAAGCACTGAGCCTCTTCCTCACCTGGCTGAACAAGCAAGACCAGTTCCTGCGCTTCACAGCCAACAGCAGCCGCAAAGAATTACTGTTCCTTGACTTACTGATTGAACCCAGAGATGGCAAACTTGCCAACACAACCTACTACAAACCGATGTCTAGGAGCTCATTACTCCAATTCGACAGCTTCCACCCTCGTCCACTCAGGGAAAACCTGCCCTTCGGGCAATTTTTACGCATCAGGCGTAATTGCAGCACCAGACAGGATCACAACAAACAGGCCAGTGATCTAGCCAAGAAATTACAACAACGTGGCTACCCAAAGTGAATTATTAAAAACACCAAAAATCGTGCAAAAAACAAAAACCGTGAGGCCCTATTGGAGACACCAGATAGACCGAAAGATACCCCCCCACTCACTTGTGTCACAACCTATAACAGCATTTCCACACAAGTTGCTAAGATATTCAGGAGAAATGGAGGATCTTGAATACCGGACACCGCAAATAGGAACAACCTCTTTTTGCCTACAAGAAATCCAGCAGCTTAAGGGATCAACTAGTGGCCACATGACCTAAGAAAAGTGAACTTACCACAACCCCCACAATACACACCAAATGGGGCTACCCAGAGTCACAGGTCACTACCCCTGCGGTGACTGCAGCATCTGTCATCTCACTCAGCACAACAAGACCCTAGACCTGGAAAGAGGGAGAACATGGCACCAATTGAAACATACCAATTGAAATTTGGCAAACCTTATATATCTACTTGTATGTCCATGCCAATTGAGATACGTGGGAATAACCACAAGGAAAGTGCATACACGTATCATGGAACACCGAAGCACTATCCGGTGTAATAAAACTGACAGCAAACTCATGGACCGTTTCCTCCATACAGGGCACACACCTAATGACATACTGTGGACAGTAATTGAGCAAATTCTGGTCCAACCGACAGACAATGAGAAAAATCTATTACTGAAGAAACAACGCTGGATTTACAGATTATCCACTCACCTTGAAGGCCTCAATGACAATATTCCGTGGAATAGCCTAAATAAGTGACAGGATGCCTATCGATAACGAGCCTTTGAACCCATGGGCACTCCTTGGTACCTCAGACACCCGGACAGTACACACTGAATCACCAGTACTTGGCCTTATGTTAGCCACACATCCCTTGCATGGGACATGACTAGCACCTCAGGTGGCATCACTCACCCCCCCTACAAAACTGCAGCTAATACAACACATCATGAGGCGGCAATAATGGGCCGTTATGCACTTACCAGCGTACACGCGCCTGTAATGGCCCAACATTATGGACGCAATACTCAGGCACACGACATCCACCAGCAAGCCCACGCATCCATACCCAGATAGCACCACACGTCTGTTTACCATTTTGTATGGTTCTGGTAACCCTTCTTGGTAAAATACTCCCTAAACAGCATGTAGTGACAACCCCTCTTTTATCACCATGCGCTTACCAACACACACGCGCCCTTTTATTGGGCAAACCATATTTATACCATAACATTATGTCCAAGCGTATTGATGTCTACGCATAATTTTGCCCAGATAGCACCAGGCATCCATTTTACCACCACTCATATTGTTTTGTTATATCACTCAGAATATTAGTGAAGACCCCTTGCTGTTTTTAACAAAACTTTTAAAATAGTAGGGAAAATGTCCCGAACTCTTTTACCATCATAGTTCTGGTGCAGTAGGGCTCGAGAGTATGTCTTCTATGTTTCCTTTACAGACACTACTCACATTCAAACACGCCCACTAGGAGCGCACCAATCCCAGCCGAGGAAACGCTACTTACACAAGCCCCACCCAGCTTCTCACGAGCAACACCTGCATCCAGCACTGGGTATTTAACATGCCGGACAAGGGAGCTCAGTTCCTACGAATCCCTCGGCCGGACGACAGTTGTTTCAGCGGGTCAGGAGACCATAGCAAGTAAGTGGGAAGGCTTTGTTAAGCTTGTTGTACAGCCACCAGTCGAGCTGCCTCTGGCCGTGACTGTGCGAGCAGGACATTACCGCTCGTATTACTTAGCCACTACTACTCATACCCTTTCTTTCTTCTCTTTTAACTTTTAAGAGTGCATAGAGTCCCGACCTACCAGCAGGAGATCCTGGGAGTTTGTCCCCTGTAGATAGGAGTAAGCACAACATTACCAACAAAAGTGCATCTTTCTCTCGCCGCAATTTCACCATAATATGCAGCATTTAGATATTAGCACTATTACTGCATATTTCAAGAAACTGGCATTTACCACATTTAGCCACAAGCACCGGACACCAGTGCCTTATTCGCTCACTTTTAGGCACAAGGCGCCCTCCCACAATACATGTGGTTTAACAATTTGCGTGTTTTTAACAATATGTGTTCTTTCTCTTTGTCCTGTCATTTCTTTTCCTTACAGGTACGAACTGAGAGGAAACACCTCTCACACATAGAGCACCTTAGCGTGTGCCAAACATTCAGGGTACTGAATCATATATATCGCTGTAAATACACCCACACATAAAAGGTCCTGATGAAAGCCAGTTTAAATAGAAGGCCTCGCTGAAACTAGTCGACCACACTGGACATGGGAGACCATAAGTCTACCCCTACATGTCCTTAGCCTTTGTTTTTATTTTCTGCCTGAGACCCACCAATAAACTTACTGCTTTGGGACCCCATGGACAGCATTTTAAACCTCACGCAGCACATCATCACAGCACACTAACGTTCCAAAACCCCCCTCCGCAGTAGCCTGGCGTCGCAGCACACCTATGGGGCACTCGGTGCCTCGGGTGGGGCCGATGATGAAGCATGCCACCAACTAGGCTGGTTGGTGGGGGCCTTCCTAACAAACCAAATGGTTTCCCATACTAAACACACAGTACGCAAACACTACCCTAATAGCTAGTTCTTGTTGTTTACTCATTAAACCTCAGGGGAAACGAACTAGCTGTTCTAGTTCCTCTCTCTCTTTTTGATTGCAAGAACATCAACAACAACTAACACTGAGCAAGGAGGCATGGTCCCAATTTCAGAGAAGTCATGCATGCCAATGGGGAAAGCACACAGACTGGCTACTTAAAATGGCTGACAGCCAAATGGTGAGAGAACAATAACAACCAGCAAGGAGGGATGGTCACAAACAGAGAAGACGTGCAGGCCTATGGTAAAAGCACTGTGGCTGGCTACACGAAATGGCACCAGCCACATGGTCACAACGACCAGCATGGAGGCATGGTCACAAAAAGAGAAGACATGCAGGCCTAATGGGAATGCACACTGGCTGGCTAAACATAATGGCCACCAGCCACATGGTCACAACAACAAGCAGGAGACCTGGAAAACAAAGAACACATGCAGACCTAGGGTGGACACTGACTATACAAATTTGCCCATGATCACATGGCATAATGAACAACAAAGGTAAAATGGGGCCTACGGCAAACACACATATATACACACTGTCCAGACAAAAGAGGAATGGTAACACAGAGAATACAGCATTAATTCAGGATTGCCAAAAATGAAAATTAATAGGGCTAAGCATTTTTACAAGAACACACACCCCTAAAGCCATAACCCTTCCTTAACAGATTTCTACGTTAATACAATTTCATCCATGACCCAAATGATGTTTCAATTCAACAGACACAGAAACAGTTGTTTCATGCACCTATGAAGAGTATAGGGACTACTGGTAGGAAGGCCCATTGTCAGACTAGGCCACAAAGTGAATTAAATCAATATTGCAAATTTATTAAAAAATTGTAGTAAGCTGTGCAACATTTTTCCTTCACAAAAGAACATTTAAATGCAAAAAAACACTCCACCCCTACTAAAGCTGCAGGCCACCCACCACAATAAATTGCAGAAATTGAATAAAAGTACAAATAAATTCAGGTCATGCCCCCAATCAAACTAACAACACCTTTATACACCAGTTTTCCAACTTACTTATTATATCTCAAAAACAACGACTTAAATATGCAGCAGACAAGGAGAGTGATCCTTCCAGCTCCAAATCGCAATGAAAAGTGACCAGGAGAGGAACAAAGAGCTGGGAGGAATCTACTGGACAAGAATAGGAAGTTGGAGTCTCTGGGGCACTTCCTTCTCATTTAAAAGAAAGGTTTTAAAAAATGACTTCTTGCACAAAAATAAAAACTCCAACGGCCAGTTTGAGAAGAAGATCCACTCCAAATGCGTTTCAGTTGATTTTTTTTTTGTATGTTCTTATATAGCGCTCGAATCACCGGGGAGGTATCTCAGCACTTGCCTTGGGAACCCATCCTGGCTTTTCCCTGTGAGATAGCCCCTACAGGGCATCCCCAAGGTGAAAGCCAGGCATCCCGCCGCGGGGGGCCATTGTGGAGATTAAGCAAGCTTAATGCCCAGAGTTGCAGAGTGTGAACCCATGATTAGGTCAGGCACCGAAGCGAGAATTATCGAGTCCATGGACCTTTGAGCTCAAGACCATGCGACGTCGGGAATTGAACCCTGGTCCCGGGTCTGACCTCTGCTTCAGGGTCTGCCTGCTCTAACCAGTGAGCCACACTTCTCCACAATTCTCAAGCAAGAAAAGCTGCTTCACTGCAATGTTTGCGATCAGCACTAAGAATGCTCGTTTAGACCCGCCACGTCTGGAAGCCATGCTCAGTTAGGGCAAAGTCTTGTGGGAGCTTGCTATTGGTATTAGAAGTCTTGCACGCACTCATATGCATCCCAAGAGTCTTGGCACTCACAGTTGAGAGCCAAAAGAAAAATCCAGCGTGCAAATGGAAAATAAAATCCTCTTCACACCCGAATTGCGGAATTCAGGAATTCCACGTTCCTCCGCGGAGTGCCCAAATTCCACAAACTTGGCAAGGTGGCGAGTATATGGCGGATTGTGGTTTCACCTAGGTTGAAGATGTGAGTGAGGGCATGGGTTGGTTGAGGCCACTGAATGGACTGAATTCATGATGTAGGCAGTGTCCTGTAGGGTCGGCTGGCTCCCTTCTGTTATTTGGATATCTGGGATGGTAGCAGGGTCATTGTGCTGCTTCAGGTGGTCCGTGGCCTTGGCCTAAGATCTGAATTTTCAGTAGATGTGGCAGTCTTTTCATGGAAAAAGTTTGCAAGATTGTCACAGAGTTCCTGTGAACAGAGAATGTTGCTTGTTGCGGGTGAGGGGTTAGCGAATTCTTTGATGATATTGAGGGGATCTTTGCTGTTATTGGAGCTTGATTCAATGCATGAGTCTAAGGCCTTTTTCTTTGTTTCTCTCACTTGTCTGTGGTAGAGATTGAGGGCTGTCTTGAAGGCAATCTTGTCGGTCTTGCACCAACTTCCTTCCAGGTGTTTAAAGTGCCGTTTAGTGGTTCTCAGGATTTCAGTTACTGGTGTACAGCGTAGTTATATAGAGTGGAGTCACATATAGTGGAATAGCTACCGCAGAGTGGCGTAGATTGGAGTGTGTGTACAATGGAATAGGATAAAGTGCAGTACAGGAGAGAGGATTGGTATACATTTGAGTGTTGTGCCGTGGAGTGGCCTAGAATAGAGTGATGTACAGTGTAATAGGACACAGTGCATTGTCAGAGAATGGAGTGTCATAGAGTTGAGTGGCTTAGAGTTTAGTGGCATAGAGTGAAACGGGGTAGAATAGAGTGGCGCACAGTGAAATGGCATACAGTGGGATAGTGCATATTAGAGTGGCGTAAAGTGGTGTGAAACAGCATAGCATGGAGTGTCATATAGTAAATATGTGTGAAGTGGAATAGTGTAGAATGTATTGGTGTATAGTACAGTTCTTTACAGTGAAGTGGCGTAGACTGAAGTGTAATAAGTATGAGCAGCATACAGTGGCATTTGAGCAACATACAGTGGAAGACCGTAGAGTGGAGTGGTGTACAGTGCAGTGGTGAACGCTGGAGTGTGTTATAGTGGAGTGGCGTACAGTGGGATAGTGTAGAGAAGAGTAGCATACTGTGAAGTGGCAAAGAGTGAAGTGGGGGTTCTAGGAGTGTTGTAGAGGGAGTTGGCATAGAGAGGAGTCAGGTACAGTGTAGTGGCATACATTGCAATAATGGCATAAAATGAAGTAGTATACAGTAGAAGAGTTTACACCGGAGTCAGGTACAGCAGAGTGGGGTAGAGTGGGGTGGCATAGAGTAGAGAAGCATAAAGTGTAATAGTGTAGAGTAGAGAGTCGTATAGTAGAGTAGCATAGAATAGAGTGGCATAGAGTGGAGTGAGGTGCAGTGTGGTGGTGTACAGTTTAGTGGCATAGAGTAGAGTGTTGTAGAATGGAATAGCATTGAGTGGTAAAGTGGAGGGTTGTAGAGTGGAGCAGAGTATAGGGTACTGGGTTAGGGTGTTGTGCATTATAGTATAATAGCAAAAACCGTGAAGTGGCACAGTTGAGTGTTGTTGAGTGAAGTGGAATATAGTGGAATAGCATAGAGTGGAGTGTCATAAAATGGAGCAACATACTGTGGAGTGGTGTAGAGTGGAACAACATTGAGTGTTACAGGCATACAGTGTAGTGACATAGAGTGGAGTGGCATACAATGGAATATTGTAGAGTAGAGTGGTGTAGAGTGGAGTTTCATACAGTAGAATAGCACAGAGTGTAACATGGTAGAGTGGAGTGGCGTAGAGTAGAGTGACGTGGAGTATAGTGCCATGGAATGGAGTGATGTACAGTGTAACAGAATAAAGTGGGTTGTCGTGGAGTGGTGTGGCATACACTGGAGTGGAGTACAATGGAGTGGCGTAAAGTGCAGTGGTTTACAGAGAATTTGCAAACAGTGCAGTGGTGTGCCCCGATGTGGCATGGAGTGGATTGGAAGAGAGTGGAATAGTATAGAGTGTAGTACCATGGAGTGGAGTTGTGTACAGTTGGTTAGCATATAGTGGAGTAGTAAAGAGTGGAATGGTACACTTTAGTGTCATAAAATAGAGTGGCGTAGAGTGGAGTGATGAAAGAGGTAGAGTGGGGCATGATGGAGAGGGGTAGAGTGGAGTGGCGTACAGTGAATTAGTGCAGAGTGGAATGGCGTAAAGTGGAGTGATATTGAGTGGAGTGGCATACAGTGTAATATTTCACAGTGGAGAGTGCTAATTGAAACAGACGTAGTGTGAAAGTGTGTCTGCACACATAGGTGTATTGCAACAGGAAAATATATTATATGATGTACATTGTAGATTTTTGGTAGTAAGTGTGAATAGTGTAAATAAAGTGAAAGTTATCATTTTTAAAATACTTAGTTATATATTGTGCCATGGTATAACGTGGTAGGTTCGCAGTATACCACCGTAGATGCACATGACAAATCACTATGTTAATGGTTATTGGCTGTGTTTACTAAAGGTAAATAGCAGCCATGTTGTTTTCAGCACATTTTATCTGTATTCTGAGGTCTGAGTTTTACTGAATTCTAGGTTAAGTTCTTAGATCGAGGTAAGCAGTACATTTTAACATTGTTCCCTAGCTATCACCACTTTCTTATAGTGTCAATAGGAACAAAACTGCAAAACATTGGGTCACTTGCAAATATAGACATAAGAATAGGCCTGCAAAGTTTTGAAGAGATTTGTCTATAAACTCACAAATATAATTTTCAAACTTACCACTGCTTTTTAATTAATTTAGCCATTTAATGCAAACATGTCACTACTCTCAATAACAACTTAAAACTTTCCATTTTATTATCCAGTTCCATCATTCAATACCAACACAAAACACTACTAAGCACATGACAACTCAAGTGCAAAAATGTAATAAACGTACCACAACTAATGCATGATGAAAAAATAAAGTACTTCTTATTAGTATACTACAGTGTAGATTTAGGAAATTGTCACGCAGTGCAGCAAGCCACCTTTCTGCATTGTGCTGTGTGACAGGCAAAGGCCAGGAGTGCATTGTATTTAAGTCCATACAAGGCATTACTGCCTTTTCCCCTGGGCTCACGCCCTTTTGATGCCTGGTGTCAATGCAGGCACCAATGCACCTTGGGGCAAGAGAGCCTCTGTTGTATGCAGGAATGTTTTTATGCAGAAAGGAGCACGTTCCACCTCAATTTTGCGAATTCGCGGTTCGTGAATTTGCGTATTCACGAATTCGCAATCCGCAAAATCCGCAAACTCTCGCGAATTTGCAGATTTTTCTTTTTTTGTTGTGTTTGCAAGGGTTTCTGCCAGTTCGCAAGGGTTTTGTACCAGTTCGCAATTGCGAACGTACTTGTCGTCCTGCAACGGGCGCGACTATGTTGTTTCTACGTCTGGTTCATCATCACAGGTTCACAGCACCCTCTGTTTCACCCCTGCCACCCTCTGGTTCACCCATGCCACCCTCTGGTACATCACTGCCACCCTCTGGTTCATCACTGTAAATTATGGGGGGGGGGAGCAAGCACACCTGCCCTGCTTCAACTGAGATGAATTAATTTGGGGTTGATTAATTTGTCACTGAATTTAAACTTCCAGTCTGGCACCTGCTTCCTTATCTGTAATTTGCTTTCTGTTGCAGTGCATTTTTTTTCACAGGACCTTTGTGGCCTACTTGTAGCTATTCTATGAGCCTGCTGTGAGGGTCAGAGCAGGGTCATAGAATAGTTGCAAGTAGGCAACTGAACTCTGGAGGGGCCCCTCAGGAAGCACTACAGGGAATGGTTACTAATGATGAGTTTGAACTTTTGCACCTGCTGAGTGCTTTCAGTTTTGCAAAACTCATTTTTCTGCAATTTCCTGTGATTCGCGGGGCGCGAATTTGCGCGAGATCGAATTTGTGCGAATATGCGATTTGTTTTTTTGCGGCGTGTTAGTTTGCAAGGTTTTGTGCGTTTTAGCGAGCCGCTTGTAGCGCAACGGCGCAAAGTTACCCTCACGGTCGTTCACGGGCGCGGCCATCTTGTTTGCATAACGTATTTCCGTTTCTGGGCGCGATGTGTAATCTCGCAAAGTGTGCGGCTCCCTAGTACAAGTTCGCGTGTGATCGCAAGGGAAATCTCGTGCAATCTTACCCACGCGGTCGTGAACGGGCGCGGCCATCTAGTTTCTCATTCCATGCTATGGTTCTGGGCATGCTTTCTGTGTCCTCTCTGAATCTCTGCCATCCTTTGCTTGTTTGAAGTTTTTTTTGATCTATTTTACTTATTATCTATCCCTCTATTTTTCTAGCTCTATTTTTTTGTGTTTTCAGCTACTTTTGTTTAATTTTAAACTACTTTTTTAAACTCTTTTCTTTTCTTCTTTCCTATTCTATTTCTTCTTTATTATTTAGCTTCCTTTCTGCCCAGACCATGGTAAAGGGAGCCGGGAAGCATCCTGAGAAGGGGAAGGGTCCCGCACCCTATGCCTGGCTCTCGTGCGGGCATTTGAGGGGGGAGACAGTCACAGCCCGGGAGATCTTCAGCGCGGAGGAGGTGGGCACACTAGTTTTTTATGTTCAGCGCCGCCTCCCCAGGACCATCATGGCAGGCGGCAAGATTGCTAGCGGGTACGGGATCCGGGAGCGCCGGGAGGTGTGCCGGGCCATGTACCAACACTCTAGGGTCCGGCGCACTTACAACCAGGCCACCCACCGTTGGACGGATCTCCTGGACCGGGAACGTGACTTGGTCGACCTGCCCGGCCTTGAGATCCCCGGGCTTGGTGAGTAGTAGTAGCAGCTATTTCTTCACTACTCTGTTTTCTCCTGCTCTGTGTGTTATTATATTGCAATTTTTTGTTTTTTACCAAGAGCAATAATGCTGCTGATTACATTGTAGGTAAATTATATTTCAAAATCTTCTGTGCATTTCAGGTGCACTGCTCTCCTTCGTTGCTAATATGCTTATTTGTTTTCGATTTTGTGTTCATTTTATTGGCCTGAGAAATTATGTATGAGTGTAGTTTAAAGAACTGCGTAATGCTAGACACTAAGAGTCAGATTTTTAATTACTGGTGCATCCCTGCAAAGTAGCAGGGATGTGCCAGTAATTGTGCGCCACGCTACCACCACCCATGGTGCGCCGTATTTACAATGTGGCGCACCATGGGCCCAAAACGTCACCGAAGCGTTACGCATCCCTGCCGTAAAGGCGGCGCATTGCTGGAGTTGCGTCGCAACGATGGCGCAGCTCCAGCATTGCTCTGGGGTGCCCTATCTCCCCAATACTGCGTCAAGCTGTATGTCTGCTTCAAGCAGGCACAGGGTTTAAGTCACGCATAATTGTCCTAAAAGTGACTGATTGAAATCTTGTAGATTTCCCTCAGCCATTTTTAGGATGCGTTTGTGCGCAGGAACGCCCTCCCTTGCGCCGGAACCCCCCCTGATGTAGCAGGGCTTTACAACGTGATGCATCTCCCATATGCGTAACGTTGTTAATATACGCAGCACCATGGCACCTTTTTTGTTCTGTATCTGCGTCACAAAAGTCACGCAACAATGGAGCAAAAGAGCCGCAAGGGGCTTCTAAATCTGCCCCTACAGACTCAAGTCCAGTCCTTCCTTTGTACACCTGGCAATAAGAAGAAATAGTGGTGGTGGATTGATAGTTTGAGTATTTTAATGACTGGTTAATGTAATAGGAAACTTTTTAGTGTTGTCGCTGATCTGCAATCACAATGAACTTTGTCTGTCATTTCGCGTGCTGCGGACTGCTGCCTGCCTGTCCTAGGCGAACCTTTTTAGTAGTTTGTTTAGTGAGTTGCATAACTTTCCAAGTCGACGGTCCGCAAATCAAGCAAGACTAATATCATAGTAGACCACATAAGATAGGTCAATATATCCAGTGGAATAGTTATCTATTTGCTATTTCACCAAAATATTTTGTTATTGTTCTTTTGAAATGTTTCATTTGGTTGACAAATATCATCCATGTTTTCTGGTCTTTCTTTTTTTCATGTTGTAAATCAGCTCCCCCCAGGGGCAAGAGGGCATTGGAGGAGGCTGCTGCTGCTGCTGAACAAGGTCAGGATTGGTCAGGCGAGGGCTCCTTTGCTGGCCCCGGTAAGTTTTAATTTTAATATAGACTACCTATTTTTTCCTAGCGTTCCTCATTCGATTTTTTCTAAATCGTCTTTGATCTTCTTGTAGACTTTATATAAATTCTTATCCTTCCTCGACTTTGACTCCCTGTGGTATTACTAGATTATTCTTATTAGTCTGTCTGTGTAGCTAACTAAGATTGCACATTTGGCAAAAGGTGTAAAACGAAACTCCCATTCTAGTCAGCAATAACTCTATGCACTGAGTGCAGTTCTTTGGGATTGTCCATAATGTCTTTTCAAGTCTTCTAAATGTTTATGCTTTGACAATTACCAACAATAAAAAGGTGAATGACCACCAAGAAAGAATAAGATACTGCTTTACTTTTGGTTTGGATAGGTGGACAAACCATACTACTACTGTTGCAGGGACAAATCTGCACAAACAGAACTATGGACACTAAATAGTGCATTGTTTATCAATTATAATAGGCGCAGGTAGACTTTCCACATACCTCAGTGATATCAGACTTTGAAGAACCCCCAATCTCATTACTGACTAGAGAGTGTGGCAGAGTCATTTAGCTCCCAAATTCATCGATGATTGATCCCCAATGATGGTTATCCAACGCAGGACAAGAGTACGGAGTCAGAGTCCAGAAGTGTCAGAGGCACGGACTCATGCTTGTAAATTGCAAAACCTTTTGTTCATTCACTCATGACCAAAAATCACAGAGTCTATTTAAGTTTTAAAGCTTTATTAAAAGTAAAAATATTTATTAAAATCAAGCTTGTCATAAACATAAACGGTTGATTAAAAATGGAAAAGTGCTTATAGTGATTTATTTCACACATTTATTGTGGGCGAGCCATGCCCTCACCTGGTTTGAACATTCATTTTTCTTTTTGGTGCTGAATCATTGGTCCCTTCCTCCTAGTTATGATGATTTGTTCTTAGAAGTGAAGCTTCTGTCTGTTATGAGAAAAATGGTGTGTGTTAAAAAGCAAGCATTCATCAGTTGTGCCAAAAAGTGCAGCAAGACAACACCCTTCCCTGGAAAAAGGGACATTTTTACTTTAGAGTAGACAGTCACAAATTATTAGATTGGTTTCTGTATTCACATTTCTTCATTCCTAGACAGTGAGTTGTGTATGTCTATGAAATCTAACATTCTTAAATGTACTTTGTAGGTGGATCATCTGGTGCTGGGCCCAGCACGGAGGTGGAGGAGGAATGCTCTGGGGAGGAGGCGGTGGAAGTGCCGGACCAAACTGCCGTGCGGGTTGCCACGGTAGTGGCGGGTAGTGATAAGCTCTTATTTTCCTTACTTATTGAGATTGCAGACTTCATAGTGTGCTCCCCGTGAGAAAACGTAAGGTTTGTCCAGATGAGAGACATGAAGAAGAATGATTGACATATAGTTTGAATGGATGGATGCCTGGATCATGGTACTATCTGACTCTTAGATAGCATATGTGTATCTAGAGAGAGTAGACAGTCACTGGATGAACTAAGTGTTACTTTGAAGAGCATGTAACACCGCACCCGCACGTCCGTCCCAGTGTAGGAAAGGCAAGGAAAAGAAGTTGTAATTTTGTCCGAATACTACCATCAATAGTAGCAGTAGTTTGTATTGCAAGCACAGCATTTATCCGGCTATTATGATGGCCATTCACTACCTCTGTTAATAAGTTTAGTAGAACTCGGTCATTCATGTGTGGATGTATCACTGTTCACTCAATAAAAAGCAAAGCACCTAAAGTCATCCCATATGTAAGCAAATACATACCATGTGGAGTGATAGATAATCAGATTATTTATCTTCTTCATTTTCCTTTTCTAGTATTCATTGGCACTGTAGGGTGAAAGTTAAATTAATTAAGCAGTAGCCCTTGTAACAGAGTATTCTCAGTGCCACCCATAATAGAAAAGTAAGAGCATCACCACCTGCATGTACTGGACTGGTACAGTAACGCAAGTCTGTCTAACTCATCATGGCGGGCGTCTGTTTTTCTCGGGTGCAAGTTGACTGCGCTGGCATTATGCCGGCTTGCAGAAGTTAATGTACCAATTTTGCTAAACAAGAGAGAAGAAGAAGAAGAAGACTGGTGTACTGTCATAGTCGACTCTAATGGAGTGAGTCCGTAGTGCTCGTAGAAATGATTCCTTAAACTCCCACTAAAGTTAGAGCAATGATGAAGAAGTGGGAGGTTAGATAGATAGTGGCCACAATAGTTATGTACTGTGCTTGCAAGTTGCTAGTTCTACTGTGACACAACTTTCTGCTGAATCATTTTGTGTTAATGTTAAAGAGCATTGGTTACAGACTATGTATTTTTCTTTCTTCATATAGATGCTCCTTCCAAACCAACACGGAAGGAGCTGGCTAGACGGGCCCGGCAACGGAGGCTGGAGGCCTCTGTCGCCGAATATCGGCGGCTGGTGGCCCAGGAGGAGGAGGACACGCAGAGTACGTCTACAACATCTATGGCGACACCTGCATCCTCCTCCGTGCTCCTTGGGTCAGCCAGTCAGCGCAGCAGGTCTCCAGCGGTAGGGTGCCGGGGTACCGCAGCCACCCGCCACCGCCGAGCAGCAAAGAAATCAGCTGCCCCCCCCAGCAGTTACAAAAAAAGGATGCACCGTCTTTCCCTGAGGGTCTCCTACCTCGAGCAGGAGCTCCTCAACACCAAAACCCTGCTCGAGACCCTCCGCAAGGAGCATGCTGACCTAGCCCGGAAAGTCAACAGCAGCAGCCAGCAGTAGGAGGAGACTGTCCCTTGCCCCTTTTTTAAAGACTTCTGGGGGTGGGAATAGGGAGTTGGGTTTTTTGGACTTTTCACGGACATTCTTTGGGATTAGGGAGTGGGGTGGGTTGGGTCTTGCGGGAGATTATTTTTGTTAGGGATATAAATATACTTTAAACCTTATCTTAGCATACGTGTTTTTTTTACTGCTTTTGAGGCTGGTGGGTGGGGGTTTAACAGTAAGTTTGTTTTCCTGGAACTTAAGTGGCATCTTGATTCAAGTTGTGTAATTAATTGCCCAAATGTTTCCAAAACTAAGTGCCTCTCACAGAGTAAGTGAATTCAATAGTCCTAGGACTTTACTAGTACTAGCGTCAGTCTCTCGTCTCTCCTAAAACTCCATTATACTTCCTCCCCCCAAACGCATTTCTTACCTGTAATTTGTGTCTGGAAATAGGGCTAGGCACAGGGCTGGCTGCACGCCAAATGGCGATTAAGGTTGGCAATCCTGGGCGGATGAAATGTCATCATTGCGGTGGTACTAGTGGTGTTACACAGTGGCAGTTGCAGCATCTGAAAAAAAATAAAATGAAACCTTGTTTGTCCTTTCCGTAGTATTAGAACGGTACAATACAGAATATAGCAGGTGACAGTACACTAGAACAGTGCCACAATGTAGCCTAACAAATGGTAAATTTTTGAAAGTATAACTTGTACTTGCATTGAATTTCTTTGACATTGGCTACTACTACAAGAAATAGTACCGAAGGTGAAGGACACATCAGCGTAATAATTTTCCACGTCTAGGAGGAGGATGTTCTTGATGCCAATCAAGTTGATGGCACACATGAACATCTGCTTTCATTTGCCAATAGTGACTGAGTGTCAAGCTGAGTGAGAATAGAATATATCCTCGGATTCCTTCACCAGCCTGTTGCTATGACCTTATCCTCCCCAGCAAGTGTGTGGAATTATTGCTGTCATTTAGTCACACATCAATCAAAACCACACAGCCCGGGGGAAGAGGGTTAGGGTTTAGAAAATGGATGGGAATGGGGGATTTTGGGAAAGTTTTGTTGAGAGAAGAAAAAAAAGCACAGCATGGACAAACAATAATTGAAGATAAAGAAATCTTTGGGTACAAAGCTAACCATAAATCTTTTAAGTGATATAAAGGAAGTGCATGCACTACTGCATGCATGGTTACTGAAACGTAAGTAGTACTTTCGACAACCGTGAATGAAAGAATGAGACAGTACAGGGCTGCAGTACTAATTATGCTTTTTCACTTGCCTATCTCTGCACTCAGAGAAACACTTCTTACATTAAATTAGGTTTTAAAAAAAAACAAGTAAAAACTATAGAATGGCTGTAGGGATGAATTTAGAAGCAGAGATCAAAGAAATGCAGAGTCACACTCATAGAAGTTCACAGAATTAACATTACTTAAAAGATAATTAGAAAAGAACGGATACTGTATCTGTATGTTGTTGTAGTTGTCCTGTTGAATTTGGTAAGTTGCATGCATCAAACCATTCCTCTTATTAGCGGGACTCCTCCATTCCAGCTGACGCTCCATCCATCAATGTTGGTGACCAGAAGACACCCTGTCCACTGCCTGCCTGGCGGATGCTGAATTGCGGCTCGCTAATGTGAAGCCTGACTTCATCCTTTTATTTCCATTGCACAGACTGAAACCCGGCCTGTAATTATTGATGGAAAAACAGGAAGTGATATTAGAACACCACTGACAAATAAATATAAGGTATGTACGCTGTGTAGTGCAAAAAGTCACACTTTGAGTTTCCTAATAGACAGTACAATTTTTTTGAAAGTGCGTACTCTGTCTGAGTCTCCTTTTGAAGGATAAATAAGTATGGGCAAATTAATTAAGCAGATCTTTCCCCTCAAGCTAGGTGTACTGTAAACTGTGTTTTAGAACAAAATTAGACCTTCCCAGCAGTGCTCCCAGACCCTTACTAAACCCAGTAGCGAAAATGTAGAAGACCACCAATTAGATCTCAAAAAACGAGCACTATTAGAAAAATGGTGACAAACCGTACTTTGAAAGTAGTAAAGTAGGCCCAAATCCCCCCTTACCCACCGTGGATTGTATTCAAACGACTTGCAAGCAAGCAAAAGTATCCATACCCAACATCGCTCCAAAACTCGCAATCCCCCCCACAAACAGCCCCCCGCCCAAACACATGCAATACAGTACAGCTAACCCTAACGAGCCCTAAGTTAAGAATAGTGGCAAACGCTTTCTTTAACAAGGCCAAATCCCCCCTTTCCCACCATGGATTTTCTGCAAACGACTTGCAACCAAGATTACACATTCCCACGAGTGCTGCAAGACCCCAGAACCCAGATGCAAAAATGTATAACACCCCTAAACACATGGAATACTGCTGCTAGTGTTAACCCTAACGAACCCTAAGTTACAAAAAATGCCAAAAGGCTTTTCAGCATGGATTTTGTCAAAACCACTTTTATCCTGTATTAGACCTTCCCAGCATTGCCCCAAGACCCGCCAAACCACCCGCAAAAAAGCACAACACCCCCAAACAGCCAAAAAGTAAAAATGGAAAATCTCATACTTACAGTATTTTTTGGCCTTCTTTCAATTCTGTCCAAACGCGCTGTGCAGCTAGGCCATAACTCCCGTTTTCCACCATAGATTTCCTGGAAAACAAATGCAATCAAAATTACACTGTGCCAGCAGTGCTCCCAGACCCTAAGACCCACCCACAAACACCCGTAACCCCCCCAAAGAGCACCTCAAAGACAAGCAAGTCAGCAAAAACGCAAAAAAACTTTCGCCTCCGTTTTTGTCCAAACCACTTTTATCCGGTATTAGACCTTCCCAGAAATGGCCCCAGAGTCGTCAACCCAGGCGAAAACAAGTAGAAGACCCCCAAACAGCCAAAAATCAAAAGTACAAAAATGGGGACTTAGTCATTTTCAGGGCAATTTCCAAAATCACTCAGCGCGCGCTCTGCAGCTAGGCCCTAACTCCCCTTTGCCACCATGGATTCTCTTCAAACTTCTTGCAATCAAAAGTATCCATACCCAGCAGTGCTCCCAGATCCCGAAACCCACCCACAAACACCAGGAAGCCCCCCAAACAGGCCCACGAAAATGCTAAATTGAGCGAAATGTCAGAAAAAGCAAAAACTTTTTCCTCACGGATTTTGTCCAAACCACTTTTATCCGGTATTAGACCTTCCCAGCAATGGCCCCAGATCCATCAACCCAGGCGAAAACAAGTAGAAGCCCCCCAAACAGCAAAAAAGCAAAAGTACAAAAATGGGGACTTAGTCATTTTCAGGGCAAATTCCAAAATCACTCCGCGAGCTCTCTGCAGCTAGGCCCTAACTCCCCTTTGCCACCATGGATTTTTTTCAAACCTCTTGCAATCAAAATTATCCATACCCAGCAGTGCTCCCAGACCCCGAAACCCACCCACAAACACCAGGAAGCCCCCCAAACAGGCCCCCGAAAACATGATAGTGAGCAAAAAGGCAAAAACGCTTTAAAGTCTGATTTTGTCCAAACCACTTTTATCCGGTATTAGACCTTCCCAGCAATGCCCCAAGACCCGCCAACCCACCCACAAAAAAGCACAACACCCCCAAACAGGCAAAAAGCAAAAATGGAAAATCTCATACTTACAATATTTTTCGGCCTTCTGTCCAAACGTGCTGTACAGCTAGGTCATGACTCCACTTTTCCACCATGGATGTCCTAGAAAACAAATGCAATCAACATTAGACTGTGCCAGCAGTGCTCCCAGACCCCGAAACCCACCCACAAACACCAGGAAGCCCCCCAAACAGGCCCCCAAAAACATGATAGTGAGCAAAAAGGCAAAAACTTTTTCAAGTCTGATTTTGTCAAAACCACTTTTATCCGGTATTAGACCTTCCCAGCTATGGCCCCAGAGCCGGCAACTCACCCGTAATCCAGCCCTCTGCTTTGAGGGAAATATGAGTCTGGAGGAGGAGGATAAAGGAGCATGTTCTTGTGAACTTGTGAACCTGAGGAATGCAGAGTGCGGCACCTTCAAATCAATTAGCAAATAAGTGGAGACAGTTCTGCTGATGGGCTTGTTTTTGGGATTAGGTGGTTAAAGTTGTTATTTATATTGACTTTGCAAAACAAAGAAAGACATACACACAGGAATAAAAGTGAATAAGGACGAAAAAGAAAGTTATTGATTCATTGGCTCATTTTCAGGGCTCGGTGTCAGGGAAGAAGAGTTCGTCCTCATACTCTGCAAATTCAGGCGGGAGTAGGTCACCTAACAGAGAAGAAATTCCCTCATCTAAGTTGGTGTCCTCCTCGTCTTCTTCCGGCGTGTATTCTCGTACTTTGTAATCTGGTGGTATGAGGTGCTGATTCATCTTGATCATTGTTAACCTCTCCACATTTTTGGGCGAGAGGCGGGTCTTTTTGCAAGTTACAATGCCACCAGCAGCACTGAAAACAAGTTCAGAAGACACGCTTGCGAGTGGGCAAGACAAGTAGTTTATAGCCAGATTGGAGATCTCTGGCCACAATTCTTTTTTCCCATGCCAATACGCCAATGGGTCATCATGAACATAGACCTCTGTTGAGTCATTCAGATAGTCCTGCACCATCGACTCAAGGTTCTCCACGGTTCCTCCAGTTTTCTTACTTTTTGCTGGGATCTTTTGAGAAGCAAACCCAAGTTCAGTTAGCCAATGCTCTTCTTCACACAATGTTACTGTTGTGTCTGGTGCAGATGATCCGGTTGCTGGTGTCTTTAACGGCTGAGAGGTCACTTCTGCCACAACCACAGGTGCAGAAGTGGATTCTCTTGACTCGGGATGGCCTGCTGATGCTGATGTACTGCCTTTTCCTTCAAATTCCTGCCGTACTCTTTCAAACCTCATGGCTGACACAGCTAGCCAACGTTTGTACTTCGCCAAGTAGGTGCTGTAATAATTTCTCCGCCAAATCAAAAGCTTCTTGCTTTTCTGTATCTTTTTGAAACATAGAAGACACCGCCTTCAGTTGGTGCTCTAGCATGCACAACAATGGGATAGCTTTTTCCAAATTACAGTCCTCCCTACTGACTGCACGCGTAAAGACCTCAAAAGGACGAAGCATGTCTGTCAGGCTTTTAACTAGCTCCCATTGCTCCACATGTAGCCTCATGTCCTTCAAAGCTGTACCAAGTGTTAAGAAATACTGATCGACTACCATAAATTGCTCATACAGACGCTCAAGCATGTAGAAGGTTGAGTTCCAACGTGTTGCCACCTCCTGGATGAGTGCTTTCACTGGCAGTCGACGTTCATGTAGCAGGCCCCTCAGATGCTTCCGTGCCTTGAAAGAATGGCTGAAATGTGTGTACATTCTTTGGCAGGTGGTCAGTAACTCGCACACTGGACTTTCTTCACTCAAGAATTTTTTAACAACCAGGTTTATACAGTGCGCCAAACACGGCACTCTGAAATATTTACCCAGATCCATGGCCTTAACTACATTGGCGCCATAATCCGTGGAAACATAACCAATCTTGCATTTTTTTGGGGACAGCCATTGAAAGACCTTTGTGTTAAACTCCTTCAAAATGTTTTCTCCTGTATGACTTGTCTCCATGCCAAACATGGCTATTGTTGCATGTTTCCGAACAGCTTTAAAAACGTTGTCCGGGTCAACACCTGCCCTTAGCTTTGCTGTTACTCCTGAAAAAGAGACCCAGTGTGCAGTGATGCACATGTAATCAGTGCCTGCACCACTGGTCCACATGTCTGTTGTCAGATGTATAGTGTGAACAGCACTCTTCTGCAAAGCTGCCCCAATCACCTCCAGCACATCTGCATGTAGTGCTGGAACCGCAACTCTGGCAAAATAGAACCGGCTAGGAACCTTCCATTTAGGGCTGAGTGTTGCCACTAATTCAAGAAAACCAACCCTTCCACAAAAGAAAAAGGGAGAAGGTCCAGAGCTAGCATTTTAGCCAACTTAGTGTTATACAGACGTGTCAGTGAGTGTTTGCCTTCAAATGGCGCTTATGAAAAGAACATGCTTCTAATGGTGGGCTGGACCATGATTTTACGGGATGGTGATGATGACTTCTTCGACCCAGTTACGCTCTGTGATGATGAACATTTTTGCATTGGTGTCTCACTCTCTCCCACACTCTTAGTGTGGCTCACAGGGCGGGTGCTGCGGAAAGGGGTACTGGGTGTAATTGAAGAAATGTTTGACGCTTCTTCCTCCTCGTCATCATCAGATGAAACATCAACATATACAGTTTGTTGACTTCCAATTCGGGCTTCCTTGAACTCCTTTAGGTGCACATGCCATTGGACAGTGTGTTGTCTCTCAAGATGACCTCTCTGGCCTCCGGTACCATAGTTGGTACCAAGCTTACCACGACTAACTGCAAGCTTACAAATGCTACAAATGGCTATGTTTTCCCTTGTTGTGCAAACACTAAAGAAGTCCCAAACTGCGGACTTGAAATGTCTGTGGGGGGCGGAGGAGGCGATACTGGTGGTCATGCTGCTAATGCCAGATGAAGTGGAGAATGTGTGTTGCCGAACTTTACTACTTTGTAGTAAAGTTGCACCACCACTAATTGAGGTCGAGGTGGATGGAGATCCCTTCTGGCGAGAAAACAATATGGAAGCGGTAGGTGGTGGTGTACTAGTTAACTCCAATGATTGGGTTCCCATTGCCTCCTCGTCGACAACATCACGCTCAGCAGCTTTTCGGGCTAGGGTCAAAATGTCTGTTTGCTGCATGCCCACAGGGGCTGCAGTGACGTTTATGATGACTAAGCTGGGAGTGCAGACATTTTTTTTGGTAAGAAAGTACAAGTATTTAATCACCATTGGTCACAACAAAATCAATAATTGTCAAGCAACAATTAATCAAGAAAACAAAATAGTTCTTATGTTCTTAGTATATTTCTCTTTAAACTCCCAACAGCCGACGCGTTTCGTCCTGGAGATAGGATGTCATCAGGGCTGTGAATGTAAACACAAAATGCATATGTATGAGTGACACATTACTTTACATAAAAAGAACAAGAAGAATTTATACATTTGTTATTACAACACCAGGCCATCTGGTGCCAACACAGTAAAAATATTGCCATGAATTTTTGTAACATTCACATGCAAACCAAGGGACTCGGCGGGAGTTTTTACATATAAAGACATCTATACATTTATTTTGTTACATAAGTTAAACATATCGGGATAGTATAGGCAACCAGTTTGAGATTCAACTAAATGGCATATATGATGCCATGTGAGTAATAATTACTAATAACCCAACCTAGGGGCTCACCTTGAGAAATTATTGAAAGTTCAATGCTTCCAATTCTGCAAATATGGCATTATACTTTTAGATTAATGAAGATATATGATTGACCTTGGGAGCCTCCTACACTTAAGGCATCGAAACTTTGCAGACAAAACAAATAAATGTGGTGGTTCCCAAGTTATATCCATATCATCAGAAGGAATGGGGCTTGAAGAAGATGTAGACACCATCCTTGATCTTTTCCTTGCTAGAGATGTGGAAGACAATGAATGATCAGGAGGAGTGGCTTCCTAAAATGATAGCTCGGCTTGAATGTCGATTTCCTGATGTGCCCCTACTTCGGGAGGAACAATTATTGTGGGCACTTGTGCCCCTTCATGCACCTCTGCTTGCGCATCTCCTTGCGCTGCCGCTCCTTCCACATGTACTCGGGCTTGTACTTGCACATGCGGTTGTTGTTGCGGCTGTGGTTGTTGAAAACTCCTCAGATGAGTTACAACAACCTGTGTTGATTGAGGGACATTGTTGCAACTTTCTTGCGATGAGTAAGGGTGGGCGTAAAATCCGTTTCGCGGGCAAAAATTTGCAGATTTTCCACGATTTCGCGATCCGCGAATCTCGCAAAATCGCGGTAAAATCCGCGAATCAGCGGGACGAATTTTCAGCCAAGCAAGGGTTACAGCAGCAGGTGCAAAAGTTGAACCTAATTTCTTTGTAACCTTTTACAAAAGGGTTACAAACAAATTAACTTCAACTTGGACACCTGCTGCTAATTGCTTCCTGGTGCCTCGTTGCCTACTTGCAACTATTCTCTGACCCTGCTCTGACCCTTGAAGCAGGGTCAGAAAATAGTTACAAGTAGGCAACGAGGCACCTGTCCAAGGAATTAAACCTCATCAGGAAGCACTTACAGATATAAAAAACAGGAAGAAGGGAGAGGATGGCAAATACACCCATTTTGAGTTGTCAGGAGGGGTTAAACTAAAAGAGACCTTTACAGCAAGCACAATTTTCATATGCATTTTGCTAAAAATAAAAAGCTGTATGTTCTGTAGGGGCAACTCAGGAATCTGGCCCTTCAAAGATCCGGCCTCTCTTTCTTTCTCTCGTTCTCTCTCTCCCTCTCTCTTTCCCTCTCTTTCTCTATCTATCTATCTATCTATCTATCTATCTATCTATCTATCTATCTATCTATCTATCTATCTATCTATCTATCTATCTATCTATCTCTCTCTCCCTCTCCCATAAACGACTGCATGGGTAACTTCACTATGCAAGCGGCTCACGAAGACACAAAAAGCCCTGCAAACACGCAAAAAACCCCGCGAACACGCAAAAAACCCAGCGAACATGCAAAAAAACAAAAATCCGCAAATTTGCACAAATTCGCGAATTTTGCGGATCGCGAATTCGCAAATCCGCAAATTCGTGGATCTCGAATTCGCAAAATACCCCCATGCTTAGCGATGAGCCAACATCACTGGTCGATGGTGATTGAACAACTAGACTAAGTGCCTCTGCAGCACTCAAGGGCTTGGACTTAAGTTGGCGTGGTGGTGGTGGCACTGAGCCCAATGGAGCGGGGGTGCTGCTCCCAGCTTGGTCCTCAGCGGATCCCGCTGCTGCTGAAGGCGTACTTCTTTTTTTTAATCCCAAAAAATGTGGCGGGCGGCACATCAGTCTCCTTGGTAACTTGCTTCTTCTGCTCCTTACTGGCAACTTTCTTGCTAGAGGAGCTATGGGGAACTTTTTTGGGGCCATCTTCTTCAGATGTCAGGACAGCAGGCCACAGTTGTACGAGTTGTCTGTGGCCACACGTGACGTCGCGTGACATTATGCTGCACACACACCGCTGCAAGACTTCTTCCAAGCACTGGTGGTTCTCTTGTGCACCTAAAAGCAATGGAAGACAGAGGAACATCAGTTATAAACCCTAAAAAGTCGAAAAACACATAAAAATAGGCAAAATGGGTGAAGGCATGAGAACACTGCCTGCATTCAAAATGGCCCCTTGCCCCCCAGCACATGGCCAGGGCCTGCCTGTACCAGCACTCAAAATGGCTCCACTCACATGGCCAGTCCCCATCAACACCCCAAAAAATTACCACAATCCAATGCCATCCATGCCCTCCATGATGTTTACATTAAAGAGACCCCACACAAAGACTCAGTCCATGCACCACTCACTACCCCTGGGAAAAAGGCCCCAACAGCAGCCAAAACAATCGAAAAACACACAAAAATCAGCACAATCCCATGCCATCCATGCCCTCAATGATGTTTACATTCAAGACACCCCACAGAAAGACTAGGCCCATGCACCACTCACTACCCCTGGGCAAAAGGCCCCATCAGCAGCCAAAACAATCGAAAAACACACAAAAATCAGCACAATCCCATGCCATCCATGCCCTCAATGATGTTTAAATTCAAGACACCCCACAGAAAGTCTAGTCCCATGCACCCCTCACTACCCCTGGGCATAATGGATGAAAGCTAGGCAAAATGGGTGAAGGCATGAGAACACTGCCTGCATTCAAAATGGCCCCTTGCCCCCCAGCACATGGCCAGGGCCTGCCTGTACCAGCACTCAAAATGGCCCCACCCACATGGCCAGTCCCCATCAACACCCCAAAAAATTACCACAATCCAATGCCATCCATGCCCTCCATGATGTTTACATTAAAGAGACCCCACACAAAGACTCAGTCCATGCACCACTCACTACCCCTGGGAAAAAGGCCCCAACAGCAGCCAAAACAATCGAAAAACACACAAAAATCAGCACAATCCTATGCCATCTATGCCCACAATGATGTTTAAATTCAAGACACCCCACATAAAGATTAGGCCCAAGCACCACTCACTACCCCTGGGCAAAAGGCCCCAACAGCAGCCAAGCAATCGAAAAACACACAAAAATCAGCACAATCCCATGCCATCCATGCCCTCAATGATGTTTAAATTCAAGACACCCCACAGAAAGACTAGGCCCATGCACCACTCACTACCCCTGGGCATAATGGATGAAAGCTAGGCAAAATGGTTGCAGGCCTGAGAACACTGCCTGCATTCAAAATGGTCCCTTGCCCCCCAGCACATGGCCAGGGCCTGCCTGTACCAGCACTCAAAATGGCCCCCACCCACATGGCCAGTCCACATCAACACCCCAAATAATCGAAAAACACACAAAAATCACCACAATCCAACGCCATCCATGCCCTCCATGATGTTTACATTAAAGAGCCCCCACAGAAAGACTCAGTCCATGCACCACTCACTACCCCTGGGCAAAAGGCCCCAACAGCAGCCAAAAAAATCAAAAAACACAAAAATCAGCACAATCCCATGCCATCCATACCCTCAATGATGTTTAAATTCAAGACACCCCACAGAAAAACTAGGCCCATGCACCACTCATTACCCCTGGGCAAAAGGCCCCAACAGCAGCCAAAAAAATTGAAAAACACACAAAAATCAACACAATCCCATGCCATCCATGCCCTCAATGATGTTTAAATTCAAGACACCCCACAGAAAGACTAGGCCCATGCACCACTCACTACCCCTGGGCATAATGGATGAAAGCTAGGAAAAATGGGTACAGGTCTGAGAACACTGCCTGCATTCAAAATGGCCCCTTGCCCCCAGCACATGGCCAAGGCCTGCCTGTACCAGCACTCAAAATGGCCCCCACCCACATGGCCAGTCCCCATCAACACCCCAAAAAATCGAAAACACACAAAAATCACCACAATCCAATGCCATCCATGCCCTCAATGATTTTTAAATTCAAGACACCCCACAGAAAGACTAGGCCCATGCACCACTCTCTAACCCTGGACAAAAGGCCCCAACAACAGCCAAAAAAATCGAAAAACACACAAAAATCAGCACAATCCCATGCCATCTATGCCCTCCATGATGTTTACATTAAGGAGACCCCACTGAAAGACTCAGTCCATGCACCACTCACTACCCCTGGGCACAAGGCCCCAACAGCAGCCCAAAAAATAAAAAAACACACAAAAATCAGCACAATCCCATGCCATCCATGCCCTCAATGATGTTTAAATTCAAGACACCCCACAGAAAGACTCAGTCCATGCACCACTCACTACCCCTGGGCAAAACGCCCCAACAGCAGCCCAACAAATCGAAAAACACACAAAAATCAGAAAAATCCCATGCCATCCATGCCCTCAATGATGTTTAAATTCAAGACACCCCACAGAAAGACTAGGCCCATGCACCACTCACTACCCCTGGGCAAAAGGCCCCAACAGCAGCCAAAAAAATCCAAAAAACACACAAAAATCAGCACAATCCCATGCCATCCATGCCCTCAATGATGTTTAAATTAAAGACACCCCACAGAAAGTGTATCCCCATGCACCACTCACTACCCCTGGGCATTATGGATGAACGCTAGGCAAAATGGGTGAAGGCCTGAGAACACTGCCTGCATTCAAAATGGCCCCTTGCCCCCCAGCACATGGCCAGGGCCTGCCTGTACCAGCGCTCAAAATGGCCCCCACCCACATGGCAAGTCCCCATCAACACCCCAAATATTACCACAATCCAATGCCATCCATGCCCTCCATGATGTTTACATTAAAGAGACCCCACAGAAAGACTCAGTCCATGCACCACTCACTACCCCTGGGCAAAAGGACCCAACAGCAGCCAAGCAATCGAAAAACACACAAAAATCAGCACAATCCCATGCCATCCATGCCCTCAATGATGTTTAAATTCAAGACACCCCACAGAAAGACTAGGCCCATGCACCACTCACTACCCCTGGGCATAATGGATGAAAGCTAGGCAAAATGGTTGCAGGCCTGAGAACACTGCCTGCATTCAAAATGGTCCCTTGCCCCCCAGCACATGGCCAGGGCCTGCCTGTACCAGCACTCAAAATGGCCCCCACCCACATGGCCAGTCCACATCAACACCCCAAATAATCGAAAAACACACAAAAATCACCACAATCCAACGCCATCCATGCCCTCCATGATGTTTACATTAAAGAGCCCCCACAGAAAGACTCAGTCCATGCACCACTCACTACCCCTGGGCAAAAGGCCCCAACAGCAGCCAAAAAAATCAAAAAACACAAAAATCAGCACAATCCCATGCCATCCATACCCTCAATGATGTTTAAATTCAAGACACCCCACAGAAAAACTAGGCCCATGCACCACTCATTACCCCTGGGCAAAAGGCCCCAACAGCAGCCAAAAAAATTGAAAAACACACAAAAATCAACACAATCCCATGCCATCCATGCCCTCAATGATGTTTAAATTCAAGACACCCCACAGAAAGACTAGGCCCATGCACCACTCACTACCCCTGGGCATAATGGATGAAAGCTAGGAAAAATGGGTACAGGTCTGAGAACACTGCCTGCATTCAAAATGGCCCCTTGCCCCCAGCACATGGCCAAGGCCTGCCTGTACCAGCACTCAAAATGGCCCCCACCCACATGGCCAGTCCCCATCAACACCCCAAAAAATCGAAAACACACAAAAATCACCACAATCCAATGCCATCCATGCCCTCAATGATTTTTAAATTCAAGACACCCCACAGAAAGACTAGGCCCATGCACCACTCTCTAACCCTGGACAAAAGGCCCCAACAACAGCCAAAAAAATCGAAAAACACACAAAAATCAGCACAATCCCATGCCATCTATGCCCTCCATGATGTTTACATTAAGGAGACCCCACTGAAAGACTCAGTCCATGCACCACTCACTACCCCTGGGCACAAGGCCCCAACAGCAGCCCAAAAAATAAAAAAACACACAAAAATCAGCACAATCCCATGCCATCCATGCCCTCAATGATGTTTAAATTCAAGACACCCCACAGAAAGACTCAGTCCATGCACCACTCACTACCCCTGGGCAAAACGCCCCAACAGCAGCCCAACAAATCGAAAAACACACAAAAATCAGAAAAATCCCATGCCATCCATGCCCTCAATGATGTTTAAATTCAAGACACCCCACAGAAAGACTAGGCCCATGCACCACTCACTACCCCTGGGCAAAAGGCCCCAACAGCAGCCAAAAAAATCCAAAAAACACACAAAAATCAGCACAATCCCATGCCATCCATGCCCTCAATGATGTTTAAATTAAAGACACCCCACAGAAAGTGTATCCCCATGCACCACTCACTACCCCTGGGCATTATGGATGAACGCTAGGCAAAATGGGTGAAGGCCTGAGAACACTGCCTGCATTCAAAATGGCCCCTTGCCCCCCAGCACATGGCCAGGGCCTGCCTGTACCAGCGCTCAAAATGGCCCCCACCCACATGGCAAGTCCCCATCAACACCCCAAATATTACCACAATCCAATGCCATCCATGCCCTCCATGATGTTTACATTAAAGAGACCCCACAGAAAGACTCAGTCCATGCACCACTCACTACCCCTGGGCAAAAGGACCCAACAGCAGCCAAAAAAATCAAAAAACACACAAAAATCAGCACAATTCTTATGCCATCCATGCCCTGAATGACGTTTAAATTCAAGACACCCCACAGAAAGACTAGGCCCATGCACCACTCACTACCCCTGGGCAAAAGGCCCCATCAGCAGCCAAAACAATCAAAAAACACACAAAAATCAGCACAATCCCATGCCATCTATGCCCACAATGATGTTTAAATTCAAGACAGTCCACATAAAGACTAGGCCCATGCACCACTCACTACCCCTGGGCAAAAGGCCCCAACAGCAGCTAAGCAATCGAAAAACACACAAAATCTGCACAATCCCATGCCATCTATGCCCACAATGATGTTTAAATTCAAGACACCCCACAGAAAGACTAGGCCCATGCACCACTCACTACCCCTGGGCATAATGGATGAAAGCTAGCCGAAATGGGTGCAGGCCTGAGAACACTGCCTGCATTCAAAATGGCCCCTTGCCCCCCAGCACATGGCCAGGGCCTGCCTGTTCCGGCACTCAAAATGGCCCCCACCCATATGGCCTGTCCCCATCAACACCCCAAAAAATCGAAAAACACACAAAAATCACCAATATTCAATGCCATCCATGCCATCCATGATGTTTACAATAAAGAGACCCCCCAGAAAGACTCAGTCCATGCACCACTCACTACCCCTGGGCAAAAGGCCCCAACAGCAGCCCAAAAAATCGAAAAACACACAAAAATCAGCACAATCCCATGCCATCCATGCCATATATGCCCTCATTAATGTTTAAATTCAAGACACCCCACAGAAAGACTAGGCCCATGCACCACTCACTACCCCTGGGCAAAAGGCCCCAACAGCAGCCAAAAAAATCGAAAAACACAAAAATCAGCACAACACCATGCCATCCATGCCCTCCATGATGTTTACATTAAAGAGACCCCTCAGAAAGACTCAGTCCATGCACCACCCACTACCCCTGGGCATAATGGATGAAAGCTAGGCAAAATGGGCGAAGGCCTGAAAACACTGCCTGCATTCAAAATGGCCCCTTGCCCCCCAGCACATGGCCAGGGCCTGCCTGTACCAGCACTCAAAATGGCCCCCACCCACATGGCCAGTCCCGATCAACACCCCAAAAAATCGAAAAACACACAGAAATCACCACAATCCAATGCCATTTATGCCCTCCATGATGTTACATTAAAGAGACCCCACTGAAAGACTCAGTCTATGCACCACTCACTACCCCTGGGCAAAAGGCCCCAACAGCAGCCAGAAAAATCGAAAAACACACAAAAATCAGCACAATACCATGCCATCCATGCCCCCAATGATGTTTAAATTCAAGACACCCTACAGAAAGACTAGGTCCATGCACCACTCACTACCCCTGGGCAAAAGGCCCCAACAGCAGCCAAAAAAATCGAAAAACACAAAGATCAGCACAATCCCATGGCATCCATGCCCTCAATGATGTTTAAATTCATGATACCCACAGAAGGACTAGGCCCATGCACCACTCACTACCCCTGGGCAAAAGGCCCCAACAGCAGCCAAAAAAATCGAAAAAAACAAAAATCAGCACAATCCCATGCCATCCATGCCCTCAATGATGTTTAAATTCAAGACACCCCACAGAAAGACTAGGCCCATGCACCACTCACTACCCCTGGGCAAAACGCCCCAACAGCAGCCCAACAAATCGAAAAACACACAAAAATCAGAAAAATCCCCTGCCATCCATGCCCTCAATGATGTTTAAATTCAAGACACCCCACAGAAAGACTAGGCCCATGCACCACTCACTACCCCTGGGCAAAAGGCCCCAACAGCAGCCAAAAAAATCCAAAAAACACACAAAAATCAGCACAATCCCATGCCATCCATGCCCTCAATGATGTTTAAATTAAAGACACCCCACAGAAAGTGTATCCCCATGCACCACTCACTACCCCTGGGCATTATGGATGAACGCTAGGCAAAATGGGTGAAGGCCTGAGAACACTGCCTGCATTCAAAATGGCCCCTTGCCCCCCAGCACATGGCCAGGGCCTGCCTGTACCAGCGCTCAAAATGGCCCCCACCCACATGGCAAGTCCCCATCAACACCCCAAAAATTACCACAATCCAATGCCATCCATGCCCTCCATGATGTTTACATTAAAGAGACCCCACAGAAAGACTCAGTCCATGCACCACTCACTACCCCTGGGCAAAAGGACCCAACAGCAGCCCAAAAAATCGAAAAACACACAAAAATCAGCACAATTCTTATGCCATCCATGCCCTGAATGACGTTTAAATTCAAGACACCCCACAGAAAGACTAGGCCCATGCACCACTCACTAGCCCTGGGTAAAAGGCCCCATCAGCAGCCAAAACAATCAAAAAACACACAAAAATCAGCACAATCCCATGCCATCTATGCCCACAATGATGTTTAAATTCAAGACAGTCCACATAAAGACTAGGCCCATGCACCACTCACTACCCCTGGGCAAAAGGCCCCAACAGCAGCTAAGCAATCGAAAAACACACAAAATCTGCACAATCCCATGCCATCTATGCCCACAATGATGTTTAAATTCAAGACACCCCACAGAAAGACTAGGCCCATGCACCACTCACTACCCCTGGGCATAATGGATGAAAGCTAGCCGAAATGGGTGCAGGCCTGAGAACACTGCCTGCATTCAAAATGGCCCCTTGCCCCCCAGCACATGGCCAGGGCCTGCCTGTTCCGGCACTCAAAATGGCCCCCACCCATATGGCCTGTCCCCATCAACACCCCAAAAAATCGAAAAACACACAAAAATCACCAATATTCAATGCCATCCATGCCATCCATGATGTTTACAATAAAGAGACCCCCCAGAAAGACTCAGTCCATGCACCACTCACTACCCCTGGGCAAAAGGCCCCAACAGCAGCCCAAAAAATCGAAAAACACACAAAAATCAGCACAATCCCATGCCATCCATGCCATATATGCCCTCATTAATGTTTAAATTCAAGACACCCCACAGAAAGACTAGGCCCATGCACCACTCACTACCCCTGGGCAAAAGGCCCCAACAGCAGCCAAAAAAATCGAAAAACACAAAAATCAGCACAATACCATGCCATCCATGCCCTCCATGATGTTTACATTAAAGAGACCCCTCAGAAAGACTCAGTCCATGCACCACCCACTACCCCTGGGCATAATGGATGAAAGCTAGGCAAAATGGGCGAAGGCCTGAAAACACTGCCTGCATTCAAAATGGCCCCTTGCCCCCCAGCACATGGCCAGGGCCTGCCTGTACCAGCACTCAAAATGGCCCACCCACATGGCCAGTCCCCATAAACACCCCAAAAAATAAAAAAACACACAGAAATCACCACAATCCAATGCCATTCATGCCCTCCATGATGTTTATATTAAAGAGACCCCACAGAAAGACTCAGTCCATGCACCACTCACTACCCCTGGGCAAAAGGCCCCAACAGCAGCCAAAAAAATCGAAAAACACACAAAAATCAGCACAATCCCATGCCATTCATGCCCTCAATTATGTTTAAATTCAAGACACCCCACAGAAAGACTAGGCACATGCACCACTCACTACCCCTGGGCAAAAGGCCCCAACAGCAGCCAGAGAAATCGAAAAACACAAAGATCAGCACAATCCCATGGCATCCATGCCCTCAATGATGTTTAAATTCAAGACACCCCACAGAAGGACTAGGCCCATGCACCACTCACTACCCCTGGGCAAAAGGCCCCAACAGCAGCCAAGAAAATCGAAAAACACAAAGATCAGCACAATCCCATGGCATCCATGCCCTCAATGATGTTTAAATTCAAGACACCCAACAGAAAGACTTAGACCATGCACCACTCACTACCCCTGGGCAAAAGGCCCCAACAGCAGCCCAAAAAATCGAAAAACACACAAAAATCAGCACAATCCCATTCCATCCATGCCCAAAGTGATGTTTAAATTCAAGACACCCCACAGAAAGACTAGGCCCATGCACCACTCACTACCCCTGGGCAAAAGGCCACAACAGCAGCCAAAAAAATCGAAAAACACACAAAATTCAGCACAATCCCATGCCATCCATGCCCTCAATGATGTTTAAATTCAAGACACCCCACAGAAAGTCTAGGCCCATGCAGCACTCACTACCCCTGGGCATAATGGATGAAAGCTAGGCAAAATGGGTGAAGGCCTGAGAACACTGCCTGCACTAAAAATGGCCCCTTGCCCCCCAGCACATTGCCAGGGCCTGCCTGTACCAGCACTCAAAATGGCCCCCACCCACGAGGCCAGTCACCATCAACACCCCCAAAAATACCACAATCCAATGCCATCAATGCCCTCCATGATGTTTACATTAAAGAGACCCCACAGAAAGACTCAGTCCATGCACCACTCACTACCCCTGGGCAAAAGGCCCCAACAGCAGCCAAAAAAATTGAAAAATACACATAAATCAGCACAATCCTATGCCATCCATGCCCTCAATTATGTTTAAATTCAAGACACCCCACATAAAGACTAGGCCCATGCACCACTTACTACCCCTGGGCAAAAGGCCCTAACAGCAGCCAAACAATCAAAAAACACACACAAATCTGCACAATCTCATGCCATCCATGCCCTCAATGATGTTTAAATTCAAGACACCCCACAGAAAGACTAGGCCCATGCACCACTCACTACCCCTGGGCAAAAGGCCCCAACAGCAGCCAAAAAAATCCAAAAAACACACAAAAATCAGCACAATCCCATGCCATCCATGCCCTCAATGATGTTTAAATTAAAGACACCCCACAGAAAGTGTATCCCCATGCACCACTCACTACCCCTGGGCATTATGGATGAATGCTAGGCAAAATGGGTGAAGGCCTGAGAACACTGCCTGCATTCAAAATGGCCCCTTGCCCCCCAGCACATGGCCAGGGCCTGCCTGTACCAGCGCTCAAAATGGCCCCCACCCACATGGCAAGTCCCCATCAACACCCCAAAAATTACCACAATCCAATGCCATCCATGCCCTCCATGATGTTTACATTAAAGAGACCCCACAGAAAGACTCAGTCCATGCACCACTCACTACCCCTGGGCAAAAGGACCCAACAGCAGCCAAAAAAAATCGAAAAACACACAAAAATCAGCACAATTCTTATGCCATCCATGCCCTGAATGACGTTTAAATTCAAGACACCCCACAGAAAGACTAGGCCCATGCACCACTCACTAGCCCTGGGTAAAAGGCCCCATCAGCAGCCAAAACAATCAAAAAACACACAAAAATCAGCACAATCCCATGCCATCTATGCCCACAATGATGTTTAAATTCAAGACAGTCCACATAAAGACTAGGCCCATGCACCACTCACTACCCCTGGGCAAAAGGCCCCAACAGCAGCTAAGCAATCGAAAAACACACAAAATCTGCACAATCCCATGCCATCTATGCCCACAATGATGTTTAAATTCAAGACACCCCACAGAAAGACTAGGCCCATGCACCACTCACTACCCCTGGGCATAATGGATGAAAGCTAGCCGAAATGGGTGCAGGCCTGAGAACACTGCCTGCATTCAAAATGGCCCCTTGCCCCCCAGCACATGGCCAGGGCCTGCCTGTTCCGGCACTCAAAATGGCCCCCACCCATATGGCCTGTCCCCATCAACACCCCAAAAAATCGAAAAACACACAAAAATCACCAATATTCAATGCCATCCATGCCATCCATGATGTTTACAATAAAGAGACCCCCCAGAAAGACTCAGTCCATGCACCACTCACTACCCCTGGGCAAAAGGCCCCAACAGCAGCCCAAAAAATCGAAAAACACACAAAAATCAGCACAATCCCATGCCATCCATGCCATATATGCCCTCATTAATGTTTAAATTCAAGACACCCCACAGAAAGACTAGGCCCATGCACCACTCACTACCCCTGGGCAAAAGGCCCCAACAGCAGCCAAAAAAATCGAAAAACACAAAAATCAGCACAATACCATGCCATCCATGCCCTCCATGATGTTTACATTAAAGAGACCCCTCAGAAAGACTCAGTCCATGCACCACCCACTACCCCTGGGCATAATGGATGAAAGCTAGGCAAAATGGGCGAAGGCCTGAAAACACTGCCTGCATTCAAAATGGCCCCTTGCCCCCCAGCACATGGCCAGGGCCTGCCTGTACCAGCACTCAAAATGGCCCACCCACATGGCCAGTCCCCATAAACACCCCAAAAAATAAAAAAACACACAGAAATCACCACAATCCAATGCCATTCATGCCCTCCATGATGTTTATATTAAAGAGACCCCACAGAAAGACTCAGTCCATGCACCACTCACTACCCCTGGGCAAAAGGCCCCAACAGCAGCCAAAACAATCGAAAAACACACAAAAATCAGCACAATCCCATGCCATTCATGCCCTCAATTATGTTTAAATTCAAGACACCCCACAGAAAGACTAGGCACATGCACCACTCACTACCCCTGGGCAAAAGGCCCCAACAGCAGCCAGAGAAATCGAAAAACACAAAGATCAGCACAATCCCATGGCATCCATGCCCTCAATGATGTTTAAATTCAAGACACCCCACAGAAGGACTAGGCCCATGCACCACTCACTACCCCTGGGCAAAAGGCCCCAACAGCAGCCAAGAAAATCGAAAAAAACAAAAATCAGCACAATCCCATGCCATCCATGCCCTCAATGATGTTTAAATTCAAGACACCCAACAGAAAGACTCAGTCCATGCACCACTCACTACCCCTGGGCAAAAGGACCCAACAGCAGCCAAAAAAAATCAAAAAACACACAAAAATCAGCACAATTCTTATGCCATCCATGCCCTGAATGACGTTTAAATTCAAGACACCCCACAGAAAGACTAGGCCCATGCACCACTCACTAGCCCTGGGTAAAAGGCCCCATCAGCAGCCAAAACAATCAAAAAACACACAAAAATCAGCACAATCCCATGCCATCTATGCCCACAATGATGTTTAAATTCAAGACAGTCCACATAAAGACTAGGCCCATGCACCACTCACTACCCCTGGGCAAAAGGCCCCAACAGCAGCTAAGCAATCGAAAAACACACAAAATCTGCACAATCCCATGCCATCTATGCCCACAATTATGTTTAAATTCAAGACACCCCACAGAAAGACTAGGCCCATGCACCACTCACTACCCCTGGGCATAATGGATGAAAGCTAGCCGAAATGGGTGCAGGCCTGAGAACACTGCCTGCATTCAAAATGGCCCCTTGCCCCCCAGCACATGGCCAGGGCCTGCCTGTTCCGGCACTCAAAATGGCCCCCACCCATATGGCCTGTCCCCATCAACACCCCAAAAAATCGAAAAACACACAAAAATCACCAATATTCAATGCCATCCATGCCATCCATGATGTTTACAATAAAGAGACCCCCCAGAAAGACTCAGTCCATGCACCACTCACTACCCCTGGGCAAAAGGCCCCAACAGCAGCCCAAAAAATCGAAAAACACACAAAAATCAGCACAATCCCATGCCATCCATGCCATATATGCCCTCATTAATGTTTAAATTCAAGACACCCCACAGAAAGACTAGGCCCATGCACCACTCACTACCCCTGGGCAAAAGGCCCCAACAGCAGCCAAAAAAATCGAAAAACACAAAAATCAGCACAATACCATGCCATCCATGCCCTCCATGATGTTTACATTAAAGAGACCCCTCAGAAAGACTCAGTCCATGCACCACCCACTACCCCTGGGCATAATGGATGAAAGCTAGGCAAAATGGGCGAAGGCCTGAAAACACTGCCTGCATTCAAAATGGCCCCTTGCCCCCCAGCACATGGCCAGGGCCTGCCTGTACCAGCACTCAAAATGGCCCACCCACATGGCCAGTCCCCATAAACACCCCAAAAAATAAAAAAACACACAGAAATCACCACAATCCAATGCCATTCATGCCCTCCATGATGTTTATATTAAAGAGACCCCACAGAAAGACTCAGTCCATGCACCACTCACTACCCCTGGGCAAAAGGCCCCAACAGCAGCCAAAACAATCGAAAAACACACAAAAATCAGCACAATCCCATGCCATTCATGCCCTCAATTATGTTTAAATTCAAGACACCCCACAGAAAGACTAGGCACATGCACCACTCACTACCCCTGGGCAAAAGGCCCCAACAGCAGCCAGAGAAATCGAAAAACACAAAGATCAGCACAATCCCATGGCATCCATGCCCTCAATGATGTTTAAATTCAAGACACCCCACAGAAGGACTAGGCCCATGCACCACTCACTACCCCTGGGCAAAAGGCCCCAACAGCAGCCAAGAAAATCGAAAAAAACAAAAATCAGCACAATCCCATGCCATCCATGCCCTCAATGATGTTTAAATTCAAGACACCCAACAGAAAGACTTAGACCATGCACCACTCACTACCCCTGGGCAAAAGGCCCCAACAGCAGCCCAAAAAATCGAAAAACACACAAAAATCAGCACAATCCCATTCCATCCATGCCCAAAGTGATGTTTAAATTCAAGACACCCCACAGAAAGACTAGGCCCATGCACCACTCACTACCCCTGGGCAAAAGGCCACAACAGCAGCCAAAAAAATCGAAAAACACACAAAATTCAGCACAATCCCATGCCATCCATGCCCTCAATGATGTTTAAATTCAAGACACCCCACAGAAAGTCTAGGCCCATACAGCACTCACTACCCCTGGGCATAATGGATGAAAGCTAGGCAAAATGGGTGAAGGCCTGAGAACACTGCCTGCACTAAAAATGGCCCCTTGCCCCCCAGCACATTGCCAGGGCCTGCCTGTACCAGCACTCAAAATGGCCCCCACCCACGAGGCCAGTCACCATCAACACCCCCAAAAATACCACAATCCAATGCCATCAATGCCCTCCATGATGTTTACATTAAAGAGACCCCACAGAAAGACTCAGTCCATGCACCACTCACTACCCCTGGGCAAAAGGCCCCAACAGCAGCCAAAAAAATTGAAAAATACACATAAATCAGCACAATCCTATGCCATCCATGCCCTCAATTATGTTTAAATTCAAGACACCCCACATAAAGACTAGGCCCATGCACCACTCACTACCCCTGGGCAAAAGGCCCTAACAGCAGCCAAACAATCAAAAAACACACACAAATCTGCACAATCTCATGCCATCCATGCCCTCAATGATGTTTAAATTCAAGACACCCCACATAAAGACTAGGCCCGTGCACCACTCACTACCCCTGGGCATAATGGATGAAAGCTAGGCAAAATGGGTGCAGGCCTGAGAACACTGCCTGCATTCAAAATGGCCTCTTGCCCCCCAACACATGGCCAGGGCCTGCCTGTACCAGCCCTCAAAATGGCCCCCACCTACATGGCCAGTCCCCATCAACACCCCAAAAAAATCGAAAAACACACAAAAATCACCACAATCCAATGCCATCCATGCCCTCCATGATGTATACATTAAAGAGACCCCACAGAAAGACTCAGTCCATGCACCACTCATAACCCCTGGGCAAAAGGCCCCAACATCAGCCCAAAAAATCGAAAAACACACAAAAATCGTCACAAACCCATGTCATCCATGCCCTCAATGATGTTTAAATTCAAGACACCCCACAGAAAGACTCAGTCCATGCACCACTCACTACCCCTGGGCAAAAGGCCCCAACAGCAGCCAAAGAAATCGAAAAACACACAAATATCAGCACAATCCCATGCCATCCATGCCCTCAATGATGTTTAAATTCAAGACACCCCACAGAAAGTCTAGGCCCATGCACCACTCACTACCCCTGGGCATAATGGATGAAAGCTAGGCAAAATGGGTGAAGGCCTGAGAACACTGCCTGCATTCAAAATGGCCCCTTGCCTCCCAGCACATGACCAGGGCCTGCCTGTACCAGCACTCAAAATGGCCCCCACCCACATGGCCAGTCCCCATCAACAACCCCAAAAATACCACAATCCAATGCCATCCATGCCCGCCATGATGTTTACATTAAAGAGACCCCACAGAAAGACTCAGTCCATGCACCACTCACTCCCCCTGGGCAAAAGGACCCAACAGCAGCCAAAAAAATCGAAAAACACACAAAAATCAGCCTAATCCCATGCCATCCATGCCTTCAATAATGTTTAAATTCAAGACACCCCACAGAAAGACTAGGCACATGCACCACTCACTACCCCTGGGTAAAAGGCCCCAACAGCAGCCAAAAAAATCGAAAAACACACAAAAATCAGCACAATCCCATGCCATCCATGCCCTCAATGATGTTTAAATTCAAGACACCCCACAGAAAGACTAGGCCCATGCACCACTCACTACCCCTGGGCAAAAGGCCCCAACAGCAGCCAAGAAAATCGAAAAACACACAAAAATCAGCACAATCCCATGCCATCCATGCCCTCAATGATGTTTAAATTCAAGACACCCCACAGAAAGACTCAGACCATGCACCACTCACTACCCCTGGGCAAAAGGCCCCAACAGCAGCCCAAAAAATCGAAAAACACACAAAAATCAGCACAATCCCATGCCATCCATGCCCAAAATGATGTTTAAATTCAAGACACCCCACAGAAAGACTAGGCCATGCACCACTCACTACCCCTGGGCAAAAGGCCCTAACAGCAGCCAAACAATCAAAAAACACACAAAAATCTGCACAATCTCATGCCATCCGTGCCCTCAATGATGTTTAAATTCAAGACACCCCACATAAAGACTAGGCCCATGCACCACTCACTACCCCTGGGCATAACGGATGAAAGCTAGGCAAAATGGGTGCAGGCCTGAGAACACTGCCTGCATTCAAAATGGCCCCTTGCCCCCCAGCACATGTCCAGGTCCTGCCTGTACCAGCCCTCAAAATGGCCCCCTCCTACATGGCCAGTCCCCATCAACACCCCCAAAAAATCGAAAAACACACAAAAATCACCACAATCCAATGCCATCCATGCCCTCCATGATGTTTACATTAAAGAGACCCCACAGAAAGACTCAGTCCATGCACCACTCATAACCCCTGGGCAAAAGGCCCCAACATCAGCCAAAAAAATCGAAAAACACACAAAAATCATCACAAACCCATGTCATCCATGCCCTCAATGATGTTTAATTTCAAGACACCCCACAGAAAAACTAGGCCCATGCACCATTCACTACCCCTGGGCATAGTGGATGAAAGCTCGGCAAAATGGGTGCAGGCCTGAGAACACTGCCTGCATTCAAAATGGCCCATTGCCCCCCAGCACATGGCCAGGGCCTGCCTGTACCAGCACTCAAAATGGCCCCACCCACATGGCCAGTCCCCATCAACACCCCAAAAAATCGAAAAACACACAAAAATCACCACAATCCAATGCCATCCATGCCCTCCATAATGTTTACAATAAAGAGACCCCACAGAAAGACTCAGTCCATGCACCACTCACTACCCCTGGGCAAAAGGCCCCAACAGCAGCCAAAAATTCGAAAAACACACAAAAATCAGCACAATACCATGCCATCCATTCCCTCATTGATGTTTAAATTCAAGACACCCCACAGAAAGACTAGGCCCATGCACCACTCACTACCCCTGGGCAAAAGGCCCCAACAGCAGCCAAAAAAAACTCGAAAAACGCACAAAAATCAGCACAATCCCATGCCATCCATGCCCTCCATGATGTTTACATTAAAGACACCCAACAGAAAGACTCAGTCCATGCACCACTCACTACCTCTGGGCAAAAGGCCCCAACAGCCCAAAAAATCGAAAAACACACAAAAATCAGCACAATCCCATGCCATCCATGCCCTCAATGATGGTTAAATTCAAGACAACCCACAGAAAGACTAGGCCCATTCACCATTCACTACCCCTTGGCAAAAGGCCCCAACAGCAGCCAAAAAAATCGAAAAACACACAAAAATCAGCACAATCCCATGCCATCCATGCCCTCAATGATGTTTAAATTCAAGACACCCCACAGAAAGACTCAGTCCATGCACCACTCACTACCCCTCGGCAAAAGGCCCCAACAGCAGCCCAAAAAATTGAAAAACACACAAAAAACAGCATAATCCCATGCCATTCATGCCCACAATGTTGTTTAAATTCAAGACACCCCACATAAAGACTAGGCCCATGCACCACTCACTACCCCTGGGCAAAAGGCCACAACAGCAGCCCAAAAAATCGAAAAACACAGAAAATTCAGCACAATCCCATGCCATCCATGCCCTCATTGATGTTTAAATTCAAGACACCCCACAGAAAGACTAGGCCCATGCACCACTCACTACCCCTGGGCATAATGGATGAAAGCTAGGCAAAATGGGTGAAGGCCTGAGAACACTGCCTGCATTCAAAATGGCCCCTTGCCCCCCAGCACATGGCCAGGGCCTGCCTGTACCAGCACTGAAAATGGCCCCCACCCACATGGCCAGTCCCCATCAACACCCCAAAAAATACCACAATCCAATGCCATCCATGCCCTCCATGATGTTTACATTAAAGAGACCCCCCAGAAAGACTCAGTCCATGCACCACTCACTACCCCTGGGCAAAAGGCCCCAACAGTAGCCAAAAAAATCGAAAACACACACAAAAATCAGCACAATCCCAATCCATCCATGCCCTTAATGATGTTTAAATTCAAGACACCCCACAGAAAGACTAGGCCCATGCACCACTCACTACCCCTGGGCAAAAGGCCCCAACGGCAGCCAAAAAAATCGAAAAACACACAAAAATCAGCACAATCCCATGCCATCCATGCCCTCAATGATGTTTAAATTCAAGACACCCCACAGAAAGACTAGGCCCATGCACCACTCACTACCCCTGGGCATAATGGATGAAAGCTAGGCAAAATGGGTGCAGGCCTGAGAACACTGCCTGCATTCAAAATGGCCCCTTGCTCCCCAGCACATGGCCAAGGCCTGCCTGTACCAGCACTAAAAATGGCCCCAACCCACATGGCCAGTCCCCATCAACACCCCAAAAAATCGAAAAACACATAAAAATCAGCACAATCCCATGCCATCCATACCCTCAATGATGTTTAAATTTAAGGCACCCCACAGAAAAACTAGGCCCATGCACCACTCACTACCCCTGGGCAAAAGGCCCCAACAGCTGCCAAAAAAATAAAAAAACACACAAAAATCAGAACAATCCCATGCCATCCATGCCCTTAATGATGTTTAAATTCATACATCCCACAGAAAGACTAGGCCCATGCACCACTCACTACCCCTAGGCATAATGGATGAAAGATAGGCAAAATGGGTGCAGGCCTGAGAACACTGCCTGCATTCAAAATGGCCCCTTGCCCCCCAGCACATGGCCACTGTCTGCTTGTACCAGCACTCAAAATGGCCCCCACCCACATGGCCAGTCCCCATCAACACCCCAAAAAATCGAAAAACACAAATAAATCACCACAATCCAATGCCATCTATGCCCTCCATGATGTTTACAATAAAGAGACACCACAGAAAGACTCAGTCCATGCACCACTCACTACCCCTGGGCAAAAGGCCCCAACAGCTGGCAAAAAAAATCGAAAAACACACAAAAATCAGCACAATCCCATGCCATCCATGCCCTCAATGATGTTTAAATTCAAGACACCCCACAGAAAGACTAAGCCCATGCACCACTCACTACCCCTGGGCAAAAGGCCCCAACAGCAGCCAAAAAAATTGAAAAACACACAAAAATCAGCACAATCCTATGCCATCCATGACCTCAATGATGTTTAAATTCAAGACACCCCACATAAAGACTAGGCCCATGCACCACTCACTACCCCTCGGCAAAAGGCCCTAACAGCAGCCAAACAATCGAAAAACACACAAAAATCAGCACAATCTCATGCCATCCATGCCCTCAATGATGTTTAAATTCAAGACACCCCACAGAAAGAGTAGGCCCATGCACCACTCACTACCCCTGGGCATAATGAATGAAAGCTAGGCAAAATGGGTGCAGGCCTGAGAACACTGCCTGCATTCAAAATGGCCCCTTGCCCCCCAGCACATGGCCAGGGCCTGCCTGTACCAGCCCTCAAAATGCCCCCCACCTACATGGCCAGTCCCCATCAACACCCCAAAAAAATCGAAAAACACACAAAAATCACCACAATCCAATGCCATCCATGCCCTCCATGATGTTTACATTAAAGAGACCCCACAGAAAGACTCAGTCCATGCACCACTCATAACCCCTGGGCAAAAGGCCCCAACATCAGCCAAAAAAATCGAAAAACACACAAAAATCATCACAAACCCATGTCATCCATGCCCTCAATGATGTTTAAATTCAAGACACCCTACAGAAAGACTCAGTCCATGCACCACTCACTACCCCTGGGCAAAAGGCTCCAACTGCAGCCAAAAAAATCGAAACACACAAAAATCAGCACAATCCCATGCCATCCATGCCCTCAATGATGTTTAATTTCAAGACACCCCACAGAAAAACTAGGCCCATGCACCACTCACTACCCCTGGGCATAGTGGATGAAAGCTCGGCAAAATGGGTGCAGGCCTGAGAACACTGCCTGCATTCAAAATGGCCCATTGCCCCCCAGCACATGGCCAGGGCTTGCCTGTACCAGCACTCAAAATGGCCCCACCCACATGGCCAGTCCCCATCAACACCCCAAAAAATCGAAAAACACACAAAAATCACCACAATCCAATGCCATCCATGCCCTCCATTATGTTTACAATAAAGAGACCCCACAGAAAGACTCAGTCCATGCACCACTCACTACCCCTGGGCAAAAGGCCCCAACAGCAGCCAAAAAATCGAAAAACACACAAAAATCAGCACAATCCCATGCCATCCATTCCCTCATTGATGTTTAAATTCAAGACACCCCACAGAAAGACTAGGCCCATGCACCACTCACTACCCCTGGGCAAAAGGCCCCAACAGCAGCCAAAAAAAACTCGAAAAACGCACAAAAATCAGCACAATCCCATGCCATCCATGCCCTCCATGATGTTTACATTACAGAGACCCCACAGAAAGACTCAGTCAATGCACCACTCATTACTCCTGGGCAAAAGGCCCCAACATCAGCCAAAAAAATCGAAAAACCCACAAAAATCATCACAAACCCATGTCATCCATGCCCTCAATGATGTTTAAATTCAAGACACCCCACAGAAAGACTCAGTCCATGCACCACTCACTACCCCTGGGCAAAAGGCCCCAACAGCAGCCAAAAAAATCGAAAAACACACAAAAATCAGCACAATCCCATGCCATCCATGCCCTCAATGATGTTTAATTTCAAGACACCCCACAGAAAAACTAGGCCCATGCACCACTCACTACCCCTGGGCAAAAGACCCCAACATCAGCCAAAAAAATCGAAAAACACACAAAAATCAGCACAATCCCATGCCATCCATGCCCTCAATGATGTTTAAATTCCAGACACCCCACAGAAAGACTATTTATTTATTTACCATTTGTTGAGCGCGCTGTTACCGGGCGGTGTCCTGGCGCTGAAACGATACATTATCTCCAAGAGGCAAAGAAAGTTACTGGAGGTTAAAAAGCCATGTTTTGATATTTTTCCTGAAGGTCAGGAGATCATTGCTTTGTTTTAGGGCGAGAGGCAATTCATTCCAGATGTTAGATGCTCCGTGGAAGACTAGGCCCATGCGCCACTCACTACCCCTGGGCATAATGGATGAAAGCTCGGCAAAATGGGTGCAGGCCTGAGAACACTGCCTGCATTCAAAATGGCCCATTGCCCCCCAGCACATGGCCAGGGCCTGCCTGTACCAGCACTCAAAATGGCCCCAACCCACATGGCCAGTCCCCATCAACACCCCAAAAAATCGAAAAACACACAAAAATCACCACAATCCAATGCCATTCATGCCCTCCATAATGTTTACAATAAAGAGACCCCACAGAAAGACTCAGTCCATGCACCACTCACTACCCCTGGGCAAAAGGCCCCAACAGCAGCCAAAAAAATCGAAAAACACACAAAAATCAGCACAATCCCATGCCATCCATGCCCTCAATGATGTTTAAATTCAAGACACCCCACAGAAAGACTCAGTCCATGCACCACTCACTACCCCTCGGCAAAAGGCCCCAACAGCAGCCCAAAAAATTGAAAAACACACAAAAAACAGCATAATCCCATGCCATTCATGCCCACAATGTTGTTTAAATTCAAGACACCCCACATAAAGACTAGGCCCATGCACCACTCACTACCCCTGGGCAAAAGGCCACAACAGCAGCCCAAAAAATCGAAAAACACAGAAAATTCAGCACAATCCCATGCCCTCAATGATGTTTAAATTCAAGACACCCCACAGAAAGACTAGGCCCATGCACCACTCACTACCCCTGGGCATAATGGATGAAAGCTAGGCAAAATGGGTGAAGGCCTGAGAACACTGCCTGCATTCAAAATGGCCCCTTGCCCCCCAGCACATGGCCAGGGCCTGCCTGTACCAGCACTGAAAATGGCCCCCACCCACATGGCCAGTCCCCATCAACACCCCAAAAAATACCACAATCCAATGCCATCCATGCCCTCCATGATGTTTACATTAAAGAGACCCCCAGAAAGACTCAGTCCATGCACCACTCACTACCCCTGGGCAAAAGGCCCCAACAGTAGCCAAAAAAATCGAAAACACACACAAAAATCAGCACAATCCCAATCCATCCATGCCCTTAATGATGTTTAAATTCAAGACACCCCACAGAAAGACTAGGCCCATGCACCACTCACTACCCCTGGGCAAAAGGCCCCAACGGCAGCCAAAAAAATCGAAAAACACAGAAAAATCAGCACAATCCCATGCCATCCATGCCCTCAATGATGTTTAAATTCAAGACACCCCACAGAAAGACTAGGCCCATGCACCACTCACTACCCCTGGGCATAATGGAGGAAAGCTAGGCAAAATGGGTGCAGGCCTGAGAACACTGCCTGCATTCAAAATGGCCCCTTGCTCCCCAGCACATGGCCAAGGCCTGCCTGTACCAGCACTAAAAATGGCCCCAACCCACATGGCCAGTCCCCATCAACACCCCAAAAAATACCCCAATCCAATGCCATCCATGCCCTCCATGATGTTTACATTAAAGAGACCCCCCAGAAAGACTCAGTCCATGCACCACTCACTACCCCTGGGCAAAAGGCCCCAACAGTAGCCAAAAAAATCGAAAAACACACAAAAATCAGCACAATCTCAATCCATCCATGCCCTTAATGATGTTTAAATTCAAGACACCCCACAGAAAGACTAGGCCCATGCACCACTCACTACCCCTGGGCAAAAGGCCCTAACGGTAGCCAAAAAAATCGAAAAACACACAAAAATCAGCACAATCCCATGCTATCCATGCCCTCAATGATGTTTAAATTCAAGACACCCCACAGAAAGACTAGGCCCATGCACCACTCACTACCCCTGGGCATAATGGATGAAAGCTAGGCAAAATGGGTGCAGGCCTGAGAACACTGCCTGCATTCAAAATGGCCCCTTGCCCCCCAGCACATGGCCAAGGCCTGCCTGTACCAGCACTAAAAATGGCCCCAACCCACATGGCCAGTCCCCATCAACACCCCAAAAAATCGAAAAACACACAAAAATCAGCACAATCCCATGCCATCCATACCCTCAATGATGTTTAAATTTAAGGCACCCCACAGAAAAACTAGGCCCATGCACCACTCACTACCCCTGGGCAAAAGGCCCCAACAGCTGCCAAAAAAATCGAAAAACACACAAAAATCAGCACAATCCCATGCCATCCATGCCCTCAATGATGTTTAAATTCAAGACACCCCACAGAAAGACTAAGCCCATGCACCACTCACTACCCCTGGGCAAAAGGCCCCAACAGCAGCCAAAAAAATTGAAAAACACACAAAAATCTGCACAATCCTATGCCATCCATGACCTCAATGATGTTTAAATTCAAGACACCCCACATAAAGACTAGGCCCATGCACCACTCACTACCCCTCGGCAAAAGGCCCTAACAGCAGCCAAACAATCGAAAAACACACAAAAATCAGCACAATCTCATGCCATCCATGCCCTCAATGATGTTTAAATTCAAGACACCCCACAGAAAGAGTAGGCCCATGCACCACTCACTACCCCTGGGCATAATGAATGAAAGCTAGGCAAAATGGGTGCAGGCCTGAGAACACTGCCTGCATTCAAAATGGCCCCTTGCCCCCCAGCACATGGCCAGGGCCTGCCTGTACCAGCCCTCAAAATGCCCCCCACCTACATGGCCAGTCCCCATCAACACCCCAAAAAATCGAAAAACACACAAAAATCACCACAATCCAATGCCATCCATGCCCTCCATGATGTTTACATTAAAGAGACCCCACAGAAAGATTCAGTCCATGCACCAATCATTACCCCTGGGCAAAAGGCCCCAACATCAGCCAAAAAAATCGAAAAACACACAAAAATCATCACAAACCCATGTCATCCATGCCCTCAATGATGTTTAAATTCAAGACACCCCACAGAAAACTCAGTCCATGCACCACTCACTACCCCTGGGCAAAAGGACCCACCAGCAGCCTAAAAAATCGAAAAACGCACAAAAATCAGCACAATCCCATGCCATCCATGCCCTCCACGATGTTTACATTAAAGACACCCCACAGAAAGACTCACTCCATGCACCACTCACTACCTCTGGGCAAAAGGCCCCAACAGCCAAAAAAATTGAAAAACACACAAAAATCAGCACAATCCCATGCCATCCATGACCTCAATGATGGTTAAATTCAAGACAACCCACAGAAAGACTAGGCCCATTCACCATTCACTACCCCTTGGCAAAAGGCCCCAACAGCAGCCCAAAAAATCGAAAAACACACAAAAAACAGCACAATCCCATGCCATTCATGCCCACAATGTTGTTTAAATTCAAGACACCCCACATAAAGACTAGGCCCATGCACTACTCACTACCCCTGGGCATAATGGATGAAAGCTAGGCAAAATGGGTGAAGGCCTGAGAACACTGCCTGCATTCAAAATGGCCCCTTGCCCCCCAGCACATGGCCAGGGCCTGCCTGTACCAGCACTGAAAATGGCCCCCACCCACATGGCCAGTCCCCATCAACACCCCAAAAAATACCACAATCCAATGCCATCCATGCCCTCCATGATGTTTACATTAAAGAGACCCCCCAGAAAGACTCAGTCCATGCACCACTCACTACCCCTGGGCAAAAGGCCCCAACAGTAGCCAAATAAATCGAAAAACACACAAAAATCAGCACAATCCCAATCCATCCATGCCCTTAATGATGTTTAAATTCAAGACACCCCACTGAAAGACTAGGCCCATGCACCACTCACTACCCCTGGGCAAAAGGCCCCAACGGCAGCCAAAAAAATCGAAAAACACACAAAAATCAGCACAATCCCATGCCATCCATGCCCTCAATGATGTTTAAATTCAAGACACCCCACAGAAAGACTAGGCCCATGCACCACTCACTACCCCTGGGCATAATGGATGAAAGCTAGGCAAAATGGGTGCAGGCCTGAGAACACTGCCTGCATTCAAAATGGCCCCTTGCCCCCCAGCACATGGCCAAGGCCTGCCTGTACCAGCACTAAAAATGGCCCCAACCCACATGGCCAGTCCCCATCAACACCCCAAAAAATCGAAAAACACACAAAAATCAGCACAATCCCATGCCATCCATACCCTCAATGATGTTTAAATTTAAGGCACCCCACAGAAAAACTAGGCCCATGCACCACTCACTACCCCTGGGCAAAAGGCCCCAACAGCTGCCAAAAAAATCAAAAAACACACATAAATCAGAACAATCCCATGCCATCCATGCCCTCAATGATGTTTAAATTCATACATCCCACAGAAAGACTAGGCCCATGCACCACTCACTACCCCTGGGCATAATGGATGAAAGATAGGCAAAATGGGTGCAGGCCTGAGAACACTGCCTGCATTCAAAATGGCCCCTTGCCCCCCAGCACATGGCCACTGTCTGCTTGTACCAGCACTCAAAATGGCCCCCACCCACATGGCCAGTCCCCATCAACACCCCCAAAAATCGAAAAACACAAATAAATCACCACAATCCAATGCCATCTATGCCCTCCATGATGTTTACAATAAAGAGACACCACAGAAAGACTCAGTCCATGCACCACTCACTACCCCTGGGCAAAAGGCCCCAACAGCAGGCAAAAAAATTCGAAAAACACACAAAAATCAGCACAATCCCATGCCATCCATGCCCTCAATGATGTTTAAATTCAAGACACCCCACAGAAAGACTAAGCCCATGCACCACTCACTACCCCTTGGCAAAAGGCCCCAACAGCAGCCAAAAAAATTGAAAAACACACAAAAATCAGCACAATCCTATGCCATCCATGACCTCAATGATGTTTAAATTCAAGACACCCCACATAAAGACTAGGCCCATGCACCACTCACTACCCCTCGGCAAAAGGCCCTAACAGCAGCCAAACAATCGAAAAACACACAAAAATCAGCACAATCTCATGCCATCCATGCCCTCAATGATGTTTAAATTCAAGACACCCACCAGAAAGAGTAGGCCCATGCACCACTCACTACCCCTGGGCATAATGAATGAAAGCTAGGCAAAATGGGTGCAGGCCTGAGAACACTGCCTGCATTCAAAATGACCCCTTGCCCCCCAGCACATGGCCAGGGCCTGCCTGTACCATCCCTCAAAATGCCCCCCACCTACATGGCCAGTCCCCATCAACACCTCAAAAAAATCAAAAAACACACAAAAATCATCACAAACCCATGTCATCCATGCCCTCAATGATGTTTAAATTCAAGACACCCCACAGAAAGACTCAGTCCATGCACCACTCACTACCCCTGGGCAAAAGGCCCCAACAGTAGCCAAAAAAATCGAAAAACACACAAAAATCAGCACAATCCCAATCCATCCATGCCCTTAATGGTGTTTAAATTCAAGACACCCCACAGAAAGACTAGCCCATGCACCACTCACTACCCCTGGGCAAAAGGCCCCAACGGCAGCCAAAAAAATCAAAAAACACACAAAAATCAGCACAATCCCATGCCATCCATGCCCTCAATGATGTTTAAATTCAAGACACCCCACAGAAAGACTAGGCCCATGCACCACTCACTACCCCTGGGCATAATGGATGAAAGCTAGGCAAAATGGGTGCAGACCTGAGAACACTGCCTGCATTCAAAATGGCCCCTTGCCCCCCAGCACATGGCCAAGGCCTGCCTGTACCAGCACTAAAAATGGCCCCAACCCACATGGCCAATCCCCATCAACACCCCCAAAAATCAAAAAACACACAAAAATCAGCACAATCCCATGCCATCCATACCCTCAATGATGTTTAAATTTAAGGCACCCCACAGAAAAACTAGGCCCATGCACCACTCACTCCCCTTGGGCAAAAGGCCCCAACAGCTGCCAAAAAAATCAAAAAACACACAAAAATCAGAACAATCCCATGCCATCCATGCCCTCAATGATGTTTAAATTCATACATCCCACAGAAAGACTAGGCCCATGCACCACTCACTACCCCTGGGCATAATGGATGAAAGATAGGCAAAATGGGTGCAGGCCTGAGAACACTGCCTGCATTCAAAATGGCCCCTTGCCCCCCAGCACATGGCCACTGTCTGCTTGTACCAGCACTCAAAATGGCCCCCACCCACATGGCCAGTCCCCATCAACACCCCAAAAAATCGAAAAACACAAATAAATCACCACAATCCAATGCCATCTATGCCCTCCATGATGTTTACAATAAAGAGACACCACAGAAAGACTCAGTCCATGCACCACTCACTACCCCTGGGCAAAAGGCCCCAACAGCAGGCAAACAAATCGAAAAACACACAAAAATCAGCACAATCCCATGCCATCCATGCCCTCAATGATGTTTAAATTCAAGACACCCCACAGAAAAACTAAGCCCATGCACCACTCACTACCCCTGGGCAAAAGGCCCCAACAGCAGCCAAAAAAATTGAAACACACACAAAAATCAGCACAATACTATGCCATCCATGACCTCAATGATGTTTAAATTCTAGACACCCCACATAAAGACTAGGCCCATGCACCACTCACTACCCCTCGGCAAAAGGCCCTAACAGCAGCCAAACAATCGAAAAACACACAAAAATCAGCACAATCCCATGCCATCCATGCCCTCAATGATGTTTACATTAAAGAGACCCCACAGAAAGACTCAGTCCATGCACCAATCATTACCCCTGGGCAAAAGGACCCAACAGCAGCCTAAAAAATCGAAAAACACACAAATATCAGCACAATCCCATGCCATCCATGCCCTCAATGATGTTTAAATTCAAGACACCCCACAGAAAGTCTAGGCCCATGCACCACTCACTACCCCTGGGCAAAAGGCCCCAACAGCAGCCAAAAAAATCAAAAAACACACAAAAATCAGCACAATCCCATGCCATCCATGCCCTCAATGATGTTTAAATTCAAGACACCCCACAGAAAGTCTAGGCCCATGCACCATTCACTACCCCTGGGCAAAAGGCTCCAACTGCAGCCAAAAAAATCGAAAAACACACAAAAATCTGCAGAATCCCAGGCCATTCATGCCCTCAATGATGTTTAAATTCAAGACACCCCACAGAAAGACTAGGCCCATGCGCCACTCACTACCCCTGGGCATAATGGATGAAAGTTCGGCAAAATGGGTGCAGGCCTGAGAACACTGCCTGCATTCAAAATGGCCCATTGCCCCCCAGCACATGGCCAGGGCCTGCCTGTACCAGCACTCAAAATGGCCCCCACCCACATGGCCAGTCCCCATCAACACCCCAAAAAATCGAAAAACACACAGAAAATCACCACAAACCAATGCCATCCATGCCCTCCATAATGTTTACAATAAAGAGACCCCACAGAAAGACTCAGTCCATGCACCACTCACTACCCCTGGGCAAAAGGCCCAAACAGCAGGCAAAAAATCGAAAAACACACAAAAATTAGCACAATCCTATGCCATCCATGCCCTCATTGATGTCTAAATTCAAGACTCCCCACAGAAAGACTAGACCCATGCACCACTCACTACCCCTGGGCAAAAGGCCCCAATAGCAGCCAAAAAAACTCGAAAAACACACAAAAATCAGCACAATCCCATGCCATCCATGCCCTCCACGATGTTTACATTAAAGACACCCCACAGAAAGACTCAGTCCATGCACCACTCACTACCTCTGGGCAAAAGGCCCCAACAGCCAAAAACATCGAAAAACACACAAAAATCAGCACAATCCCATGCCATCCATGCCCTCAATGATGGTTAAATTCAAGACAACCCACATAAAGACTAGGCCCATTCACAATTCACTACCCCTTGGCAAAAGGCCCCAACAGCAGCCCAAAAAATCGAAAAACACACAAAAAACAGCACAATCCCATGCCATTCATGCCCACAATGTTGTTTAAATTCAAGACACCCCACATAAAGACTAGGCCCATGCACCACTCACTACCCCTTGGCATAATGGATGAAAGCTAGGCAAAATGGGTGAAGGCCTGAGAACACTGCCTGCATTCAAAATGGCCACTTGCCCCCCAGCACATGGCCAGGGCCTGCCTGTACCAGCACTGAAAATGGCCCCCACCCACATGGCCAGTCCCCATCAACACCCCAAAAAATACCACAATCCAATGCCATCCATGCCCTCCATGATGTTTACATTAAAGAGACCCCACAGAAAGACTCAGTCCATGCACCACTCACTACCCCTGGGCAAAAGGCCCCAACAGCAGCCAAAAAAAATCGAAAAACACACAAAAATCAGCACAATCCCATGCCATCCATGCCCTCAATGATGTTTAAATTCAAGACACCCCACAGAAAGACTAGGCCCATGCACCACTCACTACCCCTGGGCATAATGGATGAAAGCTAGGCAAAATGGGTGCAGGCCTGAGAACACTGCCTGCATTCAAAATGGCTGTAGCCCCCCAGCACATGGCCAAGGCCTGCCTGTACCAGCACTAAAAATGGCCCCAACCCACATGGCCAGTCCCCATCAACACCCCAAAAAATCAAAAAACACACAAAAATCAGCACAATCCCATGCCATCCATACCCTCAATGATGTTTAAATTCAAGGCACCCCACAGAAAATCTAGGCCCACGCACCACTCACTACCCCTGGGCAAAAGGCCCCAACAGCAGCCAATAAAATCGAAAAACACACAAAAATCAGCACAATCCCATGCCATCCATGCCCTCAATGATGTTTAAATTCAAGACACCCCACAGAAAGACTAAGCCCATGCACCACTCACTACCCCTGGGCAAAAGGCCCCAACAGCTGCCAAAAAAATCAAAAAACACACATAAATCAGAACAATCCCATGCCATCCATGCCCTCAATGATGTTTAAATTCATACATCCCACAGAAAGACTAGGCCCATGCACCACTCACTACCCCTGGGCATAATGGATGAAAGATAGGCAAAATGGGTGCAGGCCTGAGAACACTGCCTGCATTCAAAATGGCCCCTTGCCCCCCAGCACATGGCCACTGTCTGCTTGTACCAGCACTCAAAATGGCCCCCACCCACATGGCCAGTCCCCATCAACACCCCCAAAAATCGAAAAACACAAATAAATCACCACAATCCAATGCCATCTATGCCCTCCATGATGTTTACAATAAAGAGACACCACAGAAAGACTCAGTCCATGCACCACTCACTACCCCTGGGCAAAAGGCCCCAACAGCAGGCAAAAAAATTCGAAAAACACACAAAAATCAGCACAATCCCATGCCATCCATGCCCTCAATGATGTTTAAATTCAAGACACCCCACAGAAAGACTAAGCCCATGCACCACTCACTACCCCTTGGCAAAAGGCCCCAACAGCAGCCAAAAAAATTGAAAAACACACAAAAATCAGCACAATCCTATGCCATCCATGACCTCAATGATGTTTAAATTCAAGACACCCCACATAAAGACTAGGCCCATGCACCACTCACTACCCCTCGGCAAAAGGCCCTAACAGCAGCCAAACAATCGAAAAACACACAAAAATCAGCACAATCTCATGCCATCCATGCCCTCAATGATGTTTAAATTCAAGACACCCACCAGAAAGAGTAGGCCCATGCACCACTCACTACCCCTGGGCATAATGAATGAAAGCTAGGCAAAATGGGTGCAGGCCTGAGAACACTGCCTGCATTCAAAATGACCCCTTGCCCCCCAGCACATGGCCAGGGCCTGCCTGTACCATCCCTCAAAATGCCCCCCACCTACATGGCCAGTCCCCATCAACACCTCAAAAAAATCAAAAAACACACAAAAATCATCACAAACCCATGTCATCCATGCCCTCAATGATGTTTAAATTCAAGACACCCCACAGAAAGACTCAGTCCATGCACCACTCACTACCCCTGGGCAAAAGGCCCCAACAGTAGCCAAAAAAATCGAAAAACACACAAAAATCAGCACAATCCCAATCCATCCATGCCCTTAATGGTGTTTAAATTCAAGACACCCCACAGAAAGACTAGCCCATGCACCACTCACTACCCCTGGGCAAAAGGCCCCAACGGCAGCCAAAAAAATCAAAAAACACACAAAAATCAGCACAATCCCATGCCATCCATGCCCTCAATGATGTTTAAATTCAAGACACCCCACAGAAAGACTAGGCCCATGCACCACTCACTACCCCTGGGCATAATGGATGAAAGCTAGGCAAAATGGGTGCAGACCTGAGAACACTGCCTGCATTCAAAATGGCCCCTTGCCCCCCAGCACATGGCCAAGGCCTGCCTGTACCAGCACTAAAAATGGCCCCAACCCACATGGCCAATCCCCATCAACACCCCCAAAAATCAAAAAACACACAAAAATCAGCACAATCCCATGCCATCCATACCCTCAATGATGTTTAAATTTAAGGCACCCCACAGAAAAACTAGGCCCATGCACCACTCACTCCCCTTGGGCAAAAGGCCCCAACAGCTGCCAAAAAAATCAAAAAACACACAAAAATCAGAACAATCCCATGCCATCCATGCCCTCAATGATGTTTAAATTCATACATCCCACAGAAAGACTAGGCCCATGCACCACTCACTACCCCTGGGCATAATGGATGAAAGATAGGCAAAATGGGTGCAGGCCTGAGAACACTGCCTGCATTCAAAATGGCCCCTTGCCCCCCAGCACATGGCCACTGTCTGCTTGTACCAGCACTCAAAATGGCCCCCACCCACATGGCCAGTCCCCATCAACACCCCAAAAAATCGAAAAACACAAATAAATCACCACAATCCAATGCCATCTATGCCCTCCATGATGTTTACAATAAAGAGACACCACAGAAAGACTCAGTCCATGCACCACTCACTACCCCTGGGCAAAAGGCCCCAACAGCAGGCAAACAAATCGAAAAACACACAAAAATCAGCACAATCCCATGCCATCCATGCCCTCAATGATGTTTAAATTCAAGACACCCCACAGAAAAACTAAGCCCATGCACCACTCACTACCCCTGGGCAAAAGGCCCCAACAGCAGCCAAAAAAATTGAAACACACACAAAAATCAGCACAATACTATGCCATCCATGACCTCAATGATGTTTAAATTCTAGACACCCCACATAAAGACTAGGCCCATGCACCACTCACTACCCCTCGGCAAAAGGCCCTAACAGCAGCCAAACAATCGAAAAACACACAAAAATCAGCACAATCCCATGCCATCCATGCCCTCAATGATGTTTACATTAAAGAGACCCCACAGAAAGACTCAGTCCATGCACCAATCATTACCCTTGGGCAAAAGGACCCAACAGCAGCCTAAAAAATCGAAAAACACACAAATATCAGCACAATCCCATGCCATCCATGCCCTCAATGATGTTTAAATTCAAGACACCCCACAGAAAGTCTAGGCCCATGCACCACTCACTACCCCTGGGCAAAAGGCCCCAACAGCAGCCAAAAAAATCAAAAAACACACAAAAATCAGCACAATCCCATGCCATCCATGCCCTCAATGATGTTTAAATTCAAGACACCCCACAGAAAGTCTAGGCCCATGCACCATTCACTACCCCTGGGCAAAAGGCTCCAACTGCAGCCAAAAAAATCGAAAAACACACAAAAATCAGCACAATCCCATGCCATTCATGCCCTCAATGATGTTTAAATTCAAGACACCCCACAGAAAGACTAGGCCCATGCGCCACTCACTACCCCTGGGCATAATGGATGAAAGTTCGGCAAAATGGGTGCAGGCCTGAGAACACTGCCTGCATTCAAAATGGCCCATTGCCCCCCAGCACATGGCCAGGGCCTGCCTGTACCAGCACTCAAAATGGCCCCCACCCACATGGCCAGTCCCCATCAACACCCCAAAAAATCGAAAAACACACAGAAAATCACCACAAACCAATGCCATCCATGCCCTCCATAATGTTTACAATAAAGAGACCCCACAGAAAGACTCAGTCCATGCACCACTCACTACCCCTGGGCAAAAGGCCCCAACAGCAGCCAAAAAATCGAAAAACACACAAAAATTAGCACAATCCTATGCCATCCATGCCCTCATTGATGTTTAAATTCAAGACTCCCCACAGAAAGACTAGACCCATGCACCACTCACTACCCCTGGGCAAAAGGCCCCAATAGCAGCCAAAAAAATGTAAACACACACAAAAATCAGCACAATACTATGCCATCCATGACCTCAATGATGTTTAAATTCTAGACACCCCACATAAAGACTAGGCCCATGCACCACTCACTACCCCTCGGCAAAAGGCCCTAACAGCAGCCAAACAATCGAAAAACACACAAAAATCAGCACAATCCCATGCCATCCATGCCCTCAATGATGTTTACATTAAAGAGACCCCACAGAAAGACTCAGTCCATGCACCAATCATTACCCCTGGGCAAAAGGACCCAACAGCAGCCTAAAAAATCGAAAAACACACAAATATCAGCACAATCCCATGCCATCCATGCCCTCAATGATGTTTAAATTCAAGACACCCCACAGAAAGTCTAGGCCCATGCACCACTCACTACCCCTGGGCAAAAGGCCCCAACAGCAGCCAAAAAAATCAAAAAACACACAAAAATCAGCACAATCCCATGCCATCCATGCCCTCAATGATGTTTAAATTCAAGACACCCCACAGAAAGTCTAGGCCCATGCACCATTCACTACCCCTGGGCAAAAGGCTCCAACTGCAGCCAAAAAAATCGAAAAACACACAAAAATCTGCAGAATCCCAGGCCATTCATGCCCTCAATGATGTTTAAATTCAAGACACCCCACAGAAAGACTAGGCCCATGCGCCACTCACTACCCCTGGGCATAATGGATGAAAGTTCGGCAAAATGGGTGCAGGCCTGAGAACACTGCCTGCATTCAAAATGGCCCATTGCCCCCCAGCACATGGCCAGGGCCTGCCTGTACCAGCACTCAAAATGGCCCCCACCCACATGGCCAGTCCCCATCAACACCCCAAAAAATCGAAAAACACACAGAAAATCACCACAAACCAATGCCATCCATGCCCTCCATAATGTTTACAATAAAGAGACCCCACAGAAAGACTCAGTCCATGCACCACTCACTACCCCTGGGCAAAAGGCCCAAACAGCAGGCAAAAAATCGAAAAACACACAAAAATTAGCACAATCCTATGCCATCCATGCCCTCATTGATGTCTAAATTCAAGACTCCCCACAGAAAGACTAGACCCATGCACCACTCACTACCCCTGGGCAAAAGGCCCCAATAGCAGCCAAAAAAACTCGAAAAACACACAAAAATCAGCACAATCCCATGCCATCCATGCCCTCCACGATGTTTACATTAAAGACACCCCACAGAAAGACTCAGTCCATGCACCACTCACTACCTCTGGGCAAAAGGCCCCAACAGCCAAAAACATCGAAAAACACACAAAAATCAGCACAATCCCATGCCATCCATGCCCTCAATGATGGTTAAATTCAAGACAACCCACATAAAGACTAGGCCCATTCACAATTCACTACCCCTTGGCAAAAGGCCCCAACAGCAGCCCAAAAAATCGAAAAACACACAAAAAACAGCACAATCCCATGCCATTCATGCCCACAATGTTGTTTAAATTCAAGACACCCCACATAAAGACTAGGCCCATGCACCACTCACTACCCCTTGGCATAATGGATGAAAGCTAGGCAAAATGGGTGAAGGCCTGAGAACACTGCCTGCATTCAAAATGGCCACTTGCCCCCCAGCACATGGCCAGGGCCTGCCTGTACCAGCACTGAAAATGGCCCCCACCCACATGGCCAGTCCCCATCAACACCCCAAAAAATACCACAATCCAATGCCATCCATGCCCTCCATGATGTTTACATTAAAGAGACCCCACAGAAAGACTCAGTCCATGCACCACTCACTACCCCTGGGCAAAAGGCCCCAACAGCAGCCAAAAAAAATCGAAAAACACACAAAAATCAGCACAATCCCATGCCATCCATGCCCTCAATGATGTTTAAATTCAAGACACCCCACAGAAAGACTAGGCCCATGCACCACTCACTACCCCTGGGCATAATGGATGAAAGCTAGGCAAAATGGGTGCAGGCCTGAGAACACTGCCTGCATTCAAAATGGCTGTAGCCCCCCAGCACATGGCCAAGGCCTGCCTGTACCAGCACTAAAAATGGCCCCAACCCACATGGCCAGTCCCCATCAACACCCCAAAAAATCAAAAAACACACAAAAATCAGCACAATCCCATGCCATCCATACCCTCAATGATGTTTAAATTCAAGGCACCCCACAGAAAATCTAGGCCCACGCACCACTCACTACCCCTGGGCAAAAGGCCCCAACAGCAGCCAATAAAATCGAAAAACACACAAAAATCAGCACAATCCCATGCCATCCATGCCCTCAATGATGTTTAAATTCAAGACACCCCACAGAAAGACTAAGCCCATGCACCACTCAATACCCCTGGGCAAAAGGCCCCAACAGCAGCCACAGAAATTTAAAAACACACAAAAATTCAACACAATCCCATGCCATCCATGCCCTCCATGATGTTTATATTAAAGAGAACCCACAGAAAGACTCAGTCCATGCACCACTCACTACCCCTGGGCAAAAGGCCCCAACAACAGCCAAAAAAATCGAAAAACACACAAAAATCAGCAAAATCCCATGCCATCCATGCCCTCAATGATGTTTAAATTCAAGACACCCCACAGAAAAACCAGGCCCATGCACCACTCAGTACCCATGGGCAAACGGCCCCAACAGCAGCCAAAAAAATCGAAAAACACAAAATAATCAGCACAATCCCATGCCATCCATGCCCTCAATGATGTTTAAATTCTAGACACCCCACATAAAGACTAGGCCCATGCACCACTCACTACCCCTCGGCAAAAGGCCCTAACAGCAGCCAAACAATCGAAAAACACACAAAAATCAGCACAATCCCATGCCATCCATGCCCTCAATGATGTTTACATTAAAGAGACCCCACAGAAAGACTCAGTCCATGCACCAATCATTACCCCTGGGCAAAAGGACCCAACAGCAGCCTAAAAAATCGAAAAACACACAAATATCAGCACAATCCCATGCCATCCATGCCCTCAATGATGTTTAAATTCAAGACACCCCACAGAAAGTCTAGGCCCATGCACCACTCACTACCCCTGGGCAAAAGGCCCCAACAGCAGCCAAAAAAATCAAAAAACACACAAAAATCAGCACAATCCCATGCCATCCATGCCCTCAATGATGTTTAAATTCAAGACACCCCACAGAAAGTCTAGGCCCATGCACCATTCACTACCCCTGGGCAAAAGGCTCCAACTGCAGCCAAAAAAATCGAAAAACACACAAAAATCAGCACAATCCCATGCCATTCATGCCCTCAATGATGTTTAAATTCAAGACACCCCACAGAAAGACTAGGCCCATGCGCCACTCACTACCCCTGGGCATAATGGATGAAAGTTCGGCAAAATGGGTGCAGGCCTGAGAACACTGCCTGCATTCAAAATGGCCCATTGCCCCCCAGCACATGGCCAGGGCCTGCCTGTACCAGCACTCAAAATGGCCCCCACCCACATGGCCAGTCCCCATCAACACCCCAAAAAATCGAAAAACACACAGAAAATCACCACAAACCAATGCCATTCATGCCCTCCATAATGTTTACAATAAAGAGACCCCACAGAAAGACTCAGTCCATGCACCACTCACTACCCCTGGGCAAAAGGCCCCAACAGCAGGCAAAAAATCGAAAAACACACAAAAATTAGCACAATCCTATGCCATCCATGCCCTCATTGATGTTTAAATTCAAGACTCCCCACAGAAAGACTAGACCCATGCACCACTCACTACCCCTGGGCAAAAGGCCCCAATAGCAGCCAAAAAAACTCGAAAAACACACAAAAATCAGCACAATCCCATGCCATCCATGCCCTCCACGATGTTTACATTAAAGACACCCCACAGAAAGACTCAGTCCATGCACCACTCACTACCTCTGGGCAAAAGGCCCCAACAGCCAAAAACATCGAAAAACACACAAAAATCAGCACAATCCCATGCCATCCATGCCCTCAATGATGGTTAAATTCAAGACAACCCACATAAAGACTAGGCCCATTCACCATTCACTACCCCTTGGCAAAAGGCCCCAACAGCAGCCCAAAAAATCGAAAAACACACAAAAAACAGCACAATCCCATGCCATTCATGCCCACAATGTTGTTTAAATTCAAGACACCCCACATAAAGACTAGGCCCATGCACCACTCACTACCCTTGGGCATAATGGATGAAAGCTAGGCAAAATGGGTGAAGGCCTGAGAACACTGCCTGCATTCAAAATGGCCCCTTGCCCCCCAGCACATGGCCAGGGCCTGCCTGTACCAGCACTGAAAATGGCCCCCACCCACATGGCCAGTCCCCATCAACACCCCAAAAAATACCACAATCCAATGCCATCCATGCCCTCCATGATGTTTACATTAAAGAGACCCCACAGAAAGACTCAGTCCATGCACCACTCACTACCCCTGGGCAAAAGGCCCCAACAGCAGCCAAAAAAAATCGAAAACACACAAAAATCAGCACAATCCCATGCCATCAATGCCCTCAATGATGTTTAAATTCAAGACACCCCACAGAAAGACTAGGCCCATGCACCACTCACTACCCCTGGGCATAATGGATGAAAGCTAGGCAAAATGGGTGCAGGCCTGAGAACACTGCCTGCATTCAAAATGGCTGTAGCCCCCCAGCACATGGCCAAGGCCTGCCTGTACCAGCACTAAAAATGGCCCCAACCCACATGGCCAGTCCCCATCAACACCCCAAAAAATCAAAAAACACACAAAAATCAGCACAATCCCATGCCATCCATACCCTCAATGATGTTTAAATTCAAGGCACCCCACAGAAAATCTAGGCCCACGCACCACTCACTACCCCTGGGCAAAAGGCCCCAACAGCAGCCAATAAAATCGAAAAACACACAAAAATCAGCACAATCCCATGCCATCCATGCCCTCAATGATGTTTAAATTCAAGACACCCCACAGAAAGACTAAGCCCATGCACCACTCAATACCCCTGGGCAAAAGGCCCCAACAGCAGCCACAGAAATTTAAAAACACACAAAAATTCAACACAATCCCATGCCATCCATGCCCTCCATGATGTTTATATTAAAGAGAACCCACAGAAAGACTCAGTCCATGCACCACTCACTACCCCTGGGCAAAAGGCCCCAACAACAGCCAAACAAATCGAAAAACACACAAAAATCAGCAAAATCCCATGCCATCCATGCCCTCAATGATGTTTAAATTCAAGACACCCCACAGAAAAACCAGGCCCATGCACCACTCAGTACCCATGGGCAAACGGCCCCAACAGCAGCCAAAAAAATCGAAAAACACAAAATAATCAGCACAATCCCATGCCATCCATGCCCTCAATGATGTTTAAATTCAAGACACCCCACAGAAAGGTTAGGCCCATGCACCACTCACTACTCCTGGGCATAATGGATGAAAGCTAGGCAAAATGGGTGCAGGCCTGAGAACACTGGCTGCATTCAGAATGGTCACTTGCCCCCCAGCACATGGCCAGGGCCTGCCTGTACCAGCACTCAAAATGGCCCCAACCCACAGGGCCAGTCCCCATCAACACACCAAAACATACCACAATTCAATGCCATCCATCCCCTCCATGATGTTTACATTAAAGAGACCCCACAGAAAGACTCAGTCCATGCACCACTCACTACCCCTGGGCAAAAGGCCCTAACAGCAGCCAAAAAAATCAAAAAACACACAAAAATCAGCACAATCCCATGCCATCCATGCCCTCAATGATTTTAAATTCAAGACACCCCACAGAAAGACTAGGCCCATCCACCACTCACTACCCCTGGGCATAATGGATGAAAGCTAGGCAAAATGGGTGTAGGCCTGAGAACACTGCCTGCATTCAAAATGACCCCTTGCACCCCAGCACATGGCCAGGGCCTACCTGTAGCAGCACTCAAAATGGCCCACACCCACATTTCCAGTCCCCATCAACACCCCATAAAATCGAAAAACACACAAAAATCACCACAATCCAATGCCATCCATGCCCTCCTTGATGTTTACAATAAAGAGACCCCGCAGAAAGACTCAGTCCATGCACCACTCACTATGCCTGGGCAAAAGGCCCCAACAACAGCCCAAAAATCGAAAATTCCAAAATTGTAGTTGCAGCAACTGTAATGCCCCAAACAAACTTACTTGTGAAATTTTTAATCCAAAAGTGATCCAAACAAAGTCAAATAGGCCTCAAATCCAAATATCCAGCAGCATCCACAAAAAGTAATCCTTCCAGGTCAAGATCCGAATGAAAGTGACCAGCACATGAAGAAAGCACTGGGAGGAGCCTGCTGGACAGGAACAGGAAGTTGGAGACTGTGGGGAAATTCCTTCCTCCCCCCCCCCCCCCAAAATGGACTCCGTGCAAAAAAAAGTGCAGGCAAATGTCAACCTGAGGAGTTATCAATCAATCAATGAGGAGGGACTAGGGATTTAGAAGGTCTGTTTCATTCCCCAGGGAAAGTACAAGGTTTATCAAAAAGGAAACAGACACTTGTAACACTAAGCCATTGGTTATGTAAATTTAGGGTAACCTCAAAAACCCTATGCACATGTGGATATTGCGGTATATATGGTTCATCCGCCCCGCATATGGGTTGTTGGCAGTTATCATTGGTTACCCTAAGTTAGTGGTGTTGCCAGCCTCAACCTGAGGCACCTCTGGCATATAGTGCAGTGTCCAGAGAAGCAGGAAAAAAGGGTGTGTCAAAGAAAGTTAAACCAAGGAAAAAAGGGGATTTAAAAAAACTGAAAAATCACCCTAAGTGATTTTATTAAATGGTGTGATTTTCAGGTTGTTAAAAAAGATCTATTACTACTAGATAGATCGAGTAACTAGATCATAGTAGTTGAAAAAACATTTATCACACAAACGTCGACATGTTTCTGCTCTGTCGGCCCACAGGGGTCTATAGAGCATTCGTCAGGACTAACAGTAAAAATAGACATACATTTTTCGAATTACTCACACCTTTTGTGTAGTATTGCGTTTATAACCTGTATACTTTGCAGGGTTATGACTCCTCCGTTTTCTGAAAAGAAAAAAGGGGGAGAGAACATCGAGGAAGACACACTCTTTTATACTCAATCCTAATTTAGGCTAGTACACAGTAGAATAACATTATTATTCGTTCTTTACTAGAATCTGGAATATTCATTTCCGAAGTCGGGAGGGTTTTAGAACCTGATTTGAGCTTATCGCGCTGTGAACAGGGAAATGTACACACGTTGTAGGCACCTTCAACACGTATCTTCTTAAGCGACCTAGCCTTCCGACGAGATTGGTCCTCAATATCGTGGAAGTGTACTCTCGACTACCTGGTACTCATTGTAAAAACTGCAAAAAGACTATCAGATAAACTCCTAAAAGAGATTGAAGATTGTGAAAAAGAGCTCAAGAAGGGTATCAACCCTGCAGTATACAGACAAAGGCTGGATGAAATCAATAAGGAATTAGAGGAAACTCGAGAATTCCTAACACAAAGTAAGCTCAACAAACTTGGCAAAGATTTAAAGAAATTCAACCAAGAAAAGATGCATCCATATACCGTGGAGGAATACACTCCCCAGGATACAGGATCTGACAACGAATCTAACAATTCCTCCAATAATTCCTTCAATAGTACAGATGGTTTCTCCCCCAAGAGAGGCAGGAGTAATTTTAGACAAAATCGCCCGAGGAGAGGAAATAGATGGCAGAGACCATTTTTTCACGGGTACAACATGCCTTATTACCAGCCTTTTGTTACACCATATGGAGGATGGATGGATCCATACAATCAAGGCATGCAACAAATGCCAAACTTGGGAGATCAGCAAATGGGGCATAATCTGCACACCACCCAAAAAGAGCCTCATTTTTTATCGAGAGGCCAAAACCAGCCAAGAGGCAAGAAAAAATCCCTCAGATGGCAAGACCAACAGAGGAATGTACAAACACGCAGCATGGCAGCATCGCACCCCTCAACCAGCAAAACCAATCCCTAGTAATTAACCTCTCGGGTATGGATTTACCACAAGAACAGATCGAAATCCTTAACAAGGGTCTGGGTTTTGTTCCTACCCCCAGGCTTGACACTTTTAAACTGAAGAGTGAATTAGCTGAATTTTGCAGGACTTTAAAATTGAAGGCCTTCTTCTCCAATCATAATTCCAACATGGGGAGGACAGAACAGGGTGATACCAATTTGAGGAATAAATCCACTTTTAATCCACCAGCCTCCACCGTACATCCAGAACTACAGACATTTGAGCAGGCACTCCTAAACGGAGTAGACAAATTGCAATATAAAAAACCCTACCAAAACCTAAGTAAAAAAGAACGCTTGGCCCTGGAAGCACTAAAAACTAATGAGAAAATAGTGATCAAGCCAGCAGACAAGGGGGGTGGAACTGTTATCTTAAGCAAAGAAGGATATGACTCACAGTGCTTAGCTCTGTTATCTGATACAAGGTTCTATCTAAAGATAGACACAGACCCCACTGAGAGACTCAGGAACACCATTGCGATTATGGTCAATGAAGCCGAGACGAAAGGCTGGATCACACCGAAGGAGGCTGACTTTTTGATGGCGAAGGAACCTATTACCCCCTATTTTTATTCTTTGCCAAAAACTCATAAAAATAGAAGTCCACCGCCAGGACGCCCGATAGTTTCGGGCATCGGCTCAATATTGGAACCACTTTCCAAATTTGCCGATGAATTCTTGAAGCCTCTTGTCCAACAAACACCGGCATATCTAAAGGACACACGTGACCTTTTGGTACAAATAGATAAAAAACCTTTCAACCCGCAAACTATGCTTCTTGTGGGCCTAGATGTTGAAGCCCTCTTCACAAGTCTGCCTCAAAACGACACCATGCAAGTTTTAGAAGACGTCTTATTCTCTAAAAACTGGGAATTCAAAACACCAAGACATTTCATTCTTGAGTGCTGTAAGTTAGCACTGAAGGACAAACTTTTTCGCTTTTGGAGACGATATGTACCTTCAAATCCATGGAACATCCATGGGGAGCGCCTTCGCTCCCTCGGTGGCAGGGCTCTATGTCAGTCACTTTGAAGAACTCAACATAATCAATGTAGACAACATCTTCTCTTCCAGTATTTTATACTGGAAGAGATACATTGATGATATCATTATGATCTGGGACAACAAATTGGACCTACAGACTTTCATGAATTGGCTTAATAGCCTTGACCCATGGCTTAAATTTACACATACAGCCACCAGCTGCAACCTTGATTTCCTCGACATAACCATATTCGTAAAGGATAATGAGTTACACACAAAAACATACAGGAAACCCACGGCCAAGAACAGCATTCTGTCATATGAAAGCTTTCATCCCAAACCATTGAGGGACAACCTTCCCTATAGCCAGTTCCTTCGTTTGAAGAGGAACTGCAGTAACAACTCAGATTATAAACTACAAGCTAATGAATTATGTGAAAGACTGAGACAAAGAAACTACACAGAGAAAACAATAAAAATCTGCAAAAAAAGAGCTACTAACCAACCGAGAGAATGCCTCCTACAAACATTTGAGAAAGAAGCAATACCTGACCTAACCACCTGTGTGACAACATTCAGCCAGGCATCCTACGCAGTAAAGAAACTAGTTAATAGGAACTGGCATATCCTTCACACAGGACAATTCAATTGGCCCAGACCAAGGTTTGCCAATAGAAGATCTAAAAACATCAAGGATGTCTTGGTACATACTCGACCGCCACCAAAAAAACTACAAGTGAGCCTGCCCAGGGACATAACTATGTCACCAGTAACTGGACACTACCCGTGTGGGTCATGCGTAGCATGCAAAACTACAACTGCTACAAAAACATTACAGCTTTCTGACACCTTTTTGTGGCAACAACGTCAACACACGAATTGCAATTCGACCCATGTCATCTACACAGTGACTTGCCCCTGCGGAAAACGTTACATCGGGATGACATGCCGCAAAATAAAAACAAGGATTGGCGAACATCGCAGTAACATAAGATTAAAAAAGAATACCACAAAACTGTGTACCCATTTTGTGCAAGTAGGCCATTCCTGCGATGACATCCACTGGTCAGTAATTGAAATGCTAACCGATAAATCCCAGAGATGTGAAAGGACTTTATTCGAAAAAGAACAGAGGTGGGTGGAACGCCTCAGAACTCATGAAAATGGCCTTAATGATTCTATTCCGTGGCATCAATTTTCTAAATGATGGATCATCAATCCCATTGTACTGAATCTCTATACGATGTACCATCTACATTATAAGAGACTGCCCAGTTCAATAACAACACTCGCAAAATTCCCATATACCCTTGATGCAAGCTGCAAAGTTTTGTTTATGAAAGACAACCTACCTATCAACGCCAGAGAATCTATAACATTAGAGATTGCCGGTTTCATAACCCCACTCGCTGAATTACCATTTACCCTTGATGCGAGCAATAAAGTTTTGTTTACACAAAAAACAATCCATCTAGATACGCTCGCTAACACGTGAGCAGTAAGTGCCTGCCCCTTAAAAACGCCTGCCCGGCCGGATTAACTAACTTCCGGGGGCAGAGTCAGCACAAGACGTGAACACTAGCACACGCGGGTAATGGCGGAGTCGTGCAGCATTTCCTACTGAATCTCGGTAAGGTGACCAACAGAATATTGATTAAACTCGATATATCTTTTCAAACACAGCTCTGAGTCCTGAGGGCCCCCCGACGCAAGCAAGTACTCTCTGTTTACAAGGTACGCTAAAGCGCTGCGTTTAACATAACTTGCCCATTTTACCGAATTGGTTCCTTTGTAGTAGCTGCTTCCCCGCGCGCCCTTATAGCCTGCTTTCCTATAACATATCCTGCTTGACAAGAGGCCAGCGCGCACTTCTTTCAATTCACTCGTGTTGAAGGTGCCTACAACGTGTGTACATTTCCCTGTTCACAGCGCGATAAGCTCAAATCAGGTTCTAAAACCCTCCCGACTTCGGAAATGAATATTCCCGATTCTAGTAAAGAACGAATAATAATGTTATTCTACTGTGTACTAGCCTAAATTAGGATTGAGTATAAAAGAGTGTGTCTTCCTCGATGTTCTCTCCCCCTTTTTTCTTTTCAGAAAACGGAGGAGTCATAACCCTGCAAAGTATACAGGTTATAAACGCAATACTACACAAAAGGTGTGAGTAATTCGAAAAATGTATGTCTATTTTTACTGTTAGTCCTGACGAATGCTCTATAGACCCCTGTGGGCCGACAGAGCAGAAACATGTCGACGTTTGTGTGATAAATGTTTTTTCAACTACTATGATCTAGTTACTCGATCTATCTAGTAGTAATAGATCTTTTTTAACAACCTGAAAATCACACCATTTAATAAAATCACTTAGGGTGATTTTTCAGTTTTTTTAAATCCCCTTTTTTCCTTGGTTTAACTTTCTTTGACACACCCTTTTTTCCTGCTTCTCTGGACACTGCACTATATGCCAGAGGTGCCTCAGGTTGAGGCTGGCAACACCACTAACTTAGGGTAACCAATGATAACTGCCAACAACCCATATGCGGGGCGGATGAACCATATATACCGCAATATCCACATGTGCATAGGGTTTTTGAGGTTACCCTAAATTTACATAACCAATGGCTTAGTGTTACAAGTGTCTGTTTCCTTTTTGATAAACCTTGAACCTGAGGAGTTATTCCGATAAAAATCATCATTTTCAGAAGGTTTATGCTGCTTGCTGGTGGATTTCTTGTGCAGAATTGCAAATTTTGTAATTTCCCGAGTGCGAGATTGTTGCTGCCCGCCGCATCTACGTGTTCGCAATTGCGAACTACCGCGATACGTGATCACAGCGTACTCACGTTGACAAACTCTTGCTGTGCAAGGTGGCAAGCCGGGATGATGTAATCCTGCACCAAGATCCAAAATGGCGCAGCACACGCAAAATATCGAGAAAAACAACTCGGCAAACGCTGAATGACGGTAAGTGTGCCGCAATATTGTATCACCAAGCAAAAAAAAACACTGCGTGCAAATTTGCGGATTTTCGGCAAATTCGCGAGAGTTCACGGATTGCAAATTTACCTGAAATCCGCAAATTCCGCAAGCGAAACGGATTTTACGCCCATGCTTACTCAAAAACAACTCAGAGAGGCTGATTCCTCTTTCTATGTGTGCCGCAGAATGCGGAAGTTACAAGGAGAAATAAAGAGTTTTCCCCTTGTATGCCTCTTTGGGAAAACATATCTTTTTGATACAATTCTGGTAAATCTGGGAATGCATCAAAATCTGAGGGAGTTGCACGGGAACACCCATGCAGTGCCCATGAAAAGCCTACCCCAGACAGAGTAATGCAAACCAGCGATTAGCTCTGTATTGCTTTGCTCCAGTTTTATGGAGTCACTCACAGAGCTGAAATCTGACTTACAGATTTGCGTCATACATGTACCAAGTTGCTGGGCGCTACTGAAATCTGACTTACAAGTTTGCGCCATGAATGTATCAAGTTGGTGGGGGGAAACAAGGCAAGCCTCTCGTAAATATGCCCCATAGTTTGCGATTAGAATTACAATAGTATGAAAAAGAATATTTCCAGATGAGGGGCGGGGGGGGAGAATGAATTGCTTCCTGAATTATCTACCAGCCACAGCTACATGGTATTCATTGTGCAGCGTTTATTGTGCCATATATGATGGAAGTATGAGAAATGCATGGCAAATGTAATGTATTTCCACAGATGTACAATTTTAATAATATATATATTTTATTCAGGAGCTATGTGAAAATGTCAGCACTCTGGGCAAAATAGAAAAGGAACCGACTGAGTGCTCACCATGCACAGAAAAAAAGACATTTTCAGCTTTTTAGAGTAATTTCACACCACACTAGGTTATCCCTTAAGGCTGTTATCTTATAATTAATTATGAAGGCATCACATCTAGCAGTATTTGCATGAAATGAAAAATACCCATATACTCATTTGCTCCCTGAGCCAGTTTAAAATTGTACGAATTTCACTGACCTTGATTTTAAAGGGAGAAATGCACCGTCATGCGGTGGATATTAACAGGGAGCAATTAATCAAAAATCCTTAAGATTTAATTTCCATCCCCGGTTGTCTATATGTCCATTTTTAAATGATAACTTGCCAGACATGTTTGAATTTAAGAGATGACTCAACAGTGTCAAACAACAAAGAATGTAAAATACAAAGCATTCCACATAGTTTAAGAAATTCTGTAGTAAACAATCCTACCACAAAATTCATCAATGATATCTAAAGCAGAAAAACAGCCCATTAGCCTAGTCGAATTGGATATTGAGGGGCATATTATCAAGGGGGTTTATCTCCGCCTTTTTGGCTTTAAAAGCCAAGAAAGCGGAGATAAAATTATCTCCCTATTACCTAGCTGTCGCTAACACCAGTTAGCGACAGCTAGTAGGAGATAGCGACCATCTTGGGCCCCGCTTTGCATGACAGTGATATTTATCACTAATGACATGCAAAGTGGGCGTGCCAAGATGTTAGCGCCTATTATTATTGCCGCTAAACCAACATAGCGATAAATATAGCTAGTTGTTGGTAATATGCCCCTGAGACCCTTGTGTGACAATTATCATTGTGTTTAGGAATCAATGGAGTGCTGAAAAGTGGCTGCCTTAAAATTATCTTAGTGCCTTTGAAGAGCAGTCATTTGGGCCGCATTTGGATAGTGGGCACTCTCCTCTCCTTACTACGAGGTCTTCCACATAGGTAAGTTGCTTCAAGATTTAGGGGCAGGTTTACTAAGATTGTATACCGTTGTTTATGTCACAAAAGTGATCTTCTTTTTTGATTTGCTTTCCAGTGCTAAACTTGTTTTGCGCTGGAAATAACATGAAAGTAATGCAAAGCAGCTTTGCATTACTTTGCGCTGAGGGTGCATACCATGGGTGGTGCACGGGTGTTTCCATGCAACCACCACCCAAGATTTCTGATGGTAAATATAATTTGCTAAAAAAAGTAGACCGGGTTTAGCGTCAGAAAATAGCACGAGGTTGAAACACGTGCTATGAAGGAGAAAAGCTTTTTTCTCCTTTATTTTCCAACTACATATGTGTGCTGCACTGTACAGCACACATACAAAGTGGAAAAAAGTTTAAAATGGCCTAAAATACTATTTTCTACTGGAAGAGTAACCATCCAGTACAACACCTATGCTTGACTCACGGAGACATTTGTCTCGGTTGCGCACAGCAGCTGAATTCAGTGCCAGCACTGGGGAAAGTAAAGGAGAGTGTCATATTTCTGTAAATATAGCGCTCTCCTGCTCTCTTCTTCTCTCGCAGTGGGGCGCAGCATTTGCGGCTACTGCACTGCGCTGCATCAGATACTGGTAATTCTGGCCTGCAGTTTTGCAACATGTGGTGGGCAGGAACATGGTGTCTCCCAAAAAGCACTGGATACCCTGTGGTTGAGCTAGAGGCTTGGGTCAGCAGATCAAACTTAATACCTTACACGCAAACTGGATTTCGGGCAGGGATGGGCACCCTCACCAATATTTCAGCGGTTACTCTCATAGCCAATCAGTCATTTGCAAAATCTAGGCCCTTGTATGCCTGCTTTATCGACCTAAAAGCAGCTTTCGATAAAATTTCAAGAGCCAACTTATGGGCAAAAATGCAAGACTGAGGGTTCCGCCACGACTCCTGATGGCCATCATCAATCTATACTCACATACGTGGGTACAAATCAAGAAAGGAGATGGGTCCAGTTTAACCGGCAAAATTCCAACATCCAATGGGCTAAAACAGGGTTGCGTACTGGCACCCTGTCTATGTAACATTAACACTTCCGATCTCGATAAGCGCCTTAGGTTAATCCAAGCAGACCCTCCAAAATTGGGAACAAAAACGATCCCTTGTGTCCAATATGCCGATGACATCGTCCTGCTAGCACAAACTCCCATAGGCCTACAGAAACTGATCACAGAACTAGGAGACTAGGCCACCTCGAACCAACTCACGATTAACCATAAAAAAACAAAAGTTATGTGTTTCTCGAAATCTATTAAAACCCCGAAAAGTCAAACGTTTTCCTGGAATTTGGGTGAGCATCAATTGACAAGGGTTACGTGCTATAAATACCTGGGCTTCCAGCTAGATTGTAAGCTCAACTTCAAATCACACTTGGACCAAGGTCGCTTGAAAGCCAAACAACTGTTGTTTGCTTTTAAAACTCTAAGGAAAAAACTTATAGGATGCTCCACTGCCCACCTGCTTAAAGTGATTGCTGCAAAATGTTTACCTTCCATTTCATACGGCGCAGAAATTCTGATTACTAAAGATGCCACAGTCCTAAATACATATTTACAACAAGGGGTGGTGAGGGACAGAGTCTCTGAATTAAGCAGAAAGCTCTCACCCAGTCAAGAGATCAGGGCTAGATCCAACACCGTTTTTTAGCTCACTGCACCATCCCAGTTTCAGAACCTGGCTGTATGCAAATTAGTCTGTTCCTGTCCCAGTGCATGATGGGAACAGGGCAAACCAAACTACAAAAGCCAATTCTTACACTGGGAAGGAAACAAGCTCCCGGGGACCGGTTTCTGGCATTACAGCCGTCTTCGGCCCGGTTTGCTTAAATCCTGATGGTGCAATGAGCAAGGGTCTCACATCTGAGAATACCCTTCCACGCTTAAGGTGGACAAAAATATTTACAACAAGGGGTGGTGAGGGACAGAGTCTCTGAATTAAGCAGAAAGCTCTCACCCAGTCAAGAGATCAGGGCTAGATCCAACACCGTTTTTTAGCTCACTGCACCATACCAGTTTCAGAACCTGGCTGTATGCAAATTAGTCTGTTCCTGTCCCAGTGCATGATGGGAACAGGGCAAACCAAACTACAAAAGCCAATTCTTACACTGGGAAGGAAACAAGCTCCCGGGGACCGGTTTCTGGCATTTCAGCCGTATTCGGCCCGGTTTGCTTGAATCCTGATGGTGCAATGAGCAAGGGTCTCACATCTGAGAATACCCTTCCACGCTTAGGGTGGACAAAAATATTTACAACAAGGGGTGGTGAGGGACAGAGTCTCTGAATTAAGCAGAAAGCTCTCACCCAGTCAAGAGATCAGGGCTAGATCCAACACCGTTTTTTAGCTCACTGCACCATCCCAGTTTCAGAACCTGGCTGTATGCAAATTAGTCTGTTCCTGTCCCAGTGCATGCTGGGAACAGGGCAAACCAAACTACAAAAGCCAATTCTTACACTGGGAAGGAAACAAGCTCCCGGGGACCGGTTTCTGGCATTACAGCCGTCTTCGGCCCGGTTTGCTTGAATCCTGATGGTGCAATGAGCAAGGGTCTCACATCTGAGAATACCCTTCCACGCTTAGGGTGGACAAAAATATTTACAACAAGGGGTGGTGAGGGACAGAGTCTCTGAATTAAGCAGAAAGCTCTCACCCAGTCAAGAGATCAGGGCTAGATCCAACACCGTTTTTTAGCTCACTGCACCATCCCAGTTTCAGAACCTGGCTGTATGCAAATTAGTCTGTTCCTGTCCCAGTGCATGATGGGAACAGGGCAAGCCAAACTACAAAAGCCAATTCTTACACTGGGAAGGAAACAAGCTCCCGGGGACCGGTTTCTGGCATTACAGCCGTCTTCGGCCCGGTTTGCTTGAATCCTGATGGTGCAATGAGCAAGGGTCTCACATCTGAGAATACCCTTCCACGCTTAGGGTGGACAAAAATATTTACAACAAGGGGTGGTGAGGGACAGAGTCTCTGAATTAAGCAGAAAGCTCTCACCCAGTCAAGAGATCAGGGCTAGATCCAACACCGTTTTTTAGCTCACTGCACCATCCCAGTTTCAGAACCTGGCTGTATGCAAATTAGTATGTTCCTGTCCCAGTGCATGATGGGAACAGGGCAAACCAAACTACAAAAGCCAATTCTTACACTGGGAAGGAAACAAGCTCCCGGGGACCGGTTTCTGGCATTACAGCCGTCTTCGGCCCGGTTTGCTTGAATCCTGATGGTGCAATGAGCAAGGGTCTCACATCTGAGAATACCCTTCCACGCTTAGGGTGGACAAAAATATTTACAACAAGGGGTGGTGAGGGACAGAGTCTCTGAATTAAGCAGAAAGCTCTCACCCAGTCAAGAGATCAGGGCTAGATCCAACACCGTTTTTTAGCTCACTGCACCATCCCAGTTTCAGAACCTGGCTGTATGCAAATTAGTCTGTTCCTGTCCCAGTGCATGATGGGAACAGGGCAAACCAAACTACAAAAGCCAATTCTTACACTGGGAAGGAAACAAGCTCCCGGGGACCGGTTTCTGGCATTACAGCCGTCTTCGGCCCGGTTTGCTTGAATCCTGATGGTGCAATGAGCAAGGGTCTCACATCTGAGAATACCCTTCCACGCTTAGGGTGGACAAAAATATTTACAACAAGGGGTGGTGAGGGACAGAGTCTCTGAATTAAGCAGAAAGCTCTCACCCAGTCAAGAGATCAGGGCTAGATCCAACACCGTTTTTTAGCTCACTGCACCATCCCAGTTTCAGAACCTGGCTGTATGCAAATTAGTCTGTTCCTGTCCCAGTGCATGATGGGAACAGGGCAAACCAAACTACAAAAGCCTATTCTTACACTGGGAAGGAAACAAGCTCCCGGGGACCGGTTTCTGGCATTACAGCCGTCTTCGGCCCGGTTTGCTTGAATCCTGATGGTGCAATGAGCAAGGGTCTCACATCTGAGAATACCCTTCCACGCTTAGGGTGGACAAAAATATTTACAACAAGGGGTGGTGAGGGACAGAGTCTCTGAATTAAGCAGAAAGCTCTCACCCAGTCAAGAGATCAGGGCTAGATCCAACACCGTTTTTTAGCTCACTGCACCATCCCAGTTTCAGAACCTGGCTGTATGCAAATTAGTCTGTTCCTGTCCCAGTGCATGATGGGAACAGGGCAAACCAAACTACAAAAGCCAATTCTTACACTGGGAAGGAAACAAGCTCCCGGGGACCGGTTTCTGGCATTACAGCCGTCTTCGGCCCGGTTTGCTTGAATCCTGATGGTGCAATGAGCAAGGGTCTCACATCTGAGAATACCCTTCCACGCCTAGGGTGGACAAAAATATTTACAACAAGGGGTGGTGAGGGACAGAGTCTCTGAATTAAGCAGAAAGCTCTCACCCAGTCAAGAGATCAGGGCTAGATCCAACACCGTTTTTTAGCTCACTGCACCATCCCAGTTTCATAACCTGGCTGTATGCAAATTAGTCTGTTCCTGTCCCAGTGCATGATGGGAACAGGGCAAACCAAACTACAAAAGCCAATTCTTACACTGGGAAGGAAACAAGCTCCCGGGGACCGGTTTCTGGCATTACAGCCGTCTTCGGCCCGGTTTGCTTGAATCCTGATGGTGCAATGAGCAAGGGTCTCACATCTGAGAATACCCTTCCACGCTTAGGGTGGACAAAAATATTTACAACAAGGGGTGGTGAGGGACAGAGTCTCTGAATTAAGCAGGGCCGAAGACGGCTGAAATGCCAGAAACCGGTCCCCGGTAGCTTGTCTCCTTTCTGGTGAAGAATTGGCTTGGTAGTTTAGTCTGCCCTGTTCCCATGATGCACTGGGCCAGGGACAGACTGATTTGCATATAGCCAGGTTCTGAGCTGGGATGGGGCAGTGAGATAAATAACGGTGATGGATCAAGCCCTGATCTTTGGACTGGGTAAGAGTGGTCTGCTTAATTCAGACACTCTGTTCATTACCACCCCCTTTTCAGAATCGTTTTTGGCCACTATAGGTGTGGCAGGGTATACTCAGACATGAGTCCCTTTCTCACTGCTCCATCAGGATTCAAGCAAGCCGGGCCGAAGACGGCTGAAATGCCAGAAACTGGTCCCCGGTAGCTTGTCTCCTTTCTGGTGAAGTATTGGCTTGGTAGTTTAGTCTGCCCTGTTCCCATGATGCACTGGGCCAGGGACAGACTGATTTGCATATAGCCAGGTTCTGAGCTGGGATGGGGCAGTGAGATAAATAACGGTGATGGATCAAGCCCTGATCTTTGGACTGGGTAAGAGTGGTCTGCTTAATTCAGACACTCTGTTCATTACCACCCCCTTTTCTGAATCGTTTTTGGCCACTATAGGTGTGGCAGGGTATACTCAGACATGAGTCCCTTTCTCACTGCTCCATCAGGATTCAAGCAAGCCGGGCCGAAGACGGCTGAAATGCCAGAAACCGGTCCCCGGTAGCTTGTATCCTTTCTGGTGAAGAATTGGCTTGGTCGTTTAGTCTGCCCTGTTCCCATGATGCACTGGGCCAGGGACAGACTGATTTGCATATAGCCAGGTTCTGAGCTGGGATGGGGCAGTGAGATAAATAACGGTGATGGATCAAGCCCTGATCTTTGGACTGGGTAAGAGTGGTCTGCTTAATTCAGACACTCTGTTCATTACCACCCCCTTTTCTGAACAGTCCTAAATACAGCACAATCTATACTATTTAAGAGACTGTTCTTAATTCCGCTATACACCTCACAGGCACAAATCCGCCTAGAATATGGTCTAAAAAATCAGATTATGGCCAGACAAGGCGCCCTAGTAAAATACTACTGGAGGATGAGGGCGGCAGAAGGTAACACCCTAGCCCACTATTGTTGGGTCGGGATTGAAAACCAAAAGAGCCTAGCTAACTCAACTACAGCAGCCCTGAAAGAATCCCTGTCGGCATTACAGTTAGAGGATGCGTGGCTCACCCTCACAACGTACTCCGGATTTAAAATCGTAGTCAATAACGCTATCAAATGGACCTCTTTATTAACTGATAAAACGTCCTTCGCAAAAAAACATCATGCCTGGGCTGTGATAAAGGATTACGAGAGGCTGAAGCCGCAACAATACCTTTTGGAACAATTCTACCATCAGAAAAAACATATCTGACTTTGATATGCATGGGGTCTTTCCCCTCAAAGGATTTGACCCCAAAATGGAAACAAATATGGCCATCCAAGGAGTGTCGTCTCTGTGGTCAAGGGGAAGGGTCACTACTTTTTTTTCTATGTACTTGCTCTTTTTTTATTGGAAGCCTGATAATCTATTCTCCGGGAGGCTCTAAGGAAGGAACAAACAAGAACATATAGAGCAGTGGTCATTAAATGACTCGGAGGGTCGTCAATTCCTCTGTCCTGTAGAGCCATAATACTATGGAAAATCGCAGCAAAATAACTGGCAAAATGCGACCCTGCCAAGCAGCCAACTAATTAGCAGATTTCTCGGAAATGCATTGTTATATTCGTCATTATTTTTAAAATAAGTATCTCCTTATTCTGACATCAACTTTAAGTCTTTTTAGGTTTTTAAAAATGTATATTCCAAAGCACTGCGTGTTATGATGGTTGTCCATCCTTTTATGATATTTTTAATGAATCAAATAAAAGTATATTTTGACTGACTTACTGACTGTCGGCCCAGTTAGCATAAATGCCTGGTTCTGGGATAAGAGCTTGCATAGCTCTGCTATCAGCAAAGTTGCAGCTATCAACAGTGCAGCAGGTGCAGTGGCACCTGAGACCAGAGGCCCAAGCTGCCTTTTGTGCTTTAATTTTGCATGTATTTGCTACCAAAGTAAGGGACGTAAGGCCCATTTTCCTTGGTTACATTGGGGCCCATTGCTATCTCACTGGCAGTCGGAAACGCTTTCTAAAAAGTACATCTGCTGCAGGACTTCTGTCCTCTGAAAAAAGTTTTCCTATTTGCCATCATGTTAGCCATGAAAAAGATTGTGGTCGTACACAGAAAAAACCCAGCAAATATCCCACTTTGGGAATTTCTTTCTTTTAGATGAAATAGCATGGAATGGCAATTGCTTTTTTGCTGAAAGTGTCTTCATAGCTTTCGTGGTCAGAAGGGCTACCTTTTATTATACTCCCTGCCAGACAGGTGGGGGGCTTTAAGTAGGATGGACTGGGCTTCAATCAATCAATCAGTAGATCTGTGGAGCGCTTCTTGTCACCCATGAGGTTATCTAGGCTCTGGCGGGGTCCAGTTGATTGGCCGATGTTGGAAAGTCACCATGTGAAAATATACACATGCATTAGGGTACACTATGTGTAGGGTACAACTATTACTGACTTGACCTTCCCTCTAGGTCCCTAGCAGATAATAGGGCAGATTGAATAAAAGTACCTTTAGGTCCCAAGTACATAATAGGGCATGGCAGTTTAGGACAGCAGACTTTTATTTCGCTTGCATGTTTGCACTGCTGAGAGCCTAGGGTCATTTTAAAAACAGCCCTGTGTTGCAGCAATGCTTATGAATTCAATTGTGCCCAAACTATACTTTGGTGATAGGGTCACTTAAACAGTGATAAACGTCAATGTTTTTGAGTTTCTTGAACCCTCCCGGTCTCCCCTAAGTGTGCCAGTGGTGGGGGTTCATGCCATTATAAAGAGGTCCTGCGGCTAGAGAAATTGTACATTTGACTTGCCCCATTGTAGTAAAGCATCTCCCAAAATAGACTTAGATGCTAGGAGCACTTTTGGAGCACTTTTGGAGTGCGAATCTACACTGTTTTTGCATGTCCAGGACCCATACAGTCTCCCCTAGGCATTGCAGAGGTGAGGGGCATGTAAGTATAAGCAGTGCCTGTATAAAATATGATGTATATGCCCTGTTGACATGCCCTGCCATAGTTTAGGAACACATAACTATTACTAGGAATTAAATAAAATTCCATTCCCTGATAGGTCACAGTTAACAGGCTGCTATGTTGAGGTGATCAGTGGCTCGCCCAGTAAGAGGACATGTCGTTTTTAGATATCACAATTGCGTTGGGGAAATTTTTGAAAGCAATAAGAGAAGCTGTAAAGGAGACAACCAAGGAAGTTGGGAAATTTTAAGATATTAAGATTTAAAAAAATGGAAAATATCAATTTAGTGCTTTTATGGTTTTAAATGTGTACTGAGTGTTAAAATGAACTATGATGAAAAATTTCTATTGCTAAGTGGATCCATGGTCTTGTGTATGGTTTATAGACTATTGTCTAAATAAACTTTGATTTTACTACTACTAGTACAGTAAGAGGTTATGTGGTGGAGAGAGCTCTGCTTCAAAGGTAAGCCAGAGCAGGAGGGAAGGGTCACAGAGCGTGAAGCTTAAAAAGGGGGATAGGACAGGCAGGAAATTACTGGTCCATCTACCCACCAGCACCTCTGACCCAGACAGGTGGCAGGCTTGAGACATGCATTTGCAGATGGTAGGGGAAGGAGAGATATGGAAATGAGTCATGCTGGATGCTAGTTTAACTAGTTCTTGCGCCTCTACGGAGATTTCAGCCATACAGAAGTTTGGAGGAATAGTGATTTCTGGCAGAAGATTATCTCACACTTTGGAGGAAGAAGTCATGCTCTGTGGTGTTGCCTTGCACCTCATTGGACAGAAGTGCTCTCCTGCTTTACCCCCGAGAACACTGAATAAATATGTGAGAGGGGCATAGCCTCTCAGATATTCTGCTTGAATCTAAGAGAAGAAGGCTTTCCAAGCTGGAAACTTGATTTGCAACACCAGGCCCAGCTTTCTGACTGACTGACTGTGCCAGCTGCATTTTCTGCAACTACAGACTTTTGGATGCATCTTGCTTCAAGAGGAATACAGAGTGGACTCCCTGCAAGCTACAAGTTGACAGAGCTTACCTGACCATAACCACCAAGAATCAGATGCCTGGAGTGTGTACAGTGAATTTGTAATGGTGTTATCCAGGTGCATTGTGGGAATTGTTGTCATAACCTTTCAAGGATCATCTTGGAGATTTCCAGACCCTTGGATTGTGGTTTGGACACTGTGAATCCTCAAGAGGAACTCCAGGAAGAAGTTTAAGAAGTTTGGAGCAACGTTAGTAAAAAGATCCATAAGGAGACAGACTCAAACGTGCGAGCTAAATCAGCCACTTGAAGGCGTGAGCTGGCCTGTGTGCTGCTGGTATGCCCTGCTGATAAGCTCAGGAGGTCCAACTTCCAGCGTTTGACTGGGAAGCAAGCCAACGAACCCTCACCAAATCCGGCACATTGATGAACATCAAGGTAGAATCTTGATTGAGGCCGACCACGAAGGTTGTACGAGAAGGGCCCCATCGTGTTCAGCCTGAAACTTTGACTTTGTCCCGATCAAACGCGACCAGATGTCCCAAGTTTGAGCTATAGGTTTCTAAGTGCTATGTAAAGATATATCTTAAAAAATGCAGATCTCCAGTTCCCTACATTGGATTTTTGTCATTTTAGTGTCATTCTAAAGATAAACATACTTCCTATTTTTTATAAATTTGAGTGGGATTTGTATTGTGTGGTGTGTCTAAATTATTTACTGAATTTGTGTTTTTAAACACTTTACATACCTGTGTGCTAAGTTAAGCCTGCCTGCTTGCAGCCAAGCTACCAAGGGTTGAGCATGGCAATAATTTATTGAGACGTAAACTGAGCCCCAGACAGTGTTAGTGGCCGTATTGCAAATGATAGATCCATATTTACCACTATTATTAACCCACTTTCCAACAGCCCAATAGCCAGGTCTTCAGGGGTGTTCTGTATCCTGGAAGAGATTGGTAGGACCGGAGATGAAAGGGTGGCTTGCTCCATGTCGTCATTGTTACGTAGGAGAAGGAGAAACCTCCGCATTTGCTACATCAGATGCGGGGGCAAGGATTAAGCGCCAGGATGCCCTTTGGGTGACAGGATCGCGCTCTATAAGTACACCTACATACATACATGCATTAGACAATGGGATACGTATTGGAGGGAGACACACTCTGGCAATTGCTTTTTGATGTTTCCTTGTACCACTTTAGAATTTTGCTGCTATCAGCCGAGGGCTTTTAATGCTGTATGTTTAACTGTTTTAACTGTTTAAAGAGGGAACGGGGATGGACTTTTACATGTTTGTTTTGCCTGACCGTTTCTTTTTGCTATTTGCTTGAAGGGGTTTAACATTTGAAATTTAGAATTTTAACTGTTTTAATTGTTGAAAAACAGGAACTTAGACTGCATCTTTGTTTGATCAAGCCTCATAGCACTTTTCAGCGCCACTTCCGGATTACCAATTGTTTTAACTAGAACCAACATTTTTAAGTCAGCTGTCTAGTTCTCTGCCTGCTTAGGGCGCCCCATACAAAAGCCTCTCTGGGATGCATACACCAAAGGCAAGGCCGTCGGTGCCCGTCCACGGCCAATGGCTAACAGAGCCATTAGGCCAGAACTCCTACCTGTTTTTAACTGTGCAGCTTGCTTACACTAAAAGTGAGTTGAAAGTATTCAATAAATAACGTTGCATTAACTGCCTGCATTCTATGACACCGAGGACGCTACCCACCACCTGCAAACTTTGTAAGACCATCAAACGACTTCAAGACCTGGATGGCAGAAGCAAGGAACCAACACTACCTATTCCCAAAGCTAATAATTTTACCATGTTACAGATTAATTGCAGGTCACTCTCTAAACATAGTACTGAGAGTTTTACTCTCCTTGAGGATACAACCCTGGATACCTTCATTTTCACCGAAACATGGCTAAACAAAAACTTTGCTCCAGATATTGTCCCTTCCCTAGGGGTTATCTATTACCAGACTTGATAGGAAAGGTAGAAGACGTTGGTGGACTCGCCATTATTTTCAAAAACAAGTACAAATGTACCTGCACCCCGATTGATATCAGAGCTAGTGTAAGCCTCCTATTTTCCCCTGAGTTATCACCAACCTTCGCATTCTTGGGGATCCATATTTACAATCACCCTGGTTTGCCAGCTTAATTTGCACTAGTATCTGCCTGAAATATGGCTGTAACTAGCCTAGAGAAGGCCAAATTCACCTTGCAGGAGGACCACAAATAACACTTTGAGGATTATAAAGACATAATCCCAATTAGACTAAGATTTTACAGCACTACAGTTCAAATCAATCACTAGAGCTGCGACACACTGTCAGGGACATCTATTAGATTCAATATGTTCTAACATTTTGCAATTAGCCACAGAAGAGGCACTTCCTGTCTTATGGTCTGATAATTTTAGCATTCTCTTCTGGCCTAATCTCCTCACACCAAACGTGAAAGAGACTCACCTGCCAATGACCATAGGATTATGGAAAAAACTTGATATGAGCAATGGCACAAAGTCCTGAGAGAATCCACTCTGGTCTTGGAGGAAATATGTCCAAAATGTATACAGAATTTGAGAGATGAATAACTTAGTCACTTGATCCTTTCATCCCTTATAAATCCCTGAAACTAATGTATAATGGCAAAGAGGCTCCGTGGTATACTCCAGAGTTGGTGGAGCTTAGGAAAGAGTCAAAGAAAAAGGAAAGAATTTAAAAAAAATTGTATGACCTGGGTAACAAAATAATCTACACACAAACCATAAAAAATAGCAACATGCCATAAAATAGGTCAGAGTTTCCTATTTTAGTACAAAAATTGATAATGCCAGCAAATTATCTAGGGAATTATACAAATTTGTTAACACCCTCTCGACAACTGCTACTGTCTGGCATTTCCCCTGCCCTCCATTGAGTGATGCAACATGTTTGCCTCTGCTTTTAATAATGAAGTAAAGAATCTACTTGATTCCTTCCCCAGATGCACATCACCTTGTCCAACTCACCTTGAAGAACCAATGATGACAGCCCGGCTGACCTTCTTTCCTTCTCTACATTTAGATGACATCAGATCCATCCTAGTCTCCATAAAATCTAGTTCCCGAACAGCCCCAGCTCCAACTGATATCCTATTTAAGCAGGCGACATTATTTTACAAATGTTAATGAATATTTTAAATAATTCACTGACCTCTAGCATTGTTCCCCCTGCATGGAAACATGAGTTAGTCAAATTGCTGATTGAGTAGGTGCATGTAGACCCTCTGGTAGTTGAGAATTTCAGAGAAACATGTTAAACATCTCCCTAACTTTTTAGAAATCAGTCCATCCTTCTTCCCAGGATGTAGGCTGAGAAGCAGCAATGAGATCGAATTGTTAGTGGTTACTGAAGAGCACCCAGCTATCCCTGATCAAGGAAGCACATCAGCCATGATCATGCTGGATCTCAGTTGTGCTTTCGATACTGTCTCTCACTATATTCTGGCCGAAAGAATAAAAAATGCTGACATTTCTGGGTCAGTCCTCAAATGGCTCAAGGCTTTTCTGAATGACAGAAGCTTTCAGGCCTTTGACGATCCTTGTCTTTCAGCAACCTATTCCACCAGATGTGGAGTTACACTGGGCTCTTCTTTAAGACCAACTCTCTTTAATGTCTATGTCCTCCGGCTGGCAAGTATAGTACAGGTCCAGGCCTTGGATCTTGAATTTTATGCTGACGGTACTCAAATCAAATCAAATCAACTTTATTCAGCTTATGTATTAAAAACCATGAAAGTCCAAAGCACAATAGGTTAAAAGCTCCTGTACAGATTAAATCATGATAAAATACATTCTCAAAAGAGGACCATGTAACTAGGTTAACAAAAGACACATTATCTCGCCGACAGCATACATGAAATATTAATCACAGTTTGATTGAAGCCTGATTGGGACCTTTAAAAAGCTAAGAACATGACATAAAGTGGACCAGAATAGCATAACTAAAAAGATAAAAGCGGGGCGCGCTTGCATAAAATTAGCTTGTTTTGAAACACGTACTATAAAAAATTTCCTTGGCACCTCGTAAAAGTTTCAAAACATGAAAAATTGGGTCATATCCTGTTGGGATTTACCATTGCAACTACATAGTGACAGGGACTCACCTTTAGAAAATGAAAGAAATCGAAACGAAGTCTAGCTAATAAAAAACAATCATACATGTTACGGAGCCCTAAGAGATATGGCTCTGTTGTGTGTACGGTTTTAAGGATCACATATTTGCGGTCACTGAGCTTCATTAACACGTACTCCTCCCTATTCACCAACCTCTGCCTGAAGAAGGTCTAATTGGCCCATGGAAGATCATTTCTTATAAGGGTGTCCGGATTACTATACAGGTCTAACCTTCCCAGGGTTCTGTATTCCTCCCGGATATATTTTAACCAGGGAATATGATGAGCATTGTCCAAAGCCATGTAATCCCTAAGGATCTCTCGGTCTAGGGCAGATCCCTGTTCGTCCAGACCTTGAGCCAGTAAGAAAGGGGGCAAAACGCCAACATATCAGTCACATAAGGCATAACCAATTCCTCAAGGACCATAAAAGATGGGGTTACCTGTGGAACAATTAGGAAGCGTCTCCTAGACCCATGTTTTACTCTTTGCAATTCCTCATGTGAGGTGTAGCCCCAAAATTCGCTTCCATAAGAGATCGTCACCTGAGTTAGACATTTAGCCATATAAATTCCCAAAAGTGCCCGCACAGGTTTACTACCTAACCGTGAGGCAAAGTTAAAGATTGCTGTATTACTTCTTAAAAAATCTCATAACTACTTCCTGTCAACACGGTTGAAGGCGGATGATAAATCCATGAACGCCAAATACATTCTTGCTGATCAGGCAATAGAATATTTACAGACCATCATATATGGATTCAAACATTGATCTACTGTCATTCTCCCTGGGGCGAAAACCAAATTGTATATCAGACAGGATGTTGTTATTGTTTGCACAGCTTGACAGCCTATCCAACAGGATGCGTCCCACCACCTTTACTGGAGAATTGAGCAGCGATAGGGGCCTTTAACAGATGGTACTGTCCCTATTTCCCTTTTTAAACACAGGGGCTATTGTAGATAACGCCCATGAATTAGGTGGAGCATTCCTGATTGCTGCATTGATGACAGTAGTAAGTATCTGGGGGGATTCCATCAGGGCCTTGGGCCTTATTCCTTGATAGGCCTAGAATACCTTTATTTACTTCCTCTGCTGTGATGACCTTAGCTGACCTCTCTCCACCACTGGGACTATTAATTTACGATGTGCTGATAAACATTTCCTGAAAATGGATCACCCATTCCTCTTCCGTAATATGAACATCAAGGTGAAGATCCCTAGATCTGGACCCCAAGGCCTCTCTCAAATTCCTTACCGCAAGGTAGCAGTTGTGTTCAAACCCTCTCATGTCGTGACATGTCGAGTTCACTATCGGTGCCTTCAACAGGTCTCTGATGGCTAACGAGATGGCCGAAAAGGCTTCTATTACCGCCCGCCTCTTCCTGTCCAGAGGTACAGATGTTAAATTCCCTTGAACAGGTTGCATAAGAGGTTCATAGAAGAAGTCTGGGGTTATCTGATCCCACCTCATCCTTCTGCCTTGATCTACTGCCCGTAGATTCCCCCTGGAGGCTATCAAATGCAGTTTGCCAAGGCTTGGCCATGCAGACAGCATACAAAGTGGATTATGATTACTGAAGATACTATCTTCAAAGATAAAATCTGAAACACAATGGTACAAAGGGTTTGAGACAAAAATAAAATCGATGAATGTTGCACTTCCCTTTTCTTTAAATATGAAATTAAGAAATTTTCCACCTTTGGCTAGCCGGCCCATTGTCAGGGTTAAGTTAAACTTGTCTACCAGGGTGTTAAGCAGATCTCCTTGAAATGTGTGTTCACTATGCATGTCCAAAGAACGTGGGCAACCTGTTTCAGTTATAGTTCCTACTGATGGGTCGCCACACAAGTGAATGTTATAGTCCCCTGCAATCATTTGATAACCATTGTGGGAGGCCTCAGATGTCCTTAAAAAGGAACCTACTCTAGATATATTACTACCATCTGAATCAGAAGCCAGAGAGTTATAAAAGTTCAACGGCAACAGGTTGGCAGATCGCTGACAAAACGATAAAGCCTGCAGTTATGGGTTATCAGTAACTACCACTCTCAACCTGCAAGATACTGCCAGAGAATGAATAACCACCCCCCCCTCTTACATCTTCCCGAATAAGAAGGAGTTGCTGGTACACTAAATGACTTAAAAACATACAGAAAAAAATTATTAGCAATCGTCCATGTCTCCTGTAGGCAGCTCACATGAAATCCTTTTATGCAGGCAATCCAGCTAGAATCAGCGAACTTGCTTGCAAGTCCCGCTATATTCCAAGAAATAAATTTGCAAGCGTCGCCTACCCCTTGAGCTGTTGATAAGGAGCCCGATACCCTGTTAAGAGTTTGTACAGGCTCTGTTGGTTAAATACCCGGAAGTCAATCACATGGGTCCATTGATTCCAAAGGGGTAAAGGAATTATGAAGAGTTAGATCAAAAGCTTGGTTCCATTGAGCCTGCCTGGGGTGACTGTGTTTGGCCAAGAACCTCCAGGTGCCTGCCAAGTTTATCCTCAATGTTCTACTAGGGTATATATGTAGAAGTACCACAAAGGCAGAGCCACAATGGAATAGCCAACCCCATCTGAATTAGGCTGAGTGGCTGTGTGTAGAATTCTTTCCACCAAATGGGGTCTATTAAAATAATATTGACACAGTCTCCACTCAGAGCTTTTGTAGACCGTGACCCAAAAACTCTACGCACCATGATGATACAATTTTCCAACCTTAGGCCAAGAGATAAAATGCAGTTCAGCCAATGCAGAACATTGTTCATCAATTGCTCAAAGTTTTCTACTACCCCGTCAGAGAGCACAGGAACATTACCAAGCACTATAACATAAGGTGCAGAATTTGGGGGGAGGTGTTTAGTGGGTAACTTCTGCCTCCTGCTCACTTACATTAGATCTACGGGGTTAGCCTCTAGCGCAGATTACCCGCTTCTCTCTGGCCCCCCTTCTAATGACCTAGCAGGACCAACTATGGGGTGCTGGGATGGGCGCGATGAGTTTGAAACAACAGTGCTGCCTGTTGCCTCCACCTCCTGTGGAATTCCATTCACCACTAGCTGGAAAGGGGTCAGGGGGATAACGCTACTACGTGCAAAACTAGGTGTTGACTTATCTTTGTCCTTGATCACAAATAAGGCTAAACGCCTGTCGATTTCTAGCAATGTTTAGAGATTCAACTTGTCCGGCTGAAGTTAGGTTGCGAAGATTCAACAATTCCTGCTCCAAGGTTTCTAGATGCAACCTAATAGGATCTAATTTGCAGTCTATATTAGTCATCCAACCTGCCATCATGGCCTCCATGTCTACTTTAGTCAGTGGTTGTAGTTTACTAGTACATGTACCTGGCCCCTCTGCCCTTGAGTGTTTTGGTTTTGCCCCTGTCGGTAAACCTTTCCTCTTTATTCCCAGCCCTGTCCTTGTCCTCACTCCCTCTTGTTGGCCTGAGCACCCATGAGCCCCTGAGCCCCGTTTAAAACAGATGGAACATTTACCGACTCTAGAATACCGAATTTTACCGATTCGGTATTCTAGATTCGGTAAATGAGATGTAGTTAAAAATTCGGTAATTTTTACCGAATCGGTAGGATTTGTTATTTACTGATTCGGTAATTACCGAATCGGTATTTGACATTGAGTCCTATGGGCCTTGAAGCCCATAGGAATCAATAGCAAATACCGATTCAGTAATTACCGAATCGGTAAAAAAAAAAAAAATTGCCAAGGGGGACAGGGTGTCACTTTGACACCCTGTTACACCCCTGTTTCTGGCTTGTGTGCCATATGGCATGTACGCGTGTCACATGGCACAGGTGTACATGCACAGATGTGCATGTACACATGAATTCGTTATTTACCACTGTAATGGCTGGATTTCCTGTCTAGATGGGATCAGCCCCCAGGGGCCCCTGTGACCCAGCCAAAACGTACTCACCTTCCCTTCTTAGATCGTATTCACAATAAGTACCTATACAGATAAATATACAGATTGCACCTAAGAATGGGGAATGACAATATACATATATGGGGTTTTTTACAATATCTTATTCACATCAGTTGGCCTCGCGGTCGCCCCGACCCAGACCGTTCTACCCTAGGGCAGATCTGACACACAATCCGGCGTGTCTACACACGGGCCTGCAGAACCCAATGCTCCCTTTTCCAAGCGTTCGCGATCCTGCGAAACATCCACGCCAGTATCCCTCCTGGCGCTCTCATTTATCTTATACCACAATCCGGTGGCTTTACACGATAGTATCCTCCCTATCGTTCTCATTAACGCCGCATATCAACGACGACCACATTCCTATGAAACGTTATTGGGATGATATCTCAGCAATCTACTTAGGATAAAACTAAAGTAATAACTTTGGATATGGATTCAGATTATATAATGTACTTTGTGCTCACGACATCAAAGGTCCACTCACTCCCTACTTATTTAGTTACCATTTGTCTGATCGGGATTTCTCATCCGTTCGTCTAAGTAGTGCCTAACTAGGAGTGCCATTTACCAAGATCAAACACAAGCACCAGGTACACGATAATTCTATATGAATTAGGGTATTTATTGACAATAAACATAAATCACATTACTATGCAGCATTACATTTGCAAAGAGAATAAAAGATAAAGATTAGAGTGCACGCACTATAAGAGTCGGTCGGACATCACCTGGTTAATGGGAAATCGGGACTCGGCAGTCATCTAGGCTCCTGTCTCGTCTCTGGGTCCTGGCTCGCCTTGCAGTCACCCTCAGCCGTCACAAGTACACGTCTGCACAGTTAGGCTCAAACTCGTCTGCTCTCCCTCAGGACCTCGGAACCTTGCTGTTAATTAGCTACCGTCTCTCTCTCTCTCTCTGCATTAGTGCGCTCCGCGCCACTTCTCGTTCAGTCTGTTTTCAGAGAGTCTCGGTCTTAAATCTTTCTCCGACTTCAAAGATGGCGACTTGTCCACCATGAAAGTGAATAATAGCAGAGATGCTAACGGCTAGATGCCGCCTACGGACTGACTGACTGAAAGACTAACACCTTCGCTAATATCAAAGCCCGTTCCTTCATGGAAATTCACGGCCAGTAACCTGCCGCCCACCAAATTCTTGTACCTCCCCGTACCAAGGACACTTTCCCAGCCGGCCGGCCTGAAGTTGTGTCTTCGGAGTGGAGAAAAATACATTCCTTCGATAAGGGTCAGCCTGAACCGGTTCTCTCCAAGCGAACAACAGCTTGAAACTAAAACATTACATTTCACCTAGAAAGCCTTCTCGAGCTACCGGGCAGAAAGCAAAATGGAGTCTGTCTCGTTTAAGGCCTACGGAGCCCATAATATGCATAGCTCCATGAGAAACAGATCGGCATGTTAGCAAATGAGTAAATCATGACTAATACTTATATATCTAACCCCTCACTTAACTTCATAAGCCTTACTCTAAGGGAAATGGCACGAAAATGCCCTTATATCTGTAAGACAGGGTCCCTGTCTATCGGCCTAATCCCTATGCTACGAGGGTGATAGGCTGGAGTCACTCTCCATCATTCTCCTTCTCCAGGGAGCTGGCAAAGACAGCCATAACATTACACCCCTTGACTCCAGTCTATTAACCAGCAACTAAATGGAACTAACGTCAGTAGATGAATAATATGAAACAAAACTAACTGATCTACGATTCTTCGTAAGTCTAAAAAATTGTAGCAGGGAAGGGATACACTGAATAAAGCAACAAATCGCTATAAGGATGCAGACAATAATAATAACCCCTCCCAAAATTTGTCGTAAAAATTGCATGTCAGGGAGCCAATTAAAAAGCCAGTCAAAGAAACCCTGATCTATGTGTTCTCTAATTTCTGCAGTCAAGTCGTGGAGTTTATTAATATGGGATTGGATATCTTTAGAATGGTCAGACAGATTAAAACAGCATAGACCTTCAAAATCAGAGCATTCATGCCCGTGTTTTAGCAACAAATAATCGATAGCGGCACGATTCTGCAAAATAGCTCTACGTTCACCTTGGGAATCTAATAATAAATCGGACAGAACAGTAGAAGTTTGGTTGATCGATTTGACCATCCAGCAGGCCATTTTGCCGATTGTTTTGGCATTATAAACGGCCAATGCAGGAACACCAATAATGGAAAAAGCTAAACCAAGATATTCTGATCTGGAATAAAGATGAACAGAGGAATCACAATCTTCATGCAATGACATAGAATCTCGAACAATACGGGAATGTGAAGGAGGATGTGAAGAAAACATCAGCAAACTTAATCTAGTGATGGCACATGGGCCACCAGAAATATTCGCAGGAATATAGGGCCAAGATGAATTCCCGCATGAAAAGAGCCATCCAGCCGGTAACAACATTGAACGATAATGGCTAGTGGCGACAACTAAACTTTTGCAAGTCATATTGTTCTTCACTGAAAAACATGAATTAGGAAGTCTTTTCATACATAACAAACGCTGGTGAAATGAAAAAGTAGTAGCGGCTTGGAGTTTCAACCGCAAACATTCAGAGATGGCTTTAGGATTACAGGTCATCATGAAACAAAGGTCACCAGGGGTAATGTTAAAAGTAGTGATTCTGGAATTAAGTAGGACATCCTGGTCTGGAAGAAGAGTACATGAGGGACAATACTCATGGGCCAAGAAGTCGCCCAAAATGACATTAGGTCGGGCACTGGATATATTAAATACATGACGAAGTGTATCAGTAGATGCAGGGACAGCAACCAAACAGGTTGATAAAATGTCAGTAACAGACTTCATGGGTGTAAGGCAAAAATGCGGAGAGTTCGTCACTCGCTTCGCGAGTGTGATCCAAAAATTGGAGGACTTCTGCCACGCGGACCGCGCGGCTCTTGTTATCCCATCTCTCGGCGTCGGTAGATGCTCTCCTCTCCCGGCGTAGCAAGCCAAAAGGAGTCCAACGACGACACATCCTGCAGCAGCAGTCCAAAGAATGGTCTGAAAGAATACAAACACAGGCCTTAATCATTCTCGTAAGTAACATTTATCAGCTGGGACAGCTTCCCAGCCATCTTGCCCTGGCTTCATCACCAAAACGGTGTTGTCATGACCGGTCGCAATAATATCAGCCTGTTCAGGAGGATTTTTAGGCGATTGCACCCATATTTTAGCTCCAGGAAGATCAGAGGATCCGAAGCCTTTTTGTCCTCGCACAGTTAGCAACGTTGGGGCAGAGCCTTTTTTGATCTCACCACTGAAGACAGGCATAATCAGTAACTGAGCAACACGGTCAGACTTTTTGATAAACAAATCCGTCTCACTGCTATTAAGCAAGAGAACCTTAATCTCTCCCTGATAATCACTGTCGATCACTCCTCCGAGTACTTGAACACCTTTCAGGGCCAGGCCAGATCTAGGGGCAATTAATCCAAAACTACCGGCAGGTATAGAGACACCAATGCCAGTTTCAACAATGATTCGATCTTTTCCTGGGAAGTGTGCATCATTTAATGCATGCAGGTCGAGGCCTGCGGAACCTGGGGTTGCTCTACATGGAGCCATAGCACCGGGGGTAATTTCCCAATAAGTCACAGTGGTAGCAACAGAATTAGGTTTCGCATCAACATGTGGAGGAAACAAACGCATCAAAGGAGATTCAGCATGCAACAAAGGACGATTATTCAGTATTAACAAGGCTTGAAGTAAGACATCTCTCCACTGGCTGTAACGGTCATCAGTCAACTTGCGCAACTGTTCTTTCAACAAGCCATTCATTCTCTCAATCAGTCCTGAAGCCTGTGGATAATATGGAATATGAAACACCCAATCGATATTGTTCTCCATACAGAATTCCTGCACCAATCTTCCACGAAAGTGGGATGCATTATCTGATTGAATTTGGAATGGGACACCATAATATAAAATAATCAGCTCCAGGGTTTTAATTGTATTCACTTGGGTAGCATTCTTGCAAGGGAAAGCGACCAAAAGGCCACTATAAGTATCAACTGCTGTACAAATGTATTGACAATTTCTGCTCATGGGGAGCGGACCAATATAATCAATCTGCCAAATTTGGGCGGGCAATTTACCTCGATGTAAGTGACCTCGAACAATTTGAGGCACCTCTTTCTTTCTAGAATGCTGGCAAATGGGGCAATGTAAAATGGCATCTTTAATTAAAGAAAAGGGAATATGAATTCCTCTATCAGCAGCCCACCTGTTAGTGGCTTTCTCTCCAAAATGTCCTGCTTTCTGATGGGCCCATTTCGCCAATCCCGCCAAATCAGAATCTTGCATGTCAACCACTGCCTCAGAAATTTTAGACTGTTCATCTGCAATGTTATGGAAAAATTTGTCAAGGGAGTCGATTGGAGTATGAGCATCCACGTGAAAGATTGTTACAGTACTCTGCGGAAGCATTTCCCAAATTTCTTGCCACAATTCTTTACCCCATAACTCCTTAGAATGCAATTCCCAATTGTGCGAGTGCCATGTAGGCAACCACACCGCTAGTCCATTTGCAGTGGACCAGGAATCAGTGAAAATATGACATGTACCTGGTAACTCCTGTTTCAAAACTTGGTAAACTGCATAGAGTTCAGCATATTGACTACTCTTACCATCTCCAGTCGTGCTCAATAATTTCTTTGTAATCGGGTTATAGGAGACAGCTTTCCAATGTCTCTTGTCACCAATGAACTTCGCAGAACCATCTGTAAACCACACATGTTTTCTATCCTCCACGGACAGATCATCAAATGATTTACCCCACTTCACGGGAGACTCCTGCACTACGGGAACCGAACGTTCACTTTCAGCCTCATTGGAGGGCGCCTGCGCCACTCGCTCATGTAGAACCGCCACACCTTTCGGACCCACACGTGCCCTGTCCTGAATGTACCATTTCCATTTAATCACACTAGCCTCCTGAGCATGTCCAATTCGATGGGACTTCGGTGAACTCAAAACCCACTGCATGATGGGAATCTCAGGCCTCAAAATCACAGCATGGCCTAAAATCAATTGCTCGGTATCCACCAGAGCCCAATAACAGGCAAGCAACTGTTTTTCAAAAGGTGAGTAACGCTCACCAGCCTCTGGTAGCTTTTTGGTCCAAAAACCTAATGGCACTTTTTGTCTGCCCTGCTTTTGCCACAAACTCCAATTGGCATACAGACCTTCCACGGACACATTCAAATCCACATTACCTTCACTCACGGGCCACAAATCCAAAGCATACTGAATAGCTTCTTTAGCCAAATCAAAAGCAGTCTGTTGAGGTTCACCCCACTCAAACGCATTCTTTTTACGAGTGACTCGATACAGTGGAGCCAAGATTTGACTCAAATGTGGAATATGTTGGCGCCAAAATCCAAACAACCCAATAAAGGATTGCGCCTCTTTCCTATTTCTGGGAACAGCAAAATCAAGTATTTTACGTTTAACTTGTGGGATCACTTCTCTGTGACCTTCATGCCAATTAATTCCTAGAAATTTCACAGCTTGGGATGGAGTTTGTAATTTGTCAGGATTGATTTCCCAACCTTTTGCTCGCAAACAGTCAATGATCTGATCTAAATGAGACTGTACTTGGTCTTGCGTTTCACCTTGAATCAAAATGTCGTCAATATAATGACAAATCTGAACTTGTGGAATCGTAGGCACTTCAGATAAATGTTCCGCCACCAGCCGGTGACAGATTGTAGGGCTATGTACATAGCCTTGAGGAAGACTCCGGAACGTCATTTGACGTCCATTCCATGTAAAACTGAATTGTTCTTGGCATTCGGGGGCAATCGGAATCGAAAAGAATGCATTAGCAATATCAATAGAAGCATACCATGTACCAGGATGCTTTTGAATTCTCTCAATCAATGTAACAATGTCAGGCACTGCCACAGTCAATTTAGGTGTATGTTTATTCAATTCTCGATAATCAACAGTCATGCGCCAAGAGTTGTCACTTTTGCGCACGGGCCAAACAGGATTATTCCAAGCGGATGTGACCGGAGTAATGACTCCCGCGTCAACCAAATCCTGAATCGTAGCTGTAATTTCTTCATGACCACCTGGGATGCGATATTGCTTCTGAGAAATCACTTTCGTCGCTAAAGGGATCTTAATAGGTGGCATGCGCAAACGGCCAACCCGTACGGGTCTGGTCGAAATGTACTGTCTAGTACCAAACTGATAGTAACCATCATCCAAATGCAAAGTCATACCTTTCAAGATGTCAATTCCAATAATAAATTCCAAAAGTGGCACAACCAACACAGAGTATTCTCTACGAGGAATCCTACCAATTTTAATCTCAAGTGCAGTTTGAACTGCGGGCGTTTCTTTACCACCCAGGCCGGTAATTGTAAAAGATTGTCCATGAAATTTCCTTGATTTACCATGAATTAAAGTGGCCTCCGCTCCAGTATCAACTAACGCTCGGGCCCTTTGGATATTACGATGTTTCCAAAAAATCTCAATATCTACATATGGTCTGTAATCTCTGTGGGCCCACCTGCGTACCGGAGCTTGACCTATTTCCTAGTCCTTTTTCCCGCGTTCCGTCAACCAAGACAGATCAGGGTAGATGTTTTCAGTTTTCTTCGGTATCAGAATTTCTTGTTCATATCCGTCTCCAGTACGAAACGGATTAGTGTCAGGTTCAAAAAGTTGTGAGTTACGGTCAGAGAGTCTGTTACGATCCTCCCTCCTACGTACATCAGGGGAAAAACTCCTTGCATCTCTACGTCTGTTAGAACCACGATCATCTCTTCCCCTTTCACGATCATCCTCTCTCCCCCTCCCATCACTACGACGGGGGGAATCACCACGTTCTTGGCGCCGATCATCACGGCGATCAAAAGTCACACGTCGTCTCTCATCACCACTGTCATCCGAACCACGATCATAATCATTCTTTCGCACACGACGGGCACCTTCCTTCCGATCCAAACCACGCTTACGAAACATATCCCATAGGATATTATTAGGTTCACCATCGATCTCTTCCCTTTTGACACCATCAGCAATGAGAGCAAGAAACATGTCGCGCCTAGAGAACTTATAGTCCCCACCAGTACGACCCTCAGGTCGGGATTGTCTTTCAGGTTTAAACCATTCACCCAGCTCACCAAGCTGACGAACAGACTCAAGCACAGCAGACAAAGGATTGCCAGTTTGATTAATCAATAGTGTCATCATGACCTGCTTGTAAGCAACAGGAGAAGTACGTATAATGCGGTTACGCACGGAAGATGTTAACAAACCATCCAATAACCTGTCAGCAGTACTAAGGAAGATACACGTTTTCATGACTTCCTCCTTTAAACGTTGCGACGCATCGCGCAAAGTATACCACGGCTTTTCATCAGAGGGCCAATCAGACTCTGTTGGATATTTATGATTACAGCCATCAGACGCAAGCTGGAGCAAAGAAGTTTGGACATTACCATTAAAATTTCGAAAATGGTCCTGAATAGTAGAATCAGAACTCAAAGAGCAAAATCGTAAGCAATCAACAGCATCGAGCATAATACCAGAAGCGCCAAGCTCATAAAGACGCACCATCCAGGTAAGCAAGGCCTCACCAGGCCGTTGTTTAAAACGTTGCAGGATGTCACTAATCTCCTGCTGAGTAAAATCTTCAATACAGTCAAGAGGGATGCCACCCGGATTACCAGGGGCTTGTTGTAATTTCCGTCGAAAGATCGGGTGAGCAGAAACTGCGGGAAGAGCTTCCGAGGAAGCCCGCATTTTAGATTTAACAGAACAATCAGGGCAAGCTACGTCATCCGCACGGGAAGGACGAGCACAGTCAGAATCGGGAGTCAAATCAATGCATGAAGCAGATTTACAATCACGTCCGGAGCGAGAAGACTCGCGCTTGTCACCCTCCTCTGCCGAGGAGTCAGAAGTATGAGAATCCCAGATATTACCGTCCCATTCATCAGGGTTCCAATCCAGTCCAGCTTTTGCTACAACCATACGCACTTTGCGTGAAGACACACGTCCACGCCGATGTTTGTATTTATATCGTGCAATACGGACCGCAGCTCTTTCGGCAATGGTCTGATATGTTTCAAGTTTGTCGGCAAGCAGTTTATTTTGACAACGTAAAAGAGTATGCGAATTTTGCAACTCAACACACTGTCCTTCCGTATCTTTAAATTGTTTCTGTAGTTGAACAAACTTCTCATGCAACATTCTGTATGCAGTAAGAACAATCCACCCTCTGCGTCCTAAAATAGGAAGCTCATCACCCTTCACTACTGGCGCTTTCTGTAGGCACGAAATCACATCAGCAGGCTCCGCCTGCTCCAAGAATGAAGACCAATTTTCACTTAAACCAGTAGAATCAGCCCACTCACGGGCCAAAGCCTCGTAAGGCGTAGACTCCCAGCCGGGAATCTGGATGGGTAATTTAAAAACCGACGGAGATTTTTTCGGAAACATATTAACACACAAAAAATTATATACACAATTATAAACAAAATTAGATACGTACAAGCCGAGCGCAAACCAACGAGATGAAAACAACACAATGCACACAGGCTTCGTAAACAGTTCGTGACGCCAGATGTAATGGCTGGATTTCCTGTCTAGATGGTATCAGCCCCCAGGGGCCCCTGTGACCCAGCCAAAACGTACTCACCTTCTCTTCTTAGATCGTATTCACAATAAGTACCTATACAGATAAATATACAGATTGCACCTAAGAATGGGGAATGACAATATACATATATGGGGTTTTTTACAATATCTTATTCACATCAGTTGGCCTCGCGGTCGCCCCGACCCAGACCGTTCTACCCTAGGGCAGATCTGACACACAATCCGGCGTGTCTACACACGGGCCTGCAGAACCCAATGCTCCCTTTTCCAAGCGTTCGCGATCCTGCGAAACATCCACGCCAGTATCCCTCCTGGCGCTCTCATTTATCTTATACCACAATCCGGTGGCTTTACACGATAGTATCCTCCCTATCGTTCTCATTAACGCCGCATATCAACGACGACCACATTCCTATGAAACGTTATTGGGATGATATCTCAGCAATCTACTTAGGATAAAACTAAAGTAATAACTTTGGATATGGATTCAGATTATATAATGTACTTTGTGCTCACGACATCAAAGGTCCACTCACTCCCTACTTATTTAGTTACCATTTGTCTGATCGGGATTTCTCATCCGTTCGTCTAAGTAGTGCCTAACTAGGAGTGCCATTTACCAAGATCAAACACAAGCACCAGGTACACGATAATTCTATATGAATTAGGGTATTTATTGACAATAAACATAAATCACATTACTATGCAGCATTACATTTGCAAAGAGAATAAAAGATAAAGATTAGAGTGCACGCACTATAAGAGTCGGTCGGACATCACCTGGTTAATGGGAAATCGGGACTCGGCAGTCATCTAGGCTCCTGTCTCGTCTCTGGGTCCTGGCTCGCCTTGCAGTCACCCTCAGCCGTCACAAGTACACGTCTGCACAGTTAGGCTCAAACTCGTCTGCTCTCCCTCAGGACCTCGGAACCTTGCTGTTAATTAGCTACCGTCTCTCTCTCTCTCTCTGCATTAGTGCGCTCCGCGCCACTTCTCGTTCAGTCTGTTTTCAGAGAGTCTCGGTCTTAAATCTTTCTCCGACTTCAAAGATGGCGACTTGTCCACCATGAAAGTGAATAATAGCAGAGATGCTAACGGCTAGATGCCGCCTACGGACTGACTGACTGAAAGACTAACACCTTCGCTAATATCAAAGCCCGTTCCTTCATGGAAATTCACGGCCAGTAACCTGCCGCCCACCAAATTCTTGTACCTCCCCGTACCAAGGACACTTTCCCAGCCGGCCGGCCTGAAGTTGTGTCTTCGGAGTGGAGAAAAATACATTCCTTCGATAAGGGTCAGCCTGAACCGGTTCTCTCCAAGCGAACAACAGCTTGAAACTAAAACATTACATTTCACCTAGAAAGCCTTCTCGAGCTACCGGGCAGAAAGCAAAATGGAGTCTGTCTCGTTTAAGGCCTACGGAGCCCATAATATGCATAGCTCCATGAGAAACAGATCGGCATGTTAGCAAATGAGTAAATCATGACTAATACTTATATATCTAACCCCTCACTTAACTTCATAAGCCTTACTCTAAGGGAAATGGCACGAAAATGCCCTTATATCTGTAAGACAGGGTCCCTGTCTATCGGCCTAATCCCTATGCTACGAGGGTGATAGGCTGGAGTCACTCTCCATCATTCTCCTTCTCCAGGGAGCTGGCAAAGACAGCCATAACAACCACCCAATGGTATTAGGTGGTAAATAACGAATTCCTAAGGCCCTGTAGCACTGTTTAAAGTGCTACCTACATAAGAAATTACAGATTCAGTCATTTTACCGATCAGTAATTATACTGAATCTGTAAAATTTACAGAATCAGTAAATTTACCGATTCGGTAATTTTACCGATTCTGTATGTTTTTGCTACCTCTACATACCAATGTCCAAATACTGGTCGGAAACGGACGAAAATAGGTATTTTCAGCTGTTTCCGACCGGTATTTGGACACCTACATCTGGCCCTAGATGTGGTGGTCTTTCCTTTTCCTCTCTGACTGCTAGGCTTTGAAGTGCCCTCCCTGCCACTTTAAGGCAGGCCCTGACAAAAATTCCTTTTAGGAAACTCCTAAAGACTCATCTATTCTAATTCTGGCATGACTTGCCAAGGCCATGCAGGTGTGCCTGTCTCAGAGCCAGGAGGCCTTTTGGGGTAGCTGAGTGCTATACAAGACATATAGAAGAGAATAGAATAGAATAGAATAGAATAGAATAGTATAGAATAGAAAAGGTGCCAGGTGGGCTGATGGAAGTTCAAAGGGATAATTCAAGTAGGCGTGCCCGTGGTTGTGTAGGGGTGTCTATGCATTGGTCAGGAGCTTGAAAAGGCATCTTTTCTGTACAGGGAGCCAATCGAATTTCCTCAGATAGGGTGAGATATGGGTTCAACTAGGGGGATCTAGGACAAGTCTGACTGAGGTGTTTTGTATGGTCTGTAGCTGGCAGAGGTTGTGATCCCTGAGTAGCGAGTGTTGAATTAGTCCTGTCGGCTTGAGATGAAGTCCTGGGTGATGGTGTGTCTTGAGCTTTGGGGTAGACACAGGAACAGCTTTTGAAGAATGCAGAGGATGAAGAAGCAGGAGAAGGAGATGGAGTTGGCCTGAGTCAGAATGGTTAGCTGGTTGTCCAGAATGATGCCTAGGTTCCAAGTGTTTTCAGTGGGGGCAGGAGTAGATCAGAGTTCTGAGGACCACTGAGATGCGTCCCATGGGAAGCTTCTGTTTCTGAAAATCAGTACCTCTGTCTTTTCCGTGTTGAGTTTCAGGCAGTTGTCCGACATCCAGTTGGTGACATATATAATGCAGATGTGAAAGTTGGTTTTGGTGTTGGTGGTGTCTTTGCAGAGGGAGAGGAGGAGTTGTGTGTCATTAGTGTAGGGTATGATGTTGAGTCCATGGGTTTTGGGTTTGCTGGATAGAGGTGTCATATAAATGTGTGAATGGTGAGCTGAGCAAGCATCCTTGGGGAACTCAGTAGATGAATTACTTGGGTTTAGAAGTGAAGGCAGACTTTTTGTGTTCTTCCGGTGTGAAAAGATGTGATCCATCTGACAGCCGATCTTTGGATGACAATTTTGTGCAGGCTTGCAATAAGTATGTGGTGCAGACTCTATCAAAGGCTGTTGAGAGGTCTAGGAGGATCAGAGCCACAGTCTCTTCTCAGTCGTGGGGCTCGGATGTTGTCAGTAGCAGCAATGAGGGTTGTCTCAGTGCTGTGGTTGCTGCAGAATCTGGATTAGCAGGAGTTGAGAAGGAAGTTCCTTTCCAGATGTGCAGAGATTTGGTGGTAGATAGTTTTTTCGAATAATTTGGCCAGGACTGGGAGGAGGGAGATCAGTCCATAGTTGTTGAGTTTGCAGGGTCTGCTGATGGTTTCTTTAGTAAGGTGTTTACTGCTGCATGTTTCGAGCCCTCGGGGAAGGTGGCCATAGCAACTGAGATGTTGAACAAAGTGGTGAGTACATGGTTGATTCTGTCGTCGCCTAGGGTGAAGATGTGTTGAGGACATGGGTCACTTTTGGCCTCTGAGTGGCGCGAGTTCATGATAAGGATGGTGTCCTGTGGGTCGCAACTGCCTCCATTCATTTAGATGTCTGTTTGAAGTTTCTGTAGATGTTGGAGTTCTTGTCATGGAAGAAGTTTGCAAGGTTGTCACAGAGTTTCTTTGAGGGGGTACTGATGTTTGTTTCTGGTGAGGGATAGGAGAATTCTTTGACAATGTTGAAGGGCTTTGTGCTATTATTTAAGCTTGATTCGATGAGTGAAGCTAAGTCCTTTTTCATTGTGTCGCTCATCTGTCTGTGGTAGATGGAGGTTGAGGACCCTCCTTTGAAGGTGGTCTTGTCGGTCGTGTCCTTGCTGGTTCGCCATAATATTTCCAGATGTTTACAGTATTGTTTAGCAGTTTTGAGGTCCTCAGTGTACCAGCTAGCAAGCTTGGTGTACCTTTTGTGGGTGCTGTTGCTGAAGGGAGTGATGCTGCTAAACCTGTGACATATTATACTTTAAATATTCAATGTAAAGATGCCAAAAAAAGTGAGAATGACCCATAACATAATGATGCTCAAATTCAAGGACTTGACACAACTTTGTGTAATTTGGTTGTTTAATCTGGTTTGATAATGATGCACACAGGAGGGTCACACACTCAAATGGTTCTGAAGATAAGACGACAAAATCCGACAGTAAAAACGGATTAAGACCCTGTTCGAGCGAGGATTAGTTTGACTTGTACTAGTGCTTGCTCTAAACTTAAGGGACTGTCTTAGGTTCGTACAGAAAAGGCTGTGCAGTAACCCGTTTGCTCAGGCACGTTAGCCCACACAGCACAAGCGAACGTTAATAAACATAAAAAAAAAAGAAACCAAATAACTGATAAAAAAAATTAAAAACGAAATAAAGTTTCAACGTTGCCACTGTAGCTTTAATAAATGCTGTTTTTTTTTCTTTTTAGAAAACGTAAGGATGAACTCCAGGTCGACACCAGGGCCCTTATTTATGAGGCCTTGCGTCAGTTTTGCGTCACCGGTGCGTCACTTTTTGTGACGCACCAGCGCCGTAAAAAATGCGCCTTGTTGCGCCATATTTAAAAAGTGACGCATCTAGGTAGATACGTCACTTTTTAAACCCCTGCGCCACATTATACCTGCGTCAGGTATAATGTATGCAGAGGGGGCGTTCCCCCGCAAAAAGCCTCGTAATAGTGATGCAGTGAAATCTATGAGATTTCACTGCGTCACTTTTAGGATGCTGTTGCGTCAAAATCTTGCGCCTGCCTCACAGCAGGCGTAAGACTGACGCAGGCCCTTTCACATGGGGCTTTCCCCATGTGAAAGGACGCATTGCTGGAGTTGCGTCACTTTTGTGACACACTCCTGCAATGCGTCACTTTTGCGCTTACAGATGCGTCAGAAATACTGACGTATCTGTAAGTCCTTGCGACATGATGCGCGATACATTAAATATGACGCATCATTGGTGTTGCAAGGAGTGCGCAGTGAAAAGTGACGCATCGCTGTTTTCACGCAGCGATGCTTCACTTTTCATAAATGAGGCCCCATGGGTTTGGTTCTAGGACACAATTCAGACACAGAGAAGCAGAAAATTGCCCTTTTAGGTGGCAGCAGGGCCTGAACTAAGAGGCAACCTTATTTTTTCGACGTATGTTCAGAATTCGAAGATGCGCAACCATGGTTGAAATCAACTGGCCCTTCGCCTTAATTTGCGCCATGTCTGAGCCTTTAAAAAAAGGGGAGTGGTTATAGGTTTGTGGAAGAAGTGTGACTCGGAAGGGTGTTTGGGACAGTGGTTGGGACTAGAAGGGGTCAGTTTCCTTGTGAAGTAGTAAGAATCTTGAGGTCAGTCTTTGGTTGTCTCTCTCTACGTCAAATATGTGGTAAGTGACTACATCAATATAGCCTGTTTTCTATTCAGCTGTTCAATCACAGTTTGTACAATTTCAAAGCACTATAAAACATGTGTTAGTATCACCAAGTCTAATAACACACCCTCCAAAATGATAAAAGGCCGAGTTGGCCCCACCCATATTGAAGCTCCGACTTGGAGTTCGCACAAGTGTGAAGAAGGAGCCTTAAGGCTGGTTGGCTGTTTTGCTGCCCCCTCAGCTCTCTCTCCCGCGCGGTACAGCCTTTGATATTTCCAAAGGACTACAGGAAATTATCTCAAAAGTAATTCTCGTCAAACGGATTCAGGGTGCATGTCTGTACAGTTCACATTATTGAACACCGAGCCATGGTCTTCAGCAAATCCATTACTGCCACTGCTGACTTCCCCAGTGTGAAAGGAAACATTTCATGGCTCGGATATATAGCTTTCACGTCCAGGAATAAACCAATTCCTGCCGTTCAGGCCTCTGCTCACTATTACCATCAAGGTCGTGGTGACATATCTAACAATTTGCAGTTATAGTGCTATATGTTTTATAATCAGATGATTACTGCTAAATCAAACCTGACATTTTCAGAATGGACTGCAAAAACACGTCAGCTTCTAAACATATATATCAATTCTGGCTGGCTGCTCATTTGAAAAGTGCCAGATTGAAACTGTTGTACCCGGTAATAATATGTAGTATGTCCTTGAGGCAGATATATCGCCTGTTTGCCTTTGTGTGACCATATAATGGAGTAATTGAGACGTAAGACATCCACAGGAACACTTTTTACACACCACCATGCGTTTTACTACGTTGTTACTAAAGGTCAATGGTGGATGAAGATATAACAAAATATTTCGCATGCACAGACCATATAAATACGGTGTTTAAGCTTCTGGATGAAAATAATGTGTCACGGCTATACAAGTCTTTGTTCATCAAGGACTAGATCTATGGCCAGTTTGTGCATGTGCAAACGGGTTTGCGACCCAGTTGCACATGCAAAAACCTACATGGCCATGTTGTAACACTATTTTGCGACTTGCAAAAAATTGTGACCCGCAAAATAGTTTTTGGAGACTTGCTATTGAGAAGGGACGTGTAAGAATGTTTTGCAACCGCAATTGCAGTTGTAAAACACTCACAATTTACCACCCTCTTCAAGAGGGTGGTAATCGAGTGTAAAGTATTACAGTGTAGTGTTACAGTGTAGTGTGCCTACATGTGGAGGTCTATGCATCTGCTGCCTGTCATACCTTTTTATGTTAGGAGCTCTCAGCTTCAACTGTAGAGTCTCCACACACATAGGTATAGTTATAGGAGTAAATGTGGGAGGGGCGTGAGAGGTGCGAGAAAAACAGAAATACTTGCAGTAGGAAATTGTTTTCTTGTGGGAGTGAATAACCTTCGGAAGCAACAACCACAATCCATGCCAGGTTGAACCACAAAAGTCCCTATATTAAACTGTGTTTACCTCTGGTAGCTTGGCACAAAAGCAGTCAGGTTTATGCAACGTGTTATGTATTTATACAGCACACCAATAGTAATAAAGTGAAGACACAACCTAAGAAAAATCCCACACTATTTTAGGAAAGCAGAGTAAAAGTTAATAAATAATTTGAAACCACAAAAGAGAAAAGTCTGATCTGAAGAACCAGAGATAAGCTATTTTAAGGATTGTAGCCTACAAGAGCAAAGTGCCACTCAGGGCCAACTTGTCATGCAAGACTGGGGGAAAGTCACAAGTTCAGTCTGACTGTGATGGAGCACAGGCTGGATCCAGGGACCAGGCTAGTCCTATTGAAAATGTTACCTTCTCAGAGACTGCAACAATGTGTCCAGTTGATTGTGGAGAAGGACCCAATGAGCTAGAAGAGTGTCACAAATGGCTGATGCTTTAGGTCAAAGAGCAGACCTGGCAACATGGATGGTCGTCATAGTGGCTTAAGATTCTGTCGACCGTTTCACATTGGTGGTCACCACGGGCTTTGGTCGTTGTAGCATGAAGTGCAAATTCTTCATTGCTGGTCATTGTTGATGGTTGCTGTAGCAAGAAGAATTAGATTAATCAGAACTCTGGGTGGAGCTCAGGCTGGCAAGATCTCAGCGTAAATGGCCCTGGTTGAGCAGGACCCAAAACTTTAGGATTTCTCCCTTTTTTCAGAGGCATGCACTCTGATACCAACCCAGTGCCCTTGGAAGGTATCTCTTGGGGATCAGGGACTGACTCTAGCAGAGGCCAGCAGGGCTCAAGAAGATCCATTTCCAGATCCAGGCAGGCCCAGTTGCAGCCGGTCAGGTGGGTAGTTTCATGGAGGTCACTAGAGGTTGTTGTGTGCCTGAAGCTTAACAGAAGGTCAGCAAACTGACCCTTGGAATCACCCAGGTTAGCTTGGGATGGAGAGAGAAGGCCCGCCATAATCAGCAAGGCATTTCTGGGGCAGCTCCGACTCTAATGTTCACAAGTCCAGTAGTGTACTGAAGTGTTAGTCTGAGAGTCCAATATTTATACCTGGTTCGGCTTTGAAGTGGGTGAAATTTCTAGACTCCCTCCCAAAACTGATTCTGAAATGTATTTCCCTCCTCTGCCCAGGCTCCTAGGGACCTGAGGTGACAATAGGCTGGTGTGTAGTTATTTGTGTGTATGTTGGAGGCAATCATATGGATATGTAACTGGTGAGAGAATAGCTCATCCTTCCACCACTTATTCCACTTTTGCCTCACTGTTCAGGAGTAATACACTAAGGCCAACTGCCAACTACATTTAAATATGTGACCCAGGATACAGGCAGCAGGCACATAATGATAGGGACAAGAAAATGCCATCTTTCCAAAAAAGTAGCATTTTCCGAATTTTGACTTTACCATTAAATACTGTTTTGAATTACAATTCTTTATTCACCAAACTAGATATTCTAACTTGCTCCCAAAGGAAAGAGCTCACTATTAAATGTAATAAGGTAACCAATGTTATCCTTGGTAGAGGTAGGTCTTGCAGTACTGAGAAATTAATTTAGGAGTATTTTACTACCAGGACATGTAAAAAATAAAAGTACATATCCAACATCCAGGAGCAACCAGAACGCAAGTTGTCTCATGCTCAGGAGCCTTAAACTTATTATACAGAGGTCATCTTCTAATATATGAGGGGATCTCCAGAGGTGCCACCTGCTGCTTGGGCTTCAGCTGGCAGCCCTGAACTCTCATGGGTTGGACACTACTTCTGTGCCAATCAGAACTCCACCTTGATGGGTCTCCCTTCTATCTGCCTTCCTGCAATGTCAAGCAAGTCACCAAGGGGATCAATGTCCTCCCAATAGGCACTGGCGCCCAATCCAGCTATTATGTGGGACATTCAAGGGCTTTTTTCTCCTCACCCCTTGCCTTTCCTGCCAGCCAGAAATCAAAGTGTGATTGATTCTTTACAGGACTGAGTAGGTGTGTGAGTAACTCCATGGATGAGTGGCAGTGTGTGAGTGTCTGCATAGGTGTATGAGTGCATATGATAGTGTTGCAATGATGAGTGACAGTATGTACGAATGACCTTATGGGTGAATGAAGGAATGTGCATGTAGACGTAGGAATCAGTGAGTGGGTATGTAGTAAATGGTATTGGTGTGTCAATAGTTTCAAAAATGATACTCTGTATTTTACACTAGGTGTATTAGAGTGTAAGGAGGTGCATTGTATTATCACATGAAGTATATCATCAGTGGTGTGATTATTGATGTTAAATGAGCTGTCATCAGTGATGTCATCAGTGATGTCACTGACCATGTCATGAATGATGTAATATGTGACATCATCAGCATTGGATTGCGGATGCGCGAAATATATAGTTAGTGCAACTAACTATATGCCGAATTTCATTGGTTTTATATCAATAAAATGTCCAGCTAACTATATAGGAGGAATTTCAATGGTTTTTTATATGTGAATTCCTAACTATATAAGGCCTAAAACCTATGTTTTTTTTAGTGAATTTCATTGGTTTTTTAAAGGCTAATTCCTAACTATATATAGTGTATAACCTATGGTTTTTTCAGTGAATTTCATTGGTTTTTTAAAAGCTAATATATATATATATAAGGCCAGAAACCTATGGTTTTTTCAGTGAATTTGCAAGGTTTTGAAAATGCTAATTCTATTAGCGGATAACGTTTAAATATGTTAATATCCTTGTGGGACCACCTGAGCAGCCCTAGGGATCAGATTTTTGATGCATGAACGATGGTTGGATGCATGATGGATGAATGATTGTTGGGTGGATGCATGGATGGATGCATGCATGATAGATGGGTGAATGGATGCATGAATGATGGATGGATGCAGGATGGATGGATGGGTGGGTGGATGGATGGGGTGCATGAATGGTGGGTGGGAGGGTGGCTGGGTGTTAGATGGATGCATGATTGTTGGCTGGAAGATGGATGGATGGCTGGTGGATGCATGATGGATGAATGATTGTTGGGTGGATGCATGATGGGTGAATGCATGATGGGTGGGTGGGTGGATGAATGAATGCTGGGTGGATGCATGATGGTTGGATGCAGGGTGGATGGATGGATGCATGGGTGGATGCATGTTGGGTGGATAGCTGGATGGATGGGTGGATGCATGCATGCATGAATGAATGAATAATGGATGGATGTATGATGGCTGGATGGGTGGCTAGATGGGTGGCTGGATGGATGGTGGATGGATGGGTGGCTGGATGGTGGACTGTGTGAGTGGTGGGTGAGCAGTATCAGACTGCCTGCACAATGTCAGGGTGACTGTGCGTAGTAAATGGTGGGTGAGTGTTATACTCCTATCTGGCTAGCTCTATTTCTCCACCTCTGCACCTTTTTCCCATCATCACCTCCTCTAATGCTGTCTCTCTTTTTCACTCATATATATACACCTATCTCTCATAGGACTACCTTCTCCATTTCAACTCACCCTCCCCACCTCAACTATCTCTCTCATACTCTCTCTTTATAGATCTCACTAGCTCTCCATCTCTTTTTCTCGCACTTTTCTATCACTGTGTAAACCTCACCTCTCTTGCTCTGTAGAGGCTCTTTTGACTTTATAGCACTATTCTCTTTCTACTCTTAATCCCTCTGTCTTTCTCTCTTCCCTACTACTCTTTACCTGAACTTTTTTTCTGTGCAGTTTCTTATTTTGCTCGCTCTGCTTTACATCGCTTTGATTTTTCTCAAGTCTTTCTCTACCACACCTGTCGATGCATTTGCCTCTGTCTAATTCACCCCTTTTTGTAAATGTTCTCTCTCTCTCTCTCTCTACCCCCACACTCCCCTTGGAGCACTGTACCCTTCTGTCTCTCTGCATTTCACTCTCTTTATCTCTCTTTATCACACTCTAAAACAGAATCGTTTTCTCTATCGCTCTTTCTCAAACTACGTCTTCCTCTCATTCCTCACAAGTCTGAGTCAGAGCCGCTGCTGCCACTGCCAGCCGCCCTCACGGGCCCCGGCCGGGGCCCACCCCGTGGCACCATGTGTAACAATTAATGTAATGTAATTTAACCAAACCGCACCAGGGGCCCAGACAACAACATAAGTGCCTCTGCCTCCCTGACTCTGAGGAGCTCTCTGCAGAGGCGCCGCACTCACCGGCTTCTGTTAATCGGAGAGCGGCTCCTTCCTAAGCTCCTCGGATACCGCGGGCGGGGCTACTCCTCTCCGGAGCCTCGCCGGTCAGCCGCGCCTCGGCTGCCTCACCCCGGGGCTCTAGCTATGGACACAGGAGTGATGGTTTGGTCGCCAACATCACCCGGTCTCCCCTCGGCACGGGAGACCGGACGGGTACAGCAAAGGCTTCCCCCAGGCAGGGGGAAGCGGAAACCACGTCCTCCCGGCCCCGCCCACAACCAGGCGGCGGCCATCTTAAGGCAGCTCGGGCGGCGGCGGTGATCTTGGGGGGCAAAACGAGGGGTGGGCACCCTCGAAATTAAATTAAAAACAATAAAATGAAAGAGAGAAGCCCCCCAAGCCCCCCACCAAAAAAAAATCGCGAAAAACCGCGGGGTGCGCGCACGCGTTCGCGCTTATAGATATATAATTGATTTCTCTTCTAATTTTCTCAGGAACTACTGGAGGGATTTACACTATTTAACAAAAAGCGTGATCTGCGTCCCAGACACTACCATTTTGACAAGTTTGGTGTAATTCCCTTCAGTGGTTCAAGCTGTAGCCGAGTCTAAAGGTCCTATGGAAATTAACATAGGGAAAACACGTTTTGGGACCCCCCTTTTATCTCGGCCCCCACTTGACGAATCCCCCCCAAACTTTCAGGGAAGGAGAGGAGCGGAGCGAGCCATCTTCTTTGATAAATTTGCGAAGATTCATCAACCAGCGCCAAAGTTATTCCCAATAGAATGTTGGGGATTTCCTATGGAAACTAGGTCCTAACTATATATACCTACTGGCTACCGCCAGTAGGTAATATATATATATATATTACCTACTGGCGATAGCCAGTAGGTATATATAGTTAGGATTTTTTCCCTATGGGATTTCTGAAAATTCTATGTCTAATAACTTTGGCGTTTGTGGACGGAATTGGCTGAAATTTTCAGGAAAATGGCACATTTCGTTTCTGAGCAGCTCCTGTAAATTTGGGGGGGGATCGTCAAGGGGGAGCCGAGAAAAAAGGGGGGTCCCAAAACGCGTTTTTCCCATGTTAATTTCCATAGGGCGGTTGGACTCACTTTTAGCCCGAACGGCTGAATGGATTTCCACGAAACTTGGCAAAATTGTAGGGACTGTTAGCCCGATGTGCCTTTGCTAGGTCTCAATATATGTGCTTCAGTGAATTTTGAGAAATTAACGTTTAAATCAAGATATATATCTGTAACAGCGCTCCGGGCAGCGATCCGGTACGCGTACTTTTCGCTTATCGGAACTTTGCGAAGCGAAGCTGATTGGCTCTCCGGTGTCTGTCAACATTCTAAACAGTCCGGTGCGGCCGCCATCTTGTCTCTCGGTAGGATCGAGAGACAAGAGGAGGCCAAAACAAAGGAGGAAATGAAGGAAAGGGGGCAAGGTAGACCCCTTCTGACCCCCTAGGATTGATGAGGGGATATTATAGAGCCAAGCTGGGCCCAAAAAAAAAAAAAAATATCTGTTTTTTTCGCCGTAGAGACGCGTCTTGGTACGCGAACCGGGCAGCTAACCGGGAAGCTAACCGGCAGTGTAACGGGAGTCTGACGAGTAGCTGATTGGCTGTCAACATTGTAAACAGTCCGGAGCGGCCGCCATCTTGTCTCTCGGTAGGATTGAGAGACAAGAGGAGGCCAAAACAAAGGGGGAAATGAAGGAAAGAGGGCAAGGTACACCCCTTCTGACCCCCTAGGATTGATGAGGGGGATATTATTAAGCCACGCGGGGCCCAAAAAAAAAATATCCGATTTTTTCGCCGTAGAGACGCGTCTTGGTACGCGAACCGGGCAGCTAACCGGGAAGCTAACCGGCAGTGTAACGGGAGTCTGAGGAGAAGTTGATTGGCTGTTATCATTGTAAACAGTCTGGAGCGGCCGCCATCTTGTCTCTCTGTGGGATCGAGAGACAAGAGGTGGAAAAAAAAAGGTGTAAATGAATGAAAGGGGTAAGGCAGACCCCTCCTGAACCCCTAGGATTGATGAGGGGGCTATTAAAGTTCCCTGGGGGGTGAAAAAAAAATTGCGATTTTTCGCGGTAAAGGTGCTTCCTGGTACGTTAACCGGGCAGCTAACCGGCAGCGTAACGGGAGTCCGACATATTGTGTTTTTTGAACGTTTGTGATATGTGCACGTGTGGATTTTGTCTAATTAAGGTTAAAAATATATATATATATCTTTAAGCGTGTTCTGGGGCGCTTACGTTTTGGGTTTGGTTTGCGCTGCAGAGACGATACGTCACGGTTATGCGATGCATCATTAGGCGTCTCACGGGCTACGTGATACGTCACTTAATAAAGAATATATTTTACAGCTATAGATATTACCTTTTAAAAAACCAATGAAATTCACAGAAAAAACCATAGGTTATAGACCATATATAGTTAGGAATTTGCATTTACAAAACCTTGAAAATTCACTGAAAAAACCATAGGTTATAGACCATATATAGTTAGGGATTAGCATTTAAAAAACCTTATTTTATTTGCACAAAACCATTGAAATTCCATATATAGTTAGTTGCACTAACTATATATCGTGCACCCGCAATCCACTGCTGATGATGTCACATGTTACATCATTCATGACATGGTCAGTGACATCACTGATGACATCACTGATGAACATCTCAAATGACATCACTGATGACATCTCAAATGACATCACTGATGACATCACTGATGACATCTCATTTGACATTACTGATCACATCACTGATGATATCATTCATGTGATAATACGATGAACCTCTTCAGACTCTAATATAACCTTAGATACAATCAGTGTAAACAGACACTCACAGACTGTCACTCATCCATGGAGTTACTCACACACCTAGTCAGTCATGCAAAGAATCAATCACACCTCCATTTCCTCAACTAAACAGTTATACAAACTTTACTTATTCAAACATATACTAACACATATTTACTCTCTTATACAATCCCTGATACAAGTTCACAATGATCCATACAGCCACTAACACATTCACTGGCTCTTATGCACAGTTATTTATATATGTCAACTCTTACATGTACTGTGTTTTACATATGTACTTACTTTGTCATGTAGCACTGAGATATCCATTCACTCACCAATACACTCATGCACACAGTCAACCGCCCATACAGCTGTTTCCACATGCACTTTTGAAACCATACATCTAGGGAATCAACTGCTCACACATCTATGCACAGAGTCATACACCTCCCAGCCACCCACACACACACTCAGTCTCCCATACAAATACTTGGGCAACCAATCAATAACCCATAAACTTACTCATATAGCTACTTATCAACACATGCAACAGTTTACAGAACAACAGACATAATGATGCACAAATTAAGACAGTTTAGTCACTAACCCATGCACTCAGTGACACACATTTAATCACTCACTCATACAGTCAGTCATGCACCTACTATATCCTTCATCCAGACACTTATACATCCACTCATTCTTCAATATGTAAGACATATTTTAACTTTACAGAAACATACAGTCACTGGATGTTGTCATCAGTGATGTCATCAGTGATGTCATTTGAGATGTCATCAGTGATGTCATCAGTGATGTCACTGACCATGTCATGAATGATGTAATATGTGACATCATCAGCAGTGGATTGCGGGTGCGCGATATATAGTTAGTGCAACTAACTATATATGGAATTTCAATGGTTTTGTGCAAATAAAATAAGGTTTTTTAAATGCTAATCCCTAACTATATATGGTCTATAACCTATGGTTTTTTCAGTGAATTATATATATATATGATGTATATGGGTCAAAAATGTCTTTAAGTCATTGACATATTGTGTATATTATGAGGTTTTTTGTAAAAGATATTAATTTCACGTTGTCCTCCAGACTCATTCTTAGAAGCTTTGGAGCTGACCAAGATGTCTGGATCCTCAGCAAGCTTCCTAGGATCAGTAAGTCTGCTATTCAGTAAGTTTTAGCACAGCTCTGTAAAACCACTACTGAGCATGTACTCCCTCAGAATTCGGCTTTACAGCCCAGTAAAGTCATCCATTTTGCAGCTCCTCCCTCAATCCTTCAGTGCCTTGATGGTATAATCGAGGAAGGCCTCCTAGATCTGATTTGAGAGCTTGTGACAGTCTCTGAACCTCAGATGGTACTTGTCAGTCCAGACTTACCAACAAGTGTTGCTTTCATGGGGAAATAGCTTGTCCAATCCTCTGCGTCTAGTGTGAGAAGTATATCCCTCCCCATTGTGGATATGCGTCTACACAGATCCCCCCTCAGGGTTTATCTGGAACCTTGTATACCCTGAGTGCAACTTCATAAGCAGCAAACCACATGTCTATATTATCTTCCACCACAGTTAGGCATCAGCTCTTGAGGTACGAAGAACCTCACCTCTCCAGCCTCTCCACCAGATATTGTTAGTATGCTGCCACCATCACTGTTGGGTTCTGAAGGTTGCCTTGCTCCAGCTTCCTAATACTCTTTTCATGTACAACAGTATATGTTTCTCTTCAGCTAAGGACCTCTCAGCCATCTCCTTTTCAGCTTCCAGTGGAATTTAGTCAGCTCAAGTTTGAGCTTCCTCTACTCCCTTCTGCCTCCGAAGCCACTTGTGACAGGTAGCTGGTAGATACCCTGCTCCCAGCATTATCTTGCATATCCTGGTTTCTCTCAGTGGGGGGCAGTTGGGCCCGGGTCAAGAAACATCCACAATCTCTTGCAGGGTGAATCACAAAAATTTGCTAAATTAACCTGTGCTTAACCCAGAGTAGCTTGCCACAAAAGGCAATAAGGCTACACATAGAGGCAATAACTGAAGTATTTATGCAGCACATAAACAGTAATAAAGTGAGAACACAAAAACAATTCCAAACCAAATTAGAACAATAAATTACATTTTTATAAATTATTTGATACCAAAAAAACAACAATCCAATCAGTAGAACAAGAGTTATGATTTTTAAAAAAAATATGTGTAAAATCGCCTAAAAGATCAACCCACCACTCACGGACATCTAGTTGTGAGAGACCGGGTAAAAGTCGAAAATATGGCTGACCGTAATGGAGCATGGTTTGAATATAAGTGGATTGGGCCTGGTCTGCGGTTATCTTCGGACTTTGAAAAATGTAAGTGAGAAATTTTCGGAGAAAGTAAAGTTCAGTGGGGCACGGCTTCAGGAGGCGTCCGAGGAGGAAGTGTCATCATTGAGTAGCCTTGAGCTGAAGCTACAGTGAAGATTTCTAAGTTATGACTTGGAAGTTGAAAATCTCCAGTGGTACAAGACAGAGGGCTGTAGCCGAAGACAGTTCCATGAGGGATGATACCCCTTTGGTGAAGGACCACTTAAATAGATTCGCTAAAGTGAGGAAGAACACAGCTGCATAAGCCACAAAGTCAGTGTAGGGCTGATGGGCATTCAGGTTGGTCCCAGTCTCCTCCTGGTTTTTGAAGCAGTTTCTAGCCAAAGAATGTCTAATTCCCCACTTTTGGATTTTGACAGTCTGGTCAACTTTAGCATCAATTCCAAAGATCCAGGACTGGTGAGGCATCACTTGGAGGATTAGGACTCGCTCAGATTGGGTTCATGTGTGGGTCCAAGGCGAAGGGAGCCTTTTGTATCCGTGGGGATCAGATCAGGAGACCAGTAAACCTGCCCTTTGTGGTCCCTCTTGTGGTCCTAGGTTCACGCTGCAAGTCCAGTCCTTTTGTCTCAGGCAAGAGGACAGCAGGGCAAAAATGCAGCAATTAAGCAAGGCAGCAACAGGTCAGCAGTCCAGCAGAGTAGCAGTAGCACAACAGTCCTTCTTCCTGGCAGAATATCCACAGGTCCAGAACTGTACTGAATAATTGGTGTCTGACTCTTAGGTCCCCTGGTGCCCTCCTTCTGGAAAATGGAAGCAGCTTTTAGACAGTGGCTTTGAAGTGCATTGAATTTCCTGACTACCCTGCCTTGGCTACAGTGACAATGGGTAGGTGATTTGTGTGAGGGCAGAGCACTCGCTAATCAGTTGCAAGTAGGGATGTGCTTAGTTCATTCTGGCAGCAGTTTGCCCATTGGTATTAATCTAATTCCTCTATTGTGTGAATGTCTGGGAGGAGTTTACAAAGTCTGTCAGTTAGACCCTGTCATGTGACCCAAGTCACATTAACAAAAGAACTAAGTGCAGAAAAATCCCAACTTTCTTAAAGTGGCATTTTGAAAATTATAATAAAAAAAGACTTTACCATTAAGTAGAGTTTTTCATTATAATTCTAAAGACCCCAATCATGATATAGCAACCTGCTCCCAATTGGAAATTACATCTTACTAAATATAATAGGGAATCCTCAATGTTATCCTGTAGGAGGGGTAGGCCTCATAGTAGTGAAAAATGAATTTAGAAGTTTTTCACTACTAAGATATGTAAAAGTTAAACATACACGTCCAACCTTTTAATTACACAGCTACCTGGCCTATAGGCTACCTAGGGCCTTGTGAGAAATCAGGACCTTTATGCAGAGTCCCCCCACGTTTTGCCCCTATTTTGACTACTAGGTGCTGGTTTTCTCACTCTGATTGATCGCTGGCCACTGATAACCAGATCCATGGCCTGCATTCTGATTAAACATACACGGTTAGGTACAATTATAATTGGCAATTACAGACCCCTGTAAGTCCCTAGAACCACATCTAAAACAAAGTAATATAGGAGAGTGCTGCAAGCCAGGGATGAGTCATATGTACAACAATGTGATGGATCCAATTGCTCTCCCCTGCGCCAACACACAGTGGGCTGCCATACACCCACACAGGCACCCTTGCACCATGGTGCATTGCAGAGATGATTGTTTTTTGTGAAGGAAAGGACACCCAAGGTGATTTCCTCTTTCTATGCATGATATGTATCACGCATAGAAAGAGGAAAAAAACTGAAGAAATGTAAACATTTCTCCTCATTGCACCTTCCTATGCCTCCCCTAGAGAGGCATAGCATTCTGATGCAATTCTAGGTTCACAATTTCTTGTAAATCTGGAAATGCAGCAGAAGCCATGGGTGTTGCTGTGGGAACACTCACAGCAACACCCAAGGCACAACCCTTTCATGCATGTAAAGGGGCCATATTTACAAGGACATGAAAAGCCATGCAGGGTGGCTTTACGTGTTCTTGTAAATATGGGGCAGCTAGAAGCTCCGCGGTGCGTCACAAAGGGGCTTGTAAAAAAGCCTCTTAGTATATAATGAGGCAAGGGGGATTCAAACTACTTATAAGTCGATAAATTATGATAGGGCAGGGTGGTTTAGAAGCTCAAGAGATTTCCTGTACTAAAATGTGCACTGCTGTGTTACCTGCTGTCATTTTAAAAGTTGGCCTTGCCTTGCGGGCTTCTTTAAATGTATATTACATGCAAATTCCACTTTGGAATTAAAGGTACTTTCAAAGTCTAAAACTACCTTATTGTTACATATAAGACACCCCTAAGGTCTCCCCTAGGTGCCTCAGTGGTAGGATGCCATGTAACTATATTGGTACAAAAAAGAGGGTATACCCAATATAGTCACTGGGACCTGGGTGAATAGTATTACAGATGTAGAGGGCCTCAGTGTGGAACCGTTTAGGAAAGAAGGCAAACATAATAGAAACTTTAAAGGAAAGATAATAACAATGTAAATTCAATGTTATGTACTCACAATAAATCACTACACAATATATGGTTCACAATTTAATGAAATCGCACAGAGAGTTCGTTAATTCACAAACGACAGAACAGCAACAGTGCCCCAGGGAGGAGAGGGAGGGGTTTAAGTGCAAGGAGGGTGTGTGGGTTACTGTGAAAATAGGAAGAGAGTGCTGGTCAGCATGACCTGATTCATAAAATAATTACAATACGTGTTGGCTTATGAATTCAACCATACTTTTCACATGAATGTTCAAGAAATTACATCACATGCCATCAAAGATAACCATTTGGGTCAATTCAACAATATGGTTGATTGCTGGCAAAAAGAGCGGTCTTTGACGTTTCGATCCCTATAGTTCTAGGTGTCAACGTGATCTTAGGCTGAGGTCTTTATCAGGACGGAGGAGGGAGGGGCAAGGACCTGTGAAACAAGGGGCACAGAGTCAGTAAATGGATGGAGTGATTAACTTTAAAAAAAGGAAAAAGATATGGCGATTAGGAAGCCAAAAGGGGATTTTTACCGTGAATATCAGTCTCACGGTCTGAGATTACATGGTAAATGTGGGCCCGGATGCTCCATGCGCGAGAGAAGGAAACAAACGGAAGAAGTCTCTGAAATTGAAACATCAACCACATTAAAGAGGAGAAGGGTTTTGTGGATTCTCAAAACCACAGTGTGCAAATAATTACAGTGAACTCATTTAGTTTGACAATTCTAATCGATAACAGGGTCACAAAATACAGAACGCGCCGCCTGGGATCGGTCGGCCACTGCCATAACCTGTAGGGGAGAAGAAAACCAACACTCAGATGGGAGCCAGCGGTCCGGATACCAGAAAATACATGCGCTACTATACATGCAGTATGTGGCCAAGTACAATGAGAAGATTAATCAGTGCGTCTAGAGTATTGCCAAGTACAGTTCGCAAATAAGCAGTGCCGCCCAACACTAACGCTGTGCTAATAAGGAGCAGCCTGGGCAAATGGCCCATATAGAATCACGGTAGACACATGGTTGAATAAAGCTAATCTGCTGACACATTCTACATTACGACTGCTAAAGTAAAAACCCCGAGCAAAGAATGGGAAGCAGCGGGGGTGCTCACAAAATGGAACTGTTTGTTATGGGCTGAATTGATTGAATAAATGCACCTGTCACGGTTGGTGATCGCGTTCTGCAAGAAAACACGAAAAGGACCTCTGAGTAAGAGACCTAGTTCCAACTGAGAGAGGGCCAGAGACCTGGAACATCGAGTCACTCACCAGAAAGCCGGGAAATCTGAGACCGCAGTAGTGTCAGTCACTCCGGTAGAAGCGCCCGGCTCTTAATGATCCGGGATTTAAAAAGCAGACAGGAGCGGCCCAGCACATGTACGTTACGTTGCGAAGGAACGCCGAAGCGTCGTGTCTAGCTCAGGGTGAAACCCGAAAGCATTGATAAGTTTGCCAGGGCCACCTTGAACTAGTGGGTGATCGCATCTAGTAGAAAGAGAAGAGTTGGGTACTGGTGGTTGGGCAGTGTGGGCCTTGGAAGTACATCATCGTGATAATAGTATAATTGTGAGTGAAATAGTGGAGGCAAATGGCGGTTGCATGAAAAAAATTCAAGGTAGCAACAGCAGATTGAAGTTAGCATGTAAATCAAACATATGAATACAAATGACTGGTTATGTGAAAATAAATGCAAAGTACTCAATGCCAGATATAAGTAGACATAGATCGCACATATACAAATATAAAAAAGTCATATTTGATTGGTGACGCGTACCTCTCATATCAGAGAGTAAAGGCGACTACCATGATGGGAGGAAGTTGCATTAAATGCATTAGATGTTATAGTGGAGGCAAAAGGCGGTTTTATGAAATAAATGCCAGGTAGCCAGCAGCAAATTGAAGTTAGCATAGAAATCTAACATATGAATACAAATTACTGGTTATGTAAGATAAATGCGGAGTATTCAATGGCAGACAAAGTTTGACGAGGATCGCACACATATAAATATAAGAGAGCCATACATGATTGCTGGCACGTACCTATCGTATAAGAGGGTAAAGACAACTACCAAGATGGAAAGAACATTGCATTAGGAGGCAACATAGGGACTCACTTCACTTAGAAAAAACAGAGGTACATGTAGATCATATAGAATTATAGCGCGTACCTCGCACATAGGGGGGTATAATAAGCGACTGCTACGATCACAGTGCACCACATTAGGAGAGAAACCATGTTGTTAGGAATTAATGAATATAGACGCCAGCGCCTCTCAAGGCAGGAGGGCAGAAAGCGTCTAACTGAGCAAGAATGTCCATATATTTAGTGGTAATAATAGAGAAGAAGGTATACCCTGAGACGCCAGAGCCTCTCAACACAGGAGGGCATAAGCGTACGTACAGGTCTCAGTACAGTGCAGAAGAGGGGTAACAGGTTAGGTGGAGAGAATAACTAGAGTCACAGGATAGCCAATTTAGCCTGACTGCTATCAATCTCATTCAACCCATTTTCAACAGAGTCGAAGAGGGACATCCATTTTGATTTCCTGACATTTAGTATGCCCCGAATGTCGCCACCCCTGGGTCCCAGGGTGGCTTTTTCGAGCACAATTCAACGGAATGATTCAGCTGCATGTCCCATAGCTTTGAAATGTTCAACAAGGGGAGCCCCAACAACTTCGCAGTGGATCCTACTACAGTGCTGTGGTATCCTGGCCTATGCCAAATCACACAGGCACATGATCAAGTAAATCACTTTTTCTGTGTTGCTGTTTGTGAAACATTTGAGTTTCACTCTTAACTGTTTATACTAAAAATTCTTGGTTTGTATGGTCATAGCGCAGGCTTTACAATGACCGCAGCGAGGATGACCCATAACCGGTGAGAGATCCCACATAGATTGTATTGTGGGGTGTTCAGGGGTGTCCAAGAATGAACCAACAATGTAGTTACGGATACTCTTTGCCTTCATGAAAGAATGCATCAGTGGTACTGGTTGGTCTATGTCGTCCGACACAAGATTCCAATGCTTATTTACAACTTTTTTTATGGCATTACTATGAGTTGAAAAAGTTCACACGCAGATCATTCTTTGGTTGGCCATATCCTTTCATTGTTTTGGTTGTGAAAGAGTCTCACGGGGATTAAACCATGCCCGTTTCCTGGCCCTCTTTACTAATCTCACCGGATATCCACGTTCAATCAAACGGTCCATGAGATCCTCTGATTCCATCATAAAGTTGGTTTTGTCAGAGCAGTTCCTCCTGATCTGGAGAAACTGCCAGAAGGGAAGATTATCTCTGAGCCCACAAGGGTGGCTGGTGTATTGTAAAAGGGAATTTCATTCCGCAGATTTCCGATACAATGTGGTGTGTAGTCTGTCACTTTCGGCATAGATAGTGATATCCAGAAAGGCAATTTTTGGGGGGTCAAATTGTATGGTGAACTGTATGTCAGAGGTGCGTTGGTTGAGCCACACATGAAAATTCTTAAGTTTGGCCATGCTCCCAGTCCAAATTATGAGAATGTCATCTATTTATCGCCTCCTGAGGTCCAGTTGAGGATTAATGGGGTTGATGGTATTGAGCACATGGGTGCGTTCAAAATTGTCCATATATATAATGGCCAGATCTGGAGCAAATGTGGCACCCATGGCTACCCCTTTTGTCTGTAAATAGAAGGTTCCCTGGAACACAAAGAGGTTTCGCATCATGGCAATTCGTAGAAGGGCAATGATGAAGTCTGTTGGTACACCACAAGGGGCTGGTCTCTGGTTGAGGACTGCCTCCATTACATCCAAAGCAGATTGTTGAGGAATGCTGGTATATATAGAGACGATGTCACACGTAACTAGAAATTGTTTAGTTGTATCAAAAGGTCGGCCATCCACCAGATTAATTGTTTGCATTGTGTCACGGAGATAAGACTGAGTACTTTCTGCAATGGGTTTGAGGAAATAGTCAATATACTTGCATAGAGGCTCAAGGATGGAACCTCAGCCCGACACAATGGGGCATCCAGGGGATTAGTCAAGTCTTTGTGTATCTTCTGGAGTGTGTAGATCGCCAGCAAACACGGGTGCATCTGATTAAAAAAAATCGCTCTCCAGATCACTTAGGAATCCCTGTTCCAAGCCATCTTTGGTTAGCAACATTATCTCATGAGCTAGATCTTTAGATAGATCTGAGTTGAGTTTCTTGTAGCTTACTCCATCCTGTGGTTGTCGTAGGATCTCCTTTTGATAACTTGTTCTGCCTTGAACCACAATAGCTCCCCCCTTGTCAGCGGGTTTGATGATGACGTGCCTATTATCCCTCAAGGAATTGATGGCTGTATTCTCAATCCTGCTGATGTTGAACCTTGTATGTTTTGATTCATCCAAAAGTTTGCCAACGTCTCTCAGTACTACACTTTCATATGCCAGAATCCTGCTAGTCATAGCTTGTCTAGAATGCACAAATGTGGATGGAGTCCTCAAACCAGTGTACAAAGTTTTTAATAGGCAAACTGTGTTCTTGAAGAAATACCGAAGTCGTATTTTCCGGAAAAATTTATGTACTTCCGTTTTAATGGAGAATCTATTTGGAAAAGCCGTACTGAGAAGACGTAATTCCTCATCCTTCAGTTCATATGCTGAGATATTAACCACTGGATGGAGTGTGGGGTTCACCAACCGTATACTTTCCTCCGCATGGAGATCTCCCCGTGTTATTCTGGTTGGAAGCGGACCTGCTTGGGGCCCGTCCCCGGCCGCAATTCCAGTTCATGTTGGATGACTGTTGGCCACGTTGTTGGCCTCATGGCTAGTAGTTCCCTTGTCCCCGTGGCGTTCTCCATCCACCTGATCCTAAAAAGGGGGACCTTGTTGTGGCGGACGGTATTCTTGATTGCCGTACCATGTGCTGGGGCCTGCTTGTGCACTATCCCCTTCTGAACTGTAAGAGGAGTCCGAAAAAGTTGTGTAGTTCCTTCGTCCTCGGTAGTTCCCCCTGCCGCCGTTTGTGAAGAGGCCCCTGGGTGTCTTGCTTGTAGTAGTCCTCAGATAAGTACGGGTAAGTACTCTTCTTGCCATATGCCTGGACGTCTCGTGTTCTCAAGTTTTCTTGTTTGCATTGTTGTCTGAAAGTCTTTCAGTGTTGCTTACAACTGCTGTAGAGCATCCTTGGCCTTGGTTAGGGTAGAGTCTCCTAGTATTTCAGCTTTCAGGGCTGCAATTTCTCTAGTCAGTACTTGTACATGTTCCGCTGCTGTTTCTACTCCCAGCAGAATCTAGTGCTGGGAGCAGTTGTTGGCGACAAAACTAAACCCCTCACAGAATTTCGGTAAATCTATAAAGATAGCTGGCTCGATGCAGATTTGGAGGACCACCGGAATAATGTTTTCCTGCAGATATTGTTTCATTAAATGGCCATGCAGTCTAGTACGTACCAATTTCTTCTCGAGTTGTTCAGGGCATGCTACTTTGTTGTTGAGAGTAAAATCTATGTTCGGTGTGCTGGCAGATAAATAAGTGTTGGTTTGATCCGGTATCCATATGATGTAATTTCTTGAACATTCATGTGAAAAGTGTGGTTGAATTCATAAGCCAAGATGGCGTCTGAGTGAGAGGTCGCAGAAGCAGGATCGCTCCGTGGGCTCTCGGCCATATCAACTTGATTTACCCGTGCAGTTTACGCATGCTGGAGACACACGCTTAGGACATGATGTGCTGCAATATTGCGGGATGATCTAAGTGGGGGAAAAACTGAGATCTTGAAAAACCCCGAAAACAGAGACCGAGAATATTAGAGAATATTAAGGATTGCTGAGCTTGCGGCAGAGGATAGAGGACAGACTGCAATCGGAAAATACTAACCACCCTCTGATAAGCCGACAAGCCGCCAAGCCATCTGCCCCATCTGCCTCAGAACTGCGAACTGTGAGTACTAAGCTGCAAGCTGCAAGTTGATAAGATGGTGGCGATGGTGGTTGCTACTGAGTAGAGTATAGAATATAGAGTGTATACCACGAGTCCAAGACATTACAAGATGGTATTTAAGTTTAAGTTTAAGATTAAGGATAACTCAAGAAAACTAAAATCTCTCTCCTTGCCTGAATAAGTCTACGACTGAAACTCTGTAAAACCCTACTTGTGCTGCGGGGGGAGCTCTGACCTAAGCCTCGAGGACGCCCGAATAGAGAGCGAGACGGCTTAGTGCTTATAGAGACTACAGTGCACACTGAACTAAAACTGCAGCTGAATGATCGGCGCTTTGATTGGCGCTTTGTGTTCTTCTGTGTTGAGAAACTGAGATATCTTTGTTCAAATTCGAATTCCACGTCCGCCTACCTCGGCTCTGTCTTGGTCCTGCCTGACTCCTCATTGCTCATTGCAGCGTGCACATCGTTCTCGGCGCTGTATCATCTGTTCACTGCTCTCACCGCTCTCTGCATCTGCCTTCAACCTTTCTCTCGTCATCTGTCATCTGCTGACTTGCTAGCAGACATTTTAAAGCTACGCATGCTTCGTTGTCTAGGAAACACATTCAGGAGCACAGAGCGCAGGGTTAATAGCAGAGCCAAGAGTTAACCACATAATCGGAGTAAAGAAAGGGATAGCAAAGGGATAGCAATTCTGAATGCGAGAACAAACGAGGACGCAGCCGAGCAGGCGACAACCACAACAACAGCAGGAACAGGAGCAGGAAACAGATATAAGAACAGGAGCAGGTGCAGAGGAGAAAGCAGAGAAGTGGAGAGGGTTGAGTCCCCTATTAGACCCAGATATCACCCCCAATTCTGCGATTAAGCTACAACTCAACATCCATGCAACTAATATGAACTGGGGAACTATTACTATTACTATTAAGAGTCATAGTAGATCAATTACTGACTCAAAAGAAAGGGCCTGGACAGTTTTGACAGCTTTATTAAATTAAAGCTCAATAGGAAAAACACCAGCTCCCTCCAGAAAAGCAAAGGGTCAAAACTGGCTACGGAGTCAGGTGCAGGTTTCAATACAATTGCAGGGTATGGCTGGGTATATCGCTGGGTATAACGGAATAGGGGCACAACCAGAGCAAAGCCAATCACAGATTATCCAAGATAGAGGAGAAGGTAAAGCCCTGGTCTTTCAAGATATGCAAGATACCCATGAGATGCAGACACAGTTGGAGAGGCAGGTACAGACCCTTGAAATCCCAGAGAGCACAGAGAGCCCGGAAAATCGGGGGAGACGGGAGGCCACCAAAAGCATTCAAAGCGCAAAAAACCCTACCACGCAGAAAGCTAAGGACATACAAAGGCGACCTGAAACTAGAGGATCTAAAGCTAAAGAGAATAATGTGGAGAGTACTGAATATATCGAGAGAGACAAGAATAAAAAAAATAAAAATCCGTAAAAGGGAAAACTGAAAACTGAAACAGAAAGAAAATGAGAAAGAGAAAGAAAAAGAGAAGGGGAGAGATACAGAGGACACAGAGGACAACGCAAATATGAAACTAATGGCTAAAAAATCACAGAGGCTGCAAACAATAAAAAATCTGAAAGCTGCCGCGAAAAACTCTGGACTCCCAGCCTCTTCACAACCTAGGATTTCTAATATTTTTAGTCCACTAGCCAAGGAAGGACCAAGCAACTCTACAGAAAATGAAAAGAGTAATCCGGCAGGCAATGTGAGCGGTACTTGTGGGGGTGAATCTGGTGCACGTATAGAGCGAATCAGTGTGGAGGCTGAAAAAGGGGTCCAAGGCCCGAAATCAGGAAACCAGATATTAGACCCAATCCTGGGAGATGAAGAGAGTAGGACACCTATACCTATAAATACAACTATAAATGCAACCACAATCGAGCACAGCGAGCAAATTAAGAAAAGAGAGAATCTCCCTCAGCAGTCAATGGGAGTATTGAGCCATGAGCAAACCTCCTCCTCTCCCTGTGTGCAAATATCCTCCCCTGAGACAATGCTACAGCTAGGAAATAATGTACTTATCGAGGATTCAGACTCAGACTCAGACCTATACGAAACGGGGATGTCCACCTCTAGCGAAACAAGTGAACCAAGTGAAACAAATGATGAACAAATACCAGATGCAGTAACCTCGGAGATTGTAGACTCCAATGAGACCAGAAAATGTAGTGAAACCTGTCAACTCACGAACTCAAGGAAAAAACTGGAAAAAAAGAGGGCAAGAGATAAAAGAAGAAGTAACGCAACAAATGAAGAGACTACAGATCCCGGTAGCAATACTGACCAGGCAAGAGCAAGACTTAAACCCATTAAAAAAAGCCCGATCTTAAAATCACCGGGAGAAGTAGAACCCTTTAATCAGCACAGCCTGGATGAGGCAGCAGGGAGAAATCAAAAACAAACTGGATATAGACGGAGCTCAGGAACAATGGCCGAGCCCTCGCTGAGCGAAGAACTGAGCTCCATTAAGAATTTTCATAAGGACATAAAAAAAAAAGCCCAAAGGAATCATGTTGCCATTGAAAAACTGCAAGGGGCAATTAAAAAGGTGGGCAATATCTGTACTGAAATCTCAGATAGAATGGCCTCGGTGGAAGTACGCGCAGAAAATTTGGAAACTGATGTAATTAAGCTACAAAAACAAGAGAAAGAACATGATGGAATTATAAAGGACCTCATGATGAAAGTTGAAGATCACGAAAACAGATCGAGAAGAAACAACCTGAGGTTCCTTGGAATACCCGAAGGCTTTGAGGGGAATGACCCAAGGGGCTCGATTATCAATCTACTAAAATGAGCCTTCCCGGAACTTGACACCTGGGACATGGATAGAGAAATCCAGCGGGCCCACCGATTTCCTTTAACACTACCCAAACACTCTCAGAAAACACGCCAATATCCTCGGGCTATGCTGGTCCATTTTCGGAACTTCCTCCTACGAGAAGCCATCTATGATCTGGCAAGGCCTACAAAGCAGAGGCCACACAAAGACTTTATGTTCTTTGCCAGACCAGATTTTGCCCACGCCACCGTTGAGAGAAGGTGGAGAAGGAGACAAATATTTACGCCCTTTGAGAAAATTGGAGCGACAGTCTTCCTACAAAAAGCGGCCAGATTGAAAATAGTATACAAGGGATCAACAAGAAGCTGTTTAAGCGAAATCCAAGCTGAAGCCTACCTGAGGGAAATTTCAGAGACTGGGAAAGGAAATTTGAAAAAATAATAACAAAAAAAAAAAACAGATAAATAAAAGAGGGGAATTGACAATTCAGCAACTAGCATGGGGAGCAATCAGAAGGGGTGGGCGAGGGGAAAAAAACCTTAAATAACTGAGAACTAAAATATGTTATATATAATTTGTTTTCTCATAAAACCTCAGGGTCAATGTCTAATTTCATAATTGACCCCACCCACTCGAATCAAGTGTATAGGGCCAGCTCACGGGGTGTGCTGAGGCGCTCAGACCACACAGACGCCCACACCTGGGTACCCGGGGACCCAAGAAGCCTCCTAGGATGGTAAGGGGGGGAGGGTGGGGGCCAAGGGAGGGGTTGAGGGAGAATGGGGGGGGAGGGCCAGGGAGGGGAAAGTGGGGGGAAAAAACTTCATCACATCAGGATACAGAGGAAACTAAAGAAGCCAGTTTAACAAAAACAAAATGGGGGAGAGTGAAAATAAAACAGAAATGCCTATGCGGATAATTTCGCAGAATGTTTGTGGACTAAATGATGGTAAAAAGCGAAGAGCTATGAGGGAATATTTAAGAACATTGCACGCTGAGTTGATCTGCCTGCAAGAAACACATATAGAGGCTTCTCAAAAGGGCCTCCTAGAACAGCTGGGATACGAATTAGTATCATATACGACGCAAGGAACAAGAACAAGAGGGGTAGCGATCTTAGCAAGGCATGGATGTGTGGTTGTAAATAGGCAAAAATCAGACCACTATGGCAGATGGGTTTTGGTGGAGTGCCAGGTACGGAGCTTTAATTTCACTGTATGCTCCCACTGTAGATGACCCGGCAGTTATGGACTCTGTTAACTTAGAAATAGCCAACTGGCCTCTGCCATTAATAGTTTGCGGAGACTTAAATGTTAATGGCCTGAATGGTTTGTGGATGAACGACCCGGGGAAATTCACTGGTCGGAAGTAGAGAAGTCACAGAGCATTGATTCAATTAATGTGTGATAATGGTCTAGTAGATATATGGGAGTTACAAAATAACTTAGGGAGCGGCAGTACATATTATTCTTCCCCCCATAAGGCCGTAGCAAGGTTAGACTATTTTCTGGTATCACCAGTAGTAGCATCCAATGCAAAGATTAGCATACTACCCCGGGTAATGTCCGATCATAACCCGCTTATCTTAGATATAATAACTGCTGCCCAACAAAAGAAGGTGACTAATTGGACATTTGAGAGAGCCCTGTTACAGGATTCAGAATATATCACCCTCATAAAAGAATGGATTAGAAATTTTCTGGTACTAAACAAAGGCTCTGCTCCCCCTGTAGTAGTGTGGGATACCCTGAAAGCAGGTATAAGGGGGGAGACAATCAGGTACTCAATTAGGCGGAATAAGGTAGAGAGGGAGGAAGTAGAAACAAGAATAAGGGCAGTTGCTAGACTAGAACATGAACTTAGTAGTGCAATCAGGGCAAATCAGGACATTGTTAGTATAACATATGAGCTTGCAATGGCTAAGGCAGCGATTGGGGAGCTATTTGCGTCTAAGGCAGCAGGGAAGTATTTAGCATGGAGAAAGGATCAATATGAGTATAGCGAGCAGATAGGCCGCACATTAGCTGCTCGAACAAGGCAGGCTGCTACTAAGGGGGATATTGCTGAGATTAGAACTGAGAATGGAAATGTCGCAACAACACCCGAGAGTATATGTTTTAGCTTTCGGGATTACTACCAGAAGCTATATGAGGCTGACTATATGGCACCTAGCGAGGATATAGAGAGCTATTTTGGGAGTGTCAGACTAATTAACGACAGAGGATAGGGGGACCTTGGAGATGGCATTTAATAAAACAGAAATACAGAGGGCAATCCGTGACCTACCATCTGGTAAAGCGGTAGGCCCAGACTCTATACCCTTGGAGTTTAATAAAACATTTTTGGCCGAGATAGAAGAAGAACTTTATGAGATGGTTGTAAATATACAAAACGGCGTGATACCTCCGGAGTCATGGGGAGAGGCAACTATGATAGTCTTTCTGAAAAAAGATAAGCCCGCAACTAATCCTGGATCTTATAGGCCAATAGCCTAATGAACAGTGATGTGAAAATCTATTCAAAGATGCTGGCAAATAGGCTAGGAGCAGTAATTGGTAAGATCGTCTCTCCATGGCAGCACAGGTTTATCCCCGGGAGAGGAACAGCGGAGCATGTCAGAAGAGTGCTCACGTTATTTGATGGCACAGCATCCTCACGAGACCCTATGGCGCTGATCCTTTTAGATGCTGAGAAGGCATTTGATAGGGTCTCGTGGGGATTCCTCTGGGCTGCATTGGAGAAGCTGAATCTGGGGGAGGGCTATGTGGGGGCTCTGAAAGCCTTATACCACAATCCAAAAATAAGGGTTAGAACCATGGGGGAGCTAAGTGGTATAATAGATATTGGATGAGGAACCAGGCAAGGGTGTCCCTGCTCCCCGCTACTTTTCGCTCTATATATAGATACATTTATTAGGAGGATAGAGCAGAACAAAAACATCTTGCCTATAGTATTGAACAGGCATGAAACTAAAATACTAGGATATGCGGATGACCTGGCCATAACATCAAGTGAACCAGTGTCAGCCATAATAGAAATAGAACAGGAGGCGGCTGCATATGGAAGACTGTCTGGGTACAAATTAAATGCAAACAAGACCCAAGTAGTAATAAATCAGAAAATATCTTTAGTTGATCCAAGAGTGGTAGAGACAGCAGTATATTTGGGGGTTCATATAACCTCAGACCTTTCTAAAGTGGTGTCGAAGAATCTTAGCCCCATTATAGATAAGGGCAAAATTGATTTTGACAAACTGGACAACCTACACCTAACAACAATTGGTCGCTGTAATGTTATTAAAATGGTGTTTATGCCAAAGGTGCTTTACTTATTTAGGACCATACCGCTAATCTTTAACAATAGCTGGTTCAGGGAGCTAGAGAAGGTGACAAATAGATTCATTTGGGCTAAGGGCAAAACACGCCGCAGTCAAAAAAATGTATCACTCCCAAGAGAGAGAGGTGGGCTGGCGCTACCAGACTTTAAGGCATATTATTGGGCAACGGTCTTGCAATACATCAGAGGTATGCTGGGGGGGAGTGTTATAGACAGATGGAGAGGTAGAGATGGTGTCCCAGACGTATATAAACTCGTAGTGAAGAACTCTAATCAATGGTTACTTACATATGAGGAGAGGAGCTATCACAAAAAAGTAAGGTTTAAGACCTTGGTGGCCGTAAGGTCAGTCTGGTCTGGGATAAGGAAAAAATTAAAACCTGGGAGAATGAACTAATATACCCCTCTGTATGGGAACCCATCACTGCCGGAGGTATTTCATGACCCAGTTATGAGGGGTTGGGATGCTTCAGGAGTCAAAACTATCGGGGACCTCACAGGGGTAACCGGTCTGATCTCTTGTGAGCAGGCACAACGTTTATATAACCTAGGGCGTAGAGACTTCTTTAAGTACCTACAAGTGAGGTCAGTTCTGTCAAAGAAACAGGGAGGAGATATGAATTTTCAAAGAATCGAACTGTTGGAATGTGTAAGGGATGAAGGGGGATCCTCCATCTCGCAACTATACGAAGAAATTTGTAAATATAAAAAGGATGATTGTGATAGAATGTATGAGAAGTGTAGAGTCAAACTAGGTCTTACAGGAAATGAAGCAGAGAAGTCATTAAAATTGTTAAATTCGGTCCTAAGAGTGGCAAATTTACAATCTCAACAATATAAAACTATGTTTGAACTTTATTACACTCCTCATAAAATAGCGCAGTGGGGGGAAGCAGCGGGGGCATCTGTCCGAGATGCCAATCCACGCAAGCAGATACAATTCATATGTTTGTATCATGCCCCTCTCTGGATATATATAATAAATCTTTGGAACAATTTTTTGCCGATTCTCTGGGGACACAGTTAACTTTGACAGATGAAGTTATGATTTTGGGTGTAGTGAGGGAGGGTGTAGATGTTCGTCACCATGAGTTTTTGTATTTAGCAATGACCCTCAGTAGACTATGCATAGCCACACTCTGGAAGGACCCTAACCCCCCAACATTACAGCAATGGATCTCTCGTGTACTGGCCATATACATTTTAGAAATAACCTTATATGAAAAAAGAGGGTGGGAAAAAAAAGAGGCCGGACGGAGGATATGGGCCCCAATAATTGAATGGAAAAGGAGGCTGGGAGAGATTTAAGATGAAAGGGGGGAAAGCTCGACGGAATTAATGAAATATGATATTTCTTAAATGATTGTTTTCTATTGTTTCCGAGATGATTTTTTTTTCTATTCTTTAACTCACTCTCCCCAGTCCAAAGCTCTTCGTGTTTTTTGAAAAATGCTTTATTTGTTTTAAAGGTGATGATAATAATAATAATGCTTTCTGAATTGTAAAATTAATTTATTTTTTTTGTTTGTGTGTTTTGTTTCTGGCAATATATTATTATGAATTTGTAATTCTGATGTTGATGAAAAATAAAAAAAATATTATTAAAAAGAAAAAAAAAATTGAATTCATAAGCCAACACGTATTGTAATTATTTTATGAATCAGGTCATTAAACCCCTCCCTCTCCTCCCTGGGGCACTGTTGCTGTTCTGTCATTTGTGAATTAACAAACTCTCTGTGCGATTTCATTAAATTGTGAACCATATATTGTGTATTGATTCATTGTGAGTACATAACATTGAATCTACATTGTTATTATCTTTTCTTTAAAGTTTCTATTGTGTTTGCCTTCTTTCCTAAATGGTTCCACACTGGGACCCTCTACGTCTGTACTGCCATGTAACTATAATCAGGGAAACTATAAAATATATTTTAAAAGCCCTGTTGAGGGAAACACTGGCCATTTCATTTTCACCATTGTATTGACCGGCTCCATTAGTTTAACAGTGTGATATTTTATTTAATTATATATATTGACAGGGGACACGTAAAAAATGCTTCAAGGTATCTAATTAGTAGTTAAGATATATCCAACAATTGGACACAGTTAGATTTGTAATAACTATTGCAGAAAATATGTGTTTAAACTTTCTTTTCTGTGAGCCAAAATCCAGCTTTCCAGCTGAACTTTTAGACCAGCCTTACCCAGGCAGAGCCAGAGCTGCTTGGCAAGGTGTGAAGTGCCTGTCAGAGTAGACAATAGATTTCCTGTTGGTAGAGAACTTTACCTGCAGAAACAAAAAGGTAGGAAGAGGGTTGGAGAACCAAACTTGTCTTCAAAGGGAGAATGGCAATTTGGGTATAGCATATGCTGACCCCCACATCCTGCAACCCCAGCCACACAGGAGCCTCAGTAACTAGATTAGTCGGGTTGGAAGAGGTGTGTTAGTGAAACTTAGCCACACCAGTGGATTGGCTTAGTCAGAACTAACCCCAAAGGAGAGACTTTCTATATGCTGGATTTAAAAAGAAATGTACTTTCTGGGCCAAGAATATGCCACTCTTTGGAGGAAGTAGTCATACACCTGTGTGGTACCCTGTTTTCCAGTGACTGGGAAAAAACATGGGGGTGCATTGCAACTCAGATCTGCTGCCTGAATGTTGTTCTCCAATGTGTGCATAGTTTGAGACATGAGATTTGCTTTATGATTCAACAGCAGTTACTGTGTTTGAAAAGTAACTCATTAGACAAGATTTTGCATTACGCAAAATATTGTGGAGTTGAGATAAAGATGAATGAAAGAAGTTTAAGGAGATAAGAGCAATGCAGAAAGGTCAAAATAAGATTGGTTTTGATAATACAGTACAAGTGCAGGCAGGTTATAATCTAGGTTTGACGCTGCAGGGTATTTATGGTTTTCAGCAGCAAAGTTTCCCAACACAAGGTAGAGGTTGTAGAAATTCTGTAGATACTAGAACTGGTGTTGATGTGTCACTCTTGAAGCAACCAAATCTGTGTCATGATTTCAGAAAATGGGAACGTTGGAGACGCAAATGTAAGTCTGCAATGAATAATGTAGGACATCAGATGCAGAATGTGGAATATGCAGTCTCAAGGAAATATCATGGGACAGACTCAATAGGTACAAGAAGCGAGAATGCATAAATCTAATGTGTCACAGCCAATGCAAATGCCCCAAGCTCTAATGCCCCAATATATTGTTCAGGTACAAAGATACAATGCAAATTAAAATCAGCAGATTAACTGAAATTTCTTCCAGGACTATAATGTAGCACTGCAGTATTTGATTAAATTAGACAACATTGACCAGAACCCGTCAATATGATGGTGCCTGAGAAGGAAGGAAGACTACATGCTTGGCGCAGCCTTAGAGGTAGACTAGAGTGATCCCTATGTGGACAGAGAAGTGGATGGGGACCCTGTCCCATTCATTGTCGACAATTCTTCTTCTCGCTCTATTGTATGAACAGCAGAGGTTCCTAACTTACGCCTCTCAAGAGAATGTATCCGAGTTGAAGGAGTTTCTAATAAACTACAATTTTGGAACCATTTATAGTTAAAATAAGATCATTTGAGGATTGACATTGATTTATGGTGTGTGATACAATTCCAGTAAATTTGCTTGGACCTGACTAGTTATGTAATTTAAATTGTTCAATCTACTGCACAGCAAGAGATACTGAACTTCACGCCAATGATAAGATTGCTGTTTCAAACTTTCCCAACAGAAATCAGATGTGGGGATGTATCCTCTCCTAACAACTGAGGATTTGCTAATTGAATTAGGAAACACAGTGCTACCTGAAGTCAGACACTATACAGGTAAAGATATCAAACTAATTAACGGTGGTAAGCCAGTCCTAATTACAGTCAACCCAAATGCAGACTTCCCAAGAATCTAACAATACAATGTGTCTCCAAATGCTATTGTTGGAATTTCTCTGGTGATTGACTCAATGATTGAGCAGCGAATCTTGAAGGAGGTAATAGGAAGTTCACATGATTTCCCATTATGGGCTTGCAGAAGCCAAATGGCAAATAGCATATTATGCAAGATTTGCGTGGGTTAACTCCATTGTTTTTCCATGTTTTCCTTTTAGTACCAAATCCGTCAGTGATTTTATTTCAAATTCGATGTGAGGCTGAATAGTTTTCAGTTATCGATTTGTGCCAAGCCTTCTTTTCCATTCATTGCATGAAGATACCACTTTTGTAGCATTAAGTGTCAGTGAACATACAATTGAAATGTATGAAAATTGGGGAAGATATTTGGACGGGGTACATCCTGTTTTCCCTGGGGTGTATTATATTTGTAGAAAGAGTGCTTACTATAAATTAACAAAAGGATGGTATGGAATTTTTAATTTGAGAATCGTTTTTCCAAAAATCTTTCATGGCAAGCAAATTAGTGAAGATTTAAAGTAGGCAAATGGAAGAATGAGAAGAGGTAGGTGATACACTAGGTATGAGTAGTACTAAACTCACAGTAAATTAGAAAGCAGTCTAGTATTGTTGATAAACTTGCCACCAGAACAACTTGGAGATGTTCTGCTATAATTCAAGAAATTATATCAATAAGAATAATGGTGATTCAAAATTGAATTGCCCTTGATATCCTTTTAGCGAAGTAGGGCGGAGTCTGTTGGTTGTTAAAAGTACAACATTGTTGTATTTACATACTAGACAAGAGAAAAGATTTAACCTCTTAAGTGCTGCTGACGACCAACGGTCGTCACGAGCGCTACGGACGTCCATTCAGCACTAGTTCCAATGGACAGCGCAGCACTGGGGAGGGATATTTGCAAAGTAGCTAAGGTGTTAAATAGTTACATCGAAAACATTATTTACTTAAGAAAGAATCTGAAAAAATTAAAAGCACATGGTGCATAGGAATCCATTGGTAAGGGATTATCAACAGTTCGCACAGGGTTTAGTAATTTAAGAAATGGATTAGTGATTTCCATCTTGAGACCTTTAGTGGTGAACTCATTGTGCATAATGCTGATTATATTATCAATCAGATTTTGCAGATATGGAAGGAGTAAACATCATAGATTGAAAAGAACAAGAATGGTTCTTGTAATAGAGAATGAACAATGCATTGTTATGATGAAAATAAAACTTTAGAAGAGAGTATAAGGAAAAGGTTAAAGACAGCACACCCATAATCTGTTATGAGCTCTAATGTGGTCAATAAGTAATGGCTTGAGTCGCCATTAGAAAGGGTGAAGGAAGTGACTCACTTGGGTCTCCTAGGACAACATCTCAGCCTTCCATACAAAATGAAGAGTCGGAAGAACAGTGAAGAATATACTAATAATTGTTTTATTCAGATACACTCAGAGTGGAGCCCAAGCTGCACAGTCTCGAAGAGTGGTACAGAGGGAACTGAAATCAACAAGCATAGAGGTACTTTAGGTATGTTTCATAGTTGGCCAAAGATAAGGATAACAAAAAACAAGAAATAGTAAGGCAAGCTGTCTGAAACTTTTATTCAATCCTTTGGTTCAATGAATGTCATTGGTGCACAATGAGTATCCCCCTCTGGCCTGGGGAGTACAGTCAAAACTCCAAGTATAGCACTAAGTTAAACGTTACTTAGTGTCCCCTTGTTGCACTCCGATTTAGGTTGTAGAAACCTTTCTCAATTTCAAAAAATAAATGTAGTCCACAATTATCAGGTTTTTTTTTGTCAAATAATTTTCTTTTTATTTTATATTCAGAACATCATTGTGATAAACTCTCATAGATGCGTATATATCATGTTATGGTTGATTCTTGATATCACAACTATATGACATGTCATGTCGATCATCCCTATGCATTTCGGGTCTTGGACCCTTCGTCAGGGGAACCATTTCTTCAAATAAAACAATATAAATATTATTCAAGCATTTGGACCCTTCAGTCCTGTACTATCTAAAGTATGGGGTTTCACACTGTCGTATTAATGTTAATGTGGCAAATACACAAGCAGGAGAGTGACTCAGTAATACTGGTGAAAACATTTGCCTAATCGTAGTGCTCGTGAGTAGAAAAGTGCAAGTTGAAATAACTGAAGTGTTTTCCATGTATCATAGGATTCTTAATACGGTGTCAAGAAACTTTAAAACATGCAGGGATAAAAACTTGTGAGTCTGCGTCAGGACGCGGTTAATCAACATATATTAATGAAGTGAAAAAACAATGGGAACGCGTAAATGAATGGTGAAGAAACAAATAGAGGTACATGCTTCAATCATACCTCTGCGATGCCAAGTGAACGATATAAATCAGAGTCACAAGCTCGAATTCGGAAAAGAATGCAGAATACTTATTAAACAAGAGTACGTTTAAGGTACTGAAGTCCATAAGGAGTGAGTTTGCATGGCGCTTACCTTTAAATAGGGAGTGTAGCGAATAAAGTTTACGCATCCATCTTCCGACTCAACCTCAAAGAGTGGCCATCTTATGAATGTGCGCGGTTGGTTTTTAATAATGCGAAGGTGACGCAAAACGTAATGGAGGTGCCTAAATAAACCTCATAGAAGGACAACAAAGTTTACTGCCAGTTCATACAGTGTATAGGGCGGCGCCATATTGTAAAGATGCGTAGTGTTAATCCTCAGTATTAGAAATTAACATGAAATTTCATGCTGCAATGTAGTCTCCGCAAAATACCGAATGAATACACGATGTCTCCTTCAGTGTGAAGAGAAAAACAATAAATAAACACGCTTCAATGATGCACATCAAAGTAATCTGTGGGGATGATGAAAGAAATCAGAAGGGACATAAGGTGAACCATGAGAAACGCAAAACTAAAAAAAAGTGCGAATGTGGGAAGATGAAGATCTGAATATCGTGAAGTGAACCTGGGTATAACAGCGGACACTATCTGTAGAACAAGGATAAAACCAGGATTAGAAATCCTTATGCTTGTGTATTAAGCAACCAAAAAAATAATGATCAGTGAAAGAATGTATAGTGCTGTTGCAAAAACATTAACATAAAACAAAACATCAATACTCTATACAGTGCTAGTATCTATCTAAATACATGGATCATGGAAAATAATAATATTCTAAGCCGTCATTGAGAGCTTTTGGCTAACCCCTATGCAGTGCTAGTATCTATCTAAATACATGGATCATGGAAAATAATAATATTCTAAGCCGTCATTGAGAGCTTTTGGCTAACTAGTAACTTTGTGCTATACTCATAGATGGCCAAAGACATGCCTACAATGGAATATTCCAGGCAGAAGAAGATGGGTAATTAAATACAGAAACAATTGGTTTTGAATCTGATATCTCACATAACCTGTGAAAAGTAACAAGCTGTCGTAAAGTAACAAGCTATTTTTAGCTGTGGGTTTAAAATGTGTGCTTGTTTCTAGTTTCCCATCGATAGGGTAGATATTCAGATCAAGGAACACAAGGTTCTCTTTGGAAACCGTGTGGGTAAATTTTAGGAACTAATCTTGTCCATAAACAGGTTGACTGAGTCATGATCTCCCCTCCAGATCACAAGCACATCGTCAATGTACCTCTTCCACGTTACCACATGGTTTCTGTAGGGATTGTGGTCGTCCAGGATCTTGGACGTTTCCAGGTGGTGAACGTATAAACCTGCCAGACTAGGGGCACAGGTGCTGCCCATACTCGTGCCGTGCTTTTGCAGATAGTAAGTATCTTCGTACTGAAAGTAGTTTTTCTTCAGTGTTAGAGAGATGCACTCAAGTACCACCTGTCTTGGTGTGTGATATTTCCAGGGGGTAGAAAAAAGAACTTCCTCTATTATCTCCAAAGTTCCTTGGTGGGTGAGGCTCGTGTAGAGACTCTCTACATCCAAACCTACTAAGAGGTGTTGTTCTGGGTCGAACTGTATCTCTTTGACAAGCTGTAGGACATTGTGGAGAAACATTAGTGAGTGACAGGGGGATCTGACCCCGGTCCTGACGAAGGGGCATGGCACCCCGAAACATGTTGACCCGCACAGAAACGTAAGCCCATTAACCCGCTTATCCTTTCCGACACCACTTTTTTTAACAATACCAGCCAGTGTTTATTAAATAGTTTTTTCTATCACTAGGCCAGGTATTTTTTAACTTCACTTTTTCATCACCCCTGACCCCACTGACACTCACTCAAATTCACTCACATAGCACCCACATTTAAAAGGTGCTCCAGCGTAGTCGCTTGTCGCAGCACTGCCCCATCCGGCAGCTGGGCGGGAAGACCCCGATGATGAAGCATGACTCTATTTTGGTGAGCCACTCAAATAATTCTTTCAGTGTCAGTTTGACCCACCTTACTTTAAGTTTTGCATGCTTGCAGGGCACACCTAAAGGCAACACCATTCCAAGAGCCTCCTCGTCTGTACCATTATGGATATTGGAATAAGTCCCATTAGACAAAAATAAATACCCTGGGTGTGCATAAATCAGCCCCTCAGAATCCACTGCAGCATACCTAGAATTCATCCCAAATGTACTTGGATCCTCTTTCGTCAATAAAAGGATTGTCTGTTTGTGCAACACTGTTCCTGAACAATCAGTACTGTACTGTGCAGTACTGTATCAGTACTGTTACTAATAGGACAACAAGCAGGGTAATAACCAGCCTCTCAAAGGACTGTCAACTCCTTTTAATGCCAACCTACTAATGTATTCTGTTCTTCCAAATAAACATTATCACAATATGTATTCTTATCACAACCTGGGTAACCCACCCCCAGTGGCTTTCCATGGTATAGACATGTCCCTGGATAACCAAAACCAAACACTCCTTTCACTTCTGTAAATTGGGGTGATCAAGTGTATGTGGAATTTACGAGTGACAATGGATATGCAGTCCACAGACTGGCGACAGATTGTGTGGTGTAACAAGCTGTCTCTTCGCCAAAGAACCTCTTATGTATTTCCAAAATTACCTTACTTGGAACCGTTCTTTTACTTCATCCCGGGGAAATTACCTTACCCTTACAGCATATAGGCACACTTTGAGCATCTTCCAAAACCCATGACACCATGCACAATGTTATTATCAGCAGAATTAAAAGAACAACTCATATTATTTTGCTTTTTCTTGACCACATCATATTATGCTATATTATAACAGGAATTATTAGTTGCCCTTCCTTTATAATCTTTCCACCAAAAGGGTGCATAGTGAATTCCAGTGTCATTCAGGTTCCTATTGTCCATCAATAAGTTGCCACTCCTGAGCATCTGCGGTGGAGCTTGCTCTGTCCTAAGATCTTCTAATCCATTTCTCGCTGATAAAGGTGGTATACCAGCAGAGTATACTTTTTCCCTAACTAATGTTCAAACAACATAGGCAAAGTAAACACAGAATTTCCACTCATTGCAATTATTCGTTGGTACTGTACAGTTCATCCCTAATCTTTTTTCTCTTTGGACTCAGTAGCCCTCAATCGAGGGTGCAAATTATATCTGGCAGCCCCAGGCACTGTATGATTGGTGAACAAAGGCTCCTGAATAGCTCGTATTTCTGGTGAAACAGCTACTTTCAAAACATTCTCGTTCTCCTCATCTGTCTGTGTATAGGTCAATTTGGCATCACTGAAGGGAACAAACCTGGGCACTTGCTAGCATTCGATATTGCCGACACCCTCTTTGAGCCACTGGTCATATGGCAATGGTAAAGGAAACCTTCGACAGAGGCTGGCATGCACCCAGTTCTATCGACCTGCAACCTTTATGGCCATCAGTACCACCAACAGAACCTGCTTAGGAGCTTTCCAACGCGGCTCAAGATTTTTCTTCCTCTGGATGTTCTACACCAGGATGTAGTCCCCAGGCTTAATATTGTTGCCCGTTCCTCTTGTATAGGAGGTAGGGACTCCTGTACCTGTTGGTGAATATAACGTAGACTTTCTGTTAACTGACCAAGATATTCAAGCAACACAGGATATTTAATAGTGGAATATTTACGAGGGCGTGGGATGCCCATACATTTGCCGGGAATCCAAACACGACCTCATAAGGTGACAAGCCTGTTCTAGAATGAGCTGTATTTCTAGTTAACAAAAGAGCTAACGGTAGAGCATCTGGCGATTTCAACCGTGTTGTCTCTTGAATTTTTGCCAATTTCAGTTTGAGAGTACCATTGCACTTCTCAACCAAACCAATTTATTTACTTTCACATTAAAATGACTTCTGTTATCACTCTAGATAATTTGAGGCAAGCCGAATTGAGGAGAGTACTCTTTAAGGAGTACTTTCGGAGCTGTTATGGCCGTATTATCCTTAAAGGGGCAAGCTTCAACCAATTTGCTGCACGCACATATAACAACTAAAACATACTTAAGATTTTTACAATGTTCTAACTCAATGAAGTTCATTTGAATGACTTCAAAGGGAAAGATAGGTGGTGCGAAATTACCGGATGGTGTGGGAGCACCCTTCCCTCGATTGTGCATCATGCAGATCATGCAGCTTTTTACTAGCTGTGTATCTGTTCTAGAGATGTTATCATTAGACCAAACCGTGGCCAATATTTTGCATATAGCCTATGCACTAATGTGGGCTGAACCATGTGCCATAGTAACCACAGGGAGCACACATGTATCAGGTAACATCCATTTCTATTCTCCAGACTTGTCAATCCAACATCCCTTATCATTCAACTGTGCTGTACTCTCCTGCCATTTCGCTAATTCCTCTATCGTGGCTTCGCTTTGTATCTCCTTCACACTTTCAACAGTGTTTTTAAACATAGCAACTTTAGGAACCCACCTAGCTGGACCTGTAACACACATGCATTTCATTTTCACAACAGAGAAGGCAGAACTGTTTCTGGCTGGGCACAGTTTAGTATTAGAACAGTGATCCTTAAACGAAACAGTTAAGTAAGTTGGATAATTATAGACTTGAATCGGTACTATAATGTTTAAAAACAATAATAGGATCATCATCAGGACAGTTAAGGTGCAAGCCTAAATCAAGGAAAATAGTCTGTGGAAAATTAGAAGAAGGGAAGGATATTAGAGAACGTCTAATACAATGCCGTAAAACATTGTGCCAGCCATGGGGCAGTCAAGGTGTGAAGCTGACGCAACATGCACGTGGTTGAGTGCACTCCAACTATGAATTGGCAAAAGGTTAGACTTAAGAAGATGATGCATGGTGACAATTTAATTGAAGTGCCTATATAAAAGATTAAAATCACCGGAATGCTTGCAGCAAAAGATATAGAGCAGCCATGAGGGGATGTGATTGAACATGCGTGTGGTACGTCTGCCAAGAAAATATGAGTGGCTGAAGGGCTGAGGGCTTGGTTGTGAGCGAGTGAGAACCACCAAGTGGGACAAAGAGAACTTCAGGCAGTGTGGGCTTGGTTGTGAGCGAGTGAGAACCACCAAGTGGGACACGGAGAACTTCAGGCTGTGTGGGCTGCTCAAGGGTATGGCGAACGATTAAGGATGTGAACTTGCGCCTGGTACTTCTGGCCCGAAGGTAGGAGAGGCTGATGGCCTGAGGCCTTGGTCTTGAGCATGAAAATTGTGCCAAGCGGGACACGAAGAACTACAGACAGTGTTGATTGCGCTCGGGTGTAACAGAACAATTAATGGTGTTTGCATAAAGGCTGCACAAACACGGGTAAGCCTATCCCTGGCTGTCTTAGCTTTAAGACATACCTGTCACATCATTGATGTCATAATCATCATGATAATGCTGTCCATCTCTGGGATCATCAAAATATGTTTTGTCAGAGCGCCCTACAGGTGCCGCAGCATTGTGATATCTGTCTGTCCCATGGGCTCTAACACAAGAACTGCATCCTCTATGGGACAAAACCTTCCATAAAAGCACAGGGCACTGGCTATGTCAATATCCTTCCTCGTTACATTACGCACACTGATTTAGTCCCAAAGTTATAGTTGAAGTCTGCCTAGTACGTGGGAGTCATCGAGAAGGATCTCCTCATCCCCTATTATTTCCCTGAAATGCCTGCTGCAACAACACTTTTGTCTTTAAATCCTTGAGTTTTTTATCTGTTTTATCCTACTCCTCCTGATCTCAATACTCATAATATTGAGCCATATTCAGGATACCAGAGGGAGAAGACATAGACCAAGTATTTTCAGACACCTGCAAATCAGTCATTATTTCAGGAAGAAGCTTTGTAACAAACTAATATGGCCCTGAGTTATTTGAGTAGGAATTAGCAAACGCTTGTCCTGGCGCTAAATCAGTAACATAGACATGATCTCTGATATCAAGTAGCACCTAGGGAGCTTCCGTTCTGATATGTGCATGCCAAAGGTCAATCAATGCAGCAGACATGTGTTGAAGAGCATGCTGCTGTAAAAAGGGCTAAAAATCAAGTATATAACCTGCCAAATATTCTTAACGCTATAGTCCATATTACGAGCCCACCGCATTGCCTGACTCGCTATTACTCTCTTCTCGTCCTCCCCTATTCCAGATCGTATCAACAGACCCACTCATTCCCTAAATCTCGCCAAACCCCTGTTTTTAAAACCACTCACAAGGTTATGAGCATCCAAAAACATCGGAGGATGAATAACTGCCGATAAGAAGTAATAGGAGTAGTAGGTAGAACCATAGTCAATGATTGCACCGGAGAAGAAAGAACAGTGAACACAGAAGTTGAGGCTGTAGATGTAACTGAGACCTCAGCCATCAGAGATGGTGAGGGAATAGAAAGAATAGGAGGCACAGTAACTGGAGCTGTGGGTGTAGCAGTCATGGGTACAGGGGCATCTAGAACAGACGAGAAAGACTGTTGTGTCTCTAAAAGAATAAGGTGATATACACTCTGCAGGGCATAAGGAGGTGGTGGTCGATAATCTAACAACAATTTTCCTCTTTGGCCAGATAGCACTTGTTAATATGCAACCGAAATCTCCTATCCGAACATTCAATTACTGTCTTCTGTATGTCTCTATCATACGCCACAGCTTTCTTTGTAAGCGTCTGCCTCTTATTTTCCGTGCATCTTTCTCAATTTTTAAATGTCTTTGCTTAGCCTCTTGCAGCCAAGTTTGAAGAGAGTCAGACATCAACTGTCTACTTTGTCTCTTAAATAACTGTTCCCGTAAAAAGCCTATCTTATTTTCATCAAAAGTGCCCAGCAAAGGCCACTACAACTCAACATAGTCTCTCATACATTTGTGCCATAATGTACTAAACATAATAGGGCCAAGACCATGTTTCACCTACTAATCAAAATTAGGGCTGCCTTCAGGAGGTGCAGGCTGAGCTTCTTCCAGCCGACCATCTGCAGAACAACATCACAAATTCCAAAACACACTGAGGCATGGCATTGCAAAGGAAAAAACTGTTACTTTTACCTGGCAAAGTATTTGCAAACACATGAGACAGTCCTTAGACTGTACCAAACTCAAACCCAAATGTTACCATAGCCACAAAGAACTAAAACAAACTCACCTGATATCAGTAGTACAAACAAACAGGTTCTCCACTGCCAACTCCTCAGACCAAACAGTCAGATCAAGGGTTTCGCTATTCAGGACACCAGTCGGGATGACCACTGGATGAGGCACTGCCCGGCGGGACAGAAGGAGCAGCTGCAAGTAACAAAAACTCTTCTTATCACCATTGCTGCTGCAGCAATTCCCCTCCTGTGCTGCATGAGCTCTATTCCCATTGTTCATGACGAGCTCAGCTCGTCATCAGCAGAGCTCAACCGTGCCTCATGACGAGCTGAGCTTGTCATGAGCATCGAAGGGGTTAAAACGATCTGTGAGCTGTCATTCAGGCCTGATGATGCCCTCGTCCTCCACTCCTGTCTGTGACAAGGGGATGGATTAATCACCCAGAGGAGTTCCTGTTCGGGCACCAACTGAAGGAAGTGACCTGCTTGGGGCCACCCGGGTCACCTAGAACCACCTCTCAGCCTTCCATACCAAATGACGAGTCGGAAGAACAGTGGAGAATATATCAATATTTGTTTTATTCAGATACACTCAGAGTGGAGCCATGTCTGGACCATCTCTAAGAGTGGTACAGAGGGACCTGAAATCAACAAGCATAGAGATACATTATGTACGTTATATAGTTGGGCAAAAACACGCCTACGATGGACTTTCCCAGGTAGATGCAGCTGGGCAATGAAATACAGAAAAGTATCAAACATATTCTAGCACAGTCCATGGTCTTTTTACCCTGTGCCTGCCACCAGACAAGTGGGATAAGGCCTCTGTCTAGTGAGAAAGTTATGCACTAATACGAACAGTCCATTCATTCCTGAAGCAAAATTTAATATTTCAGAAACATAACTTAACAGAGGCTTTTCTCAGAAAGAGCAATGGATTAGATTTGATCATGATTCAAAATGGAGTCTGAATAGTAAATGGTGCAGTGAAAGCTAAATTATATAGGGCACTGCGTAGGCAATCTCGGGTCTATTCTAACAGGGATCCTGATAACGCAAGCTTTCAAAATCATAATATACAACACATTTACTGATTTAAGAAATGAAAAGATGAAAGTGCACCTTGTACACGTTAGATGAGTAATGTATGAAAGTGTAGTAGAAGCAAAGCAAAAGCATGCTTTGAAATGAAAGATGAAGAAACTATATTAAAAAAAATGCTAATACTTATAAAATAATGTGCTTCTTAATAAAAATGGCCTAGTTTTTCTATTGCTTTTCATTAAAATACATCATGTAGAAAACTCGGTGCAAGACTGTGAAAATACAAGATATGAACTTGAAATTTATAAAAACAATTTTTGTTACATGAACTTCGAAAATTAAATTCTCATGTAAATGTTGAGAAGCATTGTGGTTTTATGCTATTTTTAACATTAGTTATTGTCATGTAATAATACTTGGAGAAAGTGCTGCTTTATTTCCTATATGAAATTATTCTAGTGCATTTTATTTGATATAGATTTAGAGTTTACTTGATTTAAAATTGAGATGCAAACGAAAGGCCTTTTTCAAATGTTCTCTTTAAAGGTGCCTTATTCCTAAGCATAATATAATGGTCCATTCCAGCTTAGTAACTGCTACTTTATTTGTTAAAGTGCATGTAAAACATTTGATATCCTAAATCTTTCTTTAACGTTCACAGTGAAATTTTCTTGTGGAAACCAGGTTTTCAGCTGCAACTTTAAACTGAAACTTTGTACTCATTTTCAATGTTGCTAGGCCTATGAGAACTTTAAATTTTCAATTCTAATGACTACCATGGAAAATGTATACTAATATAATAAAGAGAGAGCCCAAACATTTGATGCGGGTAATCTCAGTAACCACAGCACCAATCAAAACACCCAATACAGCGTTGGAAAGGGCAGTTGCAGCAGAAGGACATAGGCTATGCAGACGCCCACCATATACATTTAAGAGGTAAAAGAACCGTGCCAGCAAAGTAGTCCCTTGTGGGCGTGTCTGCGTTGTGCTGTGGGCGTGTGCTGTGGGCGTGACAAACGCTGGGGGCGTGTGGTACGTTCCACCCTTCATGCCATGTCTCATATCGTGTGCTGTGGGTGTGTGCTGGGGCGTGGGCGTGTGCGGGGCACGGGATTACGGAAAAAAAGCGAGTGTTGTGCCCAATATTTCATTGTTTTTTCTTCCCAGGTTATGTACATTCCAGCTCCGGGTGTGCTTGCCCCACGCTTCCAGTGACGTGCACCTGCTTTACTGTATGGAGGCCAGGCATGGCGCTATTCCCAAGGGCCGGAAGGAGCACAAACAGGGGCCATTGTGCAGGAAATGTAATCTCGCCTTAACTTCCGGTGACGCCTGAAGCACACTCTGGAGATTTTCCACTTCTGTTGCGCACAGGCCTCGCGCCACGCACATCAGGACACAAGGCCCGCCTCCATGGAAATAGCAATAAAGGGACTATCCCTCCCCCGGGAATATATGATGATATTCTGCAAACCAACATCCCGCATACCATCACTCCGCAATTTTTATAATGCTGGACTATTACTCCGCAAAGACATCATTTCTCAAACTTTTACAACGCATATGACTTTATCACGCGTGCCATTATAACGCAAATGCATGTGTGGTAAAGTCATATACATTGTAAAAGCACATTATTAAAACATCAAATATATGTTTGTATATATGTGTATATATATATATATATAGAGAGAGAGATAGATAGATAGATAGATAGATAGATAGATAGATAGATAGATACACATTTTTTTATTTAATTAAAACATGTATTCTTTTAAATTGCATTATTTATATTATTTGTATTTATTATTTTATTGTATTACCCTTTACACCCTAAAAACGAATCCCAGCCTGCTCCCTTTAAATACCCCTGCACCCCATAATCATAACCCACTCTTACTCCTTAAAATACCCCATCACCCTTAAACACTAACCCATCTTAACCCTATAAATATACCCTGTTCCCCAAAACCCAAACCTATCCTTAAACCCTAAAAATACCCATGTACCCCAAAACCCAAACCTTGTCCAGAACCCTATGAATACCCCGGTACCTCAAACCCCAAACCTACCCCTGAACACTAAAAACACCCCTGTACCCCAAAACCCAAACCTAGCCCTGAACACTAAAAATACCCCTGTACCCCAAAACCCAAACCTACCCCTGAACCCTAAAATATCCCTGTACCCCAAAACCCAAACCTACCTCTGAACCCTAAAATACCCCTGTACCCCAAAACCCAAACCTAGCCCTGAACCCTAAAATACCCCTGTACACCAAAACCAAAACCTAGACCTGAACCCTTAAAATACCCCTGTACCCCATAACCTAAACCTACCCCTGAACCCTAAAAATACCCCTGTACCCCAAAGCACAAGTCTATCCCTAAACCCTAAAACTACCTCTGTACCCCATAACCCAAAACTATATCTGAACCCTTAAAATACCCAAACACCCCAAAACATATACCTCAAGACCGCAAAACATATATCCCTATACCCATACTTACCTTATCCAAACATAAAAAACATGCTTAAATGAATTTCGTTGTAAATGTATGCGTGGTAAAAGCATATAAAATGTAATGCCATGCGTTATAATGGCATTACGGAGTCATGGTACTTTCGTAATGAAAGTATGGGGAGTGATGGTATACGGAAAGAAAGTTACAGAATAATGGGTGTTTACCCTCCCTCGGTAAGTACATTGGTGGCACGGCGGCCCACATCTCCAGCAACATATTCATATTTTTTCACCACCCATTTGAAAAATGCACAAGTCTCCCTCATTGATGGCCAGCACCGACATACACTTTTAGACACACCTCCCGCCACAAGTTCTAGAATTGCCAACTTTAGAGCTGGGGAGCTACGTTCGAATCTCGGCATCAGCTCAACATCCTGTGATTCCAGGCAAATCGCTTTGTCTCCCTGTGCCTACCACAAATGAATGTGTTCTTCTGTAATGTAAATTGTGCTCATGCCATGTTGTCGAGTTCGCGCTATATAATATTGCAAGGAAAAATAAAGTAGGGAAACTCGAGTACACACACTACTGAACGCACACTCTTAAGTGCATCAGCAGTGCACTGGGAATCAGAGCTTTTCACAGGCCTATCACAGATAAGAAATGCTATCAAAACGAAATCCTAAGAAACAATATACTACTGGCCGGCAGTAATTCATACCCAGACAACGTCAGGACGGGCTGCTAGTCATCTTAGAATTGCCAATGGCCTTGGTTACATTATGTGAAGCGGAGCACAGTACAATCGTACGACAGTGGTGTGATGGTGCATCACTAGGACTGTAACAGAGACCTTATGAGAAGAGACACGAACGGAGGGGCTTCACCATTTGGATTTTTCCTACTTTGTTCGATTTTGCTTTTTACTTTTGGACTGCCTTGGCTGATGCTACAGTCTGTAGCAGATGGACTGAAATCTTTCTTTGCTGAACATTTTAATTTTCTTTATTGCCTTTTTGTCCCATGATTATGGACTCGGCCTTAGTGGACCTTAAATCTGAATCCTTTTTTCTTCTTCTTTAGATTTGTGAGCTGTTAGATAAATGAACTACCCTTCTGACTTTGATGATAGTGGGACTCAGTGAGTCTGTATATTGATTTATGTGATATTCATCCTTTTAAACTTGGCCTAAAGTCTATTATTGAGTGTTATTGATTCTTCCATTTAAACTTTGCTATTTCTCCAATGATTTCAATGTGCTGTAGGGAGTATCAGTTAACCTATACAGAATATCAAGTTCTGTTTCTTTTATTCTTTGTAGCCATGGCAGAAGTTTTGGTCTGCATAATTATTGTCCGACTTAACATCTTTAGGAAGATTGGTCTTCCTATTATAATTCATCATTTCTACAGCTTGGTTTTGAGAGTGGTGTCTTTAAACCTGATTTCACATTTGTGAGTTAGCTGTCAATTTATGGTGCTCTTTGTACAACTATTGGCAGAGAAAGATTATTCTATGGTAAATGAAAATGCTGCAGATTGTCTGATCCATCTAAAGGTTCCAGTACGGTTGGAGTAGTAGCGAGAGTGAGATTACAGAAATGTTTGACCACGCTTGAGCTGCAACAAAGCCAATAAGAGGTCATCACATTGATCACAGAAAAGCATAAGTTCTGTCAGGTTTTGGCATAAATTACATAGGTTTGCTTTGTTTTGTCTTGTCTTGTCTTGTCTTGATGCTAGGATAATGAGCATCAGCCATGCCCAGTTCACCTGGGATTTGTTTCTAGAGAGAGGCTGATTACAAAATATGTAATGGTAACCTTCATTACTCTAAGTCCTAAATGTTTTTGAACCAGTCATTATTTGTGAAGAGAATCCCACCTCAATACAGGGAAGCACAAAGGTGAAAACTATCCAAGACTATTTAGACCAATAAAAAATATGTAAAACCACGGCCACTTGAATACTGCAATTCGTGGTGTTTTCTGCATAGTTCTGGATGTGCCCCTTTTGGAACATAACCCCTACGGCTGAGTTATGTACTAAAAAAAAATTCTAGTTCAAAGGGATCCATAACTTTAAATAAATGCTCCCACGTACTTTGGTGCAGTGGAATGTCCATTCCAGGGTTTAACTGGGTCACCTTTCCATAGCTAATTCCTAAATGTAAATGTTACACTGACAGTAATGTAGTGAAAACCCTTCCTAGAAAAGTAAACATCACAAAGTATTGAAGAAATCGCGGTTTCAAAGGTGCTACATTGACCCATATAATTTACCTCCTCTTGATGCATAATTTAGTCAGCCATGTGCTGCGCTTCGTAAACCAGTATGAATCCACTTTCAACGTTAACACTCCATACATTTTACACTTTTTTCCATTGTCTTGATTGGCTTTACAGCGGCTGGAGTTGCACTTGGACTCCACATGCATGAAATGTAGATTAATTTCTTCGATAGAGACACATGTGGCATGCACAAGCAGTTTGCTCGGAAAATCGTGACTTCTCTGGGTGACTTATCGCCTATCTAGATGCCATTTGTTGTGTCTTCCCAGCCTGGGTATCGGTCAATGACCACACCACACATGGAGCTTAGTATTACAAGCTGCGCCGTCGTAGCACTTGACCCTGCCTCCATTTAGGCATGCCAGGCAGGGTTGGTCACTTTGAGTGACGTGCTCCATGCTTGCGTGCAACTGTGGCGTCCGGCCACTTGCTGCCTGTTGTTGGAGCACATGTTGCGTTGCAGCTTGCCACGTGGAGTGCGCGACTCTCCTCCTGCCTGTTGTGGGCCTCTGGTGACTTAGTCATGAAGCAATGTGGCGAGGACACTCTGCTGTCTTCGGTCCACTGCGGGGCTTCGCTGGTGCACTGGAAATTCAGATGCTCTCTGTGCTGCATTTAGCATTACTTCTCTGTGGCGAGGTTTCTCTCCCTCCTGGGCGTGATATGGTGAAGAACACTTCGGGTGGGTGCAGGGGCAAACAGAGAGGAGCTTTCGCGGGCACACAGGTGAGTGAAAACTCTTTGCTGACCTATGCCCGTAGTGTGTTGATTTCACTCTTGGTCCATGTTTCTGTTGATTTTCCCCGGAGCCACGGCTAGCACTCTCCTCTGTTGTGGAGGTGACAGAGAACCCCTAGGTAGTGGTGCATTCCTAACACGGGCTCCATCAGCTTTTCCATGCTGCAGGCCTCGAGCTGTGGGGACTGGTGGCTGTCCAGATGCTGTATGTCTTCTCGCCCAACCGGGTCTCCAGGAACTAACGCAGGGTAGGTAAAGGCTTGACAGGCATGGCTTACAGTTTTCCGCCGCCAGCACCTCTTCACGCTTGCCCGTGGATGTAGGCAGATGGGTGCTGGGACTCTTCGGGCAATGCTCAGCTCTACGCATCTCGTGGTGCACTTGAGGGCAGGTGCGTGTCAGGGCCACAGGCTTTCTCACCGCATCGGGCACTTCTTGCATGTAGTGGGGACCTCCCAGGGCTCCAGCAAGTTCAAGAATTTATATAGCGCACTACTCACCCAGAGGGTCTCAAGGCGCTTGGGGAGGGGGTTCATTATTTATCGAAAAGCCAGGTTTTCAGTTCTTTTCTGAAGGAGATGTGGTTCTGTGTAAGGCGGAGGTGAGTGGGGAGTGAGTTCCAGGTCTTGGCCGCTAAGTAGGAGAAGGATCTACCTCCCATGGTGGATCTTTGGATACGTGGAACTGCGGCGAGGCCTTGATTGGATGATCTTAGTTGGCGAGTGGGTGTGTAGAAGGATAGTCGAGTGTTTAGGCATTCGGGCCCTAGTTTGTAGAGGGCCTTGTGTCCGTGGGTGAGAAGACGGAATGTTATTCTCTTGTTGACGGGAAGCCAGTGGAGGTCTTTCAGGTGGCCGGTGATGTGATCTTGGCGAGGGATGTCCAAAATGAGTCTTGCTGATGCGTTTTGGATGCGTTGGAGTCTTTTCTGTAATTTGGCTGTAATTCCGGCGTAGAGGGTGTTTCCGTAGTCTAGTTGACTCGTAACCAGTGCGTGGGTGACAGCCTTTCTTGTCTCGGCGGGGATTCAGCGGAAGATTTTTTTGAACATACAAAGCACATTGAAGCAGGAGGACGAGACAGCATTGACTTGATTGGTCATCGAGAGTGAAGAGTCTAGAATGAAGCCGAGGTTACGTGCATGGTCCGTAGGTATGGGTGCTTGCCCCAGATCCGAAGGCCACCATGAGTCGTCCCAGGCAGAGGGGGATGATCCTAGGATGAGCAGTTCCGTTTTGTCTGAGTTAAGTGTAAGGCGGCTGTTTTTCATCCATACGGCTACTTCTTTCATGCCTTCGTGAAGATTGGTTTTGGCGGTGTTGGGGTCTTTGGTGAGAGAAAGGATCAGTTGGGTGTCGTCAGCGTATGAGATGATGTTTAGGTTGTGTTGACGCGCGATGGAGGCGAGTGGGCTCATGTAAATGTTGAAGAGGGTGGGACTGAGTGATGATCCTTGTGGTACACCGCAGATGACTTTGTGGCTTCTGATTTGAAGGGGGGGAATCGGACTCTCTGAGTTCTCCCGGCTAGGAACGAGATGATCCAGTCCAAGGCTTTTCCTTTTATGCCGACGTTGCTGAGGCGTTGTATGAGTGTGCTGTGACAAATAGTGTCGAAGGCGGCGGAGAGGTCGAGTAGAATGAGGGCCACTGTTTCTCCGTTGTCCAGTAGTGTTCGGATGTCATCTGTTGCTGCGATGAGGGCGGTTTCAGTGCTGTGTTTGGCTCGAAAGCCGGACTGTGAGGGATCGAGGGAGTTGGATTCAAGGAAGGCAGAGAGTTGGCTATTGATGGCTTTCTCAATGACTTTGGCCGGGAATGGGAGGAGGGGTATTTGGCCGTAGTTTTTAAGTTTGGAGGGGTCTGTTGTGGGTTTCTTCAGGAGGGCGCTGACTTCGGCATGTTTCCATATTTCGGGGACGGTAGCAGAGATGAAGGAGCAATTGATGACATCACGGAGATGGGGTACGATGATGGAGTCTGCTTTGTTGAAGATGTGGTGGGGACAAGGGTCGGTTGTCGAGCCAGAGTGGAAGGAATTCATGAGGCGGATGGTGTCTTCAGTGGTGATTGTGTTCCATGCGCTGAGGTTGTTAGAGGGCGGTTTAGGTTCTGAGGGGGGTGGAGAGGATTGTTTGTTGGAACTGTTTTCAAAGCTGTTATGTATGTCGGCAATTTTGTTGTAGAAGAAGGAGGATAACGAATCGCAGAGGATTTGGGAGAGAGTGATGTCGTTTGAGGCAACGGTGGGGTTGGTGAATTCTTTGAGGATGTTGAATAGTTCCTTGCTGTTATGGGCGTTGTTGTCGAGTCGATTCTTGAGTGCTGATTTCTTGGTGGCTCGGATCAGCTGGTGGTGTTTACGGGTGGCTGCCTTGAAGGTGGACATGTTGTCGGTGGTCGGTTTTTTTCTCCATGTTTTCTCGAGAGTGCGGCATAACTTTTTGGATTTCTTAAGGTCGTTGTTGAACCAGGGGGCCTTTTTGTTGCCTTCTTTGGTGTGATGGTTTTTCAAGGGTGCTAATTCGTCAGCGCTGTGAGTGATCCATTGTTTGAATTTGATGGCAGCTTGGTTTGGGTCCGATGAGAGGGCGGGTGGGTTTTGGTTGAGCGAGGTGAGGAGTTGGTCAGTGGTGATTGTGTTCCATTTTCTTCGGGGGATAGGTTGTGGGGGGTTGTGGGTCGAGGTGGTTTTGTAGCTGAAGTGAACATAGCTGTGGTCCGTCCAGTGGAGAGCTGTGGTGCGATCGAAGGAGATGTGTTTGCTGGAGGTGAAGATTGGGTCGAGCGTATGTCCGGCTACATGGGTGGGGGTGTCAACAAGTTGTTTGAGGCCAAGATTGGCCACGTTGTCGAGAAGGGTGGTGGTGTTGCTGTCGTTTTTCTTGTCCAGGTGGAAGTTGAGGTCTCCTAATAGAATGTAGTTCTCGGATGCAAGGGCATGTGGACTGATGAAGTCAGTGAAGTCTTCGCTGAATTGTTTACGGGTTCCTGGAGGCCTGTAGAAGAGGGTGCCTCTGAGTGTGGTTCTAGGGTCGGTGTGGACCTGGAAGTGAAGGTGTTCGGCGGTTGTGAGGTTATCGTTGGAGCTGGTCGTGATTTTGATGGTGTTCTTATGGATGATGGCGATGCCTCCTCCTGTTTGGTTGGTGCGGTCTTTTCGGATAATTTTGTAGTTGTCCGGGATGGCTATGGCGATATCGGGTGTTGATGATGCGTTCATCCATGTTTCAGTTAGGAAGGCGACGTCCGATGATGTAGTGTCGAGTAGAACCCAGAATTCGGTGGCGTGCTTGTGGACCGAGCGGGTGTTCAGCAGGATGCACTTCAGGTGGTTAGAGTCGGAGCTGTGTTTGGGGTTAGTTGGTGTGGCTTGGTTCTTGATGCTGGTAAATTTGCAGTAGTGGCAGGCGAAGGGCCCATGGGTGAGTCCTGGGGCAGCTACGCAGCATAGAGGTGTGCGTCCGGGGTTAAGGGCTAGGAGGCTGGCGGCATCATATGTTATGCTGGAGGAGTGCACTTTGCGGGTGGAGGGGGTCAGGCGCTGGGCGCAGTCCAGGCGCGGAAGGGCGTAGACGGGCTTACCTTTGGCGCACCTTCGGCACGCATGGGGCGCGACCGCTGCGCGTAAACGCTGCGTGATAAGACATCTGTCATATATAGATAGTGGAGGGGGGAGGGGCGAGGGCAGAGCAGCTGGGAGGCGGGAGGCGGGGTGGAGATTCGGGGAGGGAAGGCTAAACAACAACAAGCTAAACAAGATGGCAGTCGGCCAAATACAATGCAGGGTTGGGGCACACAGTATGTATAAAACGCTAAGATACTTGGACACAATTAATCCCAAATTTAAATGCAGGCACCACAAACAGAGCAGAGCGTTACAGCGCGCTATGGACGGCTAGCGCTATGCTAATATGCTAATCAGCACAATTCAGACTAGCGCTACGCTTCTATGTCAATCTGCACAAGTTGCAATGTAATGGAGCGCTATGTGGCGATCTGGCTCACGAAGGTAAATAATTCTACAAATCAGGCGCAGTTAAAAGCAGGTCACGATACCACAATGAAGGTCGGGGGAGCAGCGTGAGGAGGAGCGACCGCTTCTGACGAGTCAGGACGGTCACAGAGGTCTCGTGGAGGGTCCGAGCCTGACGATCTGTGGGAGGGCGGAGCAGCTGGGAGGCGGGAGGCGGGGTGGAGATTCGGGGAGGGAAGGCTAAACAACAACAAGCTAAACAAGATGGCAGTCGGCCAAATACAATGCAGGGTTGGGGCACCAGCATTACTTCTTCGACCGTATTCAGGGAAGGGTGTTGCGCTGCGCTGTTAGAGGCCAGGTGCAAGGACGCTACCCGCTGGGTGCTGAATTTGGGCGGCAGACTTAATTTGTCAGTGGCCGTCTGGACTTTCAGAGCTGGTACGAACTTGCTGAGCTTGCCGGCCAGTGCTGCTCTGCCATAGCTTCTACGCACCTCTGAATAGCGCGGGTGAACGGTGTGCCGAGGGCAACTTGTGGGCACTTCAGTACATATGGGCATGAGGAGTCCTTGGCCCTGCTGTACCTGAGGGTTGTTCGAGGTCTCACCTGCTCGTTGCTGTGGACCCCTCCTAAGCACGCTTCACACCAGGTCCTGCCGCGATTCGGCATACTGCCAGCAACGGGAGCGCCGGACTGTGGGATGCGACCAGTCTCTTCTTTCCCTCCTCAGGGCTGGTCAGGACAGCGTCGGTGGTGAGTGCAGGGTGCCTCGGGCAAAACTTCCTCCTCGAGGAACTGTGAGGCGGCGGCGGCGGCTACCTCGCTCTCGAGTTGAGACCCCCTCGTCGCCATTGTTTTGTTGCACATGCTAATTATAATGGACGCAGAGGCAGTGTGGTTAGGTACTGGAACTGTCCAGGGCATGTGCGCCCGGCCTCTTTTTATCGATAGGGTCACCTGACTGGTGACACCTGTGATGGGTGGGTGTTGGTGGGTTTAACAGGGTGAAACACTAGAACTTATTTAGCCAACACTACACCAGGGAAAAACCCGATGCCCAGTATAGCCAGTCCGGCCTGAAAATAAGTCCCTTTGTTTAGTTTATAGTTCTCTGGGAGGTTTTAGCTTTTTCTGTTAATGCTGATTTTTGACGTATTTAAAGCTTTTGGTCAAGAGTAACAAAACATATTTTGCTGCCAAAATTGGTCAGAAAACATGACACATTAATACATCTTCATATAGAAAGATTAGGTACAGTTCAGAATCATGGTAACCTCATCGCAATGTGACAGGTCACTAATTGCCTAACAGCATTTGAAAAATCCCCGTAGAATTCTTCCGAACTAAAATGTGCTCAGGTCTATTATAAACACTTTCTTGCTAGTTATCAAAAGGCATGACCTTTTGTTCGGAAGCTTCATGAGCGTTGGAGGAGCCTACATGCATCTCTTAAGGCAGATGTTTCATTTTTTTAATAAAGCAGGAAAGAGCCAGAGGAGACATTTCGAGTAAATTGACCTATTTTAGATGTCAAAGTAAATTAAACTACAGGTGGTTATGTTTAGACAGTCAGTGTGGGCGGGCTAGCGTTTAACTGATAAATGGGTATTTCTCAATTCCAGTTCGATAATAATGTGAAAAGATTAACCATACATTTTGCACAACGACTGAGAAACTCAATTTCTCTTACAATAATTAGCTTGTCAGATTATCCTATTTTATAAACATCATGGCTATTCTGCAAGTTAAGAAATGACTCTGGTTCACGTGGCAAAGAGAAAGAAAGTCCATGAAAGGAATTTACCCTGAATGGGACAGAAATGTCCCCTCTATGGCAATTTGAGAGAGGTTACTGCATAAAACATTTGCCCCAAATTATATCATTAGACGTGGCAAAGCCAGCTCTCTGCCTGATTCTGAGCCATCCAGATATTTGTTGTATTCTGAGCTTGTAAATCTTCCTGGATGCAGGTTTGAAAACTCAGAGTGCTTTCTGCCTCAGCTATTCACTAAAAACATTCATTCCAGTCCTATAGCAGCTTGCCTCAGACAGAGAGTTAAAATCACCCTTCCTTTCAGCATTTAACCCGTTCGGCGCTTATGACGGAACCGTTCCGTCACGCGCCTCGGGTTAGCTGTGCTAGTGATGGAACTGTTCCGTCACGGCCCGCTCGACGCGCCTGCGCAGCGCGTTCTATTGAGCGGGCGCGTTCGTGACGGAACCGTTCCGTCACTAGCACAGCTCACCGAGGCGCGTGACGGAGCGGTTCCGACACAAGCGCAGGTGAGCCGCGCCCCCCCACCCCCTAGCACTGCGGCGGAATTGCCGCCGCAGTGAAGGGGTTAGAGCTTGGTGTCTTTCAAAAACATTACTCTCTCCTTTATTTCGTTTGTTGAGTCCTCTTCATAGCTGCCAAGTGAAGTTGGGGCAGATTTACTAAGAGCTTTGTTGTCATAGAGTGACACAAGTCGTTGAAAGCCACACAAAGCCACCTTGCACGTCTCTGCCTGGTTTAGTTAATTCATAGTAATGCAAAGCAGCATATATCGCTGCCTTGCATTGCTTTGTGCCAGTGAGGCGTTTTGTGGGTGGAGTATGGGCATTCCAACGCATCCCCTATGGATGTTGGTGCATTCTCACAGTTAAAAAGAGTTGTAAACTTGGGAATGCATCACAGTAGTACCCTTCCTAGACCCAGGTGTAATACGGAAAAACATCTTAATTTCTCCTTGTTACTTCCCTTTGTCTATGTGTGATGCATTCTGTATCACACGTCAAAAAAGTAAATGCCTTTAAGTATTGTATTTGTGCATTAAGGTGCCACTTCTTGCAAACAAACAATCCTACATGTATGATGTCTCCCTTTCATGCAACTCAGTGCAACAAGGTGCCTTGATATGCTGCATTGTGATGAATGGTAGTAAAACTGGACTCAGGCCTTTTATTATAACTTCTCCCTATCCTGGATTTCATCTAATAGTAAATTTCATTTTGTTTCTTGTTGTTTTTTTAATTTGTCCTTAAAGATATTGGTGTAGCAATTGCAGTATGGAATACTATGTTGCCTTAGAAGCCAGAAATAGTTGAATGTGTTAGAATGGCTGCATATGTTTAACACTAACCGTTTCAATCATTGCTATTACATTAGAATAAAATATTCAGTTTGTAAATCATCTTCTCCTACTACTGATTGCAAGACAAGTGGATAAGACACACATTTCCACAGCAGGTTAATTTACCTGCTGAGATGTGCTTGTTCAGAGCTTAGAGTGTGTTAGAAATTGAGTCTCTAGTTAACAGAGGTATCCACCCTGTTCAAGTAGGGACCACAATCCTCGTCGGGGTAAGCTAGATGCACACTAAAAGATAACCCGTGCTCATCCTCTGGTAGCTTGGCACAGAGCAGTCAGTCATATCTAAAGAGGCAATGTGTAAAGTATGTGTGCAACATACACAGTAACACAACGAAAACACCACAAAAATACTCCACATTGATTAAGAGGAATAGAAAATAATTCTACGAGAAAATAAAGACCAAAATGACAAAAACCCATAGATAGAACTGGAGATATGAATTTTTAAAGAATAAACCAAAAATAGTGATTATAAGTCAATAGCACTAAGGGGTTACTTAAGGTCATGCTAGACTGACGTAATTCCAAAGTTCAGGTGGACGCTTGCTCCATACAAGTCCCTTGTATGGAGCAAGCGTCAACGGCTTGATGCAAGGAGTCGAGAAGGCGCTACGTCGTCGTCGATCTAGTGGATGGAGACATAGGGTCGATACCGATCTGTCCAGCTGATGAAGGCTGTGTTGAAGAACCCCTTTATGATGTGGCGGCTCTAATGCTGGCTAGCTGTGCAGTCAGTTGAGGCAATGTCATTGATCAGCTCCTGCGTCAAAGGCCAATGCGTTTATTCGATTGGTGCAAATTCGTCACAGTGTCGATTTTTATGGTTCTGGACGGCGGAAATTACTTTTCAAGAGCCCAAGACTGATTTACCACTACTTGGCAGGGCATGACTCACGGATGGCAGGATCCAGGTGCTGTTGTAGAGTTGAAGGCAGCCTTTTATGGTCCTAAGACTTCAGAAAGGGGGGCAAGTCAACAAGCACTCTGAGTCACTCTGGGTTCAGTCCTTGTCCTCAGCAAGGCAGATATCAGCAGAGCAGCTCAGCAAAACAGAACCTTCAGAGCAGCAGTCAGGTAAAGTGACAATCCTTGGAACACAGCCGTCTTCACTCCTGACAGAGTGCTTCACAGGTCCAGTTGTTACTGTTTTGGTAGAGTCAGAGTCCCAGTACTTACACCAGTTGTGCCTTTGAAGTGTGGGTGACTTCAAATCAGGCACTTGAAGTGGCCAGATCCCTTTTATCCCAGTCAAGCCTGCCAGCCTATCTGTGGGGGGTAATCAGCCCTTTGCGTGGGAACAGGACACTGCCTCTTCAAGTGAACTGATAGCACCTCCCTTCCATCCTGCCCAGGAAACGCTATCAGAATGAGGTTATATGTAGATGGGTACTCAGACACACCTATCCTTCCTATATTGTGGCTGTCTAGAGGGGCTGCACAAAGTGTAGCTGTCAACTGCTGCATAAGTGTATTTGAGACAGACACAAAGCAGTAACAGCAAAGAAATATCCACTTTCTAAAAGTGGTATTTCTAAAAAACTATTTTAAATCCCACTTTACCACTAGAGAGGATTTATCTTTACAATTCCACAGATATGAAACATGATACTATGAGAGTAGCTCACAGTAGTGAAAAATTAAATTAGGTGTGTGTCACTAACAGAATCTTTTATTTACATAGCACCCGACCCTTAGGGCTAGCCCAGGGTCTAACTTAGGGGTGACGTATGTGTAATAAATTTGGGAGTCTAAGGCTTGACAATTGGTTTTAAACACCAAGTCGAAGAGGCATTCAACCAGACACACAGACCTTACAATGGGCCTGAGACTGGTTTGAAAAGCTACTTATGTGAGTGGCACAACCAGTCTTGCAGGCCCACTAGTAGCACTGAGGTTACAATCTCTGGATACATGGCAGACCACTTTACAAGGGACTTGTAAGTAAACTAAATATGCTGATCAGGTGTACACCAATGTCACCACATTTAGGGGAGAAGCACATGCACTTGAGCATTAGTCAGCAGTGGTAAAGTGGTCCGAGTCCTATGGGGGAAGACTGCCATAAGGAAAACAGATCTAACCTAGTACTATCTTATTTCAATAATTTAAGAAATTTAGGAAATCATCTTTTGTGCATAGTCAAGCTGCATTTTTCGCTGTCAATAACCATTTTGACAAGTCAAAAACTCCCTTTTAAATAATATTAAGCCACCCCTTTGCAGGGCTTTTGGTCCACAATGCAGTGTGTATGGTATTTAACATTAAGACAAGGTGAAATGCAATATAAACATATTGTAATAGTGACTAACACCAACAAAACCCTTCTCACTTTCAAACATATTTTTTTTACTTAGAAACGCAGATTACAGATTAAAATCCTGATACTGTATCTCGTTAATAGGACTGGCTAGAAAAATAATTAAACAACAATTTTAATAGTTAATAGAATCCAAGCCCATAGTGGTCTGCGTTATAATGAATATTACAGAAAAGTTACTTATAGAAAGTTACCTTTTCCTTGCTTGAAAGTCCATGAGGCTAATTTGCATTTGCTTCAAACTTCTCCTAGTATTTACAATTTAAATACATATTAAATGGTGTGAGATGCCCAATAGGAACAAACAATATACTCATCTGAATGCGCAGACATGACTCCTCTGAACCTCAAAGAATATGTAGTTCCAGGGTATGGCATTCTTTTTGACATTGTATGTCAACTCTTGCTTGAGTTTCAAGTCCTGCTTGACAAGTGTTTGGGGTTTACATATTACACTGGAAGAGCATTTCAAGGGATGGGAGCATGACGCCAAGACAATTCCTGTGAATCCACCGTCTGATTTCTGGGAAAACCTGCTGTTTTTCTACCAGATGTTTGTCTATGGGCTTATTGGTGATATGGTGGCTGCTTCAAAATGGATGTTGATTTTACATGTAGAAGAACACTAGGATTACTATGATGCACTCTGCACGTAAACCTCCAACCTTAAGAGCCAAAGTTTAGTGGGGCAGAAGATATTTATCATCTTGAAGATGCCCAACGTGGGTAGACCTGGCCTTTGGAACTTTTAACTCATGCCCAGGAGTAATTTTCACCCACCAACTTGTGCCAGGAACCCAGTCAAGAACCTTTCTAGACCTGCTTTCTTGTGTAACCAGGACAAAGAGCTAGACTCTTAGGGTCATTTTGCTGACGTCCTGTTCAAGCTACATAGATACAACACGATATAAGAGATTTTTCTTTCAACAATTGAGTTGATCAGAGTAAACTGAAGCTGGACTGGACCCTGCTATTGGCCTCTCAGCCTGTTATTTTATTAGTCTCTAAGTGCCTCCCCTGAGGTTGTCGAGGCTTTAGAAGTGTAATCCATTGGTGGATTGGGACACAAAGGACTAACCGGTAGATGCATCAACGTTTTCATTTGCGATTCCTTATTTGCGAAAAATAAGGAATCGCAAATAAGGAATCGCAAATGGCAATGCATCATTTATTTCGCAATTTTATTGAGATTCCGTAAAAATCGCAATTTTTACCGAATCGCAATAATATTGCGAGTTTCAAATTGCTATTTCGCAATTCCCATTGATTCCTATGGGGCAAAAGGCCCATAGGAATCAATGGGAATTGCAAATTCGCAATTTGGAACTCGCAAAATGTTAATGCATTCCATGGGTGCAGGTGGGGGTCCAAAGGAACCCCCCCTGCACCCCTGAAATGTATTTTAAAGTGCATGTTACACACACACATGTCCTAAGGACATGTGTGTCTGTAACATGACAGTGTTTAAAAATGCATCTTTGGGCATTTTGACACATTTATGCAAATTACCACGAGGTTCAACCTCGTGGTAATTTGCACCCCCTATTTGCAAAATCGCAATTTTAAAAATAATCATGCATAGCTTTTAAGGAATCGCAAATTTGCGATTCCTTAAAAGCAATCGCATTTTTGGAATTCGCTAAAAATAGCAATTTTCCAAAAATGCTTGATGCATCCCAGACACCTATTTAGGAAGTGCAAACAGCTGAATTTTGCGATTCGCACCGTTTGCACTTCCTAAATAGGTTGATGCATCTAGGCAAAAGAGACTGATTTAAATGTTGTGGTAAGCATACTTCATCACAATGTTGTGGGAGTATGCTTACTGCCAACATTCTGATCCATCCACCAAATTTAAAAGTGGGCAGACCATAGTTTGTCCACTGCAGAGAATTCTCAGGCTCCCCAAAGACCAAACTACTCTGATGGCCAACATATTAAGGCCCTTCGGAAAATTAACTTCATGTAGGCTTTCCTGCTTTCAGTTTCTATTTTTAGTAAATTCTGGTTAGGTTTTTTAGTGTTTTCCAGTGATTTTAAATACCTTAAAAAACAGTGGTTATGAGTGGTTACACATTTTCATGCCATTGAAAAATAACCGAAACAGTGTTTTTCCGGTGTTTATGGAATGTTTTGCTTTTATTTTTGCTTGCTTTCTGCACTGATAATGCATGGTATGTAGACAGTGTATGTATAGTCAAACTTATTGTAGCACATCATACAATACTTCTTCAATGAGTCTTTGGTCATGCGTACTGCACAATCGATCTTTCCTTCTGATGTAAACCTTTATCTGTGAAAAGGCCCTCTCATCATTGACACTTGAAGGCCAAAGCAGCCAGTACACAATATGCTAACTCTGGCCACTGACATAGCTTTTCATGCCAATACAGATGCACCTGAATATTGTGATTCTCTGGGACATGTTCTGCAACATGTACCTTGAGCTGGGCACATATGCCCACAGAGTTATTGAAGCAGACAAAAATAAAGCAGTGCTTTTCAAAATCTGAAGAAAATTCCCCTTTACCGAAGTACTACAGTGAGGCTTCATTGACTTCAAATGCCATGATTGGTGAAGGGACATTTCTACTTAGCATTGGTACACAAGGGTGTTTTCAGACTTTAGTTTTTGATTATGTCCAGTACAGCAGTCAAGTTTTCCTGTAGAAATCTAAAGATTGCAATAAAGTGTACTTTTTCACATTGCTATCAATACACGACCGAAGATCCTCACATTTCTTGCCTTTGGCATAATCCCTAAGAAAAACCTCTTTAAACAGTTGCCATATGGATAATGTAGCAGTAACGGCCACAAGGAATGAGAACCACCAGCTAAATGCCAAATTGGGATGACTCTTTCTTTGATGCCACTCAAAGCCCAAAATGAGAAATATTTGTGTTTTAGTTCCGATGCATAATAAAACAGTACACCAAAATAGATTACAAAGTCAATAGCATTCTTCATCACCTCTGAAGATTGTAAATATGGTTTCAGCATACTATCTAGCAAGTGGCAAGGATCTCTTACAAGGAAGCACTTCACCTCTAGTGTTGATTTTGACAGGTCATCACCCAACATTTTCATATTTGCAAAATCACTGTAAACACAAGCAATATCACTACAATCTTTGTTGAACTTGGTAAGAACTTTTTGCATCATCATTCCAAGTTTTCCAAAAGTCTGGGGTCATGTTTTCCTCACTATCTCAGATGCTTGGTGACAGAACTCTTTTCAAACATACTTGCCACTGAACCTTGCATTGAATGTTAAAAGCCTAGTGTGTTTGGCAATTAAACTACTATAAATACTGACTCGTGGAAAAGGGGGTTGATGAAGCAAAGGGTTTCACCTATTCTCTGTCTGTGGGTAAATGTTATGGTACATATCGAGAAGGATTCTCATAAAACTAGCCAATTTGCTCATTAGTGCTAGAATCAAACATAGCCAAAATATCAAATATAATTTTGAGATTTCCTGATTAGCTACAGTTTATAAAATAATCAAATTAGACTGAGAATATGCTTCTGAACCTTACATCTTTAGACCAAAGACTAAAAAACTGAAAAAGTAAGAGGAAGAAGAAACAATATTTTAGTAACATCTCCAAACAACAAAATCCCAGCAGAATAATTTTTGCCCAGTCTTTTTTGTTGCTATCTTGTATAACAAAATTATATTGTATTGGCTCATTCAAGAAGAAATAAAAATGTCTCTTTTGCTTTCCTTTTCCTTTATTTGAATGGCATTTAGTTTGTGGTTATGAAGGCTGTATTAGTGTTTATATGTTTGCACTGGTGAGGGTTAGTTCTCCTTTGATGGGGTTTTATCAGTTTTTATAGGTTTAAACCTAAAACAGGATAGCCTAGCGATTTTCCCATATGCCCAATATTATGGGGGGACATATAGCAGTTTTTACTGCCTTTCACCTCCGGGCAAACCCTAGTGGTAGGGTAGAGGGAAAACCAATGAATGTGCCCCTCACCAAGACAGGTAACTCCTATGGCAAGGAGGACTTTTTATTTTTTATTTTCAAAAAGAAAATCCCACTGTTTAGTGCAGGGTTATATCATGTTGCTGGAGCCCTGCACCAAACTGCAAACAACATTGACAGCTGCTGTGACTCTGGTTCCTGACAATGCTTTATAAAATGACCCCCATCTTTGTGGTCATTTCCTGATTTGGTGAACAGTAGTGCAATAAAGACAACAAAGTAAATTACTTTGTCACCCTGACTGCAATATCTCCCCCCTCCAATATATACATCTGCACCTTAATCAGAAGGTAAAATCTTTGACCAAGACGAACCCGCTTGGTCTATCTGATCCATGCTACATTGTAACCAGCCTCAAATGGTGCCTAGATACGACAACCATTGACGGTCATACCCAATTTATACTTCTTGGCACTATTTCTACTTGATACTTTAAAAAATAGTATCTTGGTTTTGGTATCATTGTGTTAACCTTGTTACTTAGAGAGAACAATGACAAATTAGTATTATTCATGTAGCATAATGGGTTCTCACTGATGTAATCCCCCGTATGTTTTGATTTATGTCAAACTGGTAATTGGGGTTCTTCAATGAGTGAGTCTCACAAACTCATTTTCACATCGTAAAGTCCTGTTATGTGGACTGAAAGTTGTAGCTGCCAGTGCCAACCTTTTAAAGGTCTGCTCCAGCAGAGTTAGGGTTAGCTGCACATGCACATGTGCATATATGGTAGACTGTCACAGAAGGGACATTACCTGTATCAGTTATAGTTACAATACGGGTAGACACTAATAGTGTGAGTGCACATATGAAATGATTAAAAGTAATACACTGTATGAGTGAAATCTGCATTAAGATACAGTTTCACCTTAGATAGCTCTAGAGACACATGGCAGTCTTAGGATAAACATGCACCCTGTGGCAGCTGCCGTTTTGTCATACTTCTCTGGCTCCACACCTAAGCATATTCAGCCTTTTGCTCATCCTACTCGTCCAAGTCAATTGCTTTGCTGGCCTTCCCACACTATGAAGCCATTTGGTAATCATCAAGACTGCATGTGTCAGAGGAAATGGTGGGTATAGAATCTGTATATGGGCATTAGCTCTTGAATCTGCACGGAGCCTGGACAGGTTCAACCCAACAGAAACAAATGGGGTAGCTAAACCTTTGTTACTCATAGTAGGAGTTGCTCTCCTTTGAAGATGTTGAGTAAAGGGGCAGTTAGAAGGAGAGCTGAGACTCCCAGGCATGGTCTTTTAACAGACCACTTCAATTCACCATATTTGGTACTGGTGTGGAATGTGTTGTCTCACTGCAAGATTGGGCATATGTGCCTGCATTTCATCCCAACTCGTAAACCTCTGTCACATAGAAGAACTGTGTAAGGACTTCCTGCATCTGTCAGCACTGCTGCTGAAGAAACACCCAGCTGGAAGGAGAAGCCACCTAACCGTATTGCAAAGATGGACACAAAAGCTTTGCACTCTGACTGGCATCCGATGACTAGAAGTGTTTCTCCAGGCTTAGTAATTCTGGCTCTTTAAACCCTCTGAGGAATAGTAGAGATTTTAACTGCTGGTGGATTCTGAAGTGTTCCTCTGGATCTTCTGTGAGTTGGTCCTGCAGAAGTGTGACTTTCATCAGGAGAAGCTTGGCGGCTTTTCGATGGTCAATAGATGCCCTATTACATGGGCAAGACTCCATGGAGCAAAAGCAGCAGAAACTAGGAGCTCATACAAAGGTAAGGTCAAAGGGTAGAAATGCAGAACCTCAGCTCTCTCTCATAGGAGGAAACAAAGTGAAAGCAAGCTCACAAAGAAAAATTGAATTTTAAGGACCAGAGTGCTGAAGAAAATTGTCCAGCTTTCTAGGGCTTGCCACACAACGACAAAATCATTTGAACGGGAGAATTGGACCAGATCAGTTCAGTCCTCTTGGGGACTGGCCCAAAAACGGAGCACATAGTGCTCTTCTGCAAAAGTCTTCATCAAGCAAAAGAAGGGGCAAGGCCCTGGGGGTCAATACAAACAATATTGTGCCCACCCGCCAACCATTCCAGATGCCATGGGCCCTCATCTCCCTCGAGACTAAAGCAGGAGGGCTCCCAAGCCCCCTGGTGGCCTGGGACCCAACACAGCAAGGAGTTCTGCCACACATTTTCTCACTCTGCTTTTGGGGAGACCAGGCCTCAAGAGAACAAACCACCAGAGGCTCTCCCACATTGTCAGGAGAACCACAGAGGCTTCCCCCAATGGCTGAGGATGCCCAACAGAGCCAGCTCCTCTGTTGGATCAATAATGGTCACTGAGCCATGGGCCCCCTCGCAACCTCCTTCAAGTTCTAAAACTGGTGCCTGCTTTAAGACAGACACCCAGTTTGGAAATAAAAAGAGTTGTACTTGGTGGCAGTACTTAAAAAAAAGAAACAAATGAAGGTCATGAATGCAGGTTATGGAATTGGCACATGAGCCTCCCTGGCCTAAAGTTCATGGGTGCAAGATTGCCCCAAAAGGCATAGGGACATCCTATAAAATGTGCATTTTTATCACAGTTTTGGAGGCTGTAGGGTATGCAGCATTCCCCAGCGCGGCATTATCATTTTTGCCCCAAGCCATCCTATGTCTGTCAGGTCATTTTCTATATGACTTAGGACAGCTTTTTAGGGGTTTCTATTCTCTCCTGGAACAGCTTTTTTTCTCTATTGTGCCTGGGAGTTAAGGTATCCCCTATTGGTGATTCATGGAGGATTGTAGAGAATTTTTAGTTGCAGTGAAACTAAAAGATGACTATTGTACCCTGTAATTTAGAATTTGCTATTCTTTGTTAAAGTGTTTATCGCGAGCAATCAATAATTTTAATGTTTTAATTCCTATCCTTATAGACTAATACTTTTATGAGTTTTAATGTGGTAGTCAATCACTATTTCACATCACAGCTATATTTTAAAAAATGTGATGATACTCTCACAAAGCCAGTAGGACTGACTTATTGTATCTGTACTTCCCTCGCACTCTGTTAGGTTTCTATGTGAGGGAAGGGTTTGTAATGGTTTTGAATACCTCAGAGCTTGCTGGGTGTGATATGTAGATGGTGTCATAATCTTCTTTTATATATATTTGTAAATAAATGCACTGTATTTAATAGTGTGTTAAACAATCACTTTTTTTCTATGTAAAAGCACTAGCTGGACAATGGATGTTGTGACAACTATACTATGCCCTCACCAGTTCCACAGAGTAGTCCTGTAGTGCTCTGCCTTACATATAAGAGAGTCATATCCTACAAAAGGGAAGATGGGTTTCCAGCAAAGGGGAATCAGGGCTTATTACTGGAGTTATACTCGCATCCTCCCCAACTAACAACCCAGTTATTTACAACTTATGTTCTTCTTGTCTCATTTTGGTTTCCTTGTGCATTTTCGTATGCCATGTCCCAAAAAATGGATCAATTAAAAGGACATAGACAAATGGTGCTGGTAGAGGACAAGAAAACAAAGGAAAAAAAGATAGGATGATGGAGAACACTCAGGGGAAAAAGCAGGACAAAAGTAAGCATGGGCGTAAAACACCACTCCACTCAGAGTTTATGGACTCTGCATTCCACATAGAATTCGGAGTTGCTGATATACTCCGCACTCCACAATGGAGCAGATTTTTATGTGTTAGCATGCCTGAAATGCATTTTTGGGTGAGCGGCTTACTGGGTACCTGCGATCGCCGACGAGGTTTCTGAGCCGTTCAGGGGCGCCACAAGATTTGCTAGTCGGCCGCATGGTTCTGCGAGAGTTGGAGATCGTCAACAAGTCATTTGCGCGCGCCAGTGGAGTTCCAGCGGGGGTTTTGTGACAAACTCATTCTTGAACACGCAGGATCTACCGTGACTGCAATCTGCAGACGGCTCTCTCCGAGTAGCAGCAAAACGTTCTTAAAATGATGATTTGGAGTAAAAAAACTCTTCAAATTGACATTTGGCTATAGATTTTTAGTGCAAGGAGTCCTTTCTTCATATTTTACTTTTTTTTCAAGCAGAAAGAAGTGCCCCAGAGTCTCCAATTTCTTATTCCTGTTCAGCAGACTCCTCAGGGTTCTTTGTCCATCTCCTAGTCACTTTTCGTTTAGATTTAGAGCTGGAAGGATCACTCTTTCTGTCTACTGCATACTATATCATTTTATTTGAGGACTTTGAATTTAATATTTCACAGGTACGTTAGAAAACTGATGTTGTTTGAATGGGGCCATGCACTGGATGTATTTGTACTTTTCAATGATTTTTTTTAATTTATTGTGACAGGTGTCCTTAAGTTGTATCAGGGGCCTAGTTATTTCTTTGCAAGAAATTATTATTTCTTGTATAAAGGAAAAATGTTGCACAGTTCACTACATTTTCTCCATGTCTTGAAATCAATTTGCAATATTGATTTAATTCACTATGTAGCCCAGTAGTCTGCCAAAAGGCCTTTCAGCCAGTAGGCCCATAGCTACACGTGGGTGCATGAAACAACAGTTTCTGTGGTGTCTGTTGAATTTAAACATCATTTAGGCATTAGATGGCATTGGATTGAAATATAAAATGTTTTGTTTGTAGTATTTTACTTTTCATGTGTTTTAATACATTTGTTGAATGTGTGTCATAGTTACTTGCAAACCTTTTTAGCCCTGCAGATTTTTGTTTTTGGCATTGTTGAATTAAAGATTTGTTGTTTAGCATGCCTACTTTGTCTGGTCAGTGTTTTTTCAATAGTAGGCCAGCATTTGACTTGGTTTCCTATCTGGCCTGGGGCCCTTTTGAAAGGTCTGTGTCAAGGCCTAGGCCTGCTTCTGTTCATTGTTTTCCAGGCCTGCTGCTTATTGACCATGTGGCTGGCAGCCATTTTGTGAAAGCAGTAAGTGTGCTTTCCCCATAGGACTGCATGTATTTCCTTTTTTCCCCTTGGCTTATTGCTTCTTGTTGTGACCTGGCCATGTGACTGGCAGCCGTTTTCTGAAGGCAGCCAGTGTGCTTTTGCCATAGGTCTGCATATCTTCTCTTTGTTCTCAATTGCCTTCTTCTTGCTTGTTGTTGTTGATGATGACCATGTGGCACTGACTGTCAGCCATTTTGTGTGTTTAGCCAGTATGCCTCTTTGCCTAATGCGTGCATGGATGGTTGATCAATGAGATAATAAAAGCTTAATAAATTAATAATTAGATGCTTGAGCGTAGTTATTTTTTATTTTTTTCTTGTTTATGATTTATGTCTTTAAAAAGTTAAAAAATGTATTTTCTTTATTTTAATTTCTTTTGCATTATAATGTTTTTAATTTTTCTAATTTTTATTTTTATATTTTCCTTTTTTTATTTTTATTTTCATAAGTAACATGATTTGGCATCAATGAAACATTAACCTCATGTCTGCTATATTACGTGCACAACAGTATTCATTGTCTAGAAAATGTTCCATTGTCATTTGCCAGCTGCAGCTCCCTGAGTGCTGCATGTCATGTGATGTACAATGCATTTAAATTAAACTGTTACGTCTGTATTTTGTAGTTGTTTTTCTTCTTTTCTATCTTTCCTGAGTGTGCTGTACAGTACACTGTGAAAGCTTATGTTGTTGTCGAAGTCTCACAAATAGTTACACTGTTTTGCACATTTTTTAGCAACTGAGGTAACTAGTGTGACCACACTAAATGATACTATATTTTTTGTACTAGTAATTGAACTACAACAATGCCACTATTCACTGATGTTCTTCTTGCTTCTTTGCTTTTATATGCACAAGAGGAGGAGACACCATCACCCATAGTACTGTGCATAATGTGACGTGTCAAAACAGACATTCCGTCAACTTGTGAAGCTGAATGCCGCTGCTAACTGACCGCTTCATGATGGCCCCAAAGAAAGGTACCAATACCAAGAAAGTTTCCAGCGAGAAGAAAAAAGGCACTTACTACTACCAGAATGACACCCAAGACCTTTTTTGGGAAACCAAAGATTGCACATGCAGCAGCTGTGTCCGAGGAACAATCTGAAAGAAGTGCCTCCACATCAGCAGACACACCCAACCAACCTAGGCCCATGTCTGTCTCAGAGGCAGCCAGTCTAATCACAGCTGCACCGATGAGCAGAGACGTTGAAAGTGACTTATCGTTATTGCAAAGTAATACTCAATCAATGCAGGAAACTAAGATAAGTGGACAACAACAGCCACAACCACCAATAGTAGTTCCTCCAAAGTAGGTGCAGTTCAGGAGACCGAGTTTCCTGCTGAGGAAGAAGAGCAAGCCACTCTTTCAGAGCATCCATTGTCTTTCAGATACCAAGCTAGAAAAAGGAGGGCTAGTCCATCAACATCTTATCCAAGCCCTGTTCTGATGATCTAGACACTAATTGGATCCCCCCTGAGTCTGAGAGTGAGCATGCCACAAGACAAGGTTAGGGAAATAGAAAGTTCCTGAAAGCCTTAGAGTTATGGAGGTAGAAGGAGAAGAGGAGGATGATGGCTAGTCAGCATTGTTTATAGCCACACCCCAGAGGAGACTGACATTACCCATCCCAAATTGCTATGATGGATGTGGCACCACAGATACCACCAACACAGATACCACCAACACCATCTCCATCTGCCATATATACACAAAGCCCCGGCACTGACCTACATCCACAACCAAGTCAAACGCTACACCCACCTACCAGTTCATCTGACATTGCAAGTGGCACCAGCAGCGTCCGAAAGTTGACTTCCCCAGTTTGGGACTTGTTTTTGGTTAGGAGGTGAACATTGCTATATGCTTACTTGGTGGAGTAAGTGTTAATTGGGGTAAGCTTGGTATAAACTATGGTACCGGAGGCCAAACTACCCATCTGAGAAAACACCACATGATCCAGTGGGCGGCACATCTTGCGGCCAAAAAACCGCAAGTGTTGATGGAGGGGGTGAAAGGCTGAGCACGGAATCAGATCTGATTACGGTGGAAGGTGAAGAAGCGGAAGAATTTTTTTTCCAATACACAGAGCGGCCCTGTCCCTAGCAGTCCAGTGGTATCGCCTGCATCATTACCAGCAACATCGCATTGGCACAAGAGTCATGTTGAGATATTAAGGCAAGAGGATACAGTGGCTGCCCCACCAAAACACACATAGAGTCTATAAATGCCTGCTCTCAAGAAGTCACCTGCATCAGTGGTACCAGAAAAGAAAAAAGTCCAGGCTACCATTCTTTGCATGTTTAGGCTGTAGGGGCAGTATGAACGCAACCACCGAATGGTACGTTTGTACAATGCAAAGCTGACTAACATATTAGCGCTGGACTTCCTCCCTTTTTCTTTTGTGGAAGTGGTAGTTTTCTTCAATTTGTGGCAGTTATCTGCTCGAAATGGAAGGTTCCCAGCTGGTCCTATTTTGCCAGAGTTACTGCTCCAGTGCTATATCACCATGTGCTGGAATTGCTTGGACAAGCTTTGCAGCAGAGTGCTGCTCACACTATCCTCCTGATGACAGACAGGTGGACTAGTTGCCAAGCCACTGATTACATGCACATCACAACAACTGGTGCCTCATCAGGCATCCCAACCCAGGATGCACTGCTGAAGAAAGGTATATGAACTATTCAATTACATTCAAACATTGATATCCACTTTTTATCGACTTTATTCCATAATTAATCCAAAGTGATCCAAATTTTCATCAAAAATTATTTTCATGTGTGTTCTTTTTTGTTTCAATGAGTGCCTGCTCGGGCTTTACTCCTAGACATAGAGGTGCATAATTATGCATCATCCATTGTGGAATATTCAGTCCCAATGCATTTTGGGCATATTTAGCCCTTCGTCAGGGGTTACTAAAATAAAAACATTAGTGTCAAAACCACTGGGTTGGGATGCCTGACGATGCACCAGTTGTATTAGAGTAATATAGTTAACTCCTTCGGTGCTCATGATGGCTCCCGGCCATCATGAGTCACAGTATACATGTGCTCATGATGGCCGGGAGCTGTCAGAACATTGCCGCTCCGCCCTCGCGTGATTAATTCCCTGCCGGTGAGGGAGTATTAATCAGTGGGCGGAGTTCTGATGGCTCCCGGCCATCATGAGCACACACCCACCGTGATTTATGATGGCCGGGAGCAGTCATAGGTACTGGAGCGCCACGCCCAACCCTGCCCCCCCTCGCACCGCGGTGAAATTCGCGCCACGCCAAAGAGGTTAAGGCCATGGCTGATGGTTTCAGGGTCATGTCTTTGGCGCACTGAATTACCATCCGTATTCAAGACTTTCTCAAAAAAGAAGACTGAGTCAGCAACTTACTGACCACCTGCTGAAGAATTTGCACACATTTCAGCCAGTCTTTTAAAGCCAGGAAGCAGCCGAGGATCATTCAATGTGATAATGGAGCGGCAGTTAAAGCACTCATATAGGAGGTGCCAACACATTGGAACTCAATTTACTACATGCTTGAACATCTGCTTGAGCAATACAGACCGAGCAAAGAATATGTTGGTATGCAATCATTCAATTAATTCAAGCATCATCATGGAAACCCTTCAGTTTATCTACCACTTTCCTCAAGTTGCAGCAACTTTCCATTTTCTCGGAAGAAGAAAAGATAAGCAGCCAGCCTAGAGTGAAACAGCATGTATCATTGATAACATTGGAGTGGAGAAACGAGGAAGCCTTAGGAGCGTCCCTTATCATAGTGAACACAAGAAATTAGAACTTGGATTGCACTATGCATATTGAAGATTTTACGTTGTGCTTTGAGTCACTGTGGACTTTTTGAGACAAACTGAAGGTGTTCCATGATGATACTTGCATTAATGGAATGATTGCATACCAACTTGAAGTGTATGATATAATGATCCTGGGACTTCAGTGCCCATTAAAAGAATGGATGATTCTGTTTACTGCACTGAGGAAGCCATATACAGGGTGAAACGTGTTGGCTGCACCTTGGCTGTATTGTTCCATCATCTTACGCCATAGGTGGTACAAGAATCCATTAACGGATCATGTCTACCATCATTGAAAAGTCCAGATTGATTCATTTATTGTGCATTTGTGCATTTTGAAATATTTATGTTGTCTCTCTGTGCTTCTTTAAGTGCTTAGTTTTATTGTTCAATGCTTTATACTCCGCAAAGGCTCAGACCCGACCAGTCAATTTGATAATGCGAAGCTTGCAAACACAAATCTAGTCTGCTGTAGTCTACACACAAAAAGTGACTCAAGTCAATCTTTCCCTTCTTTTTGTTCATTAACAAAATTGTACTACAACAGGCCGATTCACTGCATTTTGAGTCAGAACGAGTTAGGACTCACTCCGGACACTGTTGGTATGGAGTCAGACTCAGGAGTATCAGAGATGATGTAATGACTCAAGGCGTCGTTGTGAGCATGCCGACTTAGAGAACCGCCACCAGAAGAAGATGGATGTTTTCAAACTCACTGAAACCAACTGATTTGGCTGATGATGACTTTGAAATGGCCTAAAGGTAAACAACAATACCAGACTTACACATTTCTGTGTAGTGGTGCTGGTGAGTGTGGTGTAACAGACAGGGGTGCAGCGATGTTGTACCTAATTGGAAAAATGCTATGTTGCTGTGTGTGTGTGTGTGTGCTTAGTGCTGTCTGGCTCAAATTCCAAGCTAAGTGGAGGTTGGGTGGGGAAGCCTGTTGTCTGAGGTAACACCCGAAAACAGACATTTAGCCATGCTGTCTCTGAGAGTATTCATGTTGCACTCCTTATGCAGTTTATATTTTCACATTGATTAATCAATATAATTTTTTTTCCATCTACAGATCCTTTACCCTGCGCCATACTGGAAAAACAACTAACACTTACCTTACCAAACCACATCTGCCAGGCACCCAAGATTGACAAGGCAGTCCAAGGGGAATGCAGAGATGCAAATCCCAATTTGGCAATACAGTTTCATCTTTTCTTCTCTTCAATCAATACAACTGTATGTGTTGTTTATGTTTTTTTACTTGTCTCCTACAGATATTTTAATTTTATTTGCTAGCTTTCAAAGCACAGTACAGCAGAACAAAATTTTTCTTGGATCTCTCTGGGTGTAAACGGATAATTACATTTGGTTTACCTGTACTAGTCTAGTACTTATCATCAAGCATGAACATCCTTTTCCTCCCAGAACTGTTCGGCTGCCAAGATGAATGTGTTGTACTTGCGTAGTGTTTATCTTTGTTAAACCTTTCCTTCAAATCCCCTTCCTATCCATCCATTGAACACTTAAACCTCTTCCCCTGGGTTGGGTGATTTATTGATGTGTGACTAAATTAAATATACACAATTATTTGATTACACACTTTGTGGGGCAGATGTGGGAAAGCAACTCCAACTAAAGGCAGGGGGAGGAAATTCTTCAGCTCTAAGTATAGCCCACACCCATGTACAATATTCGATATTCACATTTTTCAGAGGAACATAATCCATCAAAATTGAAAGCATCATCATTCTTTCAGGACAAAAGCTTATGCTTGTCAACTTCATAGCTCAAGTCAACTTCAGTTTGTAACTCGTACAAGCCCACTATTCTGATTATTTATTTTACTTTAGCATTGCTTATCATTGTTTTCTCATTTGGCAGTCTTCTTCTTGTGTACTACTAGTCCTAATCTAGTCTCCCTCAGGTGACGTTTTCATTTTTTTTGTTGCAAAGCTTGCATACAAAACGGCATTAACTCAGTTTTTAATATGTCAATTTAATTAGTTTCCTACAAAGAATAATCCTCATCCTACAGTTTGAGTTGGGCTAAGAGGGAGTGGAACCTCGTTGCAGAATCTGGTGCTTTCACTAGTATTCGACTAGTCCACTAGTATGAGAAATCGCAGTACCGAAGCAATCCTAACAACAATCAACATAGAGTAGTTTCACCCTTTATATTATCTTATGTTTCCACAATTAGAAGACAAGAGCCAGATGTTGGTTGAAGGAAGCTTGTATTCAAAACAGAGAAAACAGCTGACATGTGTTTCATCATACAGTGACTTTTTCAAGGCTGTAATCACATATGAACAAGTATATCAGTGTATGAGATAGTTAATGTACAAACCTTTTTTTAATTTTAAATACAGTCACTGTGCATAATGCATTGTTCAGTGTCCGAGCTCTAGGAAGGAAGAGAAAGGCTTCTCTCTATCCCCATGTGAAGTGGAATTTTATCTTTTTTTCAATCTGTCCATTAGATAATATGCAGATTGTGTTCAAAGAAATAAAAAAACAGCAGCAAGTCTGTGTTATGCTGAATACTAATTGTGCACACCTCTACCAAGGGTGGAAGGGAAAGAAAAAATGGTCACCAAGACCATAGACTATGTGATCGGCCAAGTGGAGGACATAGAACCTTCACCAAGAAGTAGGATGAGAAAGTTTAAAACACAGGATCCATTCGCTCTTTAACTTACCTAGAATAATGGTTGAGTAGTCATAATCCTGTGAGATGATAAATATAAGTCAAGATGTCTAGTTACCACTAAAGACTTCGGAAAGACATGTTTGTCATGTATATCATTGACAATGAGCTTGCAGTCATAGGTTATGCTCGATTACATATTCTGAGTGTTACGAAAGCGTCCAGCTATACAAATTATTTTTCCTTAGTGCAGAGGAGGGGTTTCCAAATGGTCTATTAACCAATTAGAGAGTTATCCTAGAGAGAAGTGATAATGTTAGAATGAATTCTTCTCTTCAGTGTGAATTGTAGAGAACAAGTCACATCAAGGAGTAATGGAAGATGTACATGTGCAATGTCTCACCTAGGAAAGCAGATCTTGTTCCCTTGATGTAGATTGCTACTGGCTAGTAAAATCATGGAGAGCCATGATAAGTTCCATGAATCTGGAAGGAACCATATGTCAAAAAAGGGAAGTCTGTAACATATTTTTAATATGTTTTAGTGTGAGATGTGACATTGGCACATCCTTAATTCTTTCCTATGTTTACCGGAGAAGACAAGAATATGCTACCCAGAAGAAACATTTACCCGCTATAGGTGACATAGAAATATGTAAAAGTAAACCTTCATTTGTTAATATAAGTCCCCTTTTTATGTCTGCTTCTAAGGTGCACTATGTTGTGGTGTAAAACTTTGTCTACTATTGTTAGCAGATATAGTTTTGCATCAAGATCCATGGGTGGTTACAGAGAAATGCCCAGGAACCTCCCATGGAACTCCCCTTTTGAACTGCTTTGTGTTTCTTTGAGGCAATTTTCCAAAAGAAAACACATTGTAGGAAAGTAAATTAAAACAAACATCTGATTTACCTTACTTTTGTGACATACACCTAGCATAAAATAATTGCAAATGTAGGCCTAAATGTTCTGAACAATGCCCTCCACTTCTATAAGCAGAAGAACATTCATCTTTTCATAGACCACTCCATAGCTCTGTCGTTATTAGTGAGAATGCTTCTCCTGAGGGAAATCCCCCACATCTCCCAGCTATTATGGTCTCTCCTCTTTTCTTCACCTTGCTACTGTAAAAGCTATAACTATAAATCATGATTCTATGAGGGCTGTGAGTGGGTGCGTAAGTGATTCTGTGGATAATGTCATCAGTGATGTCATCATTGAAGTCACTGACCATGCCATGAGTCATGCCATATTTGAGCTCATAAGTTGTGCATTGTGAGGGGCATGAGCTTTAGTTATCGCAGCTTCACTGGTTTTGTATGAGTGAACGTAAACAACAACACTTGGAAAAGGGGGTCTAAGGGCAAGTTTAACGACTAACCAGGTATACGCCCCGAGCCGTACATCAAAACACCGAATTATACCTGGGAGTCAAAAGAAGTAGTTGTTCACCATGGATCAAAAAACTAATACCATACATATAACACCCGTGGGAGCACACCATGCAAACACCTAGGTGATACTGGCCGAGTTAGGGCTCAAGGGCATCTGGAAAAAATTCCCATCAGAAGCCACACTGTACCGCCCTCTTTAACATCACTTGGGTTCTCCTTGCCCAGGAGACAAAACAAAACGGCCGGTCAGATGTTACCATGACCGATTGTGGATGAAAAAACATGTGAGAGGGAAGTAATATATGTTTTAAGTGTTTGCAGATGAAAAAAGCAGTGTGAAGTGAGGAGTGAAATAGTGAAGGTTTGTAAAATTAGGTAAACTGGGTAGAAGTAAACAATTTATTAGTGTCTCCCAGTCCCTAACGCTAAAAGACAAGTGCAAATACGGGTTTGAAATAATATCCTCAATCAGTAGTGGTCAACATGTTTCTGCATATCAAGAAAAGGTTTTCATGCATTCTTCAGGACCTGTTATTTCAAAACTACTGCTTTTCGTGAAAAATTGTTTAAAAAGATATCACCTGTAGATTCAGGTCATGTGCTCAACCACATACTGTTATCGCACCGTACCAGGAGAATGGAATCCAAGGAAACAACAAGAACAACCAGAAAAACATGAAAATATCATATTAATCAAGCAAAACCTTTGCGTCATAACATTATAATCGCAAATACTTCGAAAAGAGGTTCAAAGCACTCACCCAAAGTTGGTGGTTGAGGCGCTTCACCCCACCTGGCTGCGGCTCAGGTATGAGGAGCACCGCTCTAAATTTGAGAAATTAAATTATAAGAAAGGAGGCAATCAAGGCTCAGTAAGAACATCCATAGAGCTATATATGGATTTGTAATGAACATTCACTGCTTCTACCCATACCACAGACACAGATGGGGACCAGTATGTTATAACTATTTGTCAGTAGAAAATATCTTGAACAAATTGCCACTAGTGGTGAGAAGGCAATCGTATACACGACATGTAATATTTCTTGTTTGACAGGCACAATGATGACAAAACCGTAAGACTCTCGCCCATTGCGTTCTAAGTACCATCTATCATATTCACGTTGTGCTATTTAAGGTGGTAAATAAGCACTGCGCCGTTTGGGGTAGTTAAATCCAAGTAGTGCTCGTTTTGACAGAGTCTCGGGCACACAAGCTAACGTGCTAGCGCTACGATGTCGGAAATCGTAAACTTGCGATAAGCTATTAGTAGTTGTGAACTCGCCGTCATGCTCATTTGTACACAGAAGAACACACCCAGCGCGTTAGAGGTATTCCGGTCTCGGGCATACAAACCATCGTGCTAGCGCTACGATGTTAAAAATAGTTAAACTTGCGCTAAGCTGTTAATAATTGTGAACTAGCCGTCATGCTCATTTACACCGAATCTATGAGATTTCACTGCGTCACTTTTAGGATGCTGTTGCGTCAAAATCTTGCGCTTGCCTCACAGCAGACGTAAGACTGACGCAAGCCCTTTCACATTGGGCTTTCCCCATGTGAAAGGACGCATTGGTGGAGTTGCGTCACTTTTGTGACACACTCCAGCAATGTGTCACTTTTGCGCTTACAGATGCGTCAGAAATACTGACGTTTCTGTAAGTCCTTGCAACATGATGCGTCATACATTAAATATGACGCATCATTGGTGTCGCAAGGAGTGCGCAGTGAAAAGTGACGCATCGCTGTTTTCACGCAGCGATGCGTCACTTTTCATAAATGAGGCCCCAAGTATTTAAATCCGGGGAGGTAATGGAAACGGGGCCAGGGGTCCACAACAAGGGAGGTGGCGGTCTCCACAGCAGCGGAGTAGTGTGGCTTCTCCATAAATGTATTATTTCTGCCCCTGGTAGGTGGCGGTCCTCGGAAGCCATAGAGCAGTAGGGCAGTAGGGAGGGCATAGGGCCTCCTGGCATTAATTTTACAATAATGTATATGCCCCAGGGAGATGGCAGCCACTCGGGTAGTGGGGGAGCTGCACAGCTCCCCCTCCTCTAATTTGTATTTTCTGCCGCAGGGAGGTGGCTGTGCCCAGTGGTGTGGGTGACCCAAGTGGGCCACCCACATTTGTATAATTAAGTGCCCCAGGGAGGTTTCCAAAGCCCAGGAGGAGAACCCATGAACCACCCTCCTTCATTACCCACAAGCCCATGAGATTTGGCCCACCCGACGGCTTGATGGAAAAGACATGTGGGAGCCTGCACTTAAAAAAAAAAACTTTTAGTCACAAATTTGCAGGTGGATCTGCATATATGTATATTTTTTAACTTAAATATCTTTGAACCTACTAAACAGATGTACACCAAATCACAAAAATCACGCTTTCAGGACCAACATCCAACTTTCTGCAAATTTAGTGTAATTCCATTCAGCAGTTTGAACTAGTTGTGTTAATAAAAATAATAATCCCCATAAACATAAAGTGGGTGAAATCGTTTTGGGACCCCCCTTTTTTCTTGGCTCCCGCTTGATGGATCACCCATAAACTTCCAACACAGCAGACAAACTAAAAAGAGGACTTTTTAAAAAATGTTTGTGAAGATTCGTCAAGCGACGCCAAAGTTATTGGCAAAACAATATATTCTTTTCCTAAGGAAACTTTGGTCTTAACTATAACTATACCTACTGGCAACTGCTATTAGGTAATATATGACTATATACATAATAGAAATTTGATATAAATATTATATAATATATAGATATATTTTACTTATAACAACTTTGCATGACCCCGCAAATGTTGGTCCAAACAATGTTTTCTTCAGTGGGATAGAAAAGCTGGCGGCAGAGGATGACACCCAATAATATTATCTACCTTGATTCAACTCTTCGTAATTCCAATTCTCTGTTTCTCTGTTTCCACCTATGACCTTTTTAGGCACATGACGTGTTCCATAAAATCTCATGTTATTTATTTCTCCATTGTATGCCTCGCAGATATGCCTGCCATGTTATATGAAAAATATTTATTCGGTATTGCCCCTAGATGTTGCAAAATGTGTAATGTGACTTTATTCACTGTACTTCCAATGTATTTTTCAACACATAAACATTGTAAAACATAAACCATGTAGATTGCCTCACATGTAATCCACTCAGTTAGTTTCTTATGAGACAATTGAAAAGTAGCGTAGAGGACCGACAGAGCAAGTGCGGCTGAGAGTGAGAGCAGTACGCCAGACCGCCATTCCACACCCCGCAGTAGCAGCAGCAGTAGCAAATTCCTCCGCAGCACCTCTCCCCTCAACGCCAAGCACAGAGCCCCCGCCTGGGAGGAGATAAGGAGACCGGGAGTGCGGCAGAATCTGCGGGGCTACTACGGGGGTACAACGGTGAAAAGCGAACAGAACGGGAACAGCTTTTGTCCCGGCTGTGATTCTGGCAGCGGCTCTGCTTCGGCAGTGCTTCGGCAGCGGCTCGGCTCGGGCAGCGGCTCGGCTCTGGCAGCGGATCGGCTCGGCTCAGCTCTGGCTGTCAACTTCAGCTGTGGGCTGCGGGCTGAGGGTTGCAGGCTGCGGGGGATCTTGTGCCCGAGCTTACGGGTGTGCTCGGTTGAGGGCGAAGCTGGTCGCCACGGACACGGCCACGGCTGTCAGGAGGAACGGTGGTTCATGAACCGGCCACCGAGTAGCTGAGTTGTTGTGTGGAGGTGGTGGCAGCCCATTCTAGCGGGCGAAACGGAAAACGGAAAACAGCGGAGCAAACGAAGCAGACGGAGCCGCGACCCGAGATGCAGGAGCGGGAGCTGAGGGGCTGAGGAGAGCCGTGAGGAGAGGAGAGGAGCAACGCCAAACTGATCTGCGAGGGAGTTCACGGCTGAAGCAGAGGTAGATCTCGCAGCTGGTGTGGGGGCGCGGGGCTGGTTTGTGCATTGCACTCACGAGCAGCACCAAGAAAACTGCTCATTCAACTGCTTATTCAACATATATTTAACTTACAAACACTAAATAACTCAAACAACTCAAAAGTCGGCCCCACACGGCGGGGGCGGCGGCTGCAGGAAGAAGTTTCGGTTCTCACCAGCACATACCGAGGTTTACATACCCGTCTTACCATACCTAGTAGGTGCTCAGTGCTAGGAGTAAGTCGCCTGCTCTGATAGAGGATTTCGAGAGGCAAGCGGGGGGGTAGCAAGGAGCAAACAGCTTACAGCGGAGTTCAGCCTGTTACCGCGTATTCCAGTACGGTCAGTTCGGTCAACTGCAAAACAACACAACCACCAAAACCATTGAATCGCGGTGTGGCTTCCGTGCATTTCTGTGCATTTCTCGCACACTGATCACTGGACACTGGACGACAGAGCAAACCAAGCAGTAGCCGTAGCCCCTGATACGTAGTTTCTGCTCTTCAGGTCTTCCCTAGCTGCAGGAGGCGAAGCAAGGTGAGGGGAGGCGAGGGGTTTACACTCACAATCTGCGGGGCTGTCAAAACTTTCAATACCGCACAACATACTGAAGCGTAACCAGTGAAGTCAAGGAGTCTACAGGCACCCCTGCAAGGGCAAAAGGCGTTTGGAAGAGCAAAGAAGGTAATATCCACGGCACAGCAACTGGCAATCTTAGTATATCATCTTCTCAGCTTTCACCATTTGCCAGCAGACATTAGATTCTTTTCTCTCGCCTTCAATCCCCATCCAGTCTACCCGAGATGAGATCTGGTAGGGTGAGGATATCAGGTCCACTAAAGAAAAAGAAAAGTAGAGGGAAAACTGCAAAGACAACTTCAGACCCTGATCAGTCATCAAACTTGCTGCTGAGTGACTCCGAAAATTCAACAGACAGCAGTACCCAACACTCCCTGAAAGGTCCCGACAGGTTGGCCTGTAAACTTCTAAGTAACCAACCTAAGATAACATCAAAATTTGCCTTCCTGAAAGACGCCGGGTCAATAGTCTTCTCAAGCAACATGAATATCACGGGCCTTCCAACTCCCTTGAGCCCCATGGTGACCATCATCAAGGGGAGTTTTGGTGCTTATGACGCAAATGGGGCGATTCGCACTCCCCAAAGCAGCCATACGACATCTACTAATTTTGCTGAACTTACTGTGCCTTTAGTGACAGACTAAATTGAAGCCACGGGAATCCCGTCAATCAAGTCCACCTCAATTCAGCGAGTGCGTAGGTATAACTCTGCTCCCACCTCTGTAACCAGCCCCAATGCTGAACACAACAAACTGGATCTCCAAATTGAACCAAATGGAACTGAAATCAGTAACTTAGATGACCCCAACGAAATTCTACATGAAGCCAGCTGCAGCATTCTGTGCAGTCAAAATGGTAAATCTCTGAACCGCATCATAAAGGATAACCCCGTGGACTCGAACAAGGAAGGAGTGGTCACCTCTTTTGGGGACAGTGAAACAGTCTCGGTCCAACACAAACAACACAGAGTTAGCATTTCAGCCTCGGCTGAAATTACAGAGGTTTTAGAGCATGCAGAGAAAGAACTCTCGTATTTTGACTCAGAGGAATGGAAAAAAATGCTGCACTCATATGGGAATATAACCCCTGGACACCCACAGTTATCACCTCCACAAAGGCAGGTGAAAAGCTAGGATCCCCCACAAGATAAGGCATGGTCCATCGCCCTTGACATTCTTCAGAGGTCAGCTGATGCAATGTCCTATCAAGCAAATAAAATGGACATCCAAATTAGTCTCCTGAATACACTTGCTGTGTACGTAGTCAAAATTGACGACAAGATCTCAAACTTAAACAGCTTAATTAAACGGGCTCAAGAAGCAGCTGACCGCCCGCAACAAGCATGTGACTGTACTCTCATAGTGGAGAAACTTAGCATACTCCCAGAGATAATGGAAAAGCTCGTTGCAGACCTAAAAGGAGTTGTAAATGCAAAGTCCTCCCTTAGGAACAGCAGGGACGTTGAATTAGGTGACCCAAGAGGAGATTCTCAAGTAAAAACAGCCACTAATTTAAGTTCAATAGCGGCTGAAGGGTCCAACATCCAAGAATCCCATGATCCGTCGGTGTATGCTAGCCAAAGGAGTGAACAGCAAACATCACCGACCACCAGTAGAGCGAACTCTACCCTCCCCTCCTCAATTGAGCAAGAGATGGGTGATTCTGTGGGAAAGGGGAAAAGACAAAAGAAGTGGAAAGGACGTAATAAAATGAGAAGGAGCCAACAAGATCTAAGACTCAATCCGTTGTTCAACACCGCCAGAGGTCCTACAATTACAGAGGGCAAGGAGTCAACAAACCCCCTTGAGTCAAAATCCATAACGGAAGAAAATCAAATCATGCAGGAAAGCAATAAAAGGAAGAGCGGTACTCCCAAAACTGAAAAGAATTCAGCAATGACACCTCCTGGAAAAAAGACAACCAGTGGGATAAAAGTGCAAACTACAACTACTCACAAGGCTTATTCAAAAACACCTATCATGCAGAAGGAAAACGTACAGTGTCAAACCTTCAGCCACTCGAAAAACCAACTTAATGGCATCATGATCGCAGATCAGGTAACCACTGTAAGCCCTGGCAATAACCAACAGGGCGGAATTCCAGCGAGAGATAAAGGTGCTGATGACCAAGGAAAAAATGAAAGGCCCAAAAGTGAGCAGAATGAGGTACTTTCCACTGGTCTCTTGACAAAAGTAGTTCACATGCCTTGTGCGCAAACATCGGAGGCAAAACTAGTTCACATGCCTTGCGCGCAAACACCAGACGCAAACTTAAGGCCGCACAGAACATCGACGAGTAGCGATCCCCTTTCCACCTTCTTTTACCGAGAATACAAGTCAAAAGGTAGACATGATGTCCTCAATCGTGGGAACATCCTAAAGTTGATTCGTGCTACAGGACTGTCAAATGTTTTCACTTCTCGAGACATCATTTCAATAGAATTTGTTGCACCGTGTCAAGGACACACTAATGAAACTACAAAGGTCACCTGGAGTTCAGATGAGGTAACGAACACCATTTTAGGGCAAGCTGACACTTTTAAGCAATGGGGTATACTGATACAACCCGGCAGGGAGGTGGGTTACCCCCACGTTCTACAGGCAAACAATAGTGAGGATAACAGACGTGCGAGGAGCAGAGCAGTCTACTCAGTACTTAGGAGTGCATGCAACAAAACCCCCACCATCAACCAAAAACCAAGGATAATAAGAGATGATGGGACCTCACCACCTAGGGATCGGGAAGAGGTCAGCACATGGTCATGGTTGGCAGGCACTTTGAACACATCTCGAATTTTACGATGACAGCCTCACACGGAACATGGTCAAGAAATGCCTCCTCTAAAGATCTGCTCATGGAACATTAACGGTTTGACAAATAAACTAGAGGATAAATTCACAATCTCATATTTTAGGGAATTTGATGTATTATTATTACAGGAGACATGGCTCCTTGAACCGCAGCAAATAGAAGGCTTTAAAACTCACCACATTCCTGCACAAAAACTGAACCGCTTAGGAAGAGGGAGCGGGGGCCTAGCTATCTACATATCAACAAAAAATGCAGTCGCCTCCTGGGACCTTTCAGGTTTGTCACACTGCCTTCAGTGTGTGGGAATTTCTTATACTTCTAGAAAAGGCCAGCATTGGTCTCTGATCCTAATGATTGCTTACGTTCGCCCAAACTCAGCTTTAAGACAATCATTTACAGAAGAAGTGACTGCGACAGTACTAAGAGTGAAAACAGGTCCTCTAAATCAAGAAATACTCTTATCAGGCGATTTTAATATGTGGTTAATATCAGATCTACAAACAAACGAGGTCACTGAATCACATGACAGTATCTGGGAGATACCACCGCAGGTACGGCCAGGATGGCACAAGGACGACTCGAAGGGTCGTTCCCTGCAAGGCAACCTAGAAAATCTGGGACTTAGAGCCCTTAATGGGCGCTATTCCACAGACAAGCCTCCTTGCTTCTCTTACTTATCGAAAAATGGTGCCTCATTAATTGACTACACCTTCGCTAGCCTCCCACTCTTTCATCTAATAACAGGCTATCGTCTTGGGAGCAGAACAGAAAGTGACCATTGCCCCCAAGAAATATCACTGAGGACCAGTTTAATTCAACATGAAGAAGAAAGGGGATTGCCATCCGAGGGCTATACAATCAACCTAAAACAAATCAAATACTCTATCATCAATTTTCATCAAGTAGCAACAGAGGCCAAACAAATTATCGAGCGATACAGCAAGTGCACGGATGACAAAATAGTCAACTGGGCTTCATTTGCAATCAAACTCATCGACAGATATGCAAAACCGATAAAGTATGCAATCTTGACAGGGCAAAAGCAGATGCCCCACTCAAATCTAGCGATACAATCTGCAACAAGATCTATCAATCGTGCATGGCGGGCGCTAAAAATAGATCCAATGGACTCTACAAAAATAACAAAATTGAGAGAGGCCCGTAGCTACCTTAGGAAAGCCAAAAGAGTGCAACGTAGAACACAATGAAATTCGTTCTGGGCTAGACTTCAGCATGATATCAAATCAAACAATTCTGCCAGGTTTTGGCGAACTATCACCAGCATATCAGGGCAAGTACCAAAAGTAGCCTCTTCTTGCATATTGGAGTCAGAGTGGGTTGATTTCCTTAATCTTCACTTTAATGATTGTAAAACAAAACTCTTACATCAGAATTTCCCCCTTGAAGACTATGCTGCACAGAAAGTGGTTGGTTGGGCACTTGACCCGAACATTATCAATCCCTTAATGAAGGAATCCCTCAACGACGGTCATAACATAGTATCACCAAAGGAGTGCTCTTCGACTGCGAGCAGCAAAGATCACGTACCAATCCAGGAGCAAGAAATTGGAAAATTGATTAAAAAGGGTCGGAAGGACGGGGCTCCGGGTCCAGGTGGAGTCCCTCAAGCTTTGTTTAAGGAGGATGTACCCTTCTGGGCTGGGAAACTATGCACTTTATTCAATTCCATTCTGCAGAAAAACATCATACCGCCCTCCTGGCGTGAATCAATCCTCGCTCCAATCTTTAAAGGTGGGGACAAAAAATCCCCTGGGAACTACCGTCTCATTGCCCTAATCGAGAATGAAGCAAAGTACTTTGCAGGAGTTTTGCTCAACTCACTTAGGGCATGGGCAGAGGACAACGCTATCATTCCTCCAAATCAAACTGGCTTTACAAGCAACACCGGAACTTCGGTCAACCTCATGACCCTCTCTTGCCTGATTGATCAGTCTGAATTCAGCTCCTGCTCACTCTACATGGGATTCATTGACTTCCAAGCGGCCTTCGACAACGTTAATAGAGCCAAGCTCTGGCAGAAGCTGTCTAGTCCCAACATTCCAATTGACCTTCTAAGAGCCATACAACTTCTACATCAGGATACATGGGTCAGGATCAAGATCGGGGATGGCTCACGATTGTCACGCCCAATTCCAACGACAAAAGGTCTAAAACAGGGCTGCATCCTGACCCCGATACTTTTTAACTTATTTTTATCCGATCTTCCTGACGCTCTTAACAAGGTCAATTCTCATGCTCCCAATGTAACCGGTCTCTTGCTGTCAAACATACTATACGCTGACGATGTTGTTCTTCTTAGTAAAACGAAGATCGGCATGCAAAGACTCCTGGACGCCACCTCCGACTATTCTAATATGAACAACCAACAGATTAATAATAAGAAGACTAAAATTTTGGCGGTTCGTTCAGGGAAAGCTAAGAAACTGTCTTGGACCCTTAATAAGGAAAGCATTGTCGAATCTAAGTGCCATAAGTACCTTGGAGTCATCTTCAACAACAACAGATATAAATTTCAGTTAGAAGAACAAAAAAGGAAGGGTGCAGCACTTGCCTTCGCAATTGGATCAATTCACAAGAAACTACAAGGGCCAACTTTTGCACCTACCTTACAGGCCGCTCAGGCAAAAATCATTCCCACTCTAACCTACGGTAGCGAAGTCCTAAAAGGTCTGGACTGTGACCAATTGGACAAAATAATTACAAAGATCTATAGAACAGTGTTCAAACTTCAAATCCAAACATCTCCGGCACAAATCAGGTTGGAACTGGGAATTTGCCATCAACCATACGCCAGAGCCATGACTTTTCTTGTGTGCTGTCACAAACTGAGATCATCTAAGGTAGGCAGTCTAGCACACCACCTTTGGGCTAGTCTCGATATGAACTCATGGCGAGCAGGGAACGATTATTGGAAAAAAGGCCTAACAACCTTATGCCTAAATGAACTTTGGAGCATGCATGTAAGCCAAAAGGAATTTAAACGGCTAGCGAAACTAAGCACGAAAAAGTTGTCAATAGTGGATGATAAGGCACGGCTGGCAAAAAGAAGTCATGGGTGGTTGACTCTGCAATCCTATGCTCTGTTGATTCCACAGCAGTACTTAACCGTATCTTTTACTGCACGAACTAAATCTAAATTCCTAAAATTGAGACTGGGAGTTATTAACTTGTTGGCCCATTTCCCAAAATGGAAAAGAGATCATGGACGAGAACTTTGTCGACTCTGTGGGAATCACAAAGAAGACATCACGCACATCTTATGTCTTTGTCCAAAACTGCTGAATAAAAGACGGTTCCTTCTGAAGCACCTTTGAAACAGATACATGATCAGATCGTGCAGAGCAGCAGCTATAGCCTGCTTTGACCCCAGGAACACTAAATTAATTGTGCCTTGGTAAAGTTCATGGACCACGCAGAAAAAAAACTACGCGAGGGGCTAAAAGCCTGTGATTCGTCGTTGGCTTAAAGTTCTGGCAAGCTCCATTGGCTCTCCCTATCGACATTGGAACTTAATCTGTCTCCCCTTCTTATACGTATTTAAATGTATTTTTTTTACAAATTTTAAGATTCAGTATTTGCAATGATTTTTCTTTTAATCACGCAATAAAGTTCTTATTATTATTTATGAGACACTTGAAAAGTTTCAAATTCAGTCACATAGAGGCCAAACGCACAAGCTGTGCATGTTTGGCACTTCCAAAACTACAACTACATATTAGATAACCTGTCCCCAATTCCTGTCCTCTTTTTTTTCTCAAACATCATTTTATTAAAGAATAACAGTCACAGGCATTGGTATTTACATAGCATGACATTTCCCAAAAGCCATATTAATACATTAAAAATGACACAGTTGCTCATCAGTTAGGAAAATACTGTGCACATTGCTTTGCATTGCCAGCTTATACCTGCTTAATAAGAGGCACAATTGCTTAAGAAACCCTCCCCCCTCCCACCATACACCTATAAACTCACCCAACCATCAAAAAAAGGAAAAAAGTATGTGAAAAAGTGGGTTATAAACTCTACGGTAAGTCAGGATTGCAATTTTGGAGTGTCATAACAAGGTGTTATTATGGGAATAACCTATTGCTGGTAACATTTTGGGTGTCAAGGGGATGTGACAGGCTGGGATATCCTAGTATGTCTTTGGTTTGTGCTAGAATCTCCACCCAAAAGGGAGAAATCGTCGGACAGTCCCACCAAATGTGGCAAAAGTCCCCTAAAAGGCCTCATCCCCTCCAGCATAGATCAGAGGCCTCTAGGAAGATTTTTATTGTTCTAGTAGTATGGAGATACCAATCATAGAGTATTTTGAAGTGTGCTTCCTGTAAGCCCAGGGAATGGTTATTCTAGTAAATATCTCTCCTGAGGTGTCTCCACTGTCCCTCCATAAGCTCCCTCCATAAAGTATATTCCCAGAAGCATATATGTTGGGGTCGCAGGGAGTGCAACGTAGAGAATGACAGCTCATATAGGAAGGAGATCATCCCTTTGAAGGATTCCACCTTCCGCACACAGGTTTCTATGGGCATATGGGCACGTGTGCCTGTTTCTCTGACCAATGGCTGTAATGTCAGCAAGTCATATTTATGTAAGAGATCGGACAATGACAAACAGACACACTCCTGCCGAGCATCAAAAGGTCCCAGGACAGGATGCCAGGGGGAACTCTGGGTCGAAATAGATTGGGGTGTAGGGGGAGGGAAATATAGTCCACTCTGCAGGCCCTATGACTGCGTCCCTTACCTTAAGAGTAGTATGGGCGGGGTATTCAGATATGCGTTCCAGAATCTGTCCATTCTTGGCTTTGAAAGCACATCCCTGATCGTCCTGCCAACTATCGCCCTATCTATGTGCAGCAATGTTTGTCCTATTCCCTCTGGGACCACAGGGTAATCACCCGCAATTGTGCTGCCTTATAGTATAGATCAAAGTCAGGCAATGCCACCACTCCTTCCACCTTCAGTCATATTAACAGAGTGAAGGGTAATCAAGCCGGTTCGTTCTGCAAGATATAACAGGTGACTAAAGTTCATAGTTTGGGGAGGAGGTTTCTCCATAGGTCTATGGGGTGGGCAAGGAACAGGTACAGTACTTGCGGAAGAATCATCATTTTATTTGCACGAATGCGCTCCGGCCACGAGATATATAAGGGTTTCCATTGTCTAATGTCTTTTTGCAGCTCGAGTAGCAAGGGGGGATAATTTGCCTTATTTAGCCCTTCTAGGTTAGCTGTGATCTTGATACCTAGATAGGTAAGACTGTGTTTATCCCATCGGAATGGGGAAGCCTTGACCAGTGAGGTCCTTTCCCCCTCCCAGATTTAAAATGGAAGATTTGGACAGATTGATGCAAAAGCCTGTCAAACCCTCAAACACTTGAAGTTCTTCTTGCAGGGCCAGCAACAACGACCAGGTAGATGTAAATGTCAGCAAAACATCATCTGCAACAGTCAAGTCTTGTTTAATTGGATGAAATCAAATCCACTGTAACTCCTGTGTTGCTCATACAGATTCGGGCCGCCAAGGGTTCAATGCTTAGGGCAAACAATATTGGAGACAGCGGGCATCCCCCTGCCCAAGGGAAATAGTGAGGTGAGCTGACTCCAATAACCAGCACCTTGGATCAGGATTGAGTATAATTAGCTCCAATCATTTTAATAAAGGCACTGTAGTGTGTGAAAGAGAAAGGGCCAATCCACCATAGTGAATGCTTTTTCAGCATCTAACCACAACAATATTGCAGGGATTCAGTGTCTCAAATTCTTTTCGACCAGATAAAGTACCTGTTGAATATTGTCATGGGTTTGTCTGCCCTTTATGAAGGCTAATTGGTTGGGGTGAACGAGTTTGTGCATCATATTCTCCAGTCTTGATGCCAGAATCATAGAGTTTTGCATCCAGGTTTAGCAAGGCAATCGGCGAATAAGACAAACTGAGTTGCACGTTTTTCCCCACTTTCAATATTACCATTATTAGAGCCTCACTCTTTGACAGGGGCTACTTTTTGTTCAGGTGTGGACTAATCTCTGACGCAAAGGTTTTATAAAAATACCCTGTCAAGCCATCGGGTCCTGGAGATTTATGAGGTTTCAACACTGCGATTGCTAGTCATAATTCTTCATCAGTGATGGGAGCTCCAAAAGTGCATTCTGGGTAGGGGTGACTTATGGTAGGTCAATCAAGTCAAGGTAGGTGGTCTGGGCTGTGCTATCTGTGGTGTCGGTTCAGTATAACTCATCGTAAAATGCTCCAAATACCTGGCTTTTCCCTTGTCCAAGCATTCGGTATTTCCACCTTCGTCAAAGGTCCCCCCATATATTTATTTTCTCTCTTTTCCCTGAGTTGCCTTGCAAGATGAGCCCCTACTTGATTCCTGGGTTCATAGGAGATGCGACGCAGGTGTAGGAGTGTGAGTTCTGCTCAGTTGGTATAGATCAGATTAATTTTCCCTGTCTATGCACCCAGTTTACAAGGAAGCATGCATGTGGGAATTTATTTGCTCATTCTGCTTCTCCGAGCTCTTCATCTAGGGATGTCCACTCCCTCACCCTTTTGAGACAGTGAAACAAGGATAATATAAGCATGTTTATAAGTGGAAGAACAGCTACCCCTTTTTGTATGTCCTCTCACTGCAGCAACCATCCAGACTAGGACCATCCTAGATTCCACAAACTAGAATCCAGTGTGGTTAGCATGATTTGCTTATACACTTGGTTAACATGGTTGATAGGATATAACATATCTCCCCATGAGATATATTCAGGAAAATTGACATAGAGATATAATAACAGATGTAAAATACACTAAATACACAACTATAAATACACTTGCATGAAACCTAATATTTTAGGTATATACACCCTATATGAGTATCTGCCAACCTATGACAGTGCATAACATACTCATAAACAAACATAGTCCTTCAACCAGGATAGTTTTGTGTTTCCACATTCTCCTTTGTTAACCACGTTGCTTGGTTCTTCGGAACTACTATTCCTGAGAACATCACTACCCGTATCCTTTAACCAAACCATGCGTTCAAGCTCATTACACCAAGTTACTTTTGGAGGAATTCCACCTTTTCCCATTATCCAACCACACGTTGTTATCAATACACGTATTGATTTGTTTGGGCTTGGACATTTGATTGGACTGCTCTTTGACCTCCAGATGCACTTGTTCTCACCCAATCACCACAAACAAATGCTGTGTCTACACTTATACTTGTCTTGGTACCTTTTCACCTTGGATTCCACATCCTGCTTCCTTATATTTCATGTGCTTGACCTATTAATCCAAGCAAGAGTTACCTTAGTGTTTGCCTGCCTGTCTTTGAGAAGACTGAAAGGAGTTTATAATGTAGCAGCATGAGGTGTATTACTACAACTCCACAACATCTCTTTAAATGCATTCTTACATTATGTCCCACTTTCCTTAGCCAATTCCACATACTCCTGCAACACTGAGTTAAATTGTTCCACAAGACAATTTTCCCTGGGGTTATAGACTGCCATAGTGTGGTGCACTGTTCCAAATTCACTTATATTGTTCTGCTAAAAATGGTGGCCCATTGTCTGTAATAACATACTCCGGGTACCCTTCCTTATGAAACACCTACTCACAAAAATCTGTGAACTGCCTTAATTTCCTTCACAAAAGCAACCTCAGGCCATTAGGAAAAATAATCAACTATTACAATGGCAAATTTCTTTTCAGTCCCACCAGCTCTAAATGGTCCACAGATGTCCATGACCACCTTTTTTCCATGGTTTGTCCGGCAAGCATGTAGCTGTGATAGGAGTTTCCTCAGACCTATGGGATCTGTCACAACATGTACACGATAAATAATTGAAAACACCTCTCAATTTCCTTGTCCGAGCATTGCCACCAAAAATTGACATGTGCCCTTCTCTTCATTACCGGCATTCCAGTATGTCCATCAAGATACAAAAGCAGCAATCTGATACGCAGACTTAAAGGCACCACATGCCTGACATCTCTTTTTATGGTCCCATCTGCTACGAACAACTCTGACCACACCATCTTATTATCACCAAACTCTTTTTTTCCTTCCACCACAGAATACATTGAACTAGCCAACATATCCACAATTTCATTACAAGACCAGAGGCTACATTATGCATTATCCTTCAATAGCAACTCAAAGCAGCCGCACTAAATCATAAAGGATAAAGCTCTAGAGTTTACGCAACAGTGAACAAAGGATGTATCCAGGAGATGAAGATCTGCCTCTTTTAAAAGCGGCTCGCCAGCAGATAAGTCACTACTACTTACTTCTCCTTTATTTTAGGCTTAAAGCTTGTATTTTGTGTATTATGCTAATTTAAATCATTTTCTTGTGGTTCTATACCATTATCTTGTTGTTCTTTAACGCTATTCATAGCCCTTTAATCGAATTTTAGCCCTAGCATAAACCATTATTGCCTTGTGTTTCCCGCCATGGTTTAAAGCCTTACCCTCTACCCGTGGGTGGCACTGGCTTCCCATTCCACCCCCCTCCCTATGGACTTCCAATTTATGGTTGTCCCCCCCCCCTACTGAGCATGAGCTTTTCTTTACCCCTGTCAAGCGCGCGATTGTACCGTTATTTTATCAAGATTCTCCGCGTTTTCGGATTGAGTCTTTTTCCCTTATCTCCGCTCCCATTTTGTGCGCCTTGCGTTGTTATTTTGGTCTGAAATACGCTTCAAATTAAAGGAACGGGCATTAGCAACACCCGCGTTGCGTGCATTGTTTCCCAAGCGTCTTTCCTCTTTCTCCGGCGGCTGAGCTCGAGCGATCTTTCATAACTTGTCAGTTGCTAAGCTTCAGCCGCCGGAGATACTCTGTCTGCCTCCTTCGAGGTTCCGCTTTACCATTTCCACAATTCTAGCATTATTTTCCCATATATCCCTATTTATTGGTAACAGTTACAGAAATAATAATTTCCTATTCACAGTCCATAGACTCCTTACCTTCTTACTGAACTTACCTTACCTCCCCCCTTACATATATAAATATAAAAAAAAGAAGTTTTTAGGTTCTAAATTTTAATTTGGTATATATAAAAAAAAATGAGAGAGAGGAGGAGTTTATAATATTTACATTTTATTAATAACATTGTTTCATTATTCTTTGATTTAAATCACATAATACCCTCTGGGATCTTTAAATACACCATGTCCGACATGGATTCAGATGACGCTACTGCAAGCTCACCTGCGCCTATTGACCATACACTTAAGAAATTCCTTCAACAGGAGATTAAATCCTGCATGATGTCGTCCCTGAAGGAAGTTATGTCCTCTAAGAGACCGTGTGATTCCCAAGGTCTCCCCCCTATACACGGTAAGAGGTCCAAAAAGATGAAACATAGTGAAAGCACTACAGGCCCTAGCGCCTCTCACAGTACGGGAGGTCCTAGCACCTCAGTTTGGATGGGAGGCCACTGCGCCTCACTTGAACATGATGTCCCTCGGGACACTCCCTTGATAGGTGCCCATGGTGGCACAAATATGAACGGTGTCCCTTGCGGCACGCTTTGCAGTAGTGCTAACCAAAAAAAGAATATTGGTTTTGACTCTTCTTCCTCTTCTTATGATGGCGACTCCTCCAGAGATCCCTCCGCCGAATTCGTCTTCGACCTAGATGAGGTCCAACATGACTTTAATTCTCAACCTGATCCGGAGCCAGACTCTAACAATACTATTCTTAACCCTATCGGAGAAGAGATGTTCTCTCCCCTAAATATCTCACGCCCTAATAGTTTGAAATGGTTCCCGCAGGAACATATTTCCCAGTTCGTAACACATTGGTTAAGGAACCTTCTGAAGTATTTCGGGGTTCCCAAGGCCTACACGCTCCAGAGATTACCCACTTACACAAGAACTGTTGGCACGGAAACTGTAAAATGCAAAGAACAAGTTTATTAAGACCCCATGGGGTGGTGGTACACTCAAACAGCACCCTTCGGTAATGCAAGAGGTATCACACCGAACCCCGGTGTGACCCCGTTTATATACAAGTTTGGGGCAATAAAAGATAGGCGGCACAAGTTAAGACACAGTTTTAGAGACATATATGGTCATGTTTTGGAATACTGCCAGCTCATTGGAGAGTTTCAAACCCACTGGTCAGTTAGCGGCACATTCCTGAAGGTTTACGGGTCAGTGAGAACTGCGCATGTGTGGCTTGACCAGTACTAAAAATAGCCTGTTGCTGGGCAGATGAGAGTGGTCAGTGGAACGGACAAAGGACTAAAGGGCACGTCGGCCACGAGGCCGCTCATGGTCTAAGATGGCCGCTGCAACATTCAAAATGGCGTTTATCGTATATAGCCAAGTTAAGGAGGACAACGTGTAGGTTCAGCTAATCGCTAATCCGAACGGGCCAATTACGACAGACGACCCTTTTAGCGTTTAGCTGAATCTACCTCATAATGAATATAGTCTGGATGTTCGTCCTCGATGTCTATTAACATAATTTGTGTCACCTCTTTGTGTAGCATCATTTTGTCATGGGCAAGAGCTCGTCTCGATGGTAAGCAAGTTGATAGACACATTGAACATAAGGCAGGGCCACATTGGATACACAAGCATATAAAAAACATTGCTCCCACAAGTATGCAGAGAATTGTCAACAGTTTCCAGCCCCAAGTTGCAATCATGGACCAGAACCATCCAGAAAGTGTCCAAGTTCCATTGTCCGGGTGTATTTCGGCAGCTATTTTATGCAGCTTGGAAATCGCATCATACACAGATGGAGAATTATCAGGGACGTAAACACAACAGCTGCTTCCGATGATTCTACAAGCCCCCCCACGATCAGCCAAAACAACGTCCAGCACCATCCGGTTTTGGAGGGTGACAATTCTGGAAATCTGCAGTTCTTCGGTAATATTCCCCAGGGCAATAGCAGTGTCATTCGCAACAGCCTCGACAACGCGAGTCAGCCGTCTGATTTTCCGGCTGTTCAATGCAGCCCCCACAAAGGAGAATAGTCCCAGATTGAAATCCACATATTGTTGTAATGCAGTGTCCGTTTGATCAATGTCCTCTAGAGCAACAGTTCGCTTAACTCTGTTCAAAACAAAATCGTGGTACAGAGTATAGTCGTTGTGGTACATCGGAGGGGCAATGAATACAGGAGGTAGCACAAACGATACATAACATGTGCCCAACCACCCCACTGGAAGCTGATGGTACCCCTTCGTTCCACAGATGAAGTAGGTGTTTCGAGATGTAACAAATGAAATGCCATTCGGGCTATCAAACGTGAGAGTAATATTACATTCGCTTTTCCCCACTGCAATCGTGCCCTTGTTTCGGATACATAAATCGGCTTTTGTGGCAATGACATTTATGACATGAGCACTGGATACATTCACATTTCGCTGATTGCTATATATTCGTGGAGCAGATACATTATCAGGCCTGTATTCTTCCCACTCAAAACGTGTACCCTCAGCCCGGGGAAACCCATCCTTGTCATGGGAACATACTTTATTCAAACGGAAAAGCACCCCCCCTTTGGTTGGCCATCTCAAAGTAAAGAGGAGGGTGTACCAGGCATTGCATGACCCATTGTGCGAAAACGGGAGTGGAATAAGTGGGGTGCCCCCTCTCTTCTGGTGCCCAGGCAACATTCCACACACCCAGCAGTTAGAGGTATTGGTCATATTATGCGTGTGGTGAAGAATCTGAATGAAGCTGTTATTTAAGTACGTTTGGCGATGGCGTTCTTCATGGAATGGCAATGTAAAATGGAAATGTTCAGACGGTGCTGGGGTAGTCGGCAGCAAATGTTCTCGTACAGGCACCACAAGTTCGACTACCCAGGCTATAACAGCTATCACCACAATAGTTAGAACAAAGAGAAAGGCACCCAATATTTTCTTGTCACGAGATGCCGTTGATGCCATAGTTCAAGAAAGTTTGTACAGAGTCTCAAGTAGCACGAATTGTTCACAAATTGTTCACAAATTGTCCCAGATACACGTGCGTGTATACCTAAAAAAAAAGAAAAATGCGGTGCTGAACTCCGAGGTAGCCGTTGTTTTTTTCTCCGGGCCAAGACGGGTGTCGCTACTCTGGCAGAACTGATCCCCCCCCCTTGGAATTCCCGGTTTCCGTTTCACAAACCTGGAGCGGTAACCAACCAGTCATAAAAAAAAAGGAACAAAAATCTTCTTATTGCGGGCGTAGATTGTAGCGCTCTCTTCCGGTAGCAGATTGGTCCGGGAAGACTCCCTCCACTTCGGCCGACGTCACAGCTGGGCTCTTTTCTTTCTCCAAGATCTCCTTATAGTCAGTCAGCACAGCAGGAGTCACCAGGTCCGGAGAGACACGGCGACAATGGGTCGAATGCACCCACCGTTTCCTGTTCGTCACTCGTACTGCGGTGCGGGTCGCCAAGAGGACCTGCTCGGGGCCTTTCCACCTGGGCTCCAAACTGCTTGCTCTCTCAAACGAGCGGATCATCACGTGGTCCCCAGGACGAAGATCGTGGCCTTCTCCAGTGGAGTTATCAGGGAGCGCTTCTCGAACCTGTTGATGAATAGAGAGCAAATCATTTGTTAATCGTGCCAAATAATCATTCATCATAACACAAGGCACATCATGTATTAATCGCGGCTTGGGCACCCCCCAGATATTCATGGGGCGGCCAAACACCACCTCATAGGGCGTAAGGCCAGTTCGTGAGTGGGGTACTGATCTAAGAGAGAGCAGTGCTAGCGGCAATGCATCTGGCCACTTCAACGATGTAGACGCCATGATTTTGGCCAGCTTAAGCTTCAAGGTGGCATTGTACCGCTCGACCAAACCTGCTGACTGAGGGTGGAATACAGCGTGGAACTTTTGCTGAATCCCTAACCCCTTCAGTACATATTCCACAATCTTTCCAACAAAATGGGGCCCATTATCGCTCCACAAAAATTTACAGACTCCAAAGCGAGGAAAGAATTCCTTAAGCAACACCTTAGCTGTAGTCAAAGCCGTATTGTCTTTCGTGGGGTAGGCCTCAACCCATTTGCTAAAAGCACACACCACCACTAGGACGTACTTCAGGTTATTGCAGCGCTCGAGTTGGATGTAATCCATTTGAAGCACTTCAAACGGTGCAGAAGGTGGAACGAACCCTCCTTTCGGAGTATGGGCCCCCTTCCCAGGATTGTGTTGTAAACACACCAGGCAGGTCTGCACTACTCTCTTTGCAGTATTTGCAATCTCAGGATGTTCCCAGACTCGTGTTAAAAGCCAAGTTATTGCAAGAGCTCCGACATGGGCCAGTCCATGAGTCATCTGGACCATCGCCTGTAAGTAAGCCGCAGGCAATTTCCACTTCTCCATGTCTTTGCTTCTCCAACAACCTTCGTCATCTAGCACCCCATCTGCTGCCCAAGCCGCAAGCTCAGATTCTGTAGCTGATTTTTGAATATCCCGTATCTCTGCTCTAGCATCACTCCATCTCTCGGCCTGTGATTGTACCACGTACATAGGGGAGCTAGTTCGGGACATAGCCGTCTGCCTTGCTATGCTGTCTGCAAAGGCATTTCCTTGACCCACTTTATCCGTGATCTTTTTATGGGCACTGCACTTCACTATCGCTACTTTCTTGGGGCAAAGCAACGCGTTTAGGAGATCACGCACTAACTCTCCGTGCATAATGTGCTCTCCGTGTGATGTCAGAAACCCACGTTCCCTCCAGAGAAGTCCGAAGTCATGGGCCACTCCAAAGGCATACCGGCTGTCTGTGTATATGTTCACACATAGGCCAGCACTCAATTCGCAGGCTCTTGTTAAAGCTATCAGCTCTGCTGCCTGAGCCGATTTTTGTGGTATTCTAGCTGTTTCAACCACCGTCTTAAGAGTCGTGATCGCATATGCTGCGGAAGTCGTACCATCTGGTAGCCTCAAACACGATCCATCAACCCACAGTTCCCCATCCACATCAGGAAGTGGCACATCCTGTAAGTCAACACGACCCTTTGTCTGTTCCTCAGTCAGGAAAACACAGTCATGATGTTTTTCTTCCTGACCCTCCTCGGCCGGATAGGGCAATAAAGTCGCGGGGTTCAAAGTAGCGCATCTTTTCAATGTTATGTGTGGCGCTAAAAGTGTCAGCTCATATCCTGTAAGTCGTGCGCTCGTGAGGTATTGGGTCTTTGTTTGGTTTAACAGGGCATCTACTGCGTGAGGAACTAACACCAACAGTTTGTGTGATAACACTATGCCCTCACTCTGTCGTATGGCTACTGCTGTTGCCGCTACCGCTCGAAAACACCCAGGCAACCCTCGTGCTACAGGATCCAAAATGGCAGAGAAGTATGCACATGGTCTCTGCTTATCCCCGTGTAACTGCACTAACACTGACAACGCGCACCCATCATTCTCGTGCACGTACAATGTGAAAAGTTTCGTGTAATCGGGTGTTCCTAGCACGGGTGCAGAACAAAGGGCCTGTCTCAACTGCTCAAAGGCTTTCTGACATTCATCTGTCCACTCAAGAGGCATCGGTGTAGTTTTGGACAATAATGCTAGCAAAGGTTTTATGATATGTGAAAAACCCATGATCCATTGTCTACAAAAAGATGTCAACCCTATGAAGGCACGCACATCTCTCTGCGTGCGGGGGACTGGTGTGTCTAAAATTGCCTGAATTCGATCAGATGTTAATGCCCGCCCCTCCTTAGACAACAGATGACCGAGGTAGGTCACCTGGGGTCTACAGTATTGAAGCTTTTTCTTGGAAACCTTGTGATTGTTTTGTGCCAAAAAGGAAAGCAACGCAAGCGTACTCTGTTCACATTGTGCATAGGAGTCGGCGGCGAGCAGAAGGTCATCCAAGTACTGGATGAGTGCCACGCCAGACTGCAATGTAAAGGAATCTAGTTGACGTTTCAAAGCCTGGCTGTAGATGCTAGGGCTCTCAGTATAGCCTTGGGGAACACGACAAAATCTATACGATTTATTATTGAGCGTAAAACCAAACAGATATCTGCTATCTGGGTGAACAGGGATAGAAAAGAACGCATTCTTTAGGTCAATAACGCTAAAAGTGGTGGCTGTCGGTGGAACCAAAGTAAGCAAAGTCGTGATATCAGACACCACTGGGTATTGGGGAATGACAATTTTATTTATTTCACGCAAATCAATAATAAATCGATAGATCTTGCCATCTGAGTCTCTCTTAAGAATCGGTAGAATAGGGCTGTTACAAACATTATAAGGGACCTCCTCCACCACCCCTGCAGAAATCAAATCCTGAACAATATGCGTCAGTGCAATTTCACCTTCTTTCGAGATCTTATACTGTGGCACTCGTGGTAGAGGGGCCCCCTCCTTAACAGTAATGTGTATTGGTGGAATGCGCATCTCTCCCACATCCGTATCTGATGTCGCCCACAACGTGTGCGGCAGAGAGGCCAAAGCGGGAATATCTAAAATGACACAAAATCTGTCAGGGTCAGGGCAATCATCAGGGTCAGGGTAGTTGTCATTCAGAATAACCCGCACTCCCTCTGGAGCGCAGCGTATTGTTGCTCGAAAATATTTAAGCAAGTCAATGCCCAAGATATTATCTGGGGTATGGGGCGATAACAAAAATTGGCCAAAACTAAAGTATTTGTCAATGCATAGTGCAAAGGGCTTGGACAATGGGCTGGGGGAGGGTGTGCCATCAAACCCTACACACGTAATCATTTCGCCAGACAGGGGAGCCCTCGGAACCAAGTTTTTCGACAGAGCGCTACGAGTAGCTCCTGTGTCGACTAGAAACTGATCAGTAGAACCCAAAATACCCGCTGTTACATATGGACCTTGCTGATCTACTGGCACTTCAACTGATTCCTTACCCCATCCTACGCAATCCTATGCATGCACATAATCCTGATGTTCCACATTCTCTCCTTCCAAAATCTGATATTGATTCCGTCTATCAAACGTATTTCGTTCGTCCTGGCCACGGCCCCTCTCCTCAACCTGTCTACGATCACCTCCGCCACCTCTCATTCCAGTATAACCTCCTCTTGACCTTCCACTACCTCGACCACGCTGACTACGCTGTTCACGAAGTACCGGACAATCGTCGGCCCAGTGCCCAAACTCCTTACAATAAGCACACTGATCCTCCGCAATGTCCGTACGACCATACGATGCGTTACCTCCACCTCGTCTACCTCTCTCATTCCCTCTACCCTGTGTTCCCCGAACCTGCGCCAACATCACCTTCGTTTTCAATTCCTTCGTCTTTTTGTCTACACTTTCTTTAGCCTCCACTTCCTGCCGCTCATAATACTGAGCCATAGTTAACAAGGACGCAGGGGTCGCCGTGGCCCAGGAACTCTCACTCGACTTCAATCGCTTTGCAATCTCTGGTAGGAGATTAGCCACATACTTATCTACAAACAAATGCCGACCCGTATCGTCAGTTAAAGATTGACCACTGTAATCATGAAATGCCTCCTCGAAGCGCGTAAAGAAATCTGAGACCGTTTCATCGGGTTTCTGCTTGCACGACGTTAACATGGTCCAATCTATCTTTTTAGCAGGAACAAGCGTTTTCAATTTATGCAAAATAGCTGCCGGAAGATCTAGAATTAGCTGACAAGGCTTACATGCTGGTTCTCTATCTAAATCTGCAGCATTTATCTCTTTCCATGTCCCCCCCAAAATCGTTTCGTCATTAGTTTTACGAATTTGCCTCCACATATCAGGTGGTAAAATCAGCCCAAAAAACAAATCTATATCTACAAGAGTCATCACACAAGACGATATAGCCCCCTCCACCCCTTCATAAAATGCCGCCGGATTCTTCCGAAGGTCAGGTAAAGAATTTTTCAAGGCCATCACATCTGCTCTATTCCATGGCGTATATACCCAATTATACACAAAATACCCTTTCGCATCCTTCGACAACTTATCATCATCCGTACCTTCCCCTTTTGGTGGAACATACAAAGGTGCGGCTTCACGCATAGGCATAACATGCAACGCAGAATTCTTATCTGAACCACGAAGAGAACACTCCTTAGCCTCCCCGTTATTTCCCGGCTCGGACTCCTTTTGCCTCCGTTTTCGTTCCTGTCGCAACTGGGTTGTCTCATCCCGCAGCTTGATCAATTGCTTGAATAGGTCGTCAACATCTGAAAGATCAAAATCGCCTTTAGCTAAATTCTCACGGTACACTGACAACACTTTTGGCTCTAACGTATCAGAAAGATCTCGATATGCGCTTACAACCTCATCAGCCAAGGAAGACAGAAAATACATCACTTCAAGATCCGTCCACCCTGTTTTCTCTGATATCAATTGATCCTGAGTAACACTATGCTTATTCACTTTGCGAGCCCAACTACGTAAATGAGCGGACCTCTCCGCAGTAAACCTGGGAGCCGATACACCCTTCTTGCCCAACTTATCCCGTCCGTCATCATCAGAATCCACAGCTGGAGCCGTCGGCGTAACGTACGGAGGCGGTGACCGATCTAACAAAGAAAAATCATCAATTTCATTATTAAGGACAGGATAGAGTGGTCGGCGAATAGGAAACTGACCAGTCGTTTGCAAATTACGCTCCCGTTCCTCCCTTTCTTTCTTCTCCTGAGCCTCCTTTTCCTCAAGCTGTAAAGCCTTATCCCGAGCAGCCTTGCGCTGCTCTTTGTCCGCCAAGGCAACCTCACGCTTCATTCGTTCACGCGCCGCTTTCTCCCACATTCGCACACAATCAAACATGTTTTGTCTAGACCTGCGCTGAAACATACATTGCTCCACAAATTGGATTTTACTCAAATCGTATGACCCGTGTAGGGGCCATTGCAATTCGGGATCGGCCTTAGTGTACTTATGCCACAATTTACTGTACATAATAGGGGGGAGGCCGAACTTGATATACATTTCCCTATTTGGAGTCCCCTCTGGGGGAGCCGGCTGTGATTCCGCTAACCTAATTGAGGCACCTTCTCCAAAACAACACATTCCTCGAAGTGTGCTAAAAACAGGCATGTTCGAAAAGTATCACGAAAGCGTGACACCAGGAAAAATGGCACTTACAGTTCTCCACACGATTGTGCCGCTCAAGGGAAAAAAAAACAAAGTTAGAGAAACATCTCTACATGCCTGCCTATGTGAAGTGTACTACACATATAAGTTCAAAAATCACAAATTCACAATGTTAGCTAACTCAAATCAAAGTTCATAGAATTCGGCAAGCGTCCTCACCGATCACAAAGCACAGATTTTCAGTAAGCGTCCGAAGACTACCTTACCGAACACAATTCGTAGGACTTCAGTAAGCGTCCAAAGACTACCTTACCGAACACAATTCGTAGGACTTCAGTAAGCGTCCGAAGACTACCTTACCGAACACAAAGCTTACCAAATACTCAACTGTCCAGGTTCCAACTGCCAAGGTCTTGTAAGCCAAATCAGCCAAACGGCACTCTCTCAGTGATGCGGACACTTCGAAAACTCAGTCGGAGACCGGCGCCACCTGGAAGGTCAGATCGGAAGGAAAGGAAAAAACACCGTGGCAGCCAAGACTCGGGTCACTCGTGGCAGCGCGCGCCCATGGCGGATTTCCAAGCCTTCGTCACGACCTCTCCTTCGGGCATCCGAGTCGCCGATGAGTCCCTTCGTGGTCGCCAATTGAAGTATTTCGGGGTTCCCAAGGCCTACACGCTCCAGAGATTACCCACTTACACAAGAACTGTTGGCACGGAAACTGTAAAATGCAAAGAACAAGTTTATTAAGACCCCATGGGGTGGTGGTACACTCAAACAGCACCCTTCGGTAATGCAAGAGGTATCACACCGAACACCGGTGTGACCCCGTTTATATACAAGTTTGGGGCAATAAAAGATAGGCGGCACAAGTTAAGACACAGTTTTAGAGACATATATGGTCATGTTTTGGAATACTGCCAGCTCATTGGAGAGTTTCAAACCCACTGGTCAGTTAGCGGCACATTCCTGAAGGTTTACGGGTCAGTGAGAACTGCGCATGTGTGGCTTGACCAGTACTAAAAATAGCCTGTTGCTGGGCAGATGAGAGTGGTCAGTGGAACGGACAAAGGACTAAAGGGCACGTCGGCCACGAGGCCGCTCATGGTCTAAGATGGCCGCTGCAACATTCAAAATGGCGTTTATCGTATATAGCCAAGTTAAGGAGGACAACGTGTAGGTTCAGCTAATCGCTAATCCGAACGGGCCAATTACGACATTCTAGATAGAGATACTAGAAACACCATGAGATCTGAATCTCCCATACCTACTATTGAGGAGAAGGTCTGTCAGACTCCAAACCTAGATCCAGACCGTATCAAATTACTGTTCAAGCTAGGGCGAGACCCTAGAAAAGGCCTGGAGAGAGCTCTTAAAGGCTGTCAAGACCGCCTTTTAGATGTCTTAGGACCACTTGTTAGAATCTTGGACATGGCTGAACAGTCTCACCTCTCCTCTACCCCTTTAAATGTTGATCTCATTCGAGGGTGGAGCCAAAGAGCCGTTGTTCTCCTTGGCAACGTTAATTCGAGTTTAAACTTTGAAAGGAGGAGATCCATTTTAAACAAAATTACCCCAAAATTAGGAGACATAGCAGAGAGGGAACCCTACCAAAACCCTAAAGGCCTTCTTTTCGGGGAGGATATAATCAAGGAGATTGGAAAATATGTCTCTACCTTCACTGCTCTCGACAGGGCACAAAACAACCTAAGACGGGTGTTTAACACCAACCTTTTTGGTCGGGCCGGAAGAAGGAGTCGCTCTTCCGGCCGAGGCAACCAACGACCCTACTCGTCATTCAGAGGAACAGGAAGAGGCTTCTACCCCCCTAGACAACCCTTCTTCCCCCAAAGAGCAAGAGGTCTAGGAAACTGAGGTTCAAGAGGTCATGGTACTCCCAACACCTTCAATTCTACAAGTAAGTACTACTCTTTCTTCTTCTTTCTCTCCCATAGCAGGGGACAGACTAAAACAGTTTTATCATGTTTGGGATTCAATCACCCAGGATCCATGTGTTCTTGAAACCGTTATGGGTTTCAAGATAGACTTTTTACAGGTCCCCTTCCAAACACGTTTACCCCAACCCTTTTTCCTTTCAGAGGAACAAGAAAAGATCGTGGAGGAAGAAATTATTTCTATGCTGATAAAGGGCGCAATAGTGGAGGTTCCCGGGTCCGATGCAAGATTCATAAGCACACTGTTTCTTGTTCAGAAAAAGGACAAAAGGTGGAGACCCGTAATAAACCTTCAAGAAGTCAACACTTTTCTGGTTTATCGTCATTTCAAATTGGAGGGTATCTACCTTTTTAAGGGATCTCCTTCTCAAAGGAGATTGGCTAGTCAAGTTGGACTTGAAGGATGCCTACTTCACCATCCCTATTTACAGAGACCACCAAGCTTTCCTTCAATTTGCTTGGAGGGAACGTCTATTCCAGTTTCAAGCTCTACCCTTCGGCCTCTCTTCTGCCCCTAGGTGTTTCACCAAGATCATGAAGTGTAACATTACAATTCTAAGAGAAAGGGGATATCGGTCTCATCATCTACCTGGACAATATTCTATCATGTCCCAATCCCATTCAGACTGCCTAAGAGATCTAAAAACTTACATGAATTTAATAGAGAGTCTAGGATTCATCATCAACAGAGAGAAGTCCATTCTCTCTCCCTGCAAGACCATAGAATTCCTTGGTTTCACTCTAGACACCTTGACATGTCTTCTCCTTCTTCCTGCCAAGAAGATTGCCAAGATCCGGAAGGAGATCAGGGCCGTCTTGAAACAAGAATCTTTAACCCTCCCCGGACTAGCCAGACTTCTTGGTCTTCTTTCTTCTTCTATCCAGGCCATCTTCCCTGGTCCTCTGAATTACCGCGCACTTCAGAGAATATAGAGGAAAGCGCTCAATTCAGGTCTCTGGTATGGAGATCTTGTCACTCTGGACCCAGATGCCAGAGTAGAGCTTTTTTGGTGGCTGGAGAACTTAGATGCCTGGAACGGCAAGGCTATCTTCGGTCCGTCCCCGGATTTCATCCTAGAGTCAGGAGCCAGCCTTCATGGCTGGTGTGCACGTTTGCAAGATCAGAACACTGGCGGGGTTTGGACCCTGACGGAATCCTCTCAACACATACATTTTCTGGAATTAACAGCTGGTTTATACGCTCTTATGAGCTCCAAACACTCCCTTCAAGGGAGGTCTGTTGTTCTGAAAATGGACAACATTTCTGCTGTGGCCTATATCAATCGTCTTGGAGGAACGAGATCTGCATATCTCTTAAATCTTGCCAGGAAACTTTGGATGTTCTGTCTGGAACACAAAATTTCCCTCAGGGCGGAATATCTTCACGGGAAATCAAACATTTCTGCAGATTGGAATTCGAGATTCCTTCTAGATTTCTCAGACTGGAAACTCAATGTGAACGTCTTCAATGCCCTCTTCCATGTTTGGGGTCCCATAGACGTGGACTTATTTGCCAGCAGGCTAACCTTCCAGTTACCCAACTACTTCAGTTGGATGCCAGACCTGGGAGCACTTGCTGTGAATGCCTTTCTCTAACCATGGTATCACTTCCTGGGTTATGCCTTCCCTCCGTTTGCCATGATTCAGAGGGTCCTTCAGAAAGTCAGGAGGGAAGAATGCCTTCTGGTCCTAATATCTCCTTTTTGGCCATCCCAAGCTTGGTTCCGGACAGCCCTTGAACTAGCATGCGACATTCCCTTTCTGATCCCAGCGTCTCCAGGCCTGGTCTCAAATGCAGACGGGGAAGATCATCATCTTATTCTCGAGGGGAATTTGAACCTTCTTGCCTGGAAAGTGTCAGGCAATCTAACGAGTTGTCTGGATTTTCGTCGACAGCTCTCTCTCTTCTCGGAGAATCTTGGGCACCCGGAACACACCTTAGGTATAACAACATTTAGAAAAAATTGTTTCATTGGTGCCTGGAAAGGAGTCTGGATCCCGTGGAGGCTCCTGTCGTCAATATCGTAAATTTTCTGGTCGAACAATTTGACAGAGGCCTATCCTATCGTACTATTAATTGCTTTAGATCCGTAATCTCCGCAGGCCATTCCCCTATCAACGGTAAATCGGTAGGTAAAAATGCTATCATTTGTAGAGTCCTCAAGAGTATAAGGCTAAGGAGACCCCGTAGACCTAAGTATCAGACCCTTTGGGATGTCAAGTGTATTCTGGACCTTTTTTGTTCTTGGCCAGATAACTCTTCCCTTAATAGAAAATTTCTCTCCTTCAAACTCGCCACTCACTTGTGTTTAATCTCCTGTAGGAGAGTATCTGACATCAGAAGCTTAGATATTTCAAATAGATGTTACGATATATTTGGTGTCGTTTGAATTACTAAGAAGAACTAAAACCATGTCAGATTTTATCTTTTATTCTCGTTTTGACAGTTTCCCTAAACTTTGTGTGGTTGCTTGTATGAAAGAGTATGACACGAGGATGTCTCTCCTACGTCCTAACAATGTAAATCAACTTTTAATTTATTTTGTTAAACCTTTTAAACCTGTTTCATCCACCTCCATAGCCGGATGGGTTAAGTCTACCATGAGCCTTGCTGGTATTGACCTCTCTAAGTTTCAAGCACATTCTATCAGAGGAGCTATGGCCAGTAAATCCTTCTGGTCAGGTGGTAAGCTGGATGATATCCTAAAAGCTGCTGACTGGTCAAATGCTAACACCTTTGCTTGTCATTATTGTAAGCCTATTGAGCATATGTCTGATGTTGTCCTTAGGGGCTACGAACATGCATAATATAGCCTCCGGTCTTGAAATGAAATTGCCATTCTCCTATTAACATGACCTGAGAATCTGGATTTCATTAAAGACACGGAGGCTGACATTATCCCTCCCTCCTCCCTTTTATAACCTTTGATATGTCTTTTATGAACTTATTGATTACTTCAATTGTTGTTACTCTATTATTATGCCTATGCTTCTGTTATCTTTATTGAACGTAATGAAGTCTTTTGGCTCTCTAGGCTCTTCACTATGGATTTGGGGGCATATTACCAAGCAATAGCAATAATTATCGCTATTGCTTGGTTAGAGACAAAAATTTACCGCTGAGCTGCGGCGATTTTTACCGCAAATAAACCTTGGTATTACCAAGGTTTATCGCAAATGCGATAAAAATCGCCGCAATGCATGAATATCGCTGAAAAGTCAGCAATATTCATGCATTACCGAGCTAATGCTCTTAGCCATGTTATGCACCTCCCATTGGATAACATGGCTAAGAACTGCTCAGGGCAGGTGTTAGCTTTTGAAGATATTCGCGCTTAGCGCGAATATCTCCAAAAGTTGGTAATAGGAGATAGCGATGTTAGCGAGAGTTTTCAGTCGCTAACATCTTGGCACGCCCACTTTGCATGTCATTAGTGATAAATATCACTGAAATGCAAAGTGGGGCCCAAGATGGTCGCTATCTCCTACTAGCTGTCGCTAACTGGTGTTAGCGACAGCTAGGTAATAGGGAGATAATTTTATCTCCGCGTTCTTGGCTTTTAAAGCCAAAAAAGCGGAGATAAACCCCCTTGATAATATGCCCCTTGGTTCTTAATCTTTTCTTTCTCCTTTCAGGTAATTCCGTTTAACTGTCTGATCCTTTCCATTTGAGATACTGAAGTTTATTCCATGATGTTTTCAAGCTCTACTTGGATTTTTCCGTTTATGAAGTTCATTCCTGCGGCGATTCTTTTAAAAGAGGCAGATCATCTCCTGGATACATCCTTTGTTTACTGTTGTGTAAACTCTAGAGCTTTATCCTTTATGATGTAGTGCGGCTGCTGTGAGTTGCTATTAAAGGATAATGCATAGTGTCAGCTTCCGTGTCTTTAATGAAATCCAGATTCTCTGGTCATGTTAATAGGAGAATCGCAATTTGCTTCCATACCTCATCCATCGTTATCGCTTATTTTCATTCATCTTCACTAATGGCTCCTTTACAAAATTCATCTACATTAGCTACCAACCATTCTTTTACGTCATCCTCTTCATTTTCCATTCTGGAATCCGTTACAGGCAAACATGGCAAGCAATCAGAGTTCACATTCACATTCCTGCTATCGGGAACATATTTGAGAGAAAAATCATATTCCTGCTACCTGTACCACGATTTAGCAATTCTTGGAGTTGCTTAGCCTTCGCCCTTTGTGGGAAATATGGAAATCAACAGTCTGAGATCATTTCTTAACTCAAAACTGTTCCCCCACAGATATCTTTTGAAATAACTGACCCCCTCCTAGCATGCAAATGCTTTCTTTCAATATCCGAGTATGTTGCCTCCCGCCTGCTCATGACCATTCCTACTTTGCATAAGTACAGCGCCCAAGCCATATGCACTTGCATTCACAACCATTATTTTACAATCACATGGGTCAAATGGTTTTAAAGCAATGGCATCCACTATTTCTTATTTGATTTCCTTGAATGCTAGTTTACATTCATTAGTCCGTATAAATGTTGCACCCTTTTTCATTAATGATCATAAAGTGTGTACCTTTTACGCAAAGTGTTGTACAAACTTGGAGTAATATTCGGCTAGTCCGAGAAAAGAGCGCTACTGCTCCTTGTCGACAGGTGATGGTGCACATTCTATGGCTTTCAGTAGATTTTTACTAGGCTTCTCACCTTCTCTTGATAATGTGTATCGTATCCAAAACAATCCACTTGCTTCACCCCAAACTTGCATTTGTCTTTTATCACAGTTTGCCCAGCAGCCTGCATATTCGTAATACATCATTAAGTATACAATCCAGACTATCGACATCTGCTCCCCACACAAGCACTTCGTCTTGAAATACCAAAACATTGGGTACCTCCTTTAGTCCAAAGACTGCAGATGCTGATTGAAGACCGAGTGGCATACGAATAAACTGAAACGCTCCTTCAGGCGTTATAAATGAGGTGAGATGTCTAGATTCAGTATGCAATCGTATTTGATGGTATGTGTTAGATGAATCGATAGTCTAGAAATATTTGGCATTCTTTACACTGGAAATCATTTAGTTTGGTAATATGTGGTAACGGGTGGTGATAATTCCATATGCTATGATTTAAGTCTCTCAAGTCAACACACATGCAAAACTTGCATTTCAATTTGCATGCCAAAACAATGGGACCAAGCCATTCAGATGATTCTATCAGTGCAATGACTTTGGCATCACACAACCTCTTCAATTCAACCTTCAACTGAGCCCTTCAAAACAAATGTCACATTTCTTACTTTGTGTACATTTGGTATGCTTTCTGTATTTAGGAATATGCACTGTTCAAATTTGTCTAAACAACCTAGTTCAAAGGCAAACATTTGGGGTACTTAACACTCCACATCTTCTGTTGAAAATACCTGTTTTGGATGGTTAGGGTCAAGTATCATGCCTACAGCTTTCTGCTCTTTCCAGCCAAAGAAAGCTCTCCACTTCTCCACCACATACACTCTCCAACAAATCTTCCTTTCTATGAATGATAAATCACACTCAAAGGATGCTGTTAAGGGAAGTTTTACACCGCAATACCCTTCCTGTTCAATATGTGGTAAAAACAAATTGCATTCTCTTAAACTTTCCTACAATTATCTATTGGAAATCATATACTAGGAGCAGGAGTCTGCCCAAACCATTATCCATTTATTTTAATGGTACAACAAGGAGGAGTATATCCTTCTTTTGTTTTACATTCCAGCCGTCTTCAGCCCGGCTTGCTTGAATCCAGTGGCAAAGTGAGCAAGGGACTCACGTCTGAGCATACCCTGCCACACTTAGGCGGCCAAAAGCGGTCCAGGGAAGACATGGGTTGGCAGTTCGGGCTGGACTGGTACCATGAGGCACAGGGTCAGACTGATTTGCATATAGCCATGTCTGAACTGGGGTGGCAGAGTGGGCTAAAGAACGGTGATGGATTAAACCCAGATCTTTTGACTGGGTGTGAGTGTTTGATTGATTCAGATGCTCCATCCATCACCACCCCCTTTTGTACCGCTTTTGGCCACCATAAGTGTGGAGGGTATGCTCAGACGTGAGTCGCTTGCTCACTTTGCCACTGGATTCAAGCTAGCCGGGCTGAAGACGGCTGGAATGCCAGAAACCGGTCCTCGGAAGCTTGTTTCCGGTCCAGGGAAGACATGGCTTGGCAGCTCGGGCTGGACTGTTCCCATGAGGCACAGGGTCAGACTGATTTGCATATAGCCATGTCTGAACTGGGGTGGCAGAGTGGGCTAAAGAACGGTGATTGATTAAACCCAGATCTTTTGACTGGGTGTGAGTGTTTGATTGATTCAGATGCTCCATCCATCACCACCCCCTTTTGTACCGCTTTTGGCCACCATAAGTGTGGAGGGTATGCTCAGACGTGAGTCCCTTGCTCACTTTGCCACTGGGTTCAAACTAGCCGGCTGAAGACGGCTGGAATGTCAGAAACAGGTCCTCAGAAGCTTGTTTCCGGTCCAGGGAAGACATGGCTTGGCAGCTCGGGCTGGACTGTTCCCATGAGGCACAGGGTCAAACTGATTTGCATATAGCCATGTGTGAACTGGGGTGGCAGATTGGGCTAAAGAACGGTGATGAATTAAACCCAGATCTTTTGACTGGGTGTGAGTGTTTGGTTGATTCAGATGCTCCGTCCATCACCACCTCCTTTTGTACCGCTTTTGGCCACCATAAGTGTGGCAGGGTATGCTCAGACGTAAATCCCTTGCTCATTTTCCCACTGGATTCAAGCAAGACGGGCTGAAGACGGCTGGAATGCCAGAGACCGGTCCTCAGAAGCTTGTTTCGAGTCCAGGGAAGACATGGCTTGGCAGTTCGGGCTGGACTGTTCCCATGAGGCACAGGGTCAGACTGATTTGCATATAGCCATGTCTGAACTGGGGTGGCAGAGTGGGCTAAAGAACGGTGATGGATTAAACCCAGATCTTTTGACTGGGTGTTAGAGTTTGATTTATTCAGATGCTCTGTCCATCACCACCCCTTTTTGTACCGCTTTTGGCCGCAATAAGTGTGGCAGGGAATGCTCAGACGTGAGTGCCTTGCTCACTTTGCCACTGGATTCAAGCAAGCCGGGCTGAAGACGACTGGAATGCCAGAAACCGGTCCTCGGAAGCTTGTTTCCAGTCCAGGGAAGACATAGCTTGGCAGTTCGGGCTGGACTGTTCCAATGAGGCACAGGGTCAGATGATTTGCATATAGCCATGTCTGAACTGGGGTGGCAAAGTGGGCTAAAGAAGGGTAATGGATTAAACCCAGATCTTTTGACTGGGTGTGAGTGTTTGATTGATTCAGATTCTCCGTCCATCACCACCCCCTTTTATACCGCTTTTGGCCCCCATAAGTGTGGCAGGGTATGCTCAGACATGAGTCCCTTGCTCACTTTGCCACTGGATTCAAGCAAGCCGGGCCGAAGACGGCTGGAATGCCAGAAAACGGTCCTCGGAAGCTTGTTTCTGGTCCAGGGAAGACATGGCTTGGCAGTTCGGGCTGGACTGTTCCCATGAGGCACAGGGTCAGACTGATTTGCACTAATTATATGGGTCAGATTTAGGAACACACTTGGAATTGGATACTATTCATTGGGGGTGCCAATATGGGATCCTCCAGGCACGCTCGAATGTTTGCAAGACCAATTAAGTATTCCACTTAGGAGGGCTGAAATAGAGTTTTGGGGGGATTGTATGATAATGAAAGAGGTGGTGTCATGGGAAATAGTGTGGGCAAAGACAGGGGGATCCCTCTCAAGGTTTAAGTATCTCCAGCTGCTCTCCTGGGGGGAAAGCAAATAGGAACAAGACCTAAGGATTTTGGGAGTTTGAAAAAAAACTGCAGAAAGAAACCACAATGAAGAAGGAAGTAAGCAATTGGTTTCAAACTTTGGTGTTTTCTGAGGTGAAAAAAATCAAAGCACCCTACAACATCTGGGATGGAGCGATGCAGATGTCGTACCCACATAAGCTGTGGTAACTCTGCTTTAAGTTGCTTTTTAAAGTAGTTAAACCATCAAACTTAAAAAGGAATCATTTTTTTACGGTCAACAGACTTTATTGGACACAATATAAATTAGCAACGTTTGTAACAGCTGTTGCCCCAAGATGTCATAGATGTGGTGTTCTGAGTGCTGATGACAGACATATGTTTTTTGAATGCCCTTTGTTAGAGGATTAATGGTCCACAGTGGAAAAGGCTATAAACGAAATTCTATGTACCAACATTAAAATAAGCTTACCATTAATAATGTTGGGAGTAGAAGATAAGCCAAGTTATCCCCTTACTAGAGATAAGCAGGACCTGCTCTTTTATCTGGTTCTCCTTGCTGGGCGAGAAATTTGTAAAAAATCGATGGAAGTTGCCCCACCCCCTGGGATAGACTAGTTCCAGGCGGCAAAAATCACTTGTAAAAAAGGATACTGGTTTATGGTTTAATACGCATTTGAAGATCTGGGAGGCCCTTCAGAATTGGATTGGCATAATAAGAATTTAAAAACTAAACTCTATAAGTAATATGATTACACCTGCGTGGAACGTGCAACCAGGGTACTGAATGGGCTTGTGCACAGGACTATTGAGATATCGCAAAAGCCTGGGGAGGTACAGAACGGATGGCAGGCTGCAATTTCCATATAATGGTGGTATGAGGACTAAAGAAAATGCCAGTGTCCTGTGGGTGCCGTGATACTATCTGCCCTCTAAGTTAGCCCCCAGGGCACATTGTGATTACAGAGGTGGGCACAGATGCATGTAACACACTTCATGGAATGCTGAATGTACATGTGCCCATAAGGCGACTTATTCACCATTGCATGATGTGTGTGAACAAATGCAAATGATGAAATATCATGTGCACAAATATTGTACCACCTCAGAGAAGTGGCACTGTCAAAGTGTCCGCTGACGATAGGCAGCCAGTGAAGTTTTTCTAGGAGCGGACGTGTTATGACCAGATTCTCAGACCAGATAGAACCAGCTCACCAGAGCACCACCAACCTGACCAAAATGTAACCACCTCCCTCCTCAGGACCCATCTATCCAGGCACCTGGGTACCTACCTGAGGATGGGGAACTCGCAATATACAAGCTCATATCATCAGAAACACCACTAAATCTATAGGGATTACTAGGAATATTCACTGATTACTAAAGACGTCCATGCCCTACACCACACTCCTACCTCGTAGTCTCGCGGCCACATGGGTCCAGACTAATCTACCCTGGGGCAGTTCTGATTATTTACCATTACACACTGACTACAGTCAGTGCTCACTCGGCACCTCTGCAATCCTGCGTGCCTACACACCGGTCTGCAGCCCTAGTGCTCTCTTCCTCACAGCCCGGTCCACAATCCGGCGGACCTAAGCACTGGTGTGTCCCCCAGTGTTCTCTAACTCACAGCCTGGTCCACAATCCGGCGGACCTACACATCAGGCTTCCACCTGATGCTCTCTTTAATGCCGCTTACCAACGACAATCACTTTCCTATGAATACCTTTGGAAGGAATCTCTCATTGGCTACTCGGGATATGATACTACAATATTATAGCACACAACAGTTTACCAAATTAGATAATGTACTATCTATTCTCCTTCTCAAGGGGCCCCTCTCTCCCTCATTGCTCAGTCACTACTTACCTGACCGGGAATTGCATCCGTTCATGAAAACAATGCCTGACTAGAAGAACAGGTTACCCTGATTGAACAAGAATACAAGGCACATGCTGGTTCACTAAGAACTGGGGTATCTTTATTACAATAACAATAAAATGGGAATAGACACATACACAGATCTGTGGGGTCTCTGTAACTAACAGGAACTGTAACACACCGCTGAAAGAAAAGGGATTAGACATACAGTATAAGGACAAGGTTAATGTTTGGAAATACAGAAAGATATCACCTGAGGGGTATGAGGTCCTGCTCTAGCTGTCATCTGGGCTTCTCTCTCGTCTGTGCCTTAGCTCGTCTTAGATCCTCTCCTGCACCCTTGGACACACATCTGCGCTGATCACTCTGCACTGGATTCCTCTCCCCCACAAACTCTCTCCACCTTCCAACTTCAGTCTAATGGTTTCTGCCGCTCTGATAATCGTTCGCTCCACTAGCTTCTTCACTCTATTTGATTGTCTCTGTGCTAATGTCCAATTCACTCCAGCTGCTCCCAAAGATTAATCCACGATATAACTTCAGTCTCTTCCAAAAGGCATTAATTCAGACTCCAGCTATTCACAACTCCTCCTGATAAGTAACTGCTTCTGACTGCTTCCTTCAGTTCCAGCTCACTGACTGTCTGTCTGTCTTCTCTCTGTTCCAAGTATCTTCTGTCTCTTCTCCTCCTGCAACTGCACTCCTCTCCTCTGCTTCAATTCAACTCAAACTCTTTCTGGTTCTCCACTCCTTCTTCAACTCCACTCCTCTCCTCTGCTTCAATCCAACTCAACTACTTCCAGCTCAAACTCTTTCTAGCTCGAACTCTCTCCGCTCCTCCAACTCAACCGCTTCTGCAACTCCAGCTCAACTAACTAACTCCGCCTCTGCACTTCACTAATATAGAATGCTCTTCCCTCATGGAAATTTCCAACAGAGGGCTGCCTCCCACCGAATTCCTGTGCCAGCTCCAGGGCTCCTCGCGCAACCGCAGTGACCATCTGCATGTTACGTCTGAACCCAAGAGACAAACACATTCTTCCGATAAGAACCAGTCCTGGCTGGTTTTCCCCTAGCAGACAATAGGCTTAACTATAAACATTACCTTTACCCTTCAAGCATCTCAGCTCTGCAGGGACAGAAAGCAAAATGGAGTCTCTCTAGTTCTGGGCCTTGTAGGCCTAAGAAGGATGAAATAACCATTAGCTCTGTCAGAGTACCTACACAAATCATACCAATATGTAATATAAAGTCAGGACTACAAAGGACACATAATTATGTCAAAGCCAATAGGCAATAGATGGATTAGAGTCAATAATAAGGGATCTATCATCATATAAAGCAGCTATCCTCTTCTAGGTCTGGAAAAAAGGGCTTAAAAGGGCCAACACAAGGTAAGAATACAGAATATAGATGTTAGCAAGCCTAAAGTCTTCATCACTCCGAAATAGAGCCAAAAACCATGTCAGAACAGGACGGGAGGGTGTTCTGAGCGGAACGTTTAGGACCAGTCGTGCTGCAGTATTCTGAGCCACTTGTAGTCTGCTAAGCACATCTTCATTAGCAGATATCAGTAGGCCGTTGCAATAATCCAGCCTACTGACTACAAGGACCTGGACAAGGGTTTTTCTATGGACATTTGGCAGGAATGGAAACACACGCTTCAGAAGACCGATTGTCCGAAAGCATGAGCCAGTCACCTGGTTCACATGCTCCTACAGTAGCAGTCCCTGGTCCATTCGTACGCCCAAGTTTTATACTGTCTGCTTGGGGATGGGAACAGGTCCCAAATCCAAAGGCCACCAGTCCGGTGACCACAGGAGGGGGGCCTTCCCAAAATGCATGACCTCGGTCTTGCCCACATTGCATTGTAGGCAATTGGAGGCCATCCAGCTGGATACCGCTCTCATACACTCAGCAAAGGAGTGTTTAATTGCTGGGGTAAGGGTGTGGATTGGAAACAAGAGCTGAGTGTCATCAGAGTATGAGACTGGCGTAAATCCATATGTTCTCACAATGTCAGCAAGGGGGAGCCACATACACATTAAATAATGTTGGGCTTAGACATGAGCCCTGTGGAACCCCCTTGGTGAGCTCCTTCGATGTCGAACGATAGGAGCCTAAGCTGACGCTTTGTGAGAGGCCGGAGAGGAAGCTCTCAAGCCATGACAGCGCCAAACCTCCTATCCTCACCTTCTGCGGACGATCCCGTAGAATGTCATGGGACACTGTGTCGAAGGCAGCGGACAGGTCCAACAGCACCAGAATCATAGAGCTCCCTCTGTCCTGTGCCATGCTGATGTTATCTGACACAGAAAGGACAGCTGATTCGGTGCTGTAGTTCAGTCTAAACTCAGATTGGGTGTGGTCAAGACCTCCTGTTGCCTCGATGTATTTAGACAGGTGGGTGTTCACATGTTTCTCGGTCAGTTTACTCAAGTATGGCAGGAGAGAGATGGGGTGGAGGTTGGATAAGTCTGTCCATGGCATGGCTGAGTTTTTCCGAATTGGATTTACTATCGCTCTTTTCCAGTCTTTGGGTACCTGACCCTCCTTAAGGGAGAGGTTCACGATTGTTTGAACCATAGGGCAGAGTAGGCTGCTTAGAGAGGCAGCCATGTTGGCCGGAACAAAGTCCAGAGGGGATCCTGTTTTGAAGTGGTTCATTAGGGAGATTATGTCTCCCTAGCTGGCCTCTGGAAAGGCGGTTAATGTACCATTATTGCTGGTAGAAGGGCTCGGGGGGGGTTAGCAGTGTTATCCTTGAGATTACTAGTTTTGGTAATTTGGTAAATAGGGAGATGTCATTACAAAGAGACTGAGAAAAGTCATCTGGGCTTTCGCAGGCAGTGGGTTTCACAAAGGTCTGTATGATCTCATATAATTCCTTAGAGGAATTGCCTGCTTCAGTCAGCTGTGAAGAGAGGCAGTTTTTCCTGGCCAGCCGGATGTTTTTATGATAGGAGGACAAGGCTTTGTGATATTCTTTCCTACTTTCCTCAGAGTGGTTTTTCCTTCAGGCTTTTTCCAGTTTTCTGCATCCTTCTTTTTCCAGTCTAAGTTGTTCTGTGTACCAAACTTCCTGTTTGGATGTGGGGTACTGTTCCCTTCTTCGGGGATACTTTTGTCAAACAAAAATTAGCAATGCATTACTATAAAATGTACATAAAGAGGATCAATAACATACCTACCCTCCCACTCGCTTGTCACATTAGTAACCCCTTCCTGAAACACTGACTTATATTTGATTTGCATAGAAACCATGGGCCCGATTCACAGAACTAACTTAGGACAAAACCCTAATCCACAGAAGGCATTTACTCATTTTGGTATTCACAGAGGGCACTTACTCATTTTGGTATTCACAGAAGTTATGAGTCCTAACTTTACTACTCCTAAACTGAGAAAAATCCTAACTTTAAGACTTTCGGTATTCAAAGAAGGCATTTAGGAGTCCTAAAGTTAGGAGTCCTAACTTTACTACTCCTAAACTGAGAAAAAGCCAAACTTTAAGACTCGTGGTATTCACAGAAGGCATTTAGGAGTCCTAAAGTTAGTACTCCTAACTTCTGTGAATACCAAAATGAGTAAGTGAATTCTGTGAATACCAAAATGAGTAAGTGCCTTCTGAGTAAGTGCCTTCAAAGCGAAAAGTTAGTCCATAACTCACGTTAAGCATCACTAATGGCAAGCATCCAAAAAGTTGTTGCATCCAGTCACAGTACAGTTGCAATTGGCCGGGTCGATGCATTACCACAAGATGGGCAGCCATTGCATAACAGGAGCAGAAGTATCAGCACGCTGGCCGCCAGCTCTAGTATTAAGGAGAACCCTCCAAAGGTACTGAAAAAATAGAATGTATAAAGGCAGGTATTACTCCAAAGATTGTCTGAAAAGAAGTCACAGGCCGGATCCTACAAGTTTAAAAAAAGCCCTTCTGTGTCAGATGCAATAAATATTTGATTTATCAGTTCCCAAAAATGAAGGGGGAGATTTGTGTTCAATAGTGACTGAATATCACTAGATTTCCTAGCAACCTGTAATTCGAAGGTCTCAAGTCGAAGTGAGATCCACCTCCTGTTGAAACAATAGCGCTTTCTTTCTGCTTAATTTATAGAAATCTTTCAAAGTCAGAATAGAAAGCCAAATGGAACTATCTACATTCCCATGCGGGGTGGATAAAGCACATTGCTACAGCAAGTAACACTTTGTGAAACTGTTACTATATACGGGATGCCTGCCTGTAAGCTACAGCAGGCATGGTTATTCAAAATCAGATAACTGCTGTTAGAAAGCAATGTGAGAGCGGTAATTATTGCTGGGATTGGCATTCCTCTCAAAACACAAGTCAGATTTGGTGCGGACAAATTACAAGCGCCGTGCAACTTAACTTGTTTACAAACTAGGGAGTGTTCTACTGTGGAATGGCAGTCATCCCCTGTTAGGAAAACGTCCGTACCCTCCCGTTGACGTCTGTAGGTGAAAGGTATGGACCATAATTCATGGAGAAAGGCACCACCCAAGGGTTCAAAGCGGCCAATTGGGAAATGTTTCATGCAAGATTTAAATTAAAACCCCAAAAATGTCAGTGAGATACCGCCATGAATTAACCATACAGCCGAATAGATCTCCGCTACAGAAAATGGCAAGTGTTCTAATTGTTCAATGTGTAATAGCGTGTATGTAGCGTTTTTCATGGACGTGAATCTCTGTTTATCAGCTAGAGTAAATGGTAAAAACAAAGCAGAAGTGTTCAAATAATCCCATGGTACTTTTCCCATTTTGAGAGTATGTAGCATCCATGCAAACAGATCGTAATTGATTTTGACCATGATATAACATAGATACATCACTTTCAACAATATCAATAACAGATTAAACAATATTATCTAAAGTATAACAGCGGGAAGACAGTGTATTTATGACTACTACAAGAACGTTCTCCAAATTTGCTTTGTCAATTTGGCGCAGACAGAATACTGCCTCCATCTATGATTGTTTCCACAATTCATTGTAAGCGGCATTGATGAATCTCTTTGATATGGGGGTTTTAGGACCCAAGATGAATTCAGGCAAATTGATGTCGCTCGACAAGAGACTTGTGTTGTTTCCCTGACGATAGAGTGAAGTGTTCCAACCATTGTTGGCACAATTGTCCTACTAAATATGAGGTGACTGAATGAGAATGTGAGTAACGGGGTTCAGGTCTACTTTGTGTGAAACCGGTTGTTGTATTATAAAAACGCCGTTGACAAGCATTAGAATTGGTTTGCCAGCACCATCCTGAGGGGTCATCCTCAGAGATATTTAAACTATCATTTCTAAACAGTGCTTGTAGTATATCGATCGTATGATTGGTGTGTTCATGCCAGTTATCACACTCAGCCAATAAAGGAATGGATGGATTAGTCAGATTTTGTGTGTATGTCAAAGCAAATTTAGATTGCGACATCAATTTCAATTTAAAGAAATAGGATTCTGGATTGGGCGTGTTGTAATCAGTGAAATAGGTGAACTTATTTTTAAGAGATTGTGATCTTCCATGTAAGCGAGTTGGACAATGTTCCCACCGCTTGTAAATAAAAACAGGTCTTAATTTGTTTGTTTTGTGCAACAAATGATGGCCATTACGTTGATAACAGAATCTTCAGCATCAAATGCAGCATAATACTTTACATCAGAAAGCAATGACTGTACTGCTTGTACATCCATTCATCAGAATGTATGTCCTGTCTTACCACATCTCCTAAAGAAACGCAAAATACGTATGGTATATTGAGGACCTCTGTCGGGCCATGGATTTCAAATACAACTAAATCCCAAATTATGCCATCTGCAACAGGGAAAGCCGAAATGTTCACAAGGGCTTGATCACGTTTCATGATATGGGACGATATAAGGGAAGCCAGAATTCCCTCAACCAATTTCACAGCAGAGCGTTCTGGCAAATAATGACCATTGAAGAGCAAGAAGAATACTGTCACAAACCCAATCGACATGAAGATGAAAATCAAGAAGATAAGCGCCAACCAGATGTAGGTCCAGGATGGGACCAGGTAAGTCTTTTTGAACGAATACTTGTTTTTGTCATTGGAGGTGCCACAGAGGAGGACAAAGACGAAGAGTCATAAGAGAAGCAAGTATGGTCCCCAAAATAACCACTTGCTTCCACATTCAGTAACAGTGGCATCACAGCATCTGATTGATGATGTAAAGGACAGTCCGGTACCTCAATAAGGGACTCATCTGCAGGATAAGCATACTTGGTGTTTGCTTCGGAAGAGGATGAAGTCACAACAGGCAAAAGGTCAATGGTAGTCTCCATCTCACCCTCAATGGCAGGGGCATTAGTCGAAGAGGCTGAAGGTAGTGGATTCAAAGAAAAAGTGTTGCATGAAACACTAGGAGTCACACTATTCAGAATCGGCCAGATGGTGTAGTTTGACCTTGTCAACCTAAATGTATTTCTTTTCTTTCTGACCAGGCAAAGGTGGTAGTATCAATGTACGAGTACCCTTCAATGCAAGAACTGGAACTGGTGCACGACAAGAGGGACCAACCTTTTTTCTGTTCTCAAGCTTTTCTCAAAATTAGGAAGCCAGATGGCGACAGGGATCAGCATTGCCATGTCATTGGTAGAGGGTATATGTTTTGTAACGTATCTGTCACAGGTCTTTTGTAGGTCCTGTAACATAGTAGAATGGTTATCTATGTCTACACCATCAACGTCTGGCACAAACATTCTAATGCCAAAGAGCATTTCGTATGGGGTCCACTCAGAGATCTTTTTGGTAGATAGTTAAGTGCACATAGAACTCCATACAAATGGGCCAGCCAGTTCCTGCCAGTACCTAAGACCATAGCCGTCAAAGATTGCTTTAAGTCATGGGTCATTCACTCCACTATTGAATTGCCCTCAAACCTGTATGGAGACAAAAGCTGCCCCAGCACCCCCAACGACTTCATTACACCGTTGTATGCCTTAGAGGCGAACGCTGGTCCTTGGCCAGAATGGAAGGTGCCACAGGCAAACGTCCCGACAAAGACACACACATCTCTAATGGCATTTCAGGCATCAGTGCTGCGTTGTCGCCAAACTCATAGGAATCTAGTGCACAAATCAACTGCAACAAAAATATACTTATATGCAGTAGCAGAAGTAAATGGACTGCAGTTATCAAGATATATACAGCCAAACGGCTGATTTGATATACATGGCTGTGTTTGTGGTGGTCGTGAAACTGTAGACACTTTGATTTGTTGACAAATGTCACAAGAAAGTGCATAATTATGGGTGTCAGGTTTCCACCGTGTATAGACGCCGTCCGCCTAATGCGGGAGAACTGGCGCCCACACGGAACAAATTCTAGTTCCCAGAAGGCTGGGAAACAACGTCACGTTCCAAGACGTCGATCATGCACCATCCCGGAAATAAACACTGTCGGCACTCACTCGCGGTGCCGATAATTATTGCCTTGACGAGCCGGTGAGGAGAAGTAGCGGTAAGCTCCGTAAGGAGAAACATTATCCGAAGTTGTTTCTGTCTGTTCTCACCCCGTGCTGCGTCGGGTGAAAGACTTTGGAAATGAAGCATGAGTGCATTACGGACGTGTCCACTACAAAGAACTGTGATTTTGACTCTGTGATTTAACAAGGTTTTTTGCTCCTATTCCCGTTGGACGAGACGCTGTTCCGCGTTCTCATTGCGGGGATAGGTTTTGGTGTAAGTTGAATATTGCTTTCTGTTCCACTACCTTCTTGCACGTTCTTGATATAGATACGGTGAATAGAACTGGATATTCAATCTATGAATACGGCTATCTCGAAGTCGCGAGAGAGCGTGCCGCACCTGGAGACTCTTCCCTTGAACCCACGCCCACCTCCTGACGTCCTACTAGTGCATTGCCTACAAGACCACGCCTGTGACGTGCATCACGGAATGCGCGAGGGCGGGCGCCGGGCTAAGCCCGGGCAAAGGGCGGGCCGTTTGAGGCCATTAGAGGTCGGAAGAGACCGGACCGGGCCACCCCCCTAAGGCCCTTCTTCCCGTTCCCTCTCGTTGACTTGTCGACTGCCCAAAAAGTTGGATGATACACCATGGCCAGTAGGGAAACAAGAAGTAAGGCTGCGACTGCAGTCTCAGGTACTATGGACAAATTCCTCTCTAAATTTAACTTGACGGTCAGCAATGGCCCCTTGTTACCTGCAACACCAAGAGAGGAGGACGTAGAAAATAATGGTCTGTGTTCTTCTTCTAGTTTAGCAGCCAACACTAGCACTCCGTTAATGCTTGATGCCACCCACCTGTCTTTAGTGGACAGTATTGACCAAACTATAGAGTCCGTACTGCAACAGCTTGGGACACCATCATTCACGCAGAGGGATAGGGACACATCACGGGTCACCAGTGATGTGGAGCTCTCCCCTGTCGTGGAGTTGGAACAGTCTGGGGCTCAGGGTAGGGATCCCAATTAAAAATGCTAAAAGGGCCAAAACTGATCTCATATTGCCCGTGAGGGAAGATAGTTTAAGTGCTTCTGTGCTATTAGCTTCCTGTAATGATGACATGGAAGTGCTGGCAACTTCATCCATCCCCTCTGTACCTGAGCCCCCTGAGCCATTTATTTTCGGTGGGGTTTCCCCCAATAATATAGAACTTCTTATTACCTCATTTACTGATATCCTTAAGAGCTTTCTAAATCCCCTTGCCCTCAAACTAGACTCAATTGAATCTAGACTAATAACCCTTGAAAGATCAAGTGCGGGTACTAAGGTTCAGTCTGGGAGGGGAGTCAGTACACGGGTAATACATGGGCCCACTGCCAGAGCATCCCATTTTTCCCCGACTATACTGGCCATAGTTGCAACCACATCAACAGTTTTCCCTGGGGAAAACATTAACAACAATAGCGCTATACCGGTGCGCCAAACAGCACCTGTACCACCTCCCAGGTCAGTGCCACCGATACCCGCTCCCAGGAGGTCAAAGCAATTAGCTTCGGCCACTTTACCCAGTCAGGAGAGATCATCCAAAGGGATGGAAAACGACTCCAAAAGGCCGGACGGCCCTAAATCCAGGCATAAGGCAGTTCATTTACCCCCAGTGGTGGTGGGCTACACTGTAATCCTGATGGGGGCACCTGAGCTCGCAAGCAGCGTAATGGAACCTTATGATTCCTTACGCAACAAGGTAATCAGCTGGCTAAATATTCATAGACCCCTACCACCGCACTTAAAGGGAGAGGTTCTTATGGTCAGAAGGGTCCCAAGGGTTGGGTTCACCGCTAAGAAAAGCGTGGGGGACTGTATTATTGTCAGCTTCAGGAACCCCCAGGTAGTCACATATATTTGTAACTGGCTTGGTAATACAGGTAATACTACTATTGAGTTGGTCCCTCTCTCACACTTCTATCCTAATGTCCCAACCCACACTGCGAGGAGGGACGAAGGCTGGACACGGGTGGGCTTTGCTGTGGATGGGACAAGATATAGGCCCTAGCATAACATCTTCCCCGCCCAAGTTAATCACGCACATCCCAACAGATACACTTGCCTTGATGAAGTGGATTGACTCTGTAGGGGTGTCCCCTCGCAATCCAACGGAAACATTGAGAGTGAATCTGTGGGACAGGGGGCGGTAACTAGTGTGCTGGAGATTCGTAATAGAGGCTTGGAACCTTTCCAAGGGAGTATACTAAAGTCCCCTATTGTTAGGGGGGATGCAGTCACTTCATCCCAGAGTCAATCCGACAGTACTCCAATACCTCCAGCCCCTTGTGTCCCAAACACTACTTCTATTTTGCAGCCCACTCTGGAACTTCCTGTACATCGCCACGCATCTCGACCAGCAGACGATGTAGCAGAAATTCCATTCGCAACAACCGGAGGGCAGGCACCAAAAACTTCTATTGAAGTTTTGAAGTTCTTGTCCTGGAACGTGGCGGGTATTGCAAATAAAATCCACACAGAGGACTGGCATCTCCTAGTGGAAAGGAGCAATATCTGTCTCTTCTAGGAGACCTGGGCAAGGGATTCCTTGAGTAGAACGGGCTATGCAGTCTTTGAAATCCCGGCTAGGTGGAGTGGCAGGGGGAGGCCCTCTGGGGGTTTGGCGGTTTGGGTGGCTACTCACATTTGGTGCTCTATGGAAAGTATACCTACGTTCTCCCAGGACATCCAGTGTGTGCTTCTCAAATGGCCAAATGCTGTATATCTGGCAATTATTAATGTATATTCCCGCCCTGTTAGTGTGGCCTTGGAATCACCTACTCTTGAAGACCTTTCGTCCTTCCTGGGCCAACTTCCGAGTGACTGTAAAATAGTGATGGGCGGTGACTTTAATTGTCACTTTGAACCTCTGGAAGGCTTAAAGGAGGGCACCATCACCACTGAAGAAGATTACTGGGGTGTTCACCATGTCAATCCTCTCACCCAAAATCCTGGTCCCCTCTTGCAGTTCAAATCATTTCCCTTACTTTAAACTATGCGATGAGGGCTTGTAACGGACAAACTCCCTCCGACAGCCCCTCATTGTGTACCTTTAATAGGAGGGACCATGAATCGAGACTGGACTACATTTTTGTTGACATTTCCCTATGGTCCAAGGTCCAGGATTTTGGGATAGTGGCTAGAACAGACAGTGACCACAATGCACTGTTACTAGAAATGAAACACCCTGCCCCTGCAGGCCAGTCACCATCTTCCAACCCTTGTGGTGACCCTGGGAATTTGGTTCTTACCTCCAATAGACGAAGGGTTAAATGGGGGAAAATAATTAGTGCAGAAGATAATATAAGAAGAATCTATGGAGTAGCTCTCCCCAACCTTGAAGAAATTGAGGATTTAATTAATCTGCCCAGGCAACCGGATTTTAACGAGCAACTAGGCCAAATTCATGACAACCTGGTGGGAGCACTAGGTGAGGTTTTTTACCCCGTGTAGCCCCACGACGCAAAAAGACCAGAACCTCAACCTGGTATAATTCCTCTTGCAAAAAGGCTAAAACAGAGCTCATCGCCTCAATTAAAGCAGGCAAAGACAGGGGTAGGGTAGTCGAACTAAGGCGGGAGTACAAGGCGGCCCTGGCACTGGCATGGTCAGAGTGAGACTGGAATCGTTGGCAGGAGCTCTCCCTAGCATTGGAATCCAGGGATCTTAAAAAATGTTGGTCCCTGGTTAATTTTGGTAAAGGAGAACCTAAAGCTGCAGTAGTGTGGTATTGGGTTCCCAAGGCCTACATGCTCCGCAGAAATACCCACTTACACCAAAGAACTGTTGGCACGGAAACTGAAAAGGACAAAAGACAAGTTTATTAAGACCCCATGGGGTGGTGGTACATTCCTACAGCACCCTTCGGCAATGCAAGAAGTATCACACCGAACGTTGGTGCGAATCCTTCTTTTATACATTTTTACAGGTAATAAAAGGTAGGCGGTACAAGGTTACAGAGCTTTATGTACATATATGGTCATTTTTGGAGCACAGCCAACTCATGGGAGGGGTTACAACTCCACTGGTCAGTTTGGCGGAACATTCCTGAGGGGTGACTGGTCAGTTGAGACTGCGCATGTACAGGCTTGACCGTTACTAAAAATAGCCTGTTGCTGGGCAAACTCGGATGGTCAGCGGCACGGACAAAGGACTAAAGGGCATGCTGACCACGAGGCCGCTCATTCCCTAAAATGGCCGCCGTAACATACAAAATGGCGTTTTCTAATATGGCCAAGTTAAGGGAAATAACATGTAGCGAAGCTAAGCGCTAACCCGGCCATTGTCAAATTACGACAGTAGAGTCAAACATCGCATCTTCTGCTTGGGAAGACCACTTTGGTAAACTATATCAAGAGACCGAACAACTCACAAATGATGAAAATGCCATAGGCGATTTATCCACCTCTGCAGTTGGTCTGGAATTAACCCTTGGGGAGGTGGTGGGTGCAATGGAGAGATTAACAATGGGGAAGGCCCCGGGACTGGATAGATTGCCTGGTGATCTTTTCAGACACCATCCGGAGATCTGGGCCCCGTACTTCTTAATTCTTTTCAATGCCATCTTGGGAGGCATGAAGATCCCCTGTACTTGGCTGGGGGCAGAGATAGTGCCCATTTTCAAAAAGGGTTCCCCCCTGCTCCCAGCCAACTACAGGCCAATCAGCCTTATAGATGTTCCCCAAAAACTCTTCTCCCGTCTTCTCCTGGACCATCTCATGGATTGGATGGAGGCTAATGAAATTTTGAGCCCACTCCAGGCTGGCTTCAGGAAAAACACGTCCACCATGGATCAGATCTTCCGCCTCGTCCTCCTGTACTGGAAAACGGTGAGGATAGAGGGGGGAGACTGTACATGGTGTTCGTGGACCTGAGGTCAGCCTTCGACATGGTCCCACGCAAGAAACTTTGGTAGGTCCTAAAGAAGCTAGGTGTTCCCACACAAATACTGCATGCCATAATTAGGCTCCATGACAACAACTACGCGCAGGTTAGGTGCGGGAGGGATGGAGCGTTGTCATCAAGGTTTCCTGTTCTCAGAGTGGTGAGGCAGGGTTGAGTCTTGGCACCAACCCTGTTTTGCCTCTTTGTTAAGAGTGTTATATCCCACCTGGACAATGTTAGAGACAATGACGCCCCCCTTTTGGCAGGAAGGAGGGTGCTAGCTATTATGTTTGCTGACAACACCCTCCTACTTTCCAAATCTCCGATGGGGATACAAAGGATCTTAGATGGATTTGGTCTCTTCTGTATTCAGCATGGTATAGAGATCAATACCGAGAAGACCAAATTCATGATCTTTAACCCATCCCTAAAGACCAGACCAAATCCCACCCTGGGCGAAGCCAGCTTGGAAAGGGTTACAACTTTTCAATACCTGGGGGTCACATTGCATGAAAATCTTTCCTGGGACCCCCCAAATAGTAAAATCTCGGTTGAAGTTGTGCCATCCTAAAGGCTGTGAACACTTCCACCTTTAAACCCATAAGCCCGGCATTAGAGCTTTACAAAACTCAAGCTGAAGCGGCTGCATCTTATGGCAGCGAGCTATGGGGGTATAGAGCGGGGCGTGATCTGGCCAATGTGGAAAATAATTTTTTAAGACGCCTTTTGGCACTCCCTCGTGGCACACCTCTGCTCCCCCTAAGATAAGATGTGGGTTTACCCTCCATCGCTATAGAATTGGAGTCAAAGACACTAAGATTCTGGCACAGGCTATGGACCACCAGCGAGCTCGCTCATTACAGGCGTGATCTCACCCATGTAATGAGCTTGAATAAGCGTGATAGAATCCCATGGCTGGCCTTTGTTAAAAAAGAATTGTACAGGTTGCAACTGCAGGAGCTATGGGAGGGCCCAGAGCTGGGATGTCGAACCATTTCCCGGAAAAATCTGGTGCAAATCCACAAGGAATACAGTTTAGATCTTCTCCTGTCCTCCTCTACCAATGGCACCCTGACTGACCGCTTTTTGGAATTTAAGAATTCCTATGAATTCGAAGGTTTTATGGACATTATATTCCCCATCCTAGCGAGAAAATTGTTTATACAGTGGAGGTTAGGCACTTTGCCCATAAAAACCTTCACCTGTAAATGGCTTAAGGGGGGGATAGATCTTGTCCTGGATGTAATATACATGATAAGGAGGAAATACATCTTCTTTTCTTTTGCCCTGCCTACAATAAGCCCAGAAAATGCTGGCTGGTGCTCTTATGCAGGAACCTGGGATCTAGGTCTTACTTGTTTGTATATAGAATTTTAAAAACAAGCACTTTGCCCCATATTGTATTTGCAGTGGCTAAATTCATTATGGCTATGTGGCAGATAAGAAAAAAACTACTACACGTCTAAATGTAGAACACTTGAATGTTTCTCTTAGTCAGAATTATCCCTTTTAACCCTGAAACTATTCCTCCTAAATCATGTAACTGATTTTCCAATCCATTTTTAACCCTGGTACAACATGAAAGCTACTTTTATTCATTGTATTTTAAAAATGTAATGTGCTCTTCAAATGTGGATGTATAAATGTATTTTGTATGAATCTTTTATGGTCTTAAGGACCGAAATAAATAAATTTTATATTGGATTGGCTATCTCAAAATAGATAGCCGTATTAAATTTAAGACACTTACCTACATGTTTAAAATCAAAGCTAACCAGGCACCCCATTACCTTAAGTCCCTTGTCCACACTCATGTACCCTCCCGGAATCTGAGATCTGCCCATTTAGCCTATTTTGTAGTACCTAAAATTAGGTTAACCAGAATGGGAGGAAGATCTTTCGCCCTGCTAGGTCCTACGTTGTGGAATTCCCTGCCATTTCTCATACGAACTGAAACGAATTTCGTGAAGTTTCGCAGAGCTACTAAATCCTGGCTTTTTAATCAGTAACTCCTTTGCAGTTGAGACGGAGATGTAATTAGAACCTGCCTGTTCAGCGCCGGGAAACCCTTTTTGGGTAGCTGTCGCGCTTAATAAATTTAAATAACAAATAAATAAAATAATAAATATGGGTGTGGAAGAAGATTTCGGGTTTTGTTAAACACGAGGGTGCCAAGAATCGGAATCTTTCCCCAAAAGGAGAGAACTCAATCCTCTGGCAGGAAACAGAGACAAGGGTGAATTCAACCTATATTGTCGTAATATCATTTGTGATTCCTTCTTTCATTTCATCATTATTCTGCACTTTGTATTTTGACTATACAGGGGAGACGCTAAACGGGTTCTTGATCATGGGAATAGAGCTAGCCTAAAGAAGAACACTGTATACGAGTGGTAGGTAGTTTGAAATGAGGGAGTAACATACAGCCTAATTCATGAAGCCCGATTCGGCTCGCAAAGGGCCAGATTCTGAGAATCTGGCCCTTTGCGAGTGAGATTTTTGCATTTGGGATTCATCATCCGCTATTTACCGCAAGGTCAAACCTCGTGGTAAATAACGATAACTCAGAAAAATGCTTCTAAAAGCATTTTTCTGAGTTGCATGTTGCACACACACATGTCCTTTGGACATGTGTGTGCGCAACCCCTGTTCATATTAGCATTTAAAGGGTGCTACAGGGTGTCCTTTGGACACCCCTGGCACCCTTTCAATCGCTATCTTATTTGCGATTAGCTAATTGCTAATCGCAAATAAGGAATACTCCCCATTCATTCCTATGGGCCTTTTGGCCCATAGGAATGAATGGGGAGTTATTCCTTATTTGCGATTAGCAATTTGCTAATCGCAAATAAGGAATTAGTAGGAATCGCATTTTATTTGCATATTCCTACATGAATCCCGTTTTGCGAGTCCTTAATAGCGATTCGCCATGAATCGCTATTAGGGGCTCGCAAAACGGGAGAATGATAAATCAGGCTGATAGTTTCTTATGTATTCAGATGTTCATTGTGTTCCTATTTGCTTGTTGTTGCAGTTGGCTTCCTTTCCCAATCACGGCCCTCATCATTCCTCCCCAAATACAAAGATCCTTATATTTCCTTCACAGGTAGGGGCATAGAACAAGGTTGTGGATAATAGAAAGGATTGTAGGATATTCCTTTGTGGGGTTGAAGGGGGGTGTTTTCTAACTCATTGTCCTTGTCATTTCAGATCTCCCTCCCCACTGTCCCCTTCCTTTCTCGCCCTCAGGGGACGATCTTGGTAGTCTGTATTACTTGTTTCAGACTCTAGGAGAGTCGTGTGGGGGAGGTTATAGGACAATCAACACAGCCCCGAAGAGAACCAATGCCAGACCTGACAATGGGTTTGTTTATATAAACCACACCGCTGCAATATAGAAACCGTTACAGACACTCCTGCATGTGCAGAGGCTATGCCTTCATGTGCAGCAATGATCAAAGGAAATCTGCGGTTCATGCTGGGAATCAGCCCATCCCCAACTGACGGAATTGTAGTATAACAAACTTGTTCATGAGATACATGATAGGAATACTTTGAAGAGAAGCCCTGTTGCTAAGCAGTTCCATCCCTTGTAGGAGAAATAGCTGCCAGAATTTCATTATCTATCTTAGTCATGGGTCTTGTAACTGCTGCAACAGAGAATGTGGCTACTGCAGACTTGGCTGCCTTGTCAGCCAAAGAGTTACCAACAGCATGTGCTCCCACATGCTGATGGCCAAGAGTATGAATAACATGTATGAATGGCAGACTTTTTTTTAAGCTCCGCCACTCGAATCCAAAGCATGTTATGCTTTATTGCGCAGAATTATTGTCTGGTTGATACTCTTCCCATTCCCATTTAGTTCCTTTAGCTTGAGGGTAACCATCTTCATCATGGTAGCAAACTTTGTTAAGATGAGAGTTAATCCTTCCAACTGTCGCTTTCTTTGAAGCAATCAGAAGCGAGGTCATCTCAAAAAACACCACCCTATCCAGTGGTATGCGCACCTAAGTAAGATCGAGGAAGTCCAAAGTAGAACTGATCCAAATGTATCCATTCACATTGCATCTGATGCTGATGAGGGGCTGATTGTGCAGGGGGGAAGTCAAGAACCGAGCGACATTTTTTCTGGTAAACCCAGTACCCCTGGCAGCAGCAATGCAGTGGTAGCGCCCAAACCCTCTACCCCTGCAACATGTATGAGGCATAATCTGGGACAGACACCAATGCAAAAAAGTACATCAATGAGCCTAACTGGTTTGAAGTGTGCATCATCACGTAAAATGGTCCAGCCCACCATTAGAAGCATGTTTTGGTTGGAGGCCCATTTGAACGCAACCACCCATTGGTACGTCTGTATAACGCAAAGCTGGCTAAAATGCTAGCGCTGGACCTTCTCCCTTTTTCTTTCGTGGAAGGGGTGGGGTTTCTGGAATTTGTGGCAACAGTCTGCCCTTAATGGAAGGTTCCTAGCCGGTCCTATTTTGCCAGAGTTGCGATTCCAGCACTACATTAAAATGTGCTGGAGGTGATTGGGGAAGCTTTGCAGTAGAGTGCTGTTCACACTATCCACTTGACAACAGACATATGGACCAGTTGCCAAGCCCTTGATTACATGTGCATCACTGCACACTGGGTCTCTTTTGCAGGGTTTAGAGACAAGTCAAGTGCAGGTGTTGACCCGGACACAGTTTTTCAAGCTACTCGGAAACATACAACAGCCATGTTGGCTAATCGGCTGGTAAGAGAGGCTGCAGAGGCTCCGTGCATGATTGCATGTTTGAACAAACTTTTGAATACTTCTAACAGATTCATTGTTATTTTAAAAATCGCGCCTTAGCGCCTGTGATCCTGGTACAATTGTTGATGTGAATAACAAAGGGTACCTGTATTTCATCGCCGTCCTGGCGCAACGCCCCTGCATCTAATCTTTTATTCTTGTCATTGTGTTAACGCTGTACTTTGGCTCCTGGGACCGATCCGCCACAGCTTGTGCCGTTTGCAGCGGCGGTGGCCACACGAGCACAACCTCACTTCCGCCCCCACATACTCACTTCCGCCCTGCTGGCCAATTGGCAGGTTAGCGGTCTAGTGAGTGGAATACTCAGCTGTACTTAAATGCAGCGCTAGCGTCAGTCGGGGCTAATCGGCTGGTAAGAGAGGCTGCAGAGGCTCCGTGCATGATTGCATGTTTGAACAAACTTTTAAATACTTCTAACAGATTAATTGTTATTTTAAAAATCGCGCCTTAGCGCCTGTGATCCTGGTACAATTGTTGATGTGAATAACAAAGGGTGCCTGTATTTCATCGCTGTCCTGGCGCAACGCCCCTGCATCTAATCTTTTATTCTTGTCATTGTGTTAACGCTGTACTTTGGCTCCTGGCACCGATCCGCCACGGCTTGTGCCGTTTGCAGCGGCGGTGGCCACACGAGCACAACCTCACTTCCGCCCCCACATACTCACTTCCGCCCTGCTGGCCAATTGGCAGGTTAGCGGTCTAGTGTGTTTCTTCCCTTGCATATTTCATGACTCAATGGCGGAAGCGCAGCGGACGAGCGCAGCGGGAGCGCCGACTTCGCGCCGAAGTCGTGCCAAAGTCCTGCCCGTCTGCGCCCGTCCGCGCTGGCACGGGCCCAGGGACCAGTCCCCCTGCCCGCACTCTTACGTCTTATTCTCGCACCACCTTACTTGGGCTACGGGGGTTACCGTGTCCCTCAGACATGGTCTTGAACTGCCAAAATGCGCCTTTCACTTGCCCACACTGCTCCCTTGCCTTGGACTCTCTCAATTCAAGCATTGACTGCTTATCCTCTACCTTCTGGAATCTCCCCCCCCCTAAGTACACCCCTCCTTCTACTTCGCATACCTCCTGCCCCCCTCTGAGCTTCATTAGCATTAACTGTCGCTCTCTCTCAAAACACAAGAGAGATATTTTCGACCTTCTGGAGACAGCTAGTCCAGCTGCCATGTTTGTCACTGAAACTTGGTTAAATGATAGCTCTGGCCCTGATATCGCCATGGCTCTCCCCAATGATTACACCTTTATGGGGCGAAACCGAGTTCTCAAAGATGGCGGGGGAATTGCCATTATTTTCAAGAGAGAATTCTCCTGCAAATGGGAAGACCTTGACTTTCCAAACTGTGAAGCTGGTTTGTTTAAACTTACTCTCTCCCCCCAATTTACTTTAACCGGCACCCTGATCTATCGCCCACCGGGCTCTGCTAGCAGTTGGGCTGCTTCACTTCCTGAACTTATAGCCCCGTATTTAGCGCAATCTACTAATTTCACTATCGTTGGTGATTTAAACATTCATTTCAACTCTGCTTCGTGTGCCATTTCTAAACGCCTCCTACAGGATATTGAAGCGTTAGATCTACACCTTTACAATTCCGATCCTACTCATAAGGCCGGCAATCTTCTAGACCCCATCATTGCTAACCTTACTGGCATCTCCTATCAATCCTCAATTCCGGTCACCTGGTCGGACCATTATATTGTTAACTTTTCAATCAAAATGACTGTGACTAACTCCGCTAATCCTGCCCTCCCACACAAAGCCAGTAGGAACTGGAAACGTCTAGACGTAGATAAATTAAACTCTCTTCTCGCCAATTCAATACCCACGTTTTCTAGCATGACTATTAAAGAGCTACCTACGGTTAGATCGTGGCTGACAACTGCTTTGTACTTCTGTCTCCCTACTCAAAAAAATAAATCACAAATCCAACATCCACCGGCACCTTGGTTTAATGACTCCCTCCGCCAAGAAAAATCCAACTGTAAAAAACTGGAACGCATATGGCGTTCCAATTACAACCCAGAGCACAAAGCTAAATATAAGTCTGCCCTTAAAGCCTACCACTCGGCTTGTGACATCGCCAGAGCCAATTTTGCTAACAGCACTATACTTATGGCTCAAAATAGACCCAAAGCCCTGTTTAAAATAGTCAAAGAGCTGTCAGGTGCGTCCTCTGTACCCAAGGACCCCTGTCTGGACACTGCCCAGTGTAATGCTTTAGCCAATTTCTTTCGCGAGAAAATTGAGAGGATTTATGATATTTTTAATTCAACTCCCGTTGCTTCCACTTCCTCTGATCAAGTTGTTTGCCATTCCCCCCCAGCTACCAGCCCCTGCTCCACCCCAACTACTCCCCCACTCCACGCTTGGGATCCTATTTCCCCCACGCTCCTAAAAAAGTATCTCCAAGACATCACATCTGGTTCCCCCCTTGACCCAATGCCCCCTCAAATTCTGAATTCCCTGGACCCAGCCCTACTCCACATTATTTTGGATATCTTAAATGCTTCACTAACTGAAGCGATTGTTCCAAACGAATGGAAGCACGCAATGGTGGTCCCATTACTAAAAAAGGCTAACGCAGATCCCAACAACCCCTCTAATTTCCGCCCTATTTCTTTGCTTTCATGTTTCTCCAAGATCTTGGAGAAACACGTTAACTCTCCGCTCAATTCCTATGTTGAAACTTCTAATCTTCTTCATGGTTCTCAATCCGGTTTCAGGGCTGGCTTCTCCACGGAAACCACGCTCCTTGGTGTGTCGGAGACCATCAGACGTCAGGTGGACAATGGGGAGACTGTGGCACTCATCTTGCTTGACTTGAGTGCCGCATTTGACACCGTCTCCCATTCCATCTTGTTGTCCTCCCTGAAGGCTGTTTGTGTCGGTGGCTCCGCCCTGGCCTGGATTGCTAACTTCCTTTCGGACCGCACGTTTCAAGTCTTCTCTTCCTCTTCTGTCTCGTCTATTCTCCCCTCCACTCACGGTGTTCCCCAAGGGTCTATCCTTAGCCCCCTTTTCTTTAACCTATATGTGAGACCTCTTGCTTTTCTGGCGGAAGAGACAGGTCTCACAATTTATTCCTATGCTGATGACACTCAAGTCATCTACTCACTTTCTACCAATAAAAACCTTCCCTCCTCTTCTCTTCAATCTGGGCTGAAACAAATATCTGATTGGATGCTGAAACACAAATTAAAATTAAACGGGGACAAAACAGAACTGCTCTTGTTTGGCTCAGACACCTCGCTTTGGGGCCCGCAACATTGGCCACCGGAGATGGGCCCCCTACCTATTCCAACCGGGTCAGCTCGCAATCTTGGGGTTCTCCTCGATAACCAACTATCCTTCAAACAACACGTGGTGAAAGTCTCGGCCACCTGTACCACCATCATCAAGTGGCTGAGGAAAATCACGTGGATGCTGCCGGCTGATACCCTGAGGACCGTAGTCCAGGCTCTTGTCACCTCTCGCCTGGACTATGGGAACATCCTACTCCTGGGTGCCAGCAAGGAGGTAACCAGGAAGTACCAGGTGGTTCAGAACATGGCAGTGCGCCTCATCTGTCACCTGCCTGCTAGATCCTCGGTCACACAGCATATGCGTAAATTGCATTGGTTGCGAATCGAGAGCAGAATCAAATTCAAAGCTCTTTGCTACATGCACAAGATCATGACTGGAAAAGCCCCTCAATATCTTTCTGCTCTGGTGCAGCAATACATTCCCCCTCGCACACTTAGGTCGTCCACTCAGAACAAGTGCGGGACTCCTCGCGTCAACAGAGCCAAAATGGGAGGACATTCGTTTTCCCTGCTGGCACCCTCCTTATGGAACTCCCTACCCCAATCTTTGTGTTCTGAGTTATGCTTTTTGACATTCCGTAAAGGAATTAAAACTTGGCTTTTCAACACCTAGACTTCTGTTCTGTTGTCCCTCCCATCCTCTATACCGTTCAGTTTGCCTTAGCGCCGGGAAACCTCCGGGTAGCTGCACGCTTAACAAATGTAATTATAAATAAATAAATAAATAAATGTTTGCCATGGAGAAAACTCATACTGCACCTAACCTTTTGGAGGAGTTTGATAGGAAGGTCTCTGAAAGGCTGCATCCAAGAAATCGCATAGTTGCTTATGTTTCCACGGATAATGGCAGTAATATAGTTAAGGCCATGCATGATGGTAACTACTTCAGAGTGCCGTGTTCGGCGCACAGTATTAACATCGTGGTGCAAGTGTTGTATTTCTATCTAGGACCCTAATTCGATATTCCAGATTCATGCCCTTATATGGTTATAATTAATAATATCCTTATAAAGGCATAAGAACCATATCCATATTTAGTAATAGCCCATGCAGTCCAAAACATGGCAAGGCTACTCCCACAGACTCCTAGAAAGCACAACACGTTCGTCAAGCAAACCAAGCCTCCAGCAGCCTGGGAAAATCCCCTGCTTTTGTTTTGATTTGTACAAGAACTCCTGGAGTCCAGAAAGTACTGTTCGTTCTTTATGACGTCTTATGTCCAACCTCACGTCAAACCCGGCACCTTTCAGGTATAAATATACCAACGTTGCCTTAAGCAAACACACAGTGGTGTGGAGAAGAGCGGCTATCTACTTATCCGGAGCCCAACTGATGCGTGAGACAGAGGAAGGCGCCCCTCCCTTTTTGATGCGCTGGAGAAGCTGCCTTTTCTCACGCCGAGAAAATCCAACTCCAGTGTTCCCAAGTTACCCTCGCGGGTTGCTGGGAGATTGAGTCCTGAGAAGCAAGATACAAGACCTCCTTCATTCCATAACCAAGGTACGAGCTGATTAAAACCTTAGAGAGAATTCTTGATTCCGATACTTGGTAAATAACATAACTTTAACTTAAAACTGCTACTTACTTACTCCTTCCCACGTATTAGGCTTAGGTCAGGTACACCGGTGTAGGAAGGTGTAAGCGTGGAAGGGCATATTCAGATTGAGTCCCTTGCTCATTGCACCATCAGGATTCAAGCAAGCTGGGCCGACGATGGCTGAAATGCCAGAAACCGGTCCCCGGAAGCTTGTTTTCTTCCCAGTGTAAGAATTGGATTGGTAGTTTGGTTTGCGCTGTTCCCATCATGCACTGGGACAGGAACAGACTAATTTGCATATAGCCACGTTCTGAGCTGGGATGGTGCAGTGAGCTAAAAAACGGTGTTGGAACTAGCCCTGATCTCTTGACTGGGTGAGAGTATTCTGCTTAATTCAGAAACTCTGTCCATCACCACCCCTTGTTGTTAAATATGAAAGATCATTTGGCTGTTTTACAGGACTTGAATGAAACCAGAAAGAGTCTAAGGAACACAAAATCTAAGCCAACAACCACTGAAGAACCACCTGTCCCAGCAAGACCTGTCTGGATTCCAAAGATTGGGGATCTGGTCAGAGAGAAGATCGCAGTAAAGAAGGAATTTGGGCCTTCTTACAGAAAAGCAGTACCTGTCTTAGGTGTCAGCGGAACAAGATCAGTAGTACTACCGCCACCTGCTTGTAAAAACGAAAACAGAATTGTTTCCATCGACCTGGTGAAACCACAATCATGTGGCCGACAATAAGTAGTAGGCCCAGTGGACTCCCAAGAAATAGCAGAAGACCAAACGTTGCTACAATCCAAGAGTTCAAACTGAGAGACTAATCCCATCCGATAAACCTTCAGTAAATAAAAAAGGACTATGCAACAAAGCCATGGAACTTGTGCCTCTTGAAACCCAAATTGCAACAATTCGTGATGATACACCAACCTACAACGATGGAGCATCAGAATGTACAAATGTAACAAAAGAAAATGCAAAGATCAATGGAAATCCGGAAGCGACCCCACCAATTGACAGAACAGCATCTGGCTATTTTATCAACTTTGATGACTTTTCCGATGATCCAAGTGAACATGGAGACAAGCCAGCAACAAAAACTTTCAAAGAAAAATTGACAGAGCTCTTTCACAAACTAAAAGAAACATATCTAATTTCACCATGGATTTAATTTTGGATTGTGTTAGGTGTACTTTTCCTACTGCTTTAGCTCATTATGGTTTTATGCTTGGGTAGATTCATTGATGGAAAATATAGTAAAATGGACACAGCAAGTCAGAACATCAACTTGGTCCTAAAGTCTCATAGAACCTCTCACATCGAGAAAAGAGAACTATCATCAGTGAACATCACAGCCAATCCAATACCTGGTGGGATAGCATGGGACAAAACTGATTATGATATTTATGGCCGGATTGAGCTCTTGAAGTATCCACACCAGTTTAAGGTTTCTGTTAGAACCGGCTGTCTCTAGTTGGCAGAGGTATGCACTTCTGACAAATAGGGACACTCCTTTTCTAGTCAGGGCAAGGGGATCACACCCTTCGATAACCCCTGCTCACCCCCTTGGTAGCTTGGCAGAGCAGAACAGGCTTATCTCAGAGGCTGTGTGTTAAGCAATTATGACCACATACAGTAATACAGTGAATACTCTACAAATGGACAGGACACCGTAGTATTATAAAAATAAGTATTTTTATATAAGGCTTAGCACAAGACCAAATAACGGAAAACTGTACACAATCGGAATAAATACGTTGGGAAGGAAAAAGGATAGTTCAAAGGAAGTTTCTTCTTTAGCACAAAAGTCTTTAGCATCAAGCAAATCTTCTTCTTGGAAACACAGTTCTTAGCAACAGGGTAATCCACACGGGAGCTACACGACGTCGAGGCAAAGATAATCCAAAGGTTCGGCGTCGACCGCGAGGAGCGCTACGTCGAGCCTGGAGTCACACGGACCCCCAACAACACAGTACCTTAGGAAAAATGCAGCACACGATGATCAGCGGCGTCGAGCAATCCGGCGTCGCGTCTTCGGTGTCGATCAGGCCTCAGCAGGCGTCGTCGTTGATGATGCGGTTGCACAGAGTGAGCAGCGCTCACGGCGTTGAAGGGCACACAGGTGATGCGATCAGCAGCGGTGCAGACACGAGGTCCTCTGGAGCTAGAGCCGTACTCCCACTCACTGGCGTTGCTGCTGGCGTTGGTCGGGCCCGGCGTCCGGTCGTCGTGATTGCTGGTTCTTTCAGAGGTGCTGGATTCTCGCTTCCAGCAAATAGCACTTTAGCAGGTAAAGTCCTTTAGCCCTGTGACTTCAGCAGGAGACTGGCACTCTTCCAGTCCTTGGAGATTTTCTTAGCAAGCGTGAGAGTACACACACAGTTCCTCTCTCCTGGTTCCTTGGCAAAAATAAAGAAGCACTGCAGGATTCCCCCAACAACAGTACACTGGCAGAAGGGGTAGGCAAGTCCTCAGATCAGCAGGCCTCTTGTCCTTGGTTACAGGGTTCCTTGTCAGAAGTGATCTAAATTCTTGGTTCAGGGGTTCTTCTCTTATACCCCTTTTCATCTTTGATCCCTTTGTCTATGCCGGGGGTTTCCCAACATCCTGGGTCTGTTGTGGGGCGTGGCTTGGGCGCCGATGGCGATGGTCGCCTGAGAGCTCGGCTCCGGGACTGAGCCCGGAATTATCCTGTAAATCGGAGGCTGCGGGGCACCCCAGACCCCGCATTCCGCTGAGCGGACCGATGGAGACCTGCCGGGGCCCCTGGTGGGGCTTGGCCGAGGGTTGATCCGGAGTAACACCGAAGTTTGCGGAGTTGCGGAGTGCGACCCAACATGGCGCCCGGACTTCTTTGTCCCCCTGGTCGGACCCACTGACTCGGAGGAGCGGCGCGAGCAGCGACCTACGCCCGGCTTTGCCATTACCGGCGGCTCTGTGTACATGATATCAATTGGATCGGACTTTTTCCAGCGAGCCCACGCTCGGTTGAGTGACTGGGCGGCTGCCCACGTTATAGGGGACCCCGGGAGCAGACGCCCTGTGACCCAGACGGTGGCCCAACCTTCGACACCGCACCCAGCTACGTTCTCCTGACCAGTCCATTTCCATGGGAGGCATGACACTTTGGCGCCACAAATCGTCAGGTGGAGTTGGTGACCCTCACCCCGGGCCTCTAGCGGCTGAGCGGGCCTGCCCGACTAGGCGGCGATTATCTCCGCCCCCTCATCGGTGCCCTCGGACGCCGTGGCGGTGGCGTGAGCCGAAGCGGAGGAGTCTCCACAGGCCCTGGAGAAGGAGGTCTCCCATACACGACTTGCAGACCAGTAACCGGGAAGATCGTGGTCGACATCTGCGCCCGGAGACGCCTACTCCGGGACCTTCACGGAGTGCCCCCGGTGACATGAGGAAACCTAGAGGAGCCAAGGGGACCACCCCGACAGCCTCAGACTCGGAAGCCCAGGATAAAGAGGAACGTGGGGACCCGAAAAGTTCTGATGGCGCACCGATGCAACAACAGTTTGACCGCATCCTGGAGGCGATAGCGACCACGAGATCGGCCCTCCAACAGGATATTGCCCAGGTGGCGACGAGCCTAGGCCTCCTCAGAGCGGACCATGGCAAACTTTCGGACCGGGTCAAGGAAGTGGAGAGCTCGGTGAAAACCTTGGAGCCGGCGCAGCGGACCTTGGCTGCAACGATGAAAGATGCCTTATCCCGAATTGCGTCCCTGGAGCAGAGGGCGGAGGATGCGGAAGGCCGCAACAGAAGGAACAACATCCGTGTAGTGGGCCTCCCGGAAAAGATCGAGGAGGGCGACATGGTGACATGCTTGGAGACCTGGCTCCGTGACACTGTGGCCCCGGAGGGGCTATCCTCCTTCTACACTCTGGAGCGTGCCCACCGAGTCCCGGCGCGGCCACCGCAACAGGGACGCGCCCCGAGACCGGTGGTGGCACGGTTATTGCACTTTCGGGACAGGGACTTAATCCTTAATGCCGCCAGACATAATGGTCCATTCAAAGTGGCGAACAGTCAGGTGAACATCTTCCCAGATTACACCTATGAGACTCAACGCAAGCGGTTCTCCTTTCTGGCGGTCAAGCGTGAGCTCAGGAGCGAGGGCATCCAGTACTCGCTCCTCTATCCTGCGAGGCTCCGCATCATTGTCGATGACAAAACTCAGTTCTTCGACACCCCGGAGGATGTTTGTGCCTGGCTGGAGCTTTACAGGGCGGGGAAAGATGGCTTCGGCTCCTCGTCCTGACAGGCAGATGAGCCGGAACAGAGACGGCGATCCAGGAGGATCAGGAATCGCCGCGGCCGTACAGGAGGGCCCTCAACTGCAGAGACATCATCGGAGCGGAGGGGAGTGTTGGAAGTATTGTCGGAGTTGTCTGGTGCACGGGACGAAGCCATTGTGGAGGACGACAACCCGGGTGATGAGGAGGCGCCATCGGAATCGGAGGACTCAGTGACTGATAGTGCCCATACACCGGTGATCACACCGAAATCGGTGGAGGACCATTTGGATGGTCAGGAGTAACGGGGTGTGCTGTTTTATTTTGGGTGGGGGCCCGGCAGGGGGGAGGCGGTTGCCGTCCACTGATGCTGACTAGGAGGGAGGGAGGGGTGGGGTGCCCCTGTTTCTGCCCCGAGAGGGTTTTGCTACTGTTTAGGGCTTGTTTTAGTCCTGGTGGCTCGAGCGTCGAGGGCCCACTGCCTCCGCCCGGCCCGCACCTGGCCCTTAAGGCCTTCCTACGGTGGCGACCGTAGGATTAGAAGGGGGTATTGGGTTGACGGAGGGCGAGGTTTGGATGGGATCTGGATGGTGTAGTTTGGGTCCTGTTCTGGGGTGGGTGGGTGGGAGTTCGGTTTGTTCTTGGGTTGTGTGGTTTTGGTTGGGGAAAATGGCCGCCATCAGTACTGGGACTTATGATGTCTTTTCTTTGTGGGGGCCCGGCCGGGGAAACTGGGCGAGAACAATATGGGACAATGGCTGATGTTGCTAACTTGAAATGTGTTACTTGGAACGTAAGGGGGCTTCACAGTATGTCCAGGCGCCACAAGGTCCACGCTTATTTAGTGCGTAGGGGAGTGCAAATGGCGCTGCTGCAGGAAACGCATCTGACCAAGGCGGAAGGGGCGGCGCTACAGCGTAGATGGCGGGGGCAGGTCTTTTCCACGTCGTACTCCGCGTATGCCAGAGGGGCGCTAATCTGGATCAGAGCAGGGGTCCCCTTCCAAGTTACGAGAACTGTAATAGATCCGGAGGGGCGCTACGTGGCCATCTCGGGCACCCTGGGAGGGAGGGACCTGAACGTTTGCTGTGTGTACGCTCCTAATGTGGACCAAATTGCCTTCCTTTCCAGGTTATCGGGCTCGTTGGCCCACTTCTTCTCCGGACCCCTTCTGCTTGGGGGCGACTTTAACTCCGTGGTGGACGTGGATATTGACCGCTCCCATCCACCACTTCCCGATTCTCCGGTTCGTCGCACGGCTAAGGGGCGTCAGGATTGGCAAACCCGATGGGGTTTGACGGATATCTGGAGGGCGCACCACCCTGCGTCTAGGGATTACTCATACTTCTCGAGCCTTCATGAGTTGCATGTCCGCTTGGATGGCTTTCTTGGATCGCCCGAACTGGTTTCGGCAGCGGTTCGATCTGAGTACTTGTCCAGAACCATTTCAGACCATAACCCACTCTTGCTGGACCTTCGCTGGTTCCCCGGGGCGCCGGCGGTGCCCACCTGGAAGCTGCGACCCGAGATTCTTGAGGACAGTGTTTTCAGAGCGGACCTGGGGGACAAGGTAGTGGAATATTTTGCGTCCAACGGTGGCACCGCGAGTACACGAGCGTTAGAATGGGACGCTTTTAAGGTAGTGGTGAGGGGTTACTGTATTTCTAAGAAAGTGGGCATGAGGCGCGTTATCCTGGCTGACTTGGATGCAGCGGACCAGCAACTCCGCGAGCTTGAAATCCGCCGCCCTGGGCATCCGGAACTGCAGGTGCGAACGGCAGAGGCGAGGGAAAAGGTAGCGGCAGAGGTCGAACGGCTTCGCTGTTTTGATTATAAAGCCTACACGGTCCGATCCATCGCAGAGGGAGACAGATCGAGCGCGTTGCTGGCGTGGTTGGCCAACCCTACGCGCCAATCCCAATTGACGACAAGTATGCGTGAGGCGGACGACACCGAGGTGCACACCCAACCGGAGATTCTTAGCTGCTTCCGGCGTTATTATGAACGCTTATATCGCAGTCGCTCCGCGCGAGACCCTGCCCGGCTCGATGATTATCTACGTCCGCTGGAGCTCCGCACAGTGGAGCAAGAAGTGGCGAAGGCCCTGGGGTCCGACATTGAACTGGGGGAGATACGCGGGGCCATTAAACGGATGGCGAGAAACAAGACCCCGGGCCTGGATGGCCTACCCGTGGAGTTTTATGCAGCTTACGCTGATCTCCTAGCCCCTAGATTGTTGGTGGTCTACAGGGAGGCGAAGAGGCTGGGGCGACTCCCGAGCTCGATGTGTGAGGCGTTGGTGGTTCCTCTCCTCAAACCGGGTCGAGACTCGTCCGACCCAGGGTCTTACCGTCCCCTATCGATGTTGACGGTGGACTATAAAATACTGAGTAGCGTCTTGGCCTCGAGGCTACTGGGACACATGAGTTCCCTAGTGCATGAGGACCAAGCTGGTTTCATCCCACGGCGACACACGACTATGAATATTCGCAGGTTGTTCCGTTTGCTAGGGGAACCTTTTGTGGATGCTCCGTCCCCGGTCGTCTTGTCGGTGGACCTAGAGAAGGCTTTTGATAGCCTGGAGTGGGATTACCTCTGCACGGTGCTGCAGCGATTCGGCCTCGGGGAGGGCTTTGTTAGATGGACCGCGGTTCTTTATGCCTCTGCATCAGCCAGGGTCCGGGCGGGTCCACTGATCTCCTCACAGTATCCAGTGGAACGGGGCACGCGGCAAGGGTGTTCATTATCCCCACTTCTTTTTGCGCTAGCAGTGGAGCCACTCGCGCTGCACCTTCATTCGGGTGCCCACTATACGGGTTTGTGGACGCCTGCAGGCCAGCATTTTGTTTCGCTGTATGCGGACGACCTGTTGCTCTTCCTAGAGGACCCGCTCAACGCTCTACGCGGAGCGGCGGTGGCGCTCACAGAGTTTGGGGAGGTTTCAGGCCTCCGAGTGAATTGGTCCAAGACCTGTCTCTTTCCGGTGCGCAAAGGCGCTCCCGCCCCTACCCTAGATAGGGAGATTAGATGGGAACCCGACTGCTTTAAGTATCTTGGGGTGTTCGTCTACCACGACCAACCCGACCTCCTGGATGGGAATATTGCCCGCAGCATTCGAGCACTTCGAGGCTGCATGGACTTTTGGGCCACGCTGCCGCTCTCGGTGGCGGGGCGGATCGCCCTGCTCAAAATGGTGGCGCTTCCCCGGCTCTTATACTACTTTCGGACCCTACCGATCTGGGTCCCACCGGCCACGTTTCGACTGTTACGCTCTATGGTGGTCGGATTCCTCTGGGGGTCGGGCCGCCGGCGGGTAGCCCTCAAAACCCTGACGAGGCCGAAAGACGAGGGGGGGCTCGCGGTGCCGGACTTTGAAAAGTATTATCTGGCGGCGCAGCTCCAGACCTTCACTCAGGAGATCGCCAGGGAATTCCGGGGCCCGGAGGACAGGAGGGGGACGGGCATGGCCAGGCATGTTCTCTCCTTTATAGCGCTGCGACAACGTTTGGCCCTGCGGGATTTGTCGATGGAGGAGCGGACTGTCCGCCTGTGTTGGAATCGGGCCCACGCCCGAGGCCAACTGAGAACACCGTATGCGCCTGAAATACCGTTGGGGATGCTGACGGCCCTCCCACACGGAGGGGATTGGTCACGGTTGGCGGCCTGGGAGGATGCCGGCTTACAGCTGGTTGGAGATCTGTACGAGGATGGAGCGCTCTTGTCCTTTCAGGATCTTATTGACCGCTTCGAGATCCCCAGGGGTGATTTTCTGCTGCACTCGGCCATTGTCCGAGCAATCCAGGCACACTGGAAGAGCGGGCTGGAGGAGCCCCCCTTATCTCAAGTGTGCCAGTATGTGATGATGTCGGCGGGCACGGTGAAGGCGGTCACTTGCCTTTACGGCAGGTTGCTCAAAGAAGGGTTGGCTCCTCTTGCCACTCTGAGAATCCGCTGGGAGGAGGACATTGGTAGGGAGATCCCGGAGACGACCTGGGACCAATTGGTGAGACGAGCCTGGAAGGGCACACGCAACGCCCGTTTCCAGCTGGTCCACTATTACGTGCTCCACAGAGCGTACCTGACCCCAGTGAAAATTAGGCGATATTTTGCCACAAATTCGGCGGAATGCCCTAGATGTCCAGCTCAGGAAGCGGACCTCCTTCATATGTTGTGGGCCTGTCCGGGATTGTCATCTTATTTCCAGGAAGTAGAGAAGACCCTGGAGGAGGTGACGGGGAGGTCCTTATCATTTGATGCGGCGGTAGGGCTCTTACACTGGTTCCCCCATACCCCCAGGAATAAAATTTCTAGTAAATTTATCGACCTAGGGCTTCTCCTTGCTAAACGAGAGGTGACCAGGAACTGGAAGGCACGAGTTGGTCCGACTGGCGGCAGATGGCACAGTGAGCTTTTGAAATGGGCGGCGGGGGAGAGCGCGCTGAGGTATCAACTAGCTTGGAGGCAGCATAATGAAAAGGCGCAGGAGGCCGCGTTGGAGTGGGAAATGCTGGTGCAGGCCCTCAGGGATTATTGTGCCCCCAGCGACTCTGAAGGTGAAGAAGCGACTCGCCCCGAGTCCCAGTAAATGATTGCACTGTTAGTCCCATTGCTTTCCTCAGGGGTCCCATGGCAGATCCTGTAGCGGTAGCTCCCAGGCGCTGGTGGCGGGGTTGGGGGGGTTTTCTTTTGGTTCAGAAGTAGTAGTTTGAGGGTGGGGGGTTTCTTTTGGGTTTATAGTCTTGTTTGGAAAAGCAGATGACGGACAGTGGATCATCCGGACCAGCTCAAGCTTCCTGCTGAGCCCCCATTGCATTTCGCCGCCCGACCCCAGGGTTGTGGGCCGGATGGCTGTGTACGAAACTTAAGGGGGGGGGGCAGAGGGTTTTACCGTGCTGATATTGCTTCTGATACAATGCTGGTCGATATTGTAACGATTTACTGATTCCTGCAATAAAAATATATTAAAAAAAAAAAAAAAAATCCTGGGTCTGTTGTGGGCGGAGCCAGGCAGACGTACCTGGCCTATTCACTGAGCAGGGCTGGGTCCTCAGACGCCCAGCAGGAAGTGGAGCCAGCATTGACACTGGCAGGAGCAGAGCTATCGGCCTCCTGGCAGGAGGTGGGGCTAGGATCGTCCATGGCAGGCACAGAGCCATCAGCCGCTTGGCAGGAGGTGAAGCCGGCATTGTATCAGGTAAGGCAGGCTAACAACAACTACTCTCCCCCTACTCTCAACGTAAATGTCCCACTCATCCCACACTGACTCATCCAGACCTGTGGAGCCACCCAGCTCCTGTCACACACACGCAAGACCAGCAGAAACCAGATATGGTTAGACAAGAAAATAGACACTTTCTAAAAGTGCCATTTTCAAACCCAGAGTCCAAAAACCATCCACACCAACGGATGCGTAATTAAACCCCGAGTTCAGGGATACCAAACTCGACATTGCACCATGCTCCCCGAGCCAGCTAGGATCATAGCATTAATAATCCCGGCGGCCCATCCTAATCAATGGAGAGCAGGCTACCTCGCAATAGTGAAGAACGAAGATGGTGGTAATTCACTATTAGGACATGCCAACTTGGTCAGGCGTGTCCTACCTTACACTTACAACGTACCCTGCCCGCGGGCCTACCATAGGGGTGACTAACATGAAGTTAAGGGAAGGTTTGGGGGGCTGGCAAGTAGGTATACTTGCGCAGCCTGCGTGACAGTACAAGACTGCACGTGGGTCTCGCAATGACCGACCCGTAGACATTCTTTTACGAGGCCGCTCCTGTGGGTGGCACAACACGTGCTGCAAGCCCCGGCACTCCTGGTGCACTAGACTAGGGACTGACAGTAAACCAAATAAGCCAAACATGGATACAATAGATACATCAATTTAACATAGGGAGCACTTGCACTATGGCACTGATCAGCAGTGACACGGCGCCCAAAGCATATACCAGCAAAACATCGAAAAAACAGTGGAGGCAAACAGAAAAAATGGAGGAGAGACTCAAGCCAATGATGTCAGGTCTAACACGTGTCCCCTCCCGCTGAAATGTGGGCAGAACTACCCTTGACCTAGGGAGTCCTCATCACTAAGGCGGAAAAATCTGGACAGACCATCAGCATTGGCGTGATCTGTACCAGGGCGGTGTTCCACCGTAAAGTTCATCCCCTGTAGAGAAATGGACCACCTCAACAGTTTCGGATTCTCACCCCTCATTTGCATCAACCATCTGAGGTGCCTGTGGTCTGTCTGAACCCGGAAGTGAGTCCCAAACAGGTAGGGTCTTAGCTTCTTCAGCGCCCAGACCACAGCAAATGCTTCTCTCTCTATCACACTCCACCTCGTTTCCCTGGGAAGTAACCTCCTACTGATAAAGGCTACAGGCAAGTCTCGGCCCTCTTCATTCACCTGAGCTAGAACAGCCCCCACGCCATGCTCTGAAGCGTCCGTCTGGACAATAAATTCTTTCGAAAAGTCGGGTGCCTGGAGTATAGGTGCTGTGCACATTGCAGCTTTCAGGGTGTCAAAGGCCGTTTGACAGCCATCAGTCCAGATCACATTTCGTGGCTGCTTCCTGGAAGTCAGCAACGTCAAGGGGTGCACAATGTTGCCGTAATCCTTGACAAACCTCCTGTAATAACCAGTGAGTCCTAGGAAGGCTCTCACCTGCGTTTGGGTTTTGGGCGGCGCCCAAGCCAGGATGGTATCAATCTTGGGTTGCAGGGGGGCAACCTTGCCGCTCCCTACTTGGTGCCCCAAGTACACCACCAAACCCTGCCCAATCTGGCACTTACTGGCTTTGATTGTGAGGCCTGCTCCGCGCAGGGCCAACAACACTTCCTGGAGGTGGCGCAAGTGTTCCTCCCAGCTGGCGCTGAACACTGCGATGTCGTACAGGTAGGCGGCACTGAAATCCTCCAGTCCAGCCAAGACCTGGTTGACCAACCTCTGGAAGGTGGCAGGGGCATTCTTCATCCCAAAGGGCATCACCCGGAACTGGTATAGCCCATCTGGTGTGGAGAATGCTGACCTCTCCTTTTCCCCATCAGTCAGGGCGATCTGCCAGTACCCAGGCGTTAAATCAAATGTACTAAGGTACCGGGCAGCCCCCAACCGATCGATGAGCTCATCAGCTCTGGGGATGGGGTGCGCGTCAGTCTTCGTGACCGAATTGAGCCCTCGGTAGTCCACGCAGAACCGGAGTTCCGGTGAAGCACCAGGCGCTGCAGCCTTCGGGACCAAGACCACTGGGCTGGCCCAAGGACTGCTAGTGGACTCAATCACCCCTAACGCGAACATTTTGGAGACCTCCTCCTTAATGTACGCTCTGACCTTGTCAGTCACCCTGTAAGCCTTGTGCTTCACAGGAGGGCTGTCTCCGGTGTCAACGTCATGGACACACCAATGAGTGACACCCGGAACCAAGGAAAACAGATCCGGGAATTGTCCCAACAGTTGGCGACAATCCTGTTTCTGCTCAAGGGTCAGTGTGTCAGAGAGGACCACACCATCCACCGACCCATCTTGCTCTTTAGCACACAGGAGGTCAGGAAGAGGCTCACTCTCCTCCTCCGTTCCATCATCTGTAGCTAGGAGCATGCCCACTTCGGACCTTTCTAAGTGGGGCTTCAAACGGTTGACATGCAGGACCCGCAAGGGGTTCCTGGGAGATTTCAAGTCCACCAGGTAGGTGATATCGCTTTTCTTCTCCACAACCTTAAACGGTCCAGTCCACCTGTCCTTGAGCACACAAGGTTCCACAGGGGACATGACCCACACTTCCTGACCAGGCTGAAGCTCTACCAGAGTGGCATTCCGGTCGTACCAACGCTTCATCTCTTCCTGGCTGGCCTCCAGATTTGCCTGGGCAAGTTCTCTGAAGCGCTGAGTCTGGTTCCGAAAGACCAGCATGTAGCTGTATACATCCTGGGGAGGTTTCCTGGGAGATTGCTCCCAGCCTTCCTTGACCATACTCAAAGGTCCTCTTACCGGGTGACCGTATAGGAGCTCAAAGGGGCTGAACCCTAGAGCCTTCTGCGGCACCTCACGGTAAGCAAACAACAGGCATGGCAAGAGGACGTCCCATTTCCGCCTCATTGGTTCTTCAAGACCCATAATCATGCCTTTCAGGGTCCGGTTGAATCTCTCAACCAGCCCATTTCCTTGAGGGTGGTAAGGAGTGGTGAACTTGTAGGTTACCCCACACTCCTTCCACAGAGACTTCATATAGTTCGAAATGAAGTTGGTCCCTCGGTCTGACACCACCTCTCTGGGGAACCCCATCCGGGAGAAAACACCCATCAGTGCCCGTCCCACCACGGGAGCCGTCACTGTTCTGAGAGGGATGGCTTCCGGGTACCTTGTGGCATGGTCCACCAAGACCAGGATGAACCTGTTGCCCAGGGCTGTCTTGGGGTCCAGGGGCCCAACAATGTCAATACCCACCCGGTCAAAGGGGGTGCTGACCACTGGAAAAGGTTGGAGGGGAGCCTTCTGCTTCCTCCCGCTTTTCCCACTTGCCTGGCAAGTGCGACAAGTCTTGCAATGGATGTCTACATCCCTACACATCTGAGGCCAATAAAAATGGGTGACAAGCCTGTCATAGGTCTTGTCCTGCCCCAGATGTCCAGCTAACGGAACGTCATGAGCCAAACCCAGTAGGAAGGCTCTGAAGCGCTGGGGTACCACCAGCACACGGGCTGACCCAGGCTCAGCAGCCTTAGGCTTGCTATACAGGAGGTTGTTCTCCCAGTACACGAAATGTGACCCTGACTGATCACCTGAGGATTGGGCTGAGGCCTGCTGCCTCATGCCCACAAGAGAAGGGCACACTTTCTGTTCCGCACAGAATTCCTCTCTGGAGGGACCACCATCCTGCTGCCAATGGGTCAGCTCGGGCAGATCTCCCAGTTTGGCAATTTGTTCCCCTGTGGGCTCCAGGGCATCCCCCTCAGGGTCTACCTCCTCCTGGACCACGGGAACTAGGGGGCCGGTTTCCCGCGCCTCCTGCCTCTTCTCTTCACAGCTGGGTCCTGGGCCGTACTTTCAGGCTCCGGGACCCCATCAATACCCTTACTCGCTGTCATGGATCGAGTGGTTGCACACACCCATTCTGGCACACCCAACATTTTCAAGTGCGCCTCCCTCTCCTCCTTAGCCCAAGGGGAGTCTTCTAAATCATTGCCCAGGAGACAATCGACAGGCATAGCGGGCCTCACAGCAACCTGAAACTCCCCCCCATTCAAAGGAAACCTGAGGGCCTCACAGCAACCTGAAACTCCCCCCCATTCAAAGGAAACCTGAGCCACCTCACATTCTTTCTGGGAGTTGTCGGCAGCTATCACGGGGTAGAATGCGTGGGGAACCACCTGCTCTCTGGACACCAAGTGACACTTGACAGCTGTCACACTCGCTCCGGTGTCTCTGAGAGCTTCCACTCTATGGCCATTAATGGTCACCCACTGCCTATATTTACTAGTGCTACTTGGCAGAGGGGGTGGAGGGACCATTTGCATGTCTCCTAGCGAGACCAGGGACATTTCTGCGGGACCCCTCCCACCATGGACAACCATCTCCTCCCCTCCCAAGGCTACACTCGCCAACTGACGGGGGGGTGCACGCGGTGGTGCATTTGAATCCTTCTTGGGACACTGGGGGTCATAAAACCGGTGTCCCACCTGCCCACAACCGTAGCAGGTTAGGGGGCCCCTATGAACAGGTTTACCCGTCGGGCCCCTGGCTTCTTCTCAGGGGGAGGCTGGAAACCTTTCCCTTGGTTCCCTTGGGGATTACTTTGGGGCCCTTTCTGAGACTCCTTCTGTTTACCCTTGTCCCCCCACTCTTCTGCTGGGGACCCTGCCCACCCTTGGCTGAGTCTCCCACTGGACCCTTATGGACCCTGGTACTTACCCAGCGGTCCGCCTCCTCAGCAAGTTTTCTAGGGTTAGATATCTTGCTATCAATCAGGTGCTGGCGCAGCTCTGGAAAACAGTTATTAGACAAATGCTCCCAAGCAAACAAATCATAAAGAGCTTCATAACTTTCCACTTTGCTGCCCTTTACCCAACCACCCATGGCTCTGCAGAAATAGGACACATATTCAACCCACGTCGTACCAGGCAACTTCTTACATTCTCTAAAAGCTTGTCGGTACTTCTCGGGGGTTTGGCCATACCGCAACATTAAAGCATCTTTCATATGAGCATACGACATCCTATCCGCAACAGGCATGTCTAACAGGGTATCTCTTCCCTCATTCACAAAGCGACCCCACAACCCCGCTCCCCAATTCTTCTCAGGGAACTGGTGGGCCAACAATGCTAACTCAAATGCTTTAAACCATTGACCAATATCTTCATTCCTATTGTAATCTTTTATCACATCTTTCGGAAAGTAAAACTTACTTTCTGCAGGCTCAGATGGGATGCTGCCACCAGAGGGATTCAACTCTAACTTTTTAGCTTGGATATCCAGCTCCCTCAACCTGGCGTCACGCCAACTTGGTCAGGCGTGTCCTACCTTACACTTACAATGCACCCTGCCCGCGGGCCTACCATAGGGGTGACTAACATGAAGTTAAGGGAAGGTTTGGGGGGCTGGCAAGTAGGTATACTTGCGCAGCCTGCGTGACAGTACAAGACTGCACGTGGGTCTCACAATGACCGACCTGTAGACATTCTTTTACGAGGCCGCTCCTGTGGGTGGCACAACACGTGCTGCAAGCCCACGAGCGGCATTTGTATTTACAAGCCCCGGCACTCCTGGTGCACTAGACTAGGGACTGACAGTAAACCAAATAAGCCAAACATGGATACAATAGATACATCAATTTAACATAGGGAGCACTTGCGCTATGGCACTGATCAGCAGTGACACGGCGCCCAAAGCATATACCAGCAAAACATCGAAAAAACAGTGGAGGCAAACAGAAAAAATGGAGGAGAGACTCAAGCCAATGATGTCAGGTCTAACAGTTTCCTTAAGTGACTTTGTGATACCAAGTTCTTTTTCTGATGATAAGGACTTTGAAAATATTAATAATATGATGTCAGATTTGGTAATGTCAGCTAAATTCACAGAACATGATTATTTACAGGGTTCATCAAATTATGAGGAATTATACTGTTACAATCACTATGGTCATCACTATTTGCATACATCTGCACAACCTAGAAATGTTTTTAATTACAATCAATGGGAACATTGTCCAACTCCGCCAAAAGGCAGCTCGAAGACATTCTATGAGAAATTTCCATACTTCTCAGAGTTCAACGATAGTGATCCAGAAACGTTTCATTTTAAAATGTTAAACAAAAAAGAAATGAAAACAATGTTGACAAATACTACATTGATTTATTCTGAGAAATTTCATGACAAAATGTCTACATTTGGTTTTGAATTTTGGAAAAACAACATTGAAACAAAAAACATCTGTGGTTCAAAAGAATGGCAGGTACAAGGCCTAGAAGCATTATTTAGAGCCTGCATGATCCCAGAACAAATAATATTCCTGAATGATACCATTCAACAAACTACTTGTCTTGGTTTAGCTAAGATAAAAGACTTAAATAAACCGTCTATTGAAAAGCCCAACCCTGATAGCAATAGCACTACAGATGTGGAAATAGACGTATCCCATATTTTTCACCAAAACAGAACAAATCCTGATTGAAAAAAATGGTAGATCATGCCCACAGACACAAACAACTGTCAAGATAGATTCCGGAACAAAAGACAGGGATTCAAAATGACCAGGCCAGACCCAAAATATTCCCAGAGACAACATCCAGGGATAGTTACAACATACGGTGTAGGGAAATTATGCCTTGAATGGCTCCAGAAATCCACACTGGCTGAAATTAAGCAACACTTGATTTCACTTAAAGAAGGTGCTGACTTGCGAGATTTCATAATGGGACCTCACAAACAGCGTCAAAAACGTTTCATTGCGGCCGGTATTTACGCTGCATACAACGAAGCTTGGAAAGTAATGCAAATTGAGACAGCAGAAAAAATAAGAGAAATTGATCGTATACATTTGGAAAAATCACTTTCTGTTGTGGACAATGGGTTAACGACTCTGTCTTCCAGAATATATTCACTGGACAGTATTGTATCATCTGCCTTTGATATAATAGAGCAAGACTTACTAATGTTACAACATGGTCAGTTTGAATTGTGTTCTATTCTACAGCTTGGCTGGACGTTGCAAAACCTACATTCAGGCTACGTGCCATGGCGTCTAATCAACTTAACGTCAATATTTTCTATCTTTAACCTTACTGATAAACAAATCAGTTTGGCACAAAAATTAGCAGATTATACGATTCTGAGCATTGAAAAACTTGAGAGATTACCATTTACAATGTCAGAGAGACCTGTCATTGAATGGATAATACACGGAACAATTACAATTCTGATAACAACTTTCCAGTTTAAATGTTGCCAAGAATATATACCAGCAGGCCAGTATGAAAGGTTGGGTAAAGGCTACATCAAATCGACCTGGGATTTACCTGACACACACAAATGTTATAGTGAAGGGAAAAAAGAGGTATTCCTTAGCGGCAATAATTGTAAAAAATCACTAGGTGATACACTTCTGTGTCAAGGTATTAACTTGCAAGGAGCCTGCGAAGGGCCTTCAAATAACCTTTCATGTCACCTGCAAGGCACTCCTGCAAAACAGATAGAGCCATTCTTCAGACAACTCTCCAACCAAAGCTACGTTTTAATAAATGACCACAGCTGTTGTGGAATGGTGCCAGGAGAATATTATCTTGTTACTGTTACTTCCAGGGTCGTTTGCTGTATGCAAGTATTGTATCCAAAAAGCAATCCAGACATGGAGGCGGCAATATAATATCTCTTCTATTCGAATTGATACTTTAAGCAGAATGAAGTCTATTCTTTTGCAGACTACTGTGCCTCTGACATCGTCCAAAGAAACGTATGATCTGCAAGTTGCAAGGACAACATCAGAGATACATACCCTTTTATCGACAAATTGCCCCATGCATTTTGTAGAAATGTTAAGCCAAATTTTAAACATGTCTGATACCAGTAGCATCGCACATGTATTTAAGACAATTGTTTTCGGGACTGTTAGCACCTTTTGAAACAGTTCTGGGCATCTTCCCGAATTTTGTCCATTCTGTCTTCGGCGGCCTACCCTTAATCTTGGGACTCGTGGCAGGAATTTTATTTTTGTTCCTTCTGCTCCGATATGGCAAGCCAATCCACAGACAAGACTCCAGCAACGATGGAAGAAACTATCCTAGCAATACGATACCGAGACCGTATCACTAAGGTCCTCGGATTGGCCCGGCTAAGAGATCTGAGTACAACCTGGTTTCTTTCATTCAGACCCATCTGGCAAGATTGCATCTTACCTGTGCTTCGATGTCTGCTATGTGGAGAAGAATGCGTGTTGGACGTTTGTCTTACACTACCATCAGCAGTAACAATGGATATAGACACTTTGCTTTGTCCTGTAACGACTCATGCAACGTGTTTTCCCCAGCGGCTACCTATTCTGATGACGGCATTCGTTGAGACTTCACCATTACGAGTAGGTGGCGGTGAAGTACGAGAGGAAAGCAGCACCAAACAGGTACAACCTTCTGTGAGCATTGCTGATCCAAACATCGATGATAGCAATCACGCTCCAAACTGCACAGTTGCAGCATTTTTGAACTTGGTCGAACCTTCACCTGATGTTGTAGACCAATTTTTTGCAAGCTTGTCTGATATGATGTTCTCCCCTGAACAACGAGAATAACTTTTTTAAACAAAAAGCACACAGTGTTCCCTGAACTCTGAATTCGGCCTTCAGTTTTGTTAAACAATGCTACCAAAAACATTTGGGACTATTTTTTTTTTCTCCCTTCCCCTGAAAGCAAAATTATTTTTCTTTCACTTCAAAAATATTTACTATTTTTTCTGGCACATGGTACTCTGCTAAAAGTAGAACTATTCTTAGAGAACAGAGCTTCTATTTATAGAGACGTTAGAGACAATATTTACCTCAGCCTCTAGCACATGTCCAATATCGTATAAATATGTGATGAAGTGGTCTTGACCTTCTTTTCTGTAAACAGAGCCATTTCATGTGTAATTTCACAATTCATTCAGCTAATATATATGTGCATTTAACTGAATGATAACCTTGCTTGAAAAGCGTACAGTACAAATACTCATTTTTCGTGTATAAACCATACCCCATTTCAAATGCAATTTATGTATTTTGGGGTGGGTTGGAAAACACACATGCATTGTTATATGTTTATATCGCTTAATATTTAGTAATGATGGACATTAATACATGGAGTGGGTGTTGTATTTCTATCTAGGACCCTAATTCGATATACCCGATTCATGCTCTAATGTGGTTATAATCAATAATATCCTTATAAAGGCATAAGAATCATATGCATATTTAGTAATAGCTAACCCTGGGCGTAGCACTTCGCTATGCCCACGGAGCGAACATAGTGTTGCCTACTTTGCCATTTGTGAAGTAGGCGTAGCAGGCAACACTACGCCCACCCCGCGGGCGTAGCGAAGTTGCCTGCCAGTTGCCCACCACCCGCCCTCCCTAAATACTTAAATTGAATTTTAGATAATGATTAAAAACCACTTACCTTGTCCGCCGCATCCCCGGGCCTCCCTCTCGTCATCGCGCGATTCGCGCTGCCGTCTTTGATAGTAATGCGCATGCGGGCGGCCGCGCATGCGCATTAAAGACGGCGAACTTTTGTTTTGTTTGCAAGGGTTTCTGCCAGTTCGCAAGGGTTTTGTACCAGTTCGCAATTGCGAACTTACTTGTCGTCTCGCAACGGTCGTGACTATGTTGTTTCTACGTCTGGTTCATCATCACTGGTTCACAGCACCCTCTGTTTCACCACTGCTACCCTCTGGTTCACCCATGCCACCATCTGGTACATCACTGCCCCCTCTGGTTCATCACTGTAGATTATGGGGGGGGGGAAAGCAAGCACACCTGCCCTGCTTCAACTGACATGAATTAATTTGGGGTTGATTAATGTGTCATTGAATTTAAACTTCTAGTCTGGCACCTGCTTCCTTATCTGTAATTTGCTTTCTCTTGCAGTGCAATTTTTTTTCACAGGACCTTTGTGGCCTACTTGTAGCTATTCTATGAGCCTGCTGTGAGGGTCAGAGCAGTGTTATAGAATAGTTGCAAGTAGGCAACTAAACTCTGGAGGGGACCCTCAGGTAGCACTACAGGGAATGTTTACTAATGATGAGTTTGAACTTTTGCACCTGCTGAGTGCTTTCAGTTTTGCAAAACTCGTTTTTCTGCAATTTCGCAGGATTGGCGGGCGTGAATTTGCGCAAGATCGAATTCGGAAGCCGCAAATTCGTGCGAATATGCGATTTGTTTTTTTGCGGCGTGTTAGTTCGCAAGGTTTAGTGCGTTTTAGCGAGCCGCTTGTAGCGCAACGGGGCGAAGTTACCCTCAGGGTCGTTCACGGGCGCGGCCATCTTGTTTGCATGACGTACTTCTGTTTCCGGGCGCAATGTGTAATCTCGCAAAGTGTGCGGCTCGCTAGTACAAGTTCGCGTGTGATCGTGAGGGAAATCTCGCGCAAACTTACCCACGCGGTCGTGAACGGGCGCGGCCATCTTGTTTCTCATTCATTGCTATGGTTCTGGGCATGCTTTCTGTATCCTCTCTGAATCTCTGCCATCCTTTGCTTGTTTGAAGTTTTTTTTGATCTATTTTACTTATTAGCTATCCCTCTATTTTTCTAGCTCTATATTTTTGTGTTTTCTGCTACTATTGGTTAATTTTAAACAACTTTTTTAAACTCTACCTTTCTGCCCAGACCATGGTAAAGGGAGCCGGGAAGCATCCTAAAAATGGGAAGGGTCCCGCACCCCATGCCCGGCTCCCGTGCGGGCGTTTGAGGGGGAGCAGGTCACAGTCCGGGAGATCTTCAGCGCGGAGGAGGTGGCCGCACTAGTTTTTTATGTTCAGCGCCGCCTCCCCAGGACCATCATGGAAGGCGGCAAGATCGCTAGCGGGTACGGGATCCGGGAGCGCCGGAAGCAGTGGGAGAAGGTGTGCCGGGCCATGTACCAACACTCTCGGGTCCGGCGCACCTACAACCAGGCCACCCACCGTTGGACGGATCTCCTGGACCAGGAACGCGACTTGATCGACCTGCTCGGCCTTGAGATCCCCGGGCTTGGTGAGTAGTTGTAGCTATTTCTTCACTACTCTGTTTTCTCCTGCTCTGTGTGTTATTATATTGCAAATTTTTGTTTTTTACCAAGAGCAATAATGCTGCTGATTACATTGTAGGTAAATTATATTTCAAAATCTTCTGTGCATTTCAGGTGCACTGCTCTCATTCTCCGTAGCATTGCTACTATGCTTATTTGTTCTCGATTTTGTGTTCATTTCATTGGCCTGAGAACTTATGTATGAGTGTAGTTTAAAGAACTGCGTAATGCTAGACACTAAGGGTCAGATTTTTAATTACCGGCGCATCCCTGCAAAGTAGCAGGGATGCACCAGTAATTGTGCGCCACGCCACCACCACCCATGGTGCCCCGTATTTACAATGCGGCACACCATGGGCCCAAAACGTCACCGAAGCGTTACGCATCTGTGCCCTAAAGGAGGCGCATTGCTGGAGTTGCGTAGCAATGATGGCGCAGCTCCAGCAATGCTCTGGGGTGCCCTATCTCCCCAGTGCTACGTCAAGCCGTACGTCTGCTTCAAGCAGGCACAGGGTTTGAGTCACGCATCATTGTCCTAAAAGTGACTGATTGAAATCTTGTAGATTTCCCTCAGCCACTTTTAGGATGCGTTCCTGCGCAGGAACGCCCTCCCTTGCGCCGGAACGTCCCCTGATGGCGCAGGGCTTTACAACATGATGCATCTCCCATATGCGTCACATTTTTAATATACGCCGCACCATGGCGCCTCTTTTGTTCTGCCGCTGCGTCACAAAAGTCACGCAACAATGGAGCAAAAGAGCCGCTAGGGGCTTCTAAATCTGCCCCTACAGACTCAAGTCCAGTCCTTCCTTTGTACACCTGGCAATAAGAAGAAATAGTGGTGGTGGATTGATAGTTTGAGTATTTTAATGACTGGTTAATGTAGTAGGAAACTTTTTAGTGTTGTCGCTGATCTGCAATCACGATGGACTTTGTCTGTCACTTTGCGTGCTGCGGACTGCTGCCGGCCAGTCCTAGGCAAACCTTTTTGGTAGTTTGTTTAGTGAGTTACATAACTTTCCAAGTCGACGGTCCGCAAATCAAGCAATACTAATATCATAGTAGACCCCATGAGATAGGTCAATATATCCTGTGGAATAGTTGTCTATTTGCTATTTCGCCAAAATATTTTGTTATTGTTCTTTTGAAATGTTTGATTTGGTTGACAAATATCATCCATGTTTTCTGGTCTTTCTTTCATGTTGTACTTCAGCTCCCCCCAGGGGCAAGAGGGCATTGGAGGAGGCTGCTGCTGTTGCTGAACAAGGCCAGGATCGGTCAGGCGAGGGCTCCTTTGCTGGCCCGGTAAGTTTTAATTTTAATATAGAGTACCTATTTTTTCCTAGCGTTCCTCATTCAATTTTTTCTAAATCGTCTTTAATTGTCTTGTAGACTGTATCTAAATTCTTATCCTGCCTCGACTATGACTCCCTGTGGTATTACTAGATTATTCTTATTAGTCTGTCTGTGTAGCTAACTAAGATTGCACATTTGGCAAAAGGTGTAAAACAAAACTCCCATTCTGGTCAGCAATAGCTCATTGCACTGAGTGCAGTCCTCTGGGATTGTCCATAATGTCTTTTCAAGTCTTCTAAATGTTTATGCTTTGACAATTACCAACGATAAAAAGGTGAATGACCACCAAGAAATAATAAGATACTACTTTACTTTTAGTTTGGATAGGAGGACAGTCCATACTACTACTGTTGCAGGGACAAATCTGCACAAACAGAACTATGGACACTAAATAGTGCATTGTTTATCAATTATAATAGGTGCAGGTAGACTTTCCACATACCTCAGTGATATCAGACTTTGAAGAACCCCCAATCTCCTTACTGACTAGATAGTGTGGCAGAGTCATTTAGCTCCCAAATTCATCGATGATTGATCCCTAATGATGATTATCCAACGCAGGACAAGAGTACGGAGTCAGAGTCCAAAATTGTCAGAGGCACGGACTCATGCTTGCAAATTGCAAAACCTTTTGCTCATTCACTCATGACCAAAAACCACAGAGTCTATTTAAGTTTTAAAGCTTTATTAAAAGTAAAAATATTTATTAAAATCAAGCTTGTCATAAAACATAAACGGTTGATTAAAAATGAAAAAGTGCTTATAGTGATTTATTTCACACATTTATTGTGGGCGAGCTAAGCCCTCACCTGGTTTGAACTTTCATTTTTCTTTTTGGTGCTGAATCATTGGTCCCTTCGTCCTAGTTATGATGATTTGTTCTTAGAAGTGAAGCTTCTGTCTGTTATGAGAAAAATGATGCGTGTTAAAAAGCAAGCATTCATCAGTTGTGCCAAAAAGTGCAGCAAGACAACACCCTTCCCTGGAAAAAGGGACATTTTTACTTTAGAGTAGACAATCACAAATTATTAGATTGGTTTCTTTGTTCACGTTTCTTCATTCCTAGACAAAATACTAGTGAGTGGTATATGTCTATGAAATCTAACATTCTTAAATGTACTTTGTAGGTGGAACATCTAGTGCTGGGCCCAGCGCGGAGGTGGAGGAGGAATGCTCTGGGGAGGAGGCGGTGCAAGTGCCGAACCAAACTGCTGTGCGGGTTGCCACGGTAGTGGCGGGCAGTTGTAAGCTCTTATATTCCTTATTTATTGAGATTGCAGACTGCAAAGGGTGCTCCCCTTGAGAAAACGTAAGGTTTGTCCAGATGAGAGACATGAAGAAGAATGATTGATATATAGTTTGAATGGATGGATGCCTGGATCATGGTACTATCTGACTCTTAGATAGCATATGTGTATCTAGAGGGAGAAGACGGTCACTGGATGAACTAAGTGTTACTTTGAAGAGCATGTAACACCGCACCCGCACGTCCGTCCCAGTGTAGGAAAGGCAAGGAAAAGAAGTTGTAATTTTGTCCGAATACTACCATGAATAGTAGCAGTAGTTTGTAATGCAAGCACAGCATATATCCGCTATTACGATGGCCACTCACTACCTCTGTTAATAAGTTTAGTAGAACTCGGTCATTCATGTGTGGATGTATCACTGTTTACTCAATAAAAAGCAAAGCACCTAAAGTCATCCCATATTTAAGCAAATACATACCATGTGCAGTGATAGATAATCAGATTATTTATGTTCTTCATTTTTCTTTTCTAGTATTCATTGGCACTATAGGGTGAAAGTTAAATTAATTAAGCAGTAGCCCCTTGTAACAGAGTATTCTCCGTGCCACCCATAATAGAAAAGTAAGAGCATCACCACCTGTATGTACTGGACTGGTACAGTAACGCAAGTCTGTCTCACTCATCATGGCGGGCGTCTGTTTTTCTCGGGTGCAAGTTGACTGCGCTGGCATTATGCCGGCTTGCAGAAGTTAGCGTACCAATTTTGAAAAACAAGAGAGAAGAAGAAGAATAAGACTGGTGTACTGTCATAGTCGACTCTATGGAGTGAGTCCATAGTGCTCGTAGAAATGATTCCTTAAACTCCCACTAATGTTAGAGCAAGGATGAAGAAGTGGGAGGTTAGATAGATACTGGCCACAATAGTTATGTACTGCGCTTGCAAGTTGCTAGTTCTACTGTGACACAACTTTCTGCTGAATCCTTTTGTGTTAATCTTAAAGAGCATTGGTTACAGACTATGTCTTTTTCTTTCTTCATATAGATGCTCCTTCCAAACCAACACGGAAGGAGCTGGCTAGACGGGCCCGGCAACTGAGGCTGGAGGCCACTGTCGCCGAATATCGGCGGCTGGTGGCCCAGTAGGAGGAGGACACGCAGAGTGCGTCTACAACATCTACGGCGACACCTGCATCCTCCTCCGTGCTCCCTGGGTCAGCCAGTCAGCGCAGCAGGTCTCCAGCGGTACGAAGCCGGGATACCGCAGCCACCCGCCACCGCCGAGCAGCAAAGAAATCAGCTGCCCCCCACAGCAGTTACAAAAAAAAGGATGCACCGCCTTTCCCTGAGGGTCTCCTACCTCGAGCAGGAGCTCCTCAACACCAAAACCCTGCTCGAGACCCTCCGCAAGGAGCATGCCGACCTGACCCGGAAAGTGAACAGCAGCAGCCAGCAGTAGAAGGAGACTGTCCTTTGCCCCTTTTTTAAAGACTTCTGGGGGGTGGGAATTGGGAGTTGGGTTTTTTGGACTTTTCACGGGCATTCGTTGGGGTTAGGGAGTTGGGGTGGGTTGGGTCTTGAGGGAGATTATTTTTGTAAGGGATATAAATATACTTTAAACTTTATCTTAGCATACGTGGTTTTTTTTTACTGCTTTTGAGGCTGGTGGTTGGGGGTTTAACAGTAAGTTTGCTTTCCTGAAACTTAAGTGGCATCTTGATTCAAGTTGTGTAGTTAATTGCCCAAATGTTTTCAAAACTAAGTGCCTCTCACAGAGTAAGTGAATTCAATAGTCCTAGGACTTTACTAGTACTAGCGTCAGTCTCTCATCTCTCCTAATACTCCATTATACTTCCTCCCCCAAACGCTTATCTTACCTGTAATTTGTGTTTGGAAATAGGGTTAGGCACAGGGCTGGCTGCACGGCAAATGGCGATTAAGGTTGGCAATCCTGGGCGGATGAAATGTCATCATTGCAGTGGTACTAGTGGTGTTACACAGTGGCAGTTGCAGCATCTGAAAAAAAAGAAAATGAAACCTTGTTTGTCCTTACCGTAGCATTAGAACAGTACAATAGAGAATATAGCAGGTGACAGTACACTAGAACAGTGCCACAATGTAGCCTAACAAATGGTAAAGTATTGAAAGTATAACTAGTACTTGCGTTGAATTTCTTTGACATGGCCTACTACTACAAGAAATAGTACAGAAGGTGAAGGACACAGCAGCGTAATAATTTGCCACATCTAGGAGGAGGATGTTCTTGATGACCAATCAAGTTGATGGCGCACACGAAAATCTGCTTTCATTTGCCAATAGTGACTGAGTGTCAAGCTGAGTAAGAATAGAATATATCCTCGGATTCCTTCACCAGCCTGTTGCAATGACCTTATCCTCCCCAGCAAGTCTGTGGAATTATTGCTGTCATTTAGTCACACATCAATCAAAACCACACAGCCCGGGGGAAGAGGGTTAGGGTTTGGAAAATGGATGGGAATGGGGGATTTTGAGGAGGTTTTGTTGAGAGAAGAAAAAAAAGCACAGCATGTACAAACAATAATTGAAGATAAAGAAATCTTTAGGTACAAAACTAATCATAAATCTTTTAAGTGACATAAAGGAAGTGCATGCATGGTTACTGAAAAGTAAGTAGCACTTTCGACAACCGTGAATTAAAGAATGAGACAGTACAGGACTGCAGTACTAAATATGCGTTTTCACTTGCCTATCTCTGCACTTAGAGAAACACTTGTTACATTAAATTAGGTTTAAAAAATAGCACAAGTAAAACCTATAGAATGGCTGTAGGGATGAATTTAGAAGCAGAGATCAAAGAAATGTAGAGTCACACTCATAGAAGTTCACAGCAATAACATTACTTATAAGATAATTAGAAAAGAATGGATACTGTATCTGTATGTTGTTGAAGTGGTCCTGTTGAATTTGGTAAGTTGCATGCATCAAACCATTCCTCTTATTAGCGGGACTCCTCCATTCCAGCTGACGCTCCGCCCATCAATGTTGGTGACCAGAAGACACCCTGTCCACTGCCTGCCTGACAGATGCTGAATTGCGGCTCGCTAATGTGAAGCCTGACTTCATCCTTTTTTTCCCATTGCACAGACTGAAACCCGGCCTGTAATTATTGATAGAAAAACAGGAAGTGATATTAGAACACCACTGACAAATAAATATAAGGTATGTACGCTGTGTAGTGCAAAAAGTCACACTTTGAGTTTCCTAATAGACAGTACAATATTTTTGAAAGTGCGTACTCTGTCTGAGTCTCCTTCTGAAGGATAAATAAGTATGGGCGAATTAATTTAGTGGATCTTTCCCCTCAAGCTAGGTGTACTGTAAACTGTGTTTTAGAACAAAATTAGACCTTCCCAGCAGTGCTCCCAGACCCTTACTAAACTCAGTCGCAAAAATGTAGAAGAACCCCAATCAGATCTCAAAAAACGAGGCCTAGTAGAAAAATGATGACAAAACGTACTTTGAAAGTAAAGTAGGCCCAAATCCCCCCTTACTCACTACCCACCGGGGATTGTATTCAAACCACTTGCAAGCAAGCAAAATTATCCATACCCAGCATCGCTCCAAGACTCGCAAACCCCCCACAAACAGCCCCCTGCCCAAACACATGCAATACAATACTGCTTACCCACACGAGCCCTAAGTTAAGAATAGTGGCAAACGCTTTCTTTAACTATGCCAAATCCCCCCTTTCCCACCATGGATTTTCTTCAAATCACTTGCAACCAAAATTACACATTCCCACGAGTGCTCTAAGACCCCAGAACCCAGTTGCAAAAATCTAGAACACCCCCAAACACATGGAATACTGCTGCTAGTGCTAACCCTAACGAACCCTAAGTTACAATAAGTGCCAAAAGGCTTTTCAGCATGGATTTTCTACAAACCACTTTTATCCGGTATTAGACCTTCCCAGCAATGCCCCAAGACCCGCCAACCCACCCCCAAAAAAGCACAACACCCCCAAACAGGCAAAAAGCAAAAATGGAAAATCTCATACAATATTTTCGGCCTTCTTTCAATTCTGTCCAAACGCGCTGTGCAGCTAGGCCCTAACTCCCCTTTTCCACCATGGATTTCCTGAAAAACAAATGCAATCAAAATTAGACTGTGCCAGCAGTGCTCCCAGACCCCAAAGCCCACCCACAAACACCCGGAACCCCCCCGAACAGCACCTCAAAGACATGCAAGTCAGCAAAAACACAAAAAAGATTTCGCCTCCGATTTTGTCCAAACCACTTTTATCCAGTATTAGACCTTCCCAGCAATGGCCCCAGAGCCGTCAACCCAGGTGGAAACTAGTAGAAGACCCCCAAACAGCCAAAAAGCAAAAGTACAAAAATGGGGACTTAGTAATTTTCAGGCCAATTTCCAAAATCACTCCACGCGCGCTCTGCCGCTAGGCCCTAACTCCCCTTTGGCACCATAGATTTTCTTCAAACCCCTTGCAATCAAAAGTATTCATACCCAGCAGTTCCCCCAGACTCCAAAACCCACCCACAAACACCAGGAATCCCCCGAAACAGGCCCCCGAAAACATGATAGTGAGCAAAAAGTCAAAAACATTTTCAAGTCTGATTTTCGCCCAACCACTTTTATCCGGTATTAGACCTTCCCAGCAATGGCCCCAGAGCCGCCAACCCAGGCAGAAACTAGTAGAAGACCCCCAATCAGCCAAAAAGCAAAACTTCAAAAATGGGCACTTAGAAATTTTCAGGCTAATTTCCAGAATCACTCCGCGCGCGCTCAGCAGCTAGGCCCTTACTCCCCTTTGCCACCATGGATTTTCTTCAAACCACTTGCAATCAAAAGTATCCATACTCAGCAGTGCTCCCAGACCCGAAACCCACCCACAAACACCAGGAAGCCCCCAAACAGGCCCCCGAAAACATGATAGTGAGCAAAAAAGCAAAAACTTTTTCAAGTCTGATTTTGTCCAAACCACTTTTATCCGGTATTAGACCTTCCCAGCAATGCCCCAAGACCCGCCAACCCACCCGCAAAAAAGCACAACACCCCCAAACAGGCAAAAAGCAAAAATGGAAAATCTCATACTAATATTTTTCGGCCTTCTGTCTAAACGCGCTGTGCAGCTAGGTCATAACTCCATTTTTCCACCAAGGATGTCCTAGAAAACAAATGCAATCAACATTAGACTGTGCCAGCAGTGCTCGCAGACCCCGAAACCCACCTACAAACACCAGGAAGCACCCCAAACAGGCCCCCGAAAACATGACAGTGAGCAAAAAGGCAAAAACTTTTTCAAGTCTGATTTTGGCCAAACCACTTTTATCCGGTATTAGACCTTCCCAGCAATGGCCCCAGAGCCGTCAACTCACCCTTAAAGAAGTAGAACACCCCCACAAGTGCAGAGTCTTTCTTCATTGGGCGTAATCCATCCATCTGCTTTGAGGGAAATAGGAGTCTGGAGGAGGAGGATAGAGGAGCATGTTCTTGTGAACTTGTGAACCTGAGGAATGCAGACTGCGGCACCTTCAAATCAATAGGCAAATAAGTGAAGACAGTTCTGCTGATGGGCTTGTTTTTGTGATTAGGTGATTAAAGTTTTTATTTATATTGACTTTGCAAAACAAAGAAAGACATACACACAGGAATAAAAGTGAATAAGGACGAAAAAGAAAGTTATTGATTCATTTGCTCATTATCAGGGCTCGGTGTCAGGGAAGAAGAGTTTGTCTTCATAATCTGCGAATTCAGGCGGGAGTAGGTCACCTAACAGAGAAGAAATTACCTCATCTAAGTTGGTGTCCTCCTCGTCTTCTTCCGGCGTGTATTCTCGTACTTTGTAATCTGGTGGTATGAGGTGCTGATTCATCTTGATCATTGTTAACCTCTCCACTTTTGCAAGTTACAATGCCACCACCAGCAGTGAAAACACGTTCAGAAGACACACTTACGAGTGGGCAAGACAAGTAGTTTATAGCCAGGTTGGAGATCTCTGACCACAATTCTTTTTTCCCATGCCAATGCGCCAATGGGTCATCATGAACATAGACCTCTGTTGAGTCATTCAGATAGTCCTGCACTATCGACTCAAGGTTCTCCACGGTTCCGCCACTTTGCTTACTTTTTGCTGGTACCTTTTGAGAAGCAAACCAAAGCTGAGTTAGCCAATCCTCTTCTTCACACAATGTTACTGTTGTGTCTGGTGCAGATGATCCGGTTGCTGGTGTCTTTAACGGCTGAGAGGTCACTTCAGCCACAGCCACAGGTGCAGAAGTGGATTTCTTTTGAATCCGGATGGCCTGCTGATGCTCATGTACTGCCTTTTCATTCAATTTCCTGCCGTTCTCCTTCAAACCTCATGGCTGACAGAGCTAGCCAACGTTTGTACTTTAAAACTTCTGCGTCACCAAAAGGAAAGAATGCTTTGCCTGCCAATGCGTTTTTGTAGCGTGGATCCAGAATAGTAGCACAAATGTAATGCTGTTCTTTGTGGATCTTTTAAATACGTTCATCGCAAAGTAGGCGCTGTAATAATTTCTCCGCCAAATCGAAAGCTTTTTGCTTTTCTTCATCTTTTTGAAACGTAGAAGACACCGCCTTCAGTTGGTGCTCTAGCATGCGCAACAATGGGATAGTCTTTCTGAAGTGGTCTTCACAATCGGTTGTTCTAAGAGCGAATTACGATTGCAGTTGCTAGCCCATTTCTGTGAACGCTTGACCAGTGAGCGCGGATAATGTCTTTGAAGGAGTTGGGTAGTTAGATTACTGGCATGGTACTCAAAATCGCCCTTATTCGAGCAATTCCTCCGTATTCTAACGAATTGCCCGTAGGGAAAATTATCCCGCAAAGCTTTAGGATGGTGGCTTTCGTATAGCACTAGAGAGTTCCTTGCCATTGGCTTTTTATCAAGTTCGCTCTGCAAACCTGTAGGGGTGACATATATAAAGAGGTCCAGAAAGGACAATCTTTCTTTGTCGAATTTGAAAGTGAACTTCAAAAATTCATTTCTCCCAATAAGCCACTGGTGGAATGCTGCAATGGAATCCTTATCACCTCTCCACACCACTAAAACGTTGTCAATATAAAGTTTCCACCATCGAATAGATGAGTGGAACGGATTAGAGGGGGTGAGCATGTACTGCTGATCAAAATGAAGAACATACAAACAAGCCAAGCTGGGTGCGAAAACTCTGCCCATGCTGGTGCCAGATGTTTACAAATAGATTGTCTTCTCATAGCAAAAGAAGTTCTCTTTCATGGCTAAGCTAGCCAAAGCGATGATAAAAGGCAATGGTGTGATCGTATCTAGATTGCCAGCTTCCAAGATGGAGGTAACCGCTTCTAGAGTCTCATCCTGGGGGAAAGAAGTATAAAGGGACTCTACATCGAAAGAGACCAAGTGGTCTCACTCAGAATCAAAATCTATTTCAGGTAAAGCTCTCAACACATCCTTCGTGTCCTGAAGGGATGTGGGAATCTTTTGGACGGTCAGCCTTAGAAAAAAATCCACTAACGTGGATAACGGTTCCTAAATGGACCCAATCCCTGAGACTATTGGTCTTCTGGGAGGGGGCCTCTGTTGCTTATGAACTTTGGGGAGGATGTAAAAGTATAGCATAACCGGGTTTTCAATCATTAGGAATTGTGCTTCCTTGGAGGTTATCCATTCTTCAGCCAATGCTTCATCCACTATAGTGCGGATCTGTCTTCTAAGATCTTCAGTTGGATCTACCTTCAGTGGCCTATATGCTTGTCTATTGTCTAATTGTCGCAGACATTCGGATCTATACTCACTGGTGTTCAGGACGACTGTAGAACCACCCTTATCCACTGGCTTTATAGTTATTGACTGATCTTCGGAAAGGGTATTCAGTGCAGCACATTCCTCTCTTGAGAGGTTCTTTAAAGATCTTTTCTTTACTTCCCAAATCTTAGAGACATCATCCTGTACAGCTTTCCCAAACGCCAAAACCTGTGGAGGAGTTGCATGTGCAGGGGGCTGGAACTTAGATTTTAATCTGAGTTCAGTGTTTTCTCCTAAGGTGTCCATCGGCTGAGTGTCTTTGTCCCTAAAAAAATAGTGGAGACGCAATTTTCGGAAGAATTGACTAAGCTCACATTGGAGCTGAAAAGTATCACCCTCGCTCGTCATACCAAACCCAAGTCCTTTGTTGAGGACCTGCTCTTCCGCTTCACTTAGTACGCTTGTAGAGAGATTGACTACGAGGATTGGTTCGCCGATGGGCCCTCCTTCTTTTGATTCTTGCTCGTCTGGCTGCGAGTCCCTGCGTATGGGCCTGGTTGGTCTTCCCAGTGCACCCCTGGTTGTTGTCCTGAACGATTTCTGCCCTGCGTCCTGCGCGGGCCATGCCCTAAAAAAGGCTGGTTATGAAATTTGCTGGGGAACCCATGAAATGGCCCTGGTGGAGGTGGGTATGCTGGTTGATGTTGTGGATAGCCCCATGGTGATGGAGGCCACCATTGTTGATACTGGCCCTGTGGGAAATTCCCACGAAAAAAGGATCTGTTAGATCGCCCCCTTCCCCTTCTTGGAAAAGATGGGGTGCCAGTGTTGTCAGAATCACTGCTATCAGAGCTAGAGCCCGAGTAGTTAGATCCATAGCATTTCCCATTACCTCTAAAGTCTGGTGGAGTGTAGGTATCGCTGATATAGGGGTACACACGCTCATGCTTAAATTTAGACAAGTCTTTCTTGAACTTATCTCGCTTGTTTTGTAAGATTGAGTCATTAAATTCTTTCGCTGTCTTGTTGGTCTCATCTTGTTGTTTTTTAAACACAGTTCCCGTGATAGTAGCTCTAATCGAACCTTCTAGAACCTCAATTTCTATTAATATGTTGTCAGCTATCCTCTTGGCGGTCCTAATAATCAGGATTAGCCAATCCCTAGTGCACCGCCAAGCTATAAGAAACCACTCTTTCAAAAATGATTTATCTTGCAGGAAAAGGAGTGGGGCTTTGGTGACAATCGGACCAGGAGGCGCACAGCTTGCCCTTAAATATTCAGCCATTGATATACCGTGTACAAGAGTACGTGAGTGCGACTTCTTCAAGGTTAAAACATTTGCCCACTCGTCCTGAGTGCCCAAGGTAACAATGGGAAGTGCCTCAAGCATGCTAGGCATACTATCTAGGATTGACTGATAGACGGTATTGTCATATGCCAACCCGCTAATTTCTGCCATACTGGCAATCCAATGGAAGATGCTAAGATGTAATATTTCGAGTAAGTTAGAGGAAAGAGAGATACCGTAGAAAGAACAGATTCAAACAGAGCTATAAAAATAGTTCAAAATTAAGTAACTGAATACTGACTATCTACATTAAGTATAGTCATATAAAGTCTGACCCGCAGCCGGACAGCTGCTCACAATGATTCAAAACAAACAGGGAAGAGAGGGTCAAAGGGACAAACAAATATTTAAAGACCACTCTTGGTTCAAGTCCTCAGCTCAACACAGAATCCACTCAAGGAACACATGGGGTCTGAAGCAACACAGCGTGTGGCTAGCTATCCTAAACTCCAAACAAACTTGTGAGTTTGGTGCCCTTGTCACCCTGGATAGCCTATAGTGTAACAATGCAATGTTGTATATGGTCTGTGTGCATGGATTTACGTACATACAGTGCCAATTTACTTAAATCCCAGAAAACTCAAAGGTGGATAACCATCAAAATGAACATAGTGATCAGTCCTATCAAATGGTTCACCAGTATCTCGTGGTAGGTCCCTTGATCATCGAGACCGTTTGACCACGATATTGATAGTGGAGCAGGTTCAAGTCCATCGGCACTTATGGACCACTAAGTAGTGCCCTTTGCCTAAGCCCCTAAAATACACCCGTTCCTTCCGTTCGGTGTCTCCCCCAAAGACTCAGGCTTGAGCTTCGAGGCATCGACGGACATGGGTAAAGCAAAGAGTTTAGGGAACTTTAGCCAAAAAGGCCAAGTCCTACAGATATCATGATCAATGGTGGGCAGGTTTTTGTCAATGTTTTGGAAATCAGGTGTTTATCAACTTGTTCAGATATTGTAGGTGCATCCTCTTAAGAGATATAAATGTGTTACTACTGCTTGCATGTTGATTCCGAGTAAAGTTTTCTCTACAGCTTCACATGTTTTCTTCCAAATGTGATTGCTGTGGGTCAAGCAAGATATCATTATTGTAATGCGCACCTAGGAACAAGACTTATGCCCCCTAGGATAAGCATTGCACCACTTTTTGTGATAGACCGGTGGTGCAGTGTGGTTGCCCATATTTTCAAGGAGACTTAAAATCACACTACCTTGCTTTAATTATTCTTAATGGTATGCACCCATTGCAGGTAACAGTATGATGGCACATTCACTAGTAAATGGCGTTGCAAGGCGTTAGCCTCCTTGGCTGAACACCACTCTATACCATTTCTGAGATTAAGGGATGCAACATAGTTACAACATTATGCTGCCTACATTAGTTTCTTACTGCACAGGCACTAAATGTGGCTGCACAGTGGCAACGCAGGCACCCTAGTGCAAGGCTTTCTGCCTTGAGGGGAAGATTGTTTATGTTGAGGAAGAGACACCTTCTTATACATATGAAATCAATGGCATTTTGATATTTCTTTGTGAGCTGCACTACGCATGACACATGGCAACAGCATAGCAATAAAATAGCACATTTGCACATTTCTCATCTTTTTGCCAATGTCAGAGCAGGTTCTGCCCAGTCTTCTTTTTTGCTCAGCAACATACGTCCAAAACCCATTTGAATAAGTGGCAGCATCAACACTCCCTAGGTGTGGCAATCGAATACCCATATGAACACCCATTGTCTGCACCTTTCCCTGTTATTATGGCGTGAATCGATGACATTTCTACAAATCTGCCTGAAGCCTTGTGAAGTGGCTTATCACTTCCTTGTGATTGAGCCAAAGACCGTTTCGACGCAACAAGTGACAGGGTTGGGATTTGGCTTGTAAGAATGCCCCTTTGTGTGTAAGGCCCATGCCATGGGTCTTGCTTTGTGTTTTCACATGCAACAGCTAAGACTTCATTTGACTTGACAATGTTTGAAAAATCCCTAGAGCTGGGATTGCGTCATTGGCCTACGGCTACCCAGGGTAGGCATATGAATATACATAAATAATTTTTTTATGGATTTGCTACTGTGACTTTTCAACTTTCAATGCAAGGAACTTTTCTGCAACACACATAGAGTGAATGAGACAGCTATTGTGAGTTAATTTGTGCAGGAAGGGTCACATGCCTGCACAAAATCAATCAGTCACACAACACAGGGACCCTTGCAACATGGTGCAAGTGTGCCTGCACCTGCACATGGCAGCAGTTTGTGCACCAGCGCAGGGGGAAGCACAGAGAGGTGACATATTGTTGTCAAAATGCCACACCCCTGCGCTTCAAAACTAACACAGCTTGGCGCAGCAAAATGACTTGTGGCACCATGCTGTGTTGGATTCTTGTGAATCTGACCCTAACAATTTGAACATAGTAGATATGGTTTGCACGTTGTACAACAGGAGCCAGTTGGACAAATGTGACATGGAGTGGTGTAATAGTTTGTACATGGAAGTTAGAGACATGGCGGGGCTGTTTTGGCATGTTAAATGTGTGTTTAGCCTATGTAATTTACTTACATTCTGGATAGGTGGAACTGGGGACAAGTTCCAATACATCAAGAAGCACACAAAAGACTGTACCATAGGTACATATAGAGATGCGATCACCACCATGACCCATTAATCACATATGAGCACTTCTTGTGACTTACCTAATGACAGTTGTTGGTTTTCATTTGCTGCACTGACCTGTCATGAGATTGCAATGACCAATTCCTCCGGGATTACAGGTGCCACCTTCTCCTCCAGGGTATCCAACACCTCCTGGTTTGAGGGCTTCCTCCTCCTGTCTGCAATGCTGCTTTATGGTTCGCCGCAAATTTTTCCTTGGTTCTGCGCTTGCAGTCATGCCAGGGCTTTTTGCAGTCAGCATAATCCTCTTCACTTATCCAAAGCAGTTTACGTTCTGCACTATTGTCTGCCACATCTCCTCCATTTTAGAAAGTCGCAACTTGGAACTCACAAAGAGCTGGTGCTGATAATTGGTCACCTTTGCGACCAGTATCTCATTTTAATTTTGACTAAAGTTAGACTTCCTCTTCCTCTTTGCCTGGGTCCCTGCGTATGTATCAGGACTGTTGTTGAGGTTGATTGGTTGGAGGACCTGACTACTGCAGTGTGCTCCCTATGGTCTCCAATAAGGTTGGTTTAGGTAGATGCGTTGTTTTTGGGATGATTTTTTGCCGCTACACATAGTGGTAACTGTCGCAGGCTGATTGAACTGGTGTTACGTGACGCACTTCTGCCTTATGTCACTTTTTCTGCAGTTGCATCAGGTTGACTTGATGCGCTTTTGCGGGACCTACGTCAGTTCTTCTGACGCAGGATGCAGCAATGCGCCATGATCTGCCAAGATGTAAATAAGGTGCAACTGTGGATATTCTATGTTGACGTGGTGTGGCACATTGTTTTTGACGCATCCAGCGGCATTGCGGCAGTGATGTGTCACTTCTTGTAAATCTGCACCAAAAACCTTTAAAAGTTTGGTGTAAGCATCTGCCACTAATCACCTGACAGCAGTTCTTTCAAACCCTGACAAACCTAGAGACTTCATCGCAGGGCCAGAGGTGAACTGTGAATTTGGCAGGCGAGTAAAGACAGGGTGGTGAATTTATAGTTCTCTGCCACCCTGAATGCCTTAACTTGATCCACCAAAGTAGTTGTTGGGCTATGGGCTGGAATTTAGAATGAATAGTGCACTCAGCTGTGTTTTATAGTAGAAGTACTATGCTTGCAGAATTGAAGAATGGCATCTAGATGTAAGGATTGAGTGTGTTAAAAGATGGTTTTAAAGTGAGATCGAGCAGTTATGTATTTTGAGGGCTGAATAGGTCAGACAGAGTGCATGATCTATTACGGATTTAAGAATAAGGTTGAGTTTAGTGGGTGATACGCAAGTGAAAAAAGAAAGCCTGGTTGGTGGATCACAAGAGTATAGGAGGGTAGAGAAGCAGCAGAAAACAAAATCCTCTGCTGGGAGTGAATAATGCGAAAGGGTTTCTGATAGTAGAGAGAGCAAATTGCTTATAGTGTATGATAATTGATTTGAATGCCACTTAGCTAAGGTAATGAGGTATGAGAAAAGGCAGACTAATTATTATCAAAAGTAGATGATAGGTAAATGAGTGTTTTTAAGGATACTGGTTGTCAATGCACATCTTGATATTCAATTAGAGAAGTGGAGGCATGATCCACTGTTGAAGTTGAAAGGCTTCTGGGATACAGTGTCAAGAGGATAATTGGGTTAGAAAGTCTCTTTAAGGACATCATCCAGTAGATGTCTGTTTTAGAGATGTCCGTTCGTTTTGTTTCCTGTCTTAAAGTGAGTCCAGGTGACTGGGTGCTTGCTAGGATTTGAATGAATTATCTAGTTTACAAAACTACCAATTTATCTCAGTGAGAGATCGTTACACAAAGACAATGGATGATGATTATAATAGAAATCAACACTAAAACACAAGACATCACAATTCAAATGTAAAAAGATTAGTGACCAGCATACGGCTATTCTTCAGACTCACACATTGTCTTTCAATTATAACCAATGGTTACTATGCATTTGCATCTATTTTGCTTGATGGAAAATAACAAAGATAATTTGATGCTTCTTCATCCAGTAGACTCAAGTCTATATTTAAGACCATTGTTATCCACTCTTTGTGTGACAGTGCTCTATGTAAGAATGTACACAAAAACATAGACATTGCCTACACTCAATTACACATTCATAGCACATTTCTTCTGAGTTGTACTTTATACGTTTTGAGACAAAAGTGCTTTCCTTTCAAAACAATGTCAAAATGGATCTTACATTCATTTTTAACAAATGTACAATTGAAAAGTGCATTGCCTACTTCACTTTAAAATCAATGTCAAGAATTGTTTGCAAATAAAGAACACATTTTTTCAGTAAAATCAGTCATTACCGAAAATCAGTTTTTGGATGAACAGATAACACATTCCTGCCCCCCTCATCTGCATTAACCATCTGAGGGGCCTGTGGTCTGTCTGAACCTGGAAGTGAGTCCCAAACCGGTAGGGTCATATGGGTAGATGCATCAACGTTTGCATTTGCGATTCCTTATTTGCGAAAAATAAGGAATAGCAAATAAGGAATCGCAAATGGCAATTCATCATTCATTTCGCAATTTAATTGCGATTCAGTAAAAATCGCAATTTTTACCGAATCGCAAATATTTTGCGAATTCCAAATTGCGATTTCGCATTTCCCATTGATTCCTATGGGCCAAAAGGCCCATATGAATCAATGGGAATTGCGAATTTGCAAATTGGATTTCGCAAAATGTTAATGCATTCCATGGGTGCAGGGGGGGTCCAAAGGAACCCCCCCTGCACCCCTGAAATGTATTTTAAAGTGCATGTTACACACACACATGTCCTAAGGACATGTGTGTCTGTGACATAACAGTGTTTTAAAATGCATATTTGGGCATTTTGACACATTTTTGCAAATTACCACGAGGTTCAATTTCGTGGTAATTTGCAATCCCTAATTGCGAAATCGCAATTTTAAAAATAATCATGCATTGCTTTTAAGGAATCGCAAATTTGCGATTCCTTAAAAGCAATCGCATTTTTGGAATTCGCTAAAAATAGCGATTTTCCAAAAATGCTTGATGCATCCCAGAAACCAATTTAGGAAGTGCAAACGGCCGAATTTTGCGATTCGCACCGTTTGCACTTCCTAAAAAGGTTGATGCATCTAGGCATTAGCTTCTTCAGTGCCCAGACCACAGCAAAAGCCTCACGCTCAATTGCACTCCACCTCAGTTCTCGTGGAATTAACCTCCTACTGATGAAGGCTACAGGTTGGTCAAAGCCCTCCTCAGTCATCTGCGAGAGAACAGCCCCTACACCAATTGGTGATGTCAGTTATCAGCAGGGGATTGGAGGTTTGAGGACTGCTGTAGAAAACCACCGAGTAGTTTCCCTGTAGAACTATGATGGGCTCGCCTCTGGAGGCTGGGGTGCAGTGCTAGCTGGGCAGCTCAAGTCAAGACATGGGACTTCCTTGTCATCAAAGGCAGCAGTACAAATAAAACATTATAAATGGCAAATGAAAGCTGCTGGCAATGTTCTATGCTTCGTTGTCATTTTGCCTACTGTTAAGTTTGTTGATTATTTCCATCCCTAACGAATGGTATTTTCTTCCTGAGCGATTTAATTGCTTACCAGATTTTTGCCTTTTTGACTAACCAAGCTTATTGGCTTTATTTCAGCTTTGTCGTACTGCTGTGCTCCTTCCCTTTTCCCCTTACCTTGTAAAGGAATGTTGGATTATAGCTTGTTTGTTGATTTATGAGCCCCCCTCCAGCTTGTCTCCTGTTCACTGTGCACCACCATCTCCAAGCCAGGCGAGTATATTGTGCCATTATCCCTCCATTGCAAACTTTTCATGATGACAACAGATACTGAATTCTACTATGCTCTCTTCCTGCTTAGTGAGTTGCTGTCTTACTGGAGAACACCTCTTTATAACCTTGCTGTGGTACAAGACATAATACCTGAGAGAGTGATGCCTAAGAAGACTTTGGAGGGGGCGTGGCTAACTGCCAGTCAAGATGGCCACACACTAAGGGAGCTCCGAAGCTACCCTAGACATAACCTCCTAAATCCGACATCCTCCTGAATGAAGCAGCAGAGCAACATGACCCTAAAGGCATGAGGAGAGTGGTGGGTCATAATTAGCCATAAGTGGATGAGTGACGAGGAATATTGGCGACCTGTGCAAAAGGCCAGGGAAGCAGCGACCGCAAAGCGCGGGAGGGCAGCTGAAGCTGGGCCGACCCCCTGGCGACAGCTGGGAGCTGGCAGCTGATCTGTAGGCTCTCCTCAAGAGACCGAAATGAGGTGAAGAGCGATCATGTGGATACGCGGTAGCTGGCGCCAGATCCGGAGGCCCACTGGAGGATGCAACCGCACCGAGAGGGTGTCCTGAGGGCACAGACCGAGGTGATCCATGCCCGGGCCGCAAGGGACGGGAGAGGCCGGACTGCAGAATCAAAGTCGATGGTGTTGGGAGGGCGGGTGGAGGATCCTTTTCGCCCCCTCTCTCACCCCTTGCCTACATGGCTGCAACTGGGGAGGAAAGGAAAGAAAGGGGACTGACCCCAGCAGTAAAACCAGTGGCCTAGCGGCAGGGGTGAGCGGCCACAGCCTGCATCTGTGGGTGCAGCCGACCGGGGACGCCTTCATGCCCCCACACCGTTAGCGATGAGCATGGGAGGGGAACCCTTCCCCCGCTGAAGGTAATTGAGTTGGGGGCCGATGAGTGGAGGGATAAGGAAATTGTGTACTCCTGATGGTCACATGGGGCCTGTTTGACACCCCTGTCTGTGTTGCCACTCATCCCGGCCCCTGACTTAGTTGTTCCTGCCAGGGAAGGAAAAGGACAGTGAGCCAACCCCACCACAACCACAAAACTGCATGTCCTGACGGTTGAGAAGGAAGCCTAGAAAGTGCCTCCCTCCCAGTCATTGATAGCTGTACCGGTGGCCAGAAGATTAGAGGGAGATTATGACCAGGTGCTCATGCTAATGATAGTGCCCTGAGTACACCCAACATCCCTGACATTGGGGCAACACCTCGGGCTCCTTCCTCTGTGTCCAGGTTTCGGTCTGAGGGGGTGGACAATTGGAGGAGAGGCCGGAGAGAGTCCTGGTTATACAGGGTTTTAGAGACCCAAAAAGTAAGTCGAAGACCACGCAAAGCTGAAACCTGACTGCCCAAAGCGGCTGGCATCCCTGAGTAGACCTTGAAGGTTGGCGGTGGACCTGGCGATTGGCACCAGAGACGCCTGTCTAGTATCAGAGAGAAAGGGAACCGAAGCAGTGGTGGAAGCCTGATGAAATAGTCAAGAACCGAGGCGCTAAACAGCTGCAAAGAAACAGACTTGATAAATATACAGTGCCAATAGCAATGCAATGAGACAACTCACCATCGAGGGCCGTGGGGGGGATCCCTTCACACCAAATGAAGGAGAGCCCACCTTGGGCGAGATAATGGCAGCAATTAAAGACCTACGAGGGACAGTGGAACCTAAGTTGGACACAATGACAATTGACCTGAATCTCCTTCGAGTAGATGTCAGGGGCATTAAAACGGCAGAGTTTCAGATAAACTCCTCCAATCCAAAACAAAACGCCTGGAGGAGCAAGTACAAACCCTCTCTAGGGACAATGTAACCTTCGCTGCAAAAGTGACTGACTGAGAAGGAAAGTCACGACAGAACAATATTATAGTGGTTATTGTGCCAGAGGGTATTGAGGATTCAGAAAAGGGGGTGGTGATGAACAGAGTGTCTGAATTAAGCAGACCACTCTTACCCAGTCCAAAGATCAGGGCTTGATCCATCACCGTTATTTATCTCACTGCACCATCCCAGCTCAGAACCTGGCTATATGCAAATCAGTCTGTTCCTGGCCCTGTCCACCCTAAGCCTGGAAGGGTATTCTCAGATGTGAGACCCTTGCTCATTGCACCATCAGGATTCAAGCAAACCGGGCCGAAGACGGCTGTAATGCCAGAAACCGGTCCCCGGGAGTTTGTTTCCTTCCCAGTGTAAGAATTGGCTTTTGTAGTTTGGTTTGCCCTGTTCCCATCATGCACTGGGACAGGAACAGACTAATTTGCATACAGCCAGGTTCTAAAACTGGGATGGTGCAGTGAGCTAAAAAACGGTGTTGGATCTAGCCTTGATCTCTTGACTGGGTGAGAGCTTTCTGCTTAATTCAGAGACTCTGTCCCTCACCACCCCTTGTTGTAAATATAGAGGGTATTGAGGGACTTAGTATTGATCTGTTCCTGGAGGACTTGGTTCTCATAAAATTGTTCCCTAAAAAGCTCTCAAAATGTTTTGTGATAGAACATGCGCACAGCGCGTCGGGGACCCATCCAAAACCAGGTGCCCCACCATGGGCAATCAAAGCAAGAGTACTCAATTACAGTGTTAAAGATTGCAGGGATTTGTTAGCATGAGCTGAAAGCCATTTTGTATTTGGCAGCCATTTCAGGTAGCCATGTGCTCGCCATGTGCTGTTTCCCTCTTCAGAGCCTTGCACATGCTTAGAAGGGCCTAGCTAGTAGAATACACCTGCTCCCCTTGTATAACTGTTAGGCTATTTTTGCTGATGTATGGAGAAGTAACTCTCCTCCTACTTTGTTGAGCAAGGTGATCTTGCATGCCCATATTAGGCGATTTGCATGCTTACATGAGCCAGGACTGCCCCTTGGTCTTATGCTGACTATGTAACCTTAAGCATATATAAGGCCCCAGTTTTATGTACTCCTTAGACTGCCTCACACAGTTTCTGAGGGTATTGTGTGACGTAGTCTCCCTCATCTGAGGTTAATAAATGCATTCTTTTTATATTTCAGCTTCTGTGCCAATTTCTTCTTTGTTGGTTTAAAGGTCCAGGTATCGCTGAGACTCCTGAGAAGGTTTCTATTTTCTTCAACAGGGATCCGGATGCAATCCTTCAGGTATCGCGCACCAATGGGGACCTCATCATAGACAATGCGATACTAAGACTCTTTCCTGAATTTACATTGTAAGTTCAAAAGTAGAGGTGAAGCTTCGATGCAGTAAAAAAAAAGAGCCCTCTGGAAAAGAGATATAAAATACATGATGCTTTATCCAGCCAGACTGAAGATAATTAGCTAGGGCAAATCATGGCTTTTCTACACCCTGGAGGCTGGGAGTGGGTGGAGGGCTGGAGGCCTGTGCATGGGGAAGGGATCAGGAAATACAATGAACCAGAGACTGGAGGGCCAAAAGGGCATTTGAGAAGAAGACCAGCGTGAGCACAATCTGCGTTGACGGAGGATCCAGAGTAGAGAGAACTTATATTGGTCATTACAAGTGGGTTGTTACCTCACTGGCATTTCAATGCATGGATCTGATCTGCCTATTTGTAAATGTATCGAAGTTCGGCAAACAGGGGCTCCTGGGGTGGGGTCAGTAAATTTCTCTTAAGAGATGGCAAACAAGGATGCCCGCTGCACTACAATTCTACTTATAGAAGTTGGTAAATGTTGACAAGATGAGGAAGAAAAGTCTTGGGCTGATGAGCGGCTCACCTCCACAGTTAGAAGAATCCAAGTTTTTGTTGGCCGACATGCACTCTGCAAGTTGGAGGGATGGGCATGTTGTAGCTCATTAAGCAGGGTAGCAGGGAGGGGGCCGGGAGTGACACTTTGAGGAGAGTTGCTCGATTACGTTTTATGTCCAGACTATCAATTCATCAGAGCAGTCTTTAGGGATGGTGGTTGAGGGAAATAAACAGTCTCATCCCTTGTTTCAGGTTATGGGAGAGGGAGAAATATTTCCACACACGAGTAGTAGCCCAAAACAAACATTTCACTTAATGGGATGAATCACACACGGAATAGAAACCTAGATATATGGGCATGGAATGTAAACAGACTGGGTCACAAGATCAAGCGCACCCTGGTACTGCAACACATTTGACGGTGGGCCCCTGATGTAGTGTTGTTCCAAGAAACACACCCTAGAGGTGCCTACTATAGAGCCCTGGAGTAGTTTCGATACACCCTACTGGCCCACGCAGGCTACACGACAGACTCAAAAGGGGAAGGCATATTCATCAAGAAATCAGTCCCCTATACTCTACAACACACTTAGACTGACCCACAGTGGTGGTGACTGGCACATTGGAGGGCACAACTCTGAACCTTTGCTCTCTTTTTATCCCACCAGACTCCATGCGGGAACTTTACCAGACCAGGGGACCACCCTCTTGGCCCTGCCAATTGGCACATTAAAACTGGGGGGAGATGTAAACGATATAATGGAAGTATCCTTAGAAACGTTTAGTTGGGCGAATCTGACCGAGAGAAGGGGAGCATTTGCATCCTTCACAGAAGCTATGGAGCTGACAGACCTGTGGAGAAAACATAATCCAGAAGCCAGGCAATGCACACACTTTTCCACCAGCAAATAAAGGTTACACCTGACTCGAATATCTCCTGATACACACAAACTCAGCTAATCTGTTCCAAGGCGCAGCGTTCCACGAGAGGGGCAGCTCGGATCACTATTGAGTGGGAGTGCACTTCCAGGACCTCCAGATGCGCAGGCCACAGATCCCTAGAATAGATGTTTGGTGTATCCAAAAGAGGCAAATAAAAGAGAGCATTAGAAAGGTCACCACTCAATATTGTGAGGATAATCAAGGAACAGTCAGCTCCCCATGTACACTGTGGCAAGCATATAAAGCAGTGCTACGAGTTCAAGTACTGACTCTTATAAGGGAGCAAAGGAATGAGGAGAAACAAGAAACTGAGGACCTTGAAAGGGACATCCTAGACCTGGTAGGACAGGGAACATCAAGTACATTGTCTCATCAATTGAAGATAAAACAGGATGTGCTTTGTGCCTTCGCAAGCGGGGTATATGCCCTGGCAACACAGTATGATATGTGATGTAGGGGATAAAGCGGGCAAGCTTCTGGCCTGGCTGGAGCGCGGCATCAGGGAGAAAGCATGGGTTTTAGAAATTAAAGACAATAATGGAATAACCTGCACAGCAAACTCGGAAATAGCAGGGGGTTTTGCCTCCTTTTATGAGATTCTATACGTGCCGTCACACCCAGGATCAGCGGTAGACAGCACTGAGCTTTTAGAGTCTCTAGATTTACAGAAATTAAAACAGGAAGAAATGGAGGAACTCTACTCTGACTTGATGGAAGAAGAAGTGGTGGGGCAATAAAGGGACTACAATCTGGATGAGCAGCTGGGCCGAATGGACTTCCCCCTGAGCTGTTCAAAATAAGTGCAACAAGAGTAGCAAAACCTATGCTGGCTCTGTTTTTGAGGGCCCAGGAGGAAGGGAAATTACCAAGGGATCAAAGATTTGCCACTAGGGTTACCATCCACAATATGGGGAAACCCATCTCCCAGTGTAGTTCCTAACGCCCGATGTCCCTCCTGAATGTGGAACCAAAACTACTTGCAAAAATTCTAGCAACAAAAACTGAGGGGTAATGTTACAAAAATTATTCATCTGGACCAATCAGCGTTAATGCCACATCGTAGCAACCGACTAAATCTTAGACATCTATTTGAAGTCCCGAGCCAAACCAACCCTCGGTGTACAGACAGAGCAGTGATAATGGCGCTGGACGCCACCATGGAGTTTAACAGTATCCAATGGAAATATATCTTCACTGTATTGCCAAGGATGGGCTCTGAGATGAATTTCTGTAAATGGTTTCAGACATTATACCAGGAGCTGTTAGCCTACACTACGAGTAAATTGTACTAATTCCCTAACACACCAGCTGGGTAGGGGGACGCATCAGGGATGTCTTCCCTCCCCACTAATATTTGCACTTGCACTAGAGCCGCTAGCGGCGTGGGTTCGAGGAGACAAATTGATCAGGGGAATCCCTATGTGAGGGGATTGGGAAAAACTTATATCACCATACGCAGAAGACATCCTGTTATATTTCACCCATCCATACCACTCCGTGAGCAGACTGTTACAAATCTTCAGGGAATTTGGGAATCACTCAGGCTACAGGATAAATTGGTCAACGTTGTTGTTTTTTCCACTTACGGGGGGACCCCCCGGCTCCCATCAGACTGCAAGGCCCCAATTGCGGAGGATGGATTCTGATATCTGGGGATCCGCATCACTGGGGACGGAGAGAAATTCCTCAGACTAAACCTCAACCGGCAGTTAGAGACATTACACAATGACTTGACTCACTGGTGTACGCTGCCACTCACCTTGGCAGAAAGAGCCACACTTTTCAAGATGATGTCCCTCCCACGCCTGATCTAAGTGTGGCAGAACACACTGTTCAGGGTGCCCCCGCAGGTATTCCAAAAGAAAGACCAAGAGGTACGGACGCTATTGTGGCAGGGAGCGGCTCCTAGAATAGCCCTATGAAAACTGCTAAGGGGAGTGTATGACAGAGGTCTGGGGATTCCAGACGCCTGACTATATTATTGGGCGATGCAACTAATAGTGATTAATGATTTGGTGTACCTAGACCAACAGGAGCCTGCGTATAAAATGGACAGGCATGCAATGGGCTCGGGAAATTAGGAATTGATCCTCTATCAGAAGAAGAGGAATAAAAATCTTCCTGAGCAAACAGAGTTGGTGGTGAGGGCATGGTGGGGAGGCAAACTGCTACCTTGGGTGGGGTGGTAAGCAAACAGGAAGGACTCCCCTGTGGTGCAGTGACACACTGAAGGAAGTCTGAAGACTGAGGGGCTTTCAACAATGGGATACACTAGGAATAGAGCACCTAGAAGACATCTGGTGAGGACACAAGATGATAGCCTTCACTGACCTCGCAAGGGAATATGAACTATCGGAGGCAGAACAATATAAGTATTTACAACTAGGATATCACTACAGCAACATTTAAGAGAAGGGGAAGCTATGCTGGATCTCTCTCCCTTAGAAGATAGACTGATAGCAGACCGCATGACTCATAAAGGTATTTCCCTGACATATAAGAACCTATTACATAACTCTCCAGAGGTCCTAACATCCCTAGGTCAAAAATGAGGAGAAAATCTAGGTAATATCGAAGATGAAGACTGGACTAATCATTACAGGGACCGCAAGAAATAGCCATTAGGAGTAGGTTTAGGCTGATCCAGTCACGTATCCTTCACCGATCTTACTATCCCTGGACCCTTCTCGTTAGAATAGGAAAAACATCCACACCACTGTGTCTCCGGGGTTGTGGCCAAGAGGCCACCTTCTAACACATACTAAGGGACTGCCCCATCATTCAAACCTGCTGGAAGAGAGTTACTGACATCATAACCCAAGTTACAGCACATACCATTCAAATGGACCCAAAAGAAATAATATTGAATTTATCAGGGGACGCCCCCCAACCAAAATATCATCAAATAAGGGTGACCCTTGCTGTGGGGGAAGCGAAAAGAAACTGATTGGGAAACTGAGGATTCCCCTGCGATACTGCAATGGTTGTCAGACTTAGATTGGGGCTAAAATGCAGAACAGGTGATATACAAAAGGAGGGGCTGCCCCCACAAGTGGGGAAAGGTGTGGGGACCATGAAAAACTTTTAGGAGCACCTGAGACCTTTAACTCGAGGTAGGGGTAGGGGTGGGGGTTGGGATGAGAAATCTTTAAGATTCCATAGTCCTTCCTCAGTTACAGATTGTTGATCGAATTATACGACCAATAAGAACTGATGTATATATATGACCACTTTCTTAAACCTGTAATGCATGTAAAACTGAATAAGATGACAATGTTCTCCATTTTGCCGCTTTAAATATAATGATGCAAATGTTAATAAAACGTTTTTTTTTTTTAAATAAGACCTTGGAGCACTTGTCATTTCTCTCTCTCAAAATCTCATTTGCCCTTCCCACCTGTATTTGGTTCTGCCTGAAACTTGCTCATTTCAACAGATAGATCAAAGTTCTGTGGAATGGGCTGGATGGTCATCAGTAAGGGAATACTTAAACAAGTGAAACATTGGCTCTTCAATATGTAAGCTCCCTTCCCTCTGCCCTCCCCTCTGTTTATGTTGATTTTAGCACCGGGAAACCTACGGGTAGCTGAGCGCTCTACAGAATTTAATATAATATAATAATAATACTCACAAATTCAGCAAATTAATGAATTAATATGGACTCAAATTCTATAAATTTAAAGAAAAGTTATTATTTAAAAGCCTGTTTTTAGAGATCATTGAGTAAGTCAAATATGCTGTGAGATAATTGTATACTTGTCTTGAGGTGAATATTGTGAAAGTTTCCATTTGGATTATACGGGTAGCAGCATAGCCGTGAGCAACAGTTAGGATGGTTATTGAGCTTTGTATTAGGACTTGATCATAAGGAGATGAGTCAAAGTCAGGAAAGAATATGTCACTGTGTTAAAGAATATAATATGATACAAGAGTTTATAATTATTTAATTTTCCCTCTGCATTGTCCCTCGAAATCCTCCTTTACCCGGCACCACCGCCCCACTGCTGGTACCTGCACAGACTTTGGCTGGTTATAGTGCATATTTTCTCTGGGTAAAATGGTATTACAAATGGTTTTCCCTGTTTGGCATATTTTATTTACTGCTGAGTCCCTAGTAAAGTGCACTGAGTGTGCCCGGGCCTGGAAATCAAATGCTACTAGTGGGCCTGCAGCACTGATTGTGCCACCCACATGAGTAGCCCTGAAAAGGTATCTCAGACCTGCCACTGCAGTGTATGCACACAGTTTTAACTCCTTCGATGCTCATGACGGAACGGTTCCGTCATGAGCATCGGTTGAGCTGTGCTCATGACGGAACCGCTCCGTCATGGCCACGCCCGTTTCCATTAGGGGTCAGCACCCGTCGGTAAATTGCACCGCACCGATGTGATTAAACTGCCATGTCAACCTGACAAGTGCACCCACTTGCCAGGCCCAAACTTCCCTGCTTGTACATGTAAGGCACCCCTATGGTAGGCCCAAGGTACCCCCATGGGCAGGGTGCAGTGTATGTGAAAGGTAGGGCATGTCCTGGTATGTGTGACATGTCCTGATAGTGAAATAGTGCCAATTTCATTTTTCGCTATTGAAAGGCTGACTGCCCCATTGGATAGAATGGGAAATACTTTATAACATCTTATAAATATAACTTCCCACTGGGACAAGAAAGAGAAATAAAGTTTAGGCTCTCTGAACTCAGAATTTAATAACACATCTTTTAGTAAAGATGTTTTTGTAACTTGTGTGTTTGAAGATGCCACTTTTAGAAAGTAGGCCTTTTCTTGTTTAACCATTCTGTGTGCCTCTGTCTGTTTATAGATTGACTATCTGGTTTTGGATTGTCAGCAACTGGGGATGTGCATTCGCTGTAGACAGTGACTGGGGGAGGTTAAAATGTGCCTTGCCCTTCCTGGATGACGCAGAGCTGAGCTGATTGGGGCTTGGCTGCATTTAGAGTAGCGTGAGGAGATTTCCTTGTACCTGAATAGGGTCTGTCTCCCTTGCAAAATGCTTTCTCCACCTTGTGCGGTCAGCCTGCACCAGTGAGGACAGAACTGGTTTGGACTGAGCTCAGAATTTTAGATCACTTCTTGACTAAAGAGGAACCATTGCCAGAGAGAAGAGCTGTGAGGAGGAGTACCTCCCCTTCGCAGTGTGCTGTGTGGGGATGGCCTGCAATAGCTGTTTTGCCATGGAAAGGTCAAAGACAGTAACTTTGCTGTGAACCTGCTTGAAGAAGAATCTCCAAAGGCGTCTGTGTGCTGGCCTCTTGTTCTAAAGTCTCAGGGACACAAAGACTTCACGCCCAGCTCCCCTGAATTGCTGTTGGGAACTGGAAGAAACCTGAAGAACGGAGAAAAACGACACATCGCTCTTCTTGCAGTTGTTTTTCCCAGCGCAGCACCGGTTTTGAGAAGAATCCCCACGCATCACCGTGCCACTGCTGAGACGAAGCTGCACCTCTCACGGCTGCAAAAAACAGGTGCATCGTGGGATCGCCGCTGAAGATACCAAAGCAGAGCCGCTTATCATGGCTGTATCGATTGCCAACGCTTCCAGGATTTCCACGCATCACTCCTCTGTGGCAAGTTTTCCAGATGCATCACCCGCAGACCAGAACCGTTTTGAAGTCACTCCCCCTACAATCCGCATTTGAGGCATCACTTCTCCTGCATGCAGCAGAACTGTTGCATCGCCTCTCCAAAGACTCAGCAACTGATGCATGTTTTTCTTTATCAATGCTTCCCATCTCTGCGGCTGATTGGCTTGTGAATTAGGTACTTTGTGTAGAATCACGGATCCTTAGTTTTCTATGGACCCAGTTACTTGGAACTTTTGAAAAGTCATATTCTCGTTACATGTATGTTGGATTTTCGTCCTTTTTGTCTTTTTTGAGTTTAGATAAAAATACTTTAATTTTCTAAACTGGTGTGGTGTCCATTTCTGGTGTTATCACTGTATTACTGCATGTTGTGAGTACAAATAGTTTACACATTGCACTTGGGATAAGACTGTCTGCTCGTGGGAAGCTACCCAGGGGGGAGTAGGGGTTATATAAAGTGGCAATCCCCTTAACCCCGATTAGAACCCTATCTGGACAAAGATACCTACCTCTGACAACTACTGACCTCAATTTCTAACAGACACAATCTGATACAAGAAGGAAAGAATTCCACAGCTTAGGACCTAGTTAGGAGAAAGCCTGACCACCTTGACAGGCTTACCACACTCTAGGAATTACGGCAAAGTTTGAGTTCCTGGAATGTAAAGAGTGGTTTGGCTTGTAAGGGAAAAAAATCAGGGGGGAACGGATCACGACCCCTGACAGACATCACTTGTCCGTCAAGGACAAGTGATGTCGTTTGATGGTACCAATAAAAAACCATCAATCACGTGCCCGGGCTTAATGACGGTATATCTTGATTCTCTGTCTTTATGGGTAGGTGGCAACATCATCATTGGGTTAGTGGTTATGCTTCCTCCGCCCGGAGGTTAACCACTGGTGAAACCAGTAGTGATCAGTGACCAAAAAAAGGAAATTGCTTAAAAAGCTTGAATGGCCAGGAAACAAGGATTTATTAAATCTGGGTTCAGGCTAGGTAAAATTTTGGGCATGCAGTAGAAGAGAGGTTAGGGGTCTTCTGCACTAATATGTGTCCATTAAAAAGGTCGACATGTTTCTGCCTATTGTCGCCCAGGAGGGGTCAGTTAGGCTTTCATCAGGACCCAAAGAATTTTTTTTTGTTTAAATGTGACCTATCTGTTATAGGTGTGTAGGTCTGGGTACACTGTTCTGACTTAGTGAGGTCTATGAGTACCTATATAAAGGGTGGGAGAGGAAGAAAAAAAAACAAGACATACAAACATTTGTATCATGATGCTGTGATTTCAGCCATGCTGCACTCGTGCCTATTTCGGCACTTCCTTTATGAAAGAAAGTAAAAAATGGAAATTCTCTCTGTAGGTAACATGACAATTTCCCACTCATTCTTAATGGCAACAAATCTCTCATTATTCAAAGGGTATTGCTCGTTGGTATGGGGCACTAGTGTTCATGGGATAAGATACTATCAAATGTGTATGTGATTCATAAAGTGTCTGTTATAGAGACTGTGTCCTATGGCCCTTCTCCTGTGATTTGTCTCAAGCGTGAAGGTCTTTAGCTGGCGCATACTAGTTAATTGTCCTGCATTAGTGGTAAATAGTAAATGCCCCTCATTAGTTTGGAGCAGATTGGAGATTGCCTCGTGAAAGTTTAGCATTTAACGTGCACGGGACATTACTACATACTCAGCTATGCTTAAAGTGCCCCATGATTGGTGTGTAGCATTGGTAATCTGATAGTCGAGCAATGCCCCATGATTTCTATAACTCGAAGAAAACATTATGCTTATATTTATTAGTCAGTGTGCTAAATTCTATACTTTGTGCACATACTGACAATAGCCCCGGAGTTGTATGGTACCCCCCTGCCGTTCGTAATATGGCATACCTCTTGGTCAGTAATTACCGACCTCCTCGGGTGATCCCAGAGACGGGGTGTGTGCTGTGAACAAGTTTAATGAAACAGTTGTCACCATTAGCTTAGCTTTGATACGTTGCAGTTTTAGTTGTGAAGGCGTCTCTCCGATGTGAAGTCTACCTCATGTGCAGGCTTCGCACGACTTGTGCTGTTTCTGCCGTCGGATACCCGGAAGTTGAAGAACCGGGATTTAAACCCAGCGGCGCCAGGGGCACGCCCAAAGTCTTCGGGTTCACCTGTCTTAGAATACAGAGACACGGGATACTTCTTGGTGGCGTCAAAGATCAAATTTATTGGCTGCAGCCAGTAACAGAGGTCCTAGAAGTACAACACGGTGTATGTTCTCAGGAGACTGCTCAACTTTACAAAGCAGGTCGTCTCTTTTTATGCCACAAATTGTGCTTCAGGCAAACATTCCTTATTTACAGTTTGACCACTCACATGTTTCCACGACAAAAGCATTTGCATGATGACAAACCCATTTTTGAGTTTGCCCAGCCCATAATTAATCATTAAACAAACCCAAGATAAACATTCTTCTTTAGACAAGCCGGACAAACCCATAATAAAAAGGCCCGCAGACCACATCATAAATAGACCATAAAGAAAGAACAGAAACAGATAGAAGTAGGATAAGGCATGTTTGTGTGCAGTAAAAAGTTTACAATGTCCTGTGCTCTGATTCTTAATCTTGATCAGATAAAGGGCAAGAACTGGTTTGGCAAGGTCAGCTTCAGGCAACAGGGTCAGTTCACTCAGGTCAAACAAGAGTCAGCACAAACTCAAGCTAAGGTGCGCGTGTCCCAGAGACTTGTTCAGCCACAGTCATAGGCCTATGTGAGGGCAACCACATAAAATGGATGCCATACACAAAATGGAACCCAAGGGTTTCAGAACGAAAACGTCAAATACACAGTGAATCCATCGGTGTAACATGACGAAAACACTCATGCTTGCTGAGCTCACTGTTTACGGTGCGTTGTTACCAAAATCGTAACGGAACCATAACATCTATGACCCAGGTTCAGAATTCACGGAACCTCAGACCCTCCTTTTGCCCTTACATAGGCAATAACCTAAACTCACGTCAATCTGAATCCAGGTCTATATTCATCAGATCATCAAGATGTTGCGGTAGCATTATCCTAGTACTTAGTAACTCTCTCTGGACAGGTTTCCTCGAACACGAAGTAGCACAAAGGCCACATATAGCAGGAGCACACTGTACGCAAAGACAGAACACGAAAAGGATAGCTAATACCATCACAATGATCATCAGAATCTTCCATCCCCAAGTGGATAACAATCCCCAAAACCATCCCATCAACGACCAATCTCCTTTGTCCATATGCACAGACTCGGAGATCTTATGTAGCTTGGAAATGGCTTGGTACACTGTCGGCGCATTGTCTGGAATGAAAATGCAGCAACTCGATTGGATCAGTTCACAAACCCCTCCTCTATCTGCAAGTATGACATCTAACGCAACTCTGTTCTGAAGAGTCATAAGGCGATCCGACTGGAGCTCAGCAGTCAAGTTACTAAGGGCACCGGCAGTTTCAACTATGGTGGGCTCAACCACTCTCGTCAATTGCCGTATGTTTCTGCTGTTAACCATAGGTCCCCAAAATGGCAGAAAACCCTTCAGAAAATCTCCTAATTCTTGTCCTGCAGTATCTTCCTTACTGAAGACACCTCTAACAACTCTCATCTTGTGGTAATCTGCCGCAGCTGTATACGTAGGAGGCAACAGGAACGAGACAAAACATGTGCCCGAGAAATCAGGGGGCAACCATGTATACACTCTATTGTAACAGACAAAATAGGTACCCTTAGCTGCTAGAAACGATGGGGAAGTCTGGGACGCAAAAACATATGTCTCAGTGCAAACACTCTTCCCTAACTGAGCTCTCGGATTCTTGCTATTACCTTGCAGACAGTAATGACCCTGATGGGGTATAATCCAAATTGGAGAGGATCTTTTCGCTCGCTGGTTCTCACTCAGACTAACTCCATATCCAGTAACGTTCCATCCAATATATACTAGCGTCTCATCTCTCGGGATAGTCTCACAGGAATCTATTCCTCTAATCATATCTACTATTCCCTTAACTAGAGCACTATTCTTTGGATTATCTTTCACAGACCATAGGGGGTAGACTTCACGAGCATAGATGAACATCGTTTTGAATGCCCACACAGAACCATTGTAGCTGAATGGCAGGACCAGCCAAGGAATACCTTTATCAGTAGTATGGGGCATAAGGCCGCACACCCAACAATTAGTCGTGTTCACTACTAGCTGGTGTTGGTGCAGAAGCTGAACAAAGTAGTTATTAATGAATTCCAATCTCCTAATGGACTCATGTTCAGGCAGAGGGTGAAAAGAATGCGAGAAAACAGTAGGAGGAGGCATAGGTTGTGTAGTGGGTGCAAACGTCACTTGAAAAGAGAATATTATATATCCCATCAAAAACATCATTAAACTAAATAACATCAACAAACATAATATTAAAAAACATTTTCTGCTCATCACTGTACACATTTTGCTCTTGAAGCTCATTCTTTCAACAGGTCTCTCCATCTCGAAAAACTCCATCCTCTAACCATGCTGTTCGTGGCGTTTGGGTGTTCCGTGCTAAGGAATGCGTCTGTCAGTCCAGGGAACGTCCTTAGACCAACCAGAACCTTCGACCTAATGTCTTCGGCTTGCACTCCAAAGTCTTTGCACCGCTACCTTACAGCTGAACCAGGATGGCGGTTCGAAAAACAAAAATCAGTCAAAAGAGTTCCTCGGAGGAAAGAGCATAAGTTCAAAAATAGCAAGGAAAGAATTTCATTTTATTTGTCCCACGACTCTTGGTCGCAAATTATAACGGCCTTTGGCAGGAAATATCTGTTCTCTAAACAAGACTTCAGGTTCAGAAGTGTCCAAACGATTCGACGGAGGCACAGCTACTTGCAGAAGATCGTCGCTTTCTCGTTCAGTGTTTGTCCCAATCAAACGTGCATCGCTAAAAGGCAGAAAACGAGGCACGGTTTCATTTTCAGAGTCTGGAATACCATTCTGGACCCACCGGTCGTACGGCAGAGGCAAAGGGGCCCTCTTACAATGTACGCCATAGATCCAGTTCTTTTTACCGCGCACTCGCACTGCAGATCGCGTCGATAGCAACACCAAGTAGGGTCCAATCTAGCGGAGCTGCTGGCTCTTGGTCTGCTGGAAGTTTTTCACAAAAACCGAAGAGCCAGGTTCAATAGCATGTCCTGGATCTTCAGATGCTTGTGGCAGTGTATCATGAACCTGTTGGTGCAAAACACGCAATTTAGCCGTCAATTCGTGCAGGTAATCAAGCAATACAGGGTGCTCTATCTCACTAAATTTGGTTGGCAGCGGCACTCCCCAAATATTTGCCGGGCGACCAAAAATAATCTCATAAGGACTAAGTCCCACTCGTGAATGTACAGTCATCCTAGTTGACAAAAGTGCTAATGGCAAAGCATCAGGCCATTGTAGACCCGAGCTCGCCTGAATCTTGGCCAGTTTTAACTTAAGGGTGCCATTGTAGCATTCAACCAGACCAGCTGATTGGGGGTGATTTGCAGCGTGAAACTTCTGTCGAATTCCCAAACCATCACACACTCTCTTCATCACTTGACCCACAAATTGACTCCCATTGTCACTCCACACCATTCTCGGCAAACCGAACCTAGGGAAAAATTCCTTAACAAGGGCTTTAGCTGTGGACAAGGCAGTGTTATCTTTCAGTGGATATGCTTCTGCCTATCTCGAAAAGGCACAAACAACCACAAGCACATACTTTAAGTTGTTGCACCTCTCCATGTGGATGAAGTCAAGCTGCAAAGCCTCAAACGGATACGTCGGAGGCGCAAAATGACCAGCTGGAGTTGGAGTTCCCTTACCAGGATTGTACATCAGACAAACCATACAGTTCTTAACCAAATTCTCTGCACACTTAGTAATTCCAGCATTTTGCCATACTGGAGCCAACAACTTACAAATCCATTTCACACTGATATGAGCCTTCCATGCGCCATCGTAACCACTGGAAGCACATACGCATCGGGTAACAACCATCGTCGATGCTCTGACAACTCAACCCAACAACCATTCGAATCCAATTTACCCTTACTTTCTCTCTATTCACTCAACTCTTTCTCTGTAGTAAGCATGGGCGGAAAATCCGTTTCGCTCGCGGATTTTGCGGATTTTCGGGAAATTCGCAATCCGCGAGATTCGCGAATCTCCCGCAAAATCCGCAAATCCGCGAGCAGCGGATTTTGCTCGCACTGCTCGCACTGTTCGCGTGAGTTCGCGGCTTCCCAGTACAACTTCGCGCCCCGCGAATAAGTGCTAAATTGCAGAAATACGATCTTAGCAAAACTGAAACTACTTACCAGGTTCAAAAGTTCAGGCTCATCATTAGTAGCCATTTCCTGTAGTGCTTCCTGAGGGGCCCCTCCAGAGTTCAGTTGCCAGTTGCAACTATTATGTGACCCTGCTCTGAACCTTAGAATAGTTACACATATGCCACAAAGGTCCTGAATTACAGCTAAGGGAGACAAGCAGGAGCCAGGCTGGAAGTTAAAATCCATTAATCAGCCCCTAATTCATTATTGTCAGTTGGGGCAGGGCAGGTGTTGTAACTAATTTGGCATCAATGAAAGCACTTAGCAAGTGCAAAAGATCACTAATCAGGGCGCACTAAGGAAGCAGGTGCCAGCTAAAAAAATATTCTGTGACACATTAATCAGCCCCAGATTAATTCAGGTCACTTGAGGCAGGGAAGGTGTGCTTTGCTTTGCCGAAAATAATGTACACTGGACAACCAGAGGGTGTGGTGATGAAACAGAGGGTGGCATGGGTGGGCCAGAGGGTGGCATGAGTAGTCAGAGAGTGGCAGTGGTGACAGAGAGTGGCAGTGATGAAGAAGAGTGTCCCAAACAGGCTGGACACGTAGAAACAACAAGTTCGCAAAACTTGCGACCCGACAGGTAAGTTCACAAATTGCGAAATTGTAAAAACCCTCGCGAACTGGCAGAAACACGGGCGAACACAAAAAAAAAATCCGCAAATTCGCGGGAATTCGCGGATTTTGCGGATTGCGAGTTCGCAAATCCGCAAAATTCGCGAACGCGAGATTCGCAAAATTCGCCCATGCTTACTCTGTAGCTTCAGCTTGAATTGACTTCACACTCTCTATTGTATCTTCACACATACTTCTATCCGGAACCCATCTTGCCGGACCCGCAACCTACATTCGACTCATCACATCTCTCGCAGTTTCTTTCGCGACTTCATCTGCAAACGCATTACCACGACCAACATCATCAGTAACTTTCTTATGCGCACTGCATTTCACAATCGCAACTTGCAACGTCAAAGTAAGTGACTCAAGGAGCTCATTCACCAACTGACCATGCTGAATCTTGGTCCCATGCGAAGTCAGGAACCCACGCTCTTTCCACAATCATCCAAAATTATGAGCCACACCAAACGCATACTGGCTATCGGTATACACAGTCACTCGTTTCCCTTTCGACAACACTCACGCTCTTGTCAATGCAATCAACTCTCCTGCTTACGCTGAATTATGTGGGATACGTGCAGCTTCAACAATCGTATGCAAAGTCGTAACAGCATGTGCCGCAGTCGTATCACCATTCGGAACTTTGAAGCACGAACCATCAACCCATAAAGTACCATCACATTCTGCAAGAGGAGTGTCCCTAAGGTCTATCCTCCCTTTCGTTTCTTCCTCTGTCCTAAGGAAGCAATCATGCTGTTCAGAAACATCTGTCTCAACTGAAATCGGCAACAACGTAGCTGGATTCAACGTGTTGCATCTCTTTATATGCACATGACTCGCTAAAAGTGTCAATTCGTAACCTGACAACCGAGCACTATTTAAGTGATGTGTCTTTGTTCGATTCAATAAGGTATCCACTGCATGTGGAACCATTACAATCAACGTATTGTCCATTACCAAACCAGCAGAATGTCGAATAGAGACAGCCGCTGCCGCTGTAGCTCTCAAACAACTCGTCACCGCTCTAGCTACCGGATCCAAAGTCGATGAAAAAAACGCACATGGACGTTGCTTATCGCCAAACTGTTGAGTCAAAAATGACAATGCACATCCCTCTCTCTCGTGGACATAGAGTGTAAAAGGCTTACTGTAGTCGGGAGTACCCAACACAGGAGCCGAACACAACGCATCACGCAATTCTGAAAAACTCTTCTGACATTCATCAGTCCAAGGAATAGGATTCGGAGTATCCTTAACAGTAAGAGCTATCAAAGGTTTCGCAAGAAGTGAAAAATTCGGAATCCACTGTCTACAATACGACGTAATACCCAGGAAAGCACGTACTTCTCTCTGTGTCGTAGGCACACTCATTTTCGCAATAGCTTGAATTCTTTCTGGGGTCAATCTTCTTCACTCCTTCGATAAGAGGTGACCTAAGTAGGTTACTTCTTGTCGACAATATTGCAACTTCGAAAGAGACACCTTATGATGGAAATCAGACAAATGACGCAACAACGACAAAGTAGCTTCTTTACAAATCTCTTCATTGTCAGCAGCAACTAACAAATTGTCGACATACTGAATAAGAGCAGCACCATCAGGTAAGACAACCGTATCAAGCTGTGTTTTCAAAGCCTGACTATAGATGGATGGGCTCTCACAATAGCCTTGAGGAGCGCGTTTAAACTGGAAACTTCGGCCTCCTAAAGAGAAGCCAAAAATATCCCGGCTCATCTCGGAAATCGGGATGCTGAAGAAAGCATTCTTCAAGTCAATCACCGAAAACCAAGTAGCAGAAGCTGGAATCAAAGTCAGTAAAGCAGTGATATCCGGTACAACAGGGAATTGTGGAACTACAATCTTATTCACCTCGCTAAGATCAATCACAAACCTATATACAGGCGGATGTGAAGAATCAGTACGTTTCAGAACAGGCAAAACCGGACTATTGCACACATTACCTCTCGTTTCTTCAATCACACCTTTCTCAATCAGATCATAAATGATCGCCAAAAGTGCTCTTTCACCATCGCTGGAAATCCGATATTGGGGAATACGAGGCAATCTAACATTCGCTTTCAGCGTCACAACATATGGCGGGATCTCCAAAAGACCCACATCATTAGGACCAGTAGCCCACAGAGAATCAGGAAGAGAAGACAATTCAGCTGGAAGTCAATCTTTAGACAAATACATTCGAGAGATTACTCTTTCCCAATGTAAGCTGTACTCCTGAAGGAGAACATTATAGCGTTGCATACAATCTTTTCAACAAATCTAATCCCAACAAGTTCTCACCACAACCCGTCGTCAGAATGAGGAGTGCTTCAAATTCATAAGGTCCAACAGAAAGAGACAAAGGACTAGAAATCGGATTACTAACTGGAGCGCCAGAAAAACCTACTGAAACATTTGTTAAGCCAGACAAAGGCGCGCCAGGGAGTTTAGAGTGCATGATAGAACTCTTCGCAGCACCAGTATCCAACAGAAAAGGCTCTGACACACCTGATGCAATCACTTCAACATAAGGTCCACTCTGATCTACTGGAACTGAAACAACTCCCTCTCTTTGTCTATGGCTGTCCTAGCAATCATTACCATCCATATTCTCACCTTCGACGTAATAATCGTCCGCATAGTACTGAGCCGTCCTACCAAACACATCATTCTGCTGATCAAAACTATTCATTGAATTCTGTGGAGGCAAGGGACGCGCATTCTGAGACACACCACGTCCTCTACCTCACGGAGCTTGCTGAACACCTCGACCTCTCACACCAGAAGCACCATTCGTGCGCTGTAACAGAACCGGACAACTATTCTTGAAGTGACCCTCTTTTTTACAATACGCACACTGATTAGGGCCTACAGGAAAACGCTGTTGAGAAGACTCAAACCTTTGCGAGTTTCTCTGATACTGCTGAGGTTGCTGATAATCACGGTGATTATTACGAGGCGGATACGCTTGCTGTAAAAGAACCTTCGTCTTTAATTCTTTAGTCTTCTTGTCGGCTCTATCTTTCTCGTCCTTATCTCTATTCTCATAGTACTGGGCAGTAGCCAATATCTGTGCTGACGAAGAGACAGCCCAAGAACTCTCAGAATCCTTCAACTTAGTGCATAATACTGGAAGCAGATTATGCACAAACTTATCAACAAACAACGGTTGACCACCTTCCATACTCATGTCCTGACCACTATGGTCGATAAACGTTTCTTCAAATCTAGTGAAGAAATCAGACACACTTTCGTCTTTCTTCTGCTTACATGCAGACAATTTGTCCCAGTTGACACGCATAGCAGGCATCAAAGTTTTCATATAATTAATAATCCTACCAGGGAGTACTGCAACTAAAGTCTCACGTTTAGCACCACCAACCTGTCTGCCATTCGAGGCACCAATATTGGCCCATGTGTCACCTAATTCTTGCGCATGATCCGTATGGAGAATCAATCCCCATAAAGGCTGTGGAACTACATTTCCAAACAACATGTCTATATCGGCTAAATTGATAGTACATGAGTCTGCAGTCTGTGATAATTCCTTATAGTACCCTGCAGGATTTTTACGTGGATCAGGCAAAGTCTGCTTAAGGGCTAAAACTTCAGCTCGCTTCCATGGAACATGTACCCAAACACCCTGAAAATGAGCCGGCGCAGCTACAATACCCAACCCAGCGTCAGCCTGAACTGCTTCCTTCCACACCGGAGGAACCTCTCTCATTGGATATTGTCACACTTTTCTCCTAACAGAAGGATCAGGCTCAAACAATGACTGAGAAGGAGACTCACTCCTAAATGACAGCAATGTCGCAACTGCTCTTTCAACGTCAACACCCACTATAGTTCCCTTCGCAAACTCAGACTGCACACGGAACAACTCAGGCGGAGCCTGTCCCAAATCACCATCTTCCCATTCTTCACGAAGGAAAGAACACATTGTCCCGAAAACATATCTCTGCGTCGGTGCTTCCAATTGACGGAAGAAATCCATGACAGACTCAAAATTATACCTCAAAGGATAAGTAACCCATTTACGCGCTAAATGATCCAGCACTGTCCGCTCATCGGGACCAGGCAATTAGCTACGCAATTGTTTACGCCCTGCAACAGGGTCATACCCAATGACCCAAAAAGAGGAGAAAAAAGACCAGTAACAGTATCGGTCATTCTCTGTCGAACAGAAAGAGGGGGTGACGAAAGAACAGGGGGAAAAACAGGATGAGACAAAGTATGCATAGGAGTAGTAGCAGAAAGAGTAGACAATACAGGCATAGGAGTTGGAGACAAAGCAGGTAGAAAAATCGGTGGCCCTGGAGAAGGCTGCACCAAAGGAGTAGGAGCCAACTGAAAAGGAGCTGGCGGTGGTACAATAACAGGAGGCAAAGCAACCGGAGGTTGCGCAACTAAAGGTTGCGGAGGTGCTGTAGCACTCTGCACATAAGGGGGTGGCGAACGCAATAGATGTGACATCAAAGAATCTTTCTCAAGGTCCTTCGCTGCATCCTGCTGAGGAGGCGGCAAAGCTGGATAACATTTATCAATCGCCAGTTTACGTTGCCTTTGCAACTGCTCACTTGCTTGTTCTTCTTTGTTATCTCTAAACTGTATAGCAGCTCGCATTATCGAAATACCCTTCTCTCTTTTATTTCTCTTCGCCAATTTAATTTCTTTCTGTTTGGCTTCCTTCCGCCATAGGCGGAAAGAGTCAAACATCACCGGCCGTGCTTTCTACTTGAACAGTTTAACTTCTAAGTTATCTAAAATCTCCGCATCATAACTACCATATTGGGGCCACTTTAGGACACCCTCCTTCCTAGTATATCTAATCCATGCTTCATTATACGTGATGGGGCCCACGCCATGTTTTAAATAGAGCTCATAGGTTGGAGTTCCAATCGGAGGCACCGGACACGAGTCCTCCAATCGGGAATCCCTATTACAACCACAACAAAATATCTTTCCAAGTCTGCTAAGACCAGGCATCTTCGCTCACTAGTCTAGCTTCAAACTTCAAGGGAATATCGAACACGATAGCCTCGTGAATACACGAGTCCCTCAGCTTTGGAGCTTGCAAGTCCCAAATCAAAGATCCCAAGGGATACCCAAAAACTAAGGACTGGGAGACGCTCCACTCATACTTAACTGAAGTATCGATGACGTCGCCAGAAGACCCGTCTATCGTCTCGCTCTACAAATCATCAAAGGGCTACAAGATAGGGCCACAGTCAGGGCAGCAGTCCTTCGTAGCTGTCGGAAAGCGGCGAGCCTCGCAGCAAAGACTTTCGGACCACGACGACATACAGGGGTCGATGAAGTGGTAAATGTAAATGTACATGTATTTATATAGCGCAAATCGCCCACATCGCAGGCATCTATGCGCTTGCTTAGGGAACCCGTCCTGGTATTCCCCTGTGAGATAACCCCGGCAGGGTATCCACAAGGTGAAAGCCAGGCATCCCGCCGCGAGGGGCCGTTGTGGAGATTAAGCAAGCTATTGCCCAGAGTTGCAGAGTGTGAACCCGTGAGTCGAGTAGGCACCGGAGCGAGAATTATCCAGTCCGTGGAATTATTGAGCCCAACCCCCGTCGAGGCGGGGAATTGAACCCTGGTCCAGGGACGATCTCAGCTTCCGGGTCTGCCGCCTCTAACCCCTGAGCCACACTTCTCCACTGGAGGTAGGCCTTCCTCCAGAATTTTCACAAGAAGCTCCTCACGATCTTCAGGCTTGGACCGGTACGGCTGAAGTGGCCCCACGAGGGCGCCAACTGAAGAACTGGGATTTAAACCCAGCGGCTCCAGGGGCACGCCCAAAGTCTTCGGGTTCACCTGTCTTAGAATACAGAGACACGGGATACTTCTTGGTGACATCAAAGATCAAATTTTATTGGCTGCAGCCAGTAACACAGGTCCTAGAAGTACAACACGGTGTATGTTCTCAGGAGACTGCTCAACTTTACAAAGCAGGTCGTCCCTTTTTATGCCACAAATTGTGCTTCAGGCAAACATTCCTTATTTACAGTTTGACCACTCACATGTTTCCACGACAAAAGCATTTGCATGATGACAAACCCATTTATGAGTTTGTCCAGCCCATAATTACTCATCAAACAAACCCAAGATAAACATTCTCCTTAAGACAAGCCGGACAAGCCCATAATAAAAAGACCCGCAGCCCACATCATAAATAGACCATAAAGAAAGAAAAGAAACAGATAGAAGTAGGATAAGGCATGTTTGTGTGCAGTAAAAAATTTACAATGTCCTGTGCTCTGATCCTTAATCTTGATCAGCTAAAGGGCAAGAACTGGTTTGGCAAGGTCAGCTTCAGGCAACAGGGTCAGTTCACTCAGGTCAAACAGGAGTCAGCACAAACTCAAGCTAAGGTGCGCGTGTCCCAGATACTTGTTCAGCCACAGTCCTAGGCCTATGTGAGGGCAACTACATAAAATGGCTGCCATACACAAAATGGAACCCAAGGGTTTCAGAATGAAAACGTCAAATACACAGTGAATCCATCGGTGTAACATGACGAGAACACTCATGCTTGCTGAGCTCACTGTTTACGGTGCGTTGTTACCAAAATCGTAATGGAACCATAACCTCTATGACCCAGGTTCCGAATTCACGGAACCTCAAAGTAACGTGGAAGTGTCTCCAGTGTTATATTCATATTAAACCATGGAAACGGGTAGAAACCGAGAAAAGACTAGGCGGTTTCTGCCCGAAAGGTGAAACTCGGGTGACATATAATCAATATCCATGGAAATCTAAATAAATACAATTTGTGAAGGAGGGGTTTTATCACTAACGGTTGGTTTTAATTTGGGTGAAAAATAAAACATAATATCTATCCCAGTGTATTTTCACCAGCATATGTCTGTACCATTTAGGAAGCTAGATGGTTTTGTATCAAAAATATGAAAAATGGCTTGTGTGGTCTCTATCAAAATGCAGACCTGGTTTGTCATGTTGTTAATAACGGTGGGTTACTCAAAAGTTTTTCAAACAACTTGTGTTTAGTCTTGCGTGAATTTCAGTTGTTCAGACTCAACCAAGGTATGTTGTCATTGAGTCCTTCTACATTGGTTCGTAGGCGGTGTACCCATCTTTGCTCTTTTTCAAACAGAATTCTCTCCGCATTATGTAGTTTGGTATGTAATGTTTCTAAAACGATCCATTTCAGGTCATGTATTGTGCGCTTGGCCTCAATATAGTGACTACTCATCTTTGTCGTCATTTTTTGCATTTCACATTACTTTTGTGTTTGCCTATCCCTTGTTTTACCTTGCGGCAGGTCATCCCGATATATCTTAGGCTACACGGGCAAGTGATCATGCAAATGACGTGGGTGGTATTACAATTTGTATGGTGTCTTATTGTCTATTTGAAGTTCGGTGAGAGTTGCATGGTTTTTGTCACAATGGTAAGGTTACGTACAGAGGAGGAACCGCAGGGATAGTGACCCACTACTGGTGGGTTGTCCCATAATTGTGGCCTTGGTTCTCCTCGTTTTTGTGGCAGATGTCGAGTATGTACCAAGATATCTCTAAGGTTTCTTGTCCTTTTGTTTGCAAATCTTGGTTTTGGCCAGGTTAGCTCTCCTGATGTAATGATGTTCCAATTTTTATTGACTATTTTCTTGATTTTGTTGGAGGCCACGCTGTAAGTCGTGACACAGGTAGTTAAGTCTTTCTCTGGAATTTTTGGGGTGGTGTCCAGCAGGCTTTCTCTTGGTTGGTTTGTGGCTCTTTTGTTGCATTATTTGATGTTAGTCTCTGGGTATTCCCGAAGTCTCAGCTTGTTGCACAAATCTTCTGCTTGCGTGTTGTAGTCACCAGTTCTACTGCAGTTACATCGTAAGTATAAAAATTGACTGTAGGGGAGATTCTCCCTCAAGGGGCGAGGGTGAAAACTCTTGTAAAAGAGTAGGCTATTTTTAGCAGTTGGTTTGAAGAAAGTATTGGTATGCAGTGTCCCATTTTCTGCAAAGATGGTAATGTCTAGGAAATCCAGACTCTTGTTGTTGGCTGTGTAAGTGAACTTAAGCCACTCGTCTCTTGTGTTTACCCAGCTGTGGAATTTTACTAGGCTCTCCTTACTGCCTTGTCATATTAGGATGACGTCATCTATGTAGCGCTTCCAGAATAAGATATTGTTTAGATAAGGGTTCGTGATGCTTTGTATGTGTGTTTCTTCGAAGTCACACACATAGAGACCTGCCACACTGGGGGCGAATGTACTGCCCATGGAAGTCCCATGGCATTGTTGGTATAGCACGTTGTTGTATTCGAAGTAGTTCTCTGTGAGGGCAAGCCTACAGCATTCTAATACAAAATGTCTGGGGGTCTTGTGCGTCCACTGTCTGTTGAAAAGTAGTTTCTCTAATGTATCCAGAGTCTTTTGCTGGGGAAGGCTTGTGTAGAGACTCTCCACATCTAGTCCTACGAGTAATATATTCTCTTCTGAATATGTTTTATTTGTCAAGAGAATTAATAAATCTCTTGTGTCCTTAAGGTAAGTCGGGGTCTTCTGTACCAACGGTTTTAAATATTGATCAGCGAATTGGGACAATGGTTCAAATACAGAACCTATCCCACTCACAATGGGTCTACCTGGTGGAGGTATGCGATTTTTATGGGTTTTGGGTAATGAATAGAAGTACGGGGTCCTGGGTGTAGTTGCTTGGAGGAATTCTGCCTCATTCTTAGATACCCAACCATTTGCTTCAGCTTTGTGAATCATTAGCCCAATCGTCCATTGTAGACACTGTGTGGGATCGATTGTGATTTTCCTGTAGAATTTTCCATCAGATAGTAGTGTTAGGCACTGTAAGTCATAGCTCTCTTTGCTTAGTAGAACGATTCCTCTGCTTTGTCCGCGGGTTTTATTCCGATGTTCACTTTGTCATGTAACTCATTCAATGCTTGTTGTTCCGCATTGGAGATATTTTTGAATGGTTGGATTGTCTGGTTTTTCAGATCGTCAATTTCTTTCATTACTGCCTGTTCAAAGGTTAGAATCTCAATAGTGATTTGATAGTTCATGGGGCTGAACATGGATCTCCGACGTAATGTGGTATCTCCCTCTGTTTGGTGGCCATCTTCGTTTTGAAAAAAGGCCTTCAGTTTCAAAGTACGGCAAAATGCGGCCATCTCACATTGTAATTTGAAGGTATCTAGAGGATGGGTTGGGACAAAGCCCAGTCCTTTGTTTAGGACGTTGGTTTGTTCTGACATTATTATTTGGTCTGTCCGGTTGACGATGAGGTTGTGGTGCTCGTTCCTGGTTTGGTTTGGTTCCTGTCGTTCTTGATCGGTCCAGGTTACTCCTTTGCGTCTGGTTTTCTGATTCTGATGGCCCCACCCTAAAAAAGGGGGCCTATGTGTGTAATACTTTCCCATTTGGGGAGGCATTGCGTGCCCCATCTGTGGGGGTCCATGAAAATATGGATTTATCCAGCCTGGATATGTTGGGTGGAATGGTTGGAATGGTATACCTTGTTGTTGATTCTCTTGATAATGGTGTTGCCACATATTAGGTCTACGTTGGTTCAAGGACATTAAACCTTAGAGATATCTTGGTACATACTCGACCACCGCCACAAAAACGAGGAGAACCAAGGCCACAATTGTGGGACAACCCACCAGTAGTGGGTCACTATCCCTGCGGTTCCTGCTCCGTATGTAACCTTACCAGCATGACAAAAACCGTGCAACTCTCACCGAACTTCAAATGGACAATAAGACACCATACAAATTGTAATACCACCCACGTCATTTACATGATCACTTGCCCGTGTAGCCTAAGATTTATCGGGATGACCTGCCGCAAGGTAAAACAACGGATAGGCGAACACAGAAGTTATGTGAAATGCCAAAAAACTACGACAAAGATGAGTAGTCACTATATTGAGGCCAAGCACACAATACATGACCGGAAATGGATCGTTTTAGAAACATTACATACCAAACCACATAATGCAGAGAGAATTCTGTTTGAAAAAGAGCAAAGATGGGTACACCGCCTACGAACCAATGTAGAAGGACTCAATGACAGCATACCTTGGTTGAGTCTGAACAACTGAAATTCACGCAAGACTAAACACAAGTTGTTTGAAAAACTTTTGAGTAACCAACCTTTATTAACAACATGACAAACCAGGTCTGCATTTTGATAGAGACCACACAAGCCATTTTTCATCTTTTTGATACGAAACAATCTAGCTTCCTAAATGGTACAGACATATGCTGGTGATAATACACTGGGAAAGATATTATGTTGTATTTTTCACCCAAAATAAAACCAATCGTTAGTGATAAAACCCCTCCTTCACAAATTGTTTTATTTAGATTTCCATGGATATTGATTATAAGTCACCTGAGTTTCACCTCATATAAAATACTTTCGGGCAGAAACCGCCTAGTCTTTCCTTGGTTTGTACCCGTTTCCATGGTTTAATATAAATATTACACTGGAGACACTTCCACGTCACTTCCGGGTATCCGACGCCAGAGACAGCACAAGTCGTGCGAAGCCTGCACACGAGGTAGACTTCACATCGGAGAGATGCCTTCACAACTAAAGCCGTTACGTATCAAAGCTAAGCTAATGGTGACAACTGTTTCATTTAACTTGTTCACAGCAGACAACCCGTCTCTGGGATCACCCGAGGAGGTCGGTAATTACTGACCAAGAGGTATGCCATATTACGAACGGCAGTCGGGTACCATACCACGTCGGGGCTATTGTCGGTATGTGCACGAAGTATAGAATTCGGCACACGGACTAATAAATATAAGCATAATAATTTCGTCGAGTTGTAGAAATCACGGGGCATTACTCGACTATCAGATTACCGATGCTACACACCAATCACAGGGCACTTTAAGCATAGCTGTGTATGTAGTAACGTCCCGTGCACGTTAAATATAAACTCTCACTGGGCAATCTCCAATCTGCTCCAAACTAATGAGGGGCATTTACTATGTACCACTAATACAGGACAATTTACTAGTATGCACCAGCTTAAGACCTTCACACTTGAGACAAATCACAGGAGAAGGGTCATAGGACGCAGTCTCAATAACAGACATTTTATGAATCACATACACATTAGATAGTATCTTATCCCATGTACACTAGTGCTCCATACCAACGAGCACTACCCTTTGAATAATGAGAGATTTGTTGCCATTAAGAATGAGTGGGAAATTGTCATGTTACCTACAGAGAGAATTGCCATTTTTTAGTTTCCTTCATATAGGAAGTGCCGAAAAAGGCACGAGTGCAGCATGGCTGAAATCACAGCATCATGATACAAATGTTTGTATGTCTTGTTTTTTTTTCTTCCCCTCCCACCCTTTATAGGTACTCATAGACCTCACTAAGTCAGGACAGTGTACCCAGACCTACACACCTATAACTGATAGGTCACGTTTTCAATTTTTCTTTTTCCTTTGGGTCCTGATGAAAGCTAACTGACCCCTCCTGGATGACAACAGGCAGAAACATGTCGACCTTTTTAATGGACACATATTAGTGCAGAAGACCCCTAACCTCTCTTCCACTGCACGCCTAAAATTTTACCTAGCCTAAACCCAGATTTAATAAATCCTTGTTTCCTGGCCATTCAAGCTTTTTAAGCAATTTCCTTTTTTTGGTCAATACTGGTTTTACCAGTGGTTAACCTCCGGGTGGAGGAAGCATAACCACTAACCCAATGATGATGCTGCAACGTACCCATAAAGACGGAGAATCAAGTTATACCGTCATTTAGCCCGGGCACGGGATTGAGGCTTTTTTATCTGTACCATCAAACAACAAATCAAAAACCCTGGTGACCCAGGACAAGTGATCCGTTTCCCCCCTGATTTTTTTGGCACATGTACAAGGAAGCTGAACAGATCACAACTTCCTTCTCCCCCCTCTGATTATATATTGGCTTGTAAGGTGACACCAAGGATCTGAGATAGTTAGGACCAGACGTTGTCATTCATTTATGCATGTAGCACAGAGCTTTATTATTATTATTATTATTATTATGTTTCTTATATAGCGCCAGAATCGACCCCTGAAGGGGTATCTCCGCGCTTGCCTTGGGAACCCGTCCTGGTTTTTCCCTGTGAGATAGCCCCTAAAGGGCATCCCCAAGGTGAAAGTCAGGCATCCATGGCCGCCCGTTACAAATGTAACTTGTCGTTTAATTGAAAGCCTGTGAAAATCATGGAGAAGTCAAGTCATAGATGCAAATTTAAGGGGGGCAAGTAAAAGTCTTGTAGCAGCGTTTTGCAGTATCTGAAGCCGCTTGAGCAAAACCCTTGGGATGCCTAGGTAAACAATAATACTATAGTTCAGCATGGCAATAATCAAAGCCTAAATCGCTGTTCTTTGGGCTGTGAGATGAAGACATTCAAGGATTTTCCTAAGCAATCCTAAGATTACAAAACACATGGATGCAACCATACACAAATAATGGTTGTTTGTTGGTATAATGTGTGTTTTGAGCAGAGAATGTTCTAAGAGGAGCTGAGAGAATTATGTTATGAAATTTATAATTCAGATTTCCGATAAAAACTCCAAGAAGAATGACTCGAGTGGTGTGCTCTAGTGGCTCTAGGACAGTGTCAATTACATCAGAGAATGAACCAATGTATCCTCGAGAGATGGAATACTGTTCAAAGGAAGGGACAGGAGTCATTGGTATTTGTAGGAAATTGTGTTATATGTTAAATGAAGAAGAAGCCCCACTGAAATAATGAACACAATCCTAATTAGGTTGAACCACAAAAGACAGAAAATTAACTTGTGCTTAACTAATAGCTCATTTGGCTCAACTTAGAGGTTTACAGGAGTGTGCAAAGTATTTTGCCAGCACACAAACTATAATAAAGGTAAAACACAACACAAAAAAGCCAAACCAATTTAGAAAAAATAGAGTAATAATAATAAATGAAATTACATAAAAACAAACAAAATCCAATCAGTATAATTAGAAATAAGATTTTATAACGTTTTAGGTAAAAATAGTGCCAAGACCCCAAAATGCCACTTGTGATTATCTGGTCCCACAGGACAGGGGTAAAGAAACACATTTAGCCTCAAAATAGCATGGGTCGGATACAGGGATGAGGTTAGTCTCACTGAAGAGTTATCTTCTCAAGTATGGTGCACAGAGTTCTGTTGACGTTGGAGGAGTCAGTTAGTAGGAGGCTTTCAGCGCGAAGAGGAGGTGAAGCATTACGGACAGTCATTGCTATGATATGAAGAACCAGTTGTTGCTGAAGCTTCAGTTTGGTTGATGGAAGCTGGCAACTACTGTTGAAGTGCACAACAGGTTTATGTTGCTGCAGACAGTTGCTGTCAGCATGAAGAACTGATTCACTGAAGCTTAGAGTTGGCTGTGGTCGCAGGTGGTTCATTCTCTGCATGAAGAGGTCACGTCACAGTTGCAAGGAGCCCAAATATCAAGTGTTCACCTTTTGTTGAGGAGGAGTTCAAACTGATGCCAGCCAAGGGTCCAGGGTTTAAGGGGAACCTCTTGGGGATCAGTACTTGCTCCAGTAGAGGCAACAGTAGTGCTCAGGCAGGTGCAGGCAGGCCCAGTTGGTGAGGTCAGCTGGGCAGATGTAGGGAGGCCTCTGGAAGCTATTGGTGTCCCTACAGCTCACAAAGGACATCGGCCAACTGACCCTTGGAGTCACTCAGAGCAGCCTGAAATCAAGGCAAGCAGGTCCAGTATTCCTTCTTCAGACACTAAGACATCCCTCCCAGCGATGAGGCAGTCCTTCTGGCAGCAGAGCATTCCTTCTAGCAGCAGAAAACTAATTCTTCTGAATCTTACACAAGTTCAGGAGTGTTCTGAGGAGTGGTTCTATTTTCTTGCCTTGTGCCAGTCTGTGTGGGGGATTTCCCTGACCTAAACCCAAAACTGGTTCTAGTCAGTTCTTCCCCTTCACCCTGGACCTGCCTCAATACTGCCTTGGGTGATAAAGGCAAAGCCAGACCTGGTGTCAGGTTCATTTGTGTGTGCTGCAGGCAGGCCCCTTTGCAATGCGAGCAGGAGAGTGCATGCACAGCTCGTCCCCATCACTCTGTCAAGAAGGCACTCTCCCATGACACCTAGGCTTACTTTGTCTCACTGCCTAGATGAAAAACATAAATCTAGCTGTAATAAGGTAGTCCAGTGTTAGCATATGAGTGAGCTAGTTCTTACAATAGTGAAATACGAGTTTACAATTTTAGTTTTTCACTGGCAGGACATGTAAACTTAAACACACATGTCCTACTTTTTAAATATCATGTGTCTCTCTCTAGCAGTGGTTTTGGCATAACTTATAACAATTAAAAAGGTATAGGCCAGGCAAAATGTTTATTTTGCCAGATTGCAATGGCAGTTTAAACTCCAGGGTATAATGGCAGCTTTTACAGTTCTACACCAGTGGGTGGCACAATGAGTGCTGCTGCCCACTAGTTGCATTTAATTTACAGACGCTGGAGCTGGCTTTAAGGACGCTACAGCAGGCTATAAGGGTATATTAGAACATTGGAACGTTGAGAGCTCCATTGAGGACAATGGAGTAGCTCTGGACTGGTATAAGCTTGGAGATTCAATATTTCAATTTTTGTCTTCATGTTTTTCTTTTTTAAACTTAGACAATTCTACCCCTAGTGGGTAGAATGTTCTAATAGCCTTGTAGCCATTCTGCCTAGGGATATACCAGTTGTAAAAGCTCCTTAAATATTGTTATAGACCCTCGCCTGCGGCTCAGGCCTATAACTCAGGTTCTGGGCCTTGGAGCACTTGCAACACAGCTGCTGGAGCTTAGCTAGACAGTGCCAAGGGTTATGAGTGGGTCCCTCTGACATGGCCCATATGTTAATGTAATACGATTATAGTTTTACCCAATTTAACCCTACATCATAGATATTTTTGACGTATGCCATGTCTTCATATGAAATGGAAAAAAACTGATATTTACGTGAACAATTTGTTTACATCTACAGGAGATATTGCCATTGGCTCCCAAATTTTTGTCCAGGCTAGAGTGGTATTCAGAAAAGGATCGCTACAAAATTAAGATAATTTAAAATAAAATGTGAAGTCAATTATGTTTTCGAAACTATCGATAGATATACTGGTAGATAGAGGATCACATCAGCACAAGACAATAAGTAAATAAATTAAAAACAAAAATAAAAATACGATGTGGCAGGAGCATGTGTTAACTAAATAGGGATGTTTTCATCTCCCAGTTGGAAACTAGTACCCAACAATAATTGCAGAGTGCATCACCATAGAACCCTCTAGCAACTGAGTGCCTCATTTATGAAACCTCCTGCACCTTCCTTGTGAGGTCAATGATGCGTCATATTTACAGTATGACGCATCATGGCGCAAGGAGTTACAGATACGTCAGTATTTCCGACATATCTGTATGGCGCAAACGTGACGCATTGCTGGAGTGTGTCAAAAAAGTTATGCAACTCCAGCAATGTGTTCTTTCACATGGGGCAAGCACCATGTGAAAGGGCCTGCGTCAGTCTTACGCCTGCTGGTAGGCGGCGTAAGAAATTGATGCATTTGTGTCCTAGAAGTGGTGCAGTGAAATCTTCTAGATTTCACTGCGCCACTTCTATGACCCAGTCTTGCGTCAGAACGCCCCCCCCTGCATACATTATACCTGGCATAGGTATAATGTAGTGTAGGGGTTTACAAAGTGACGCATCTACCTAGATCAAGGTGGGGGCGCAAACCTCTGCCACTATCATATTAGTGTTTACTATGGAGTTTTCTGAGATTTCTAGTTCCTCCGAAGCTTCATTTACATGTTGTTGAAATATAACTTGCCTTTGGCGTCTTCTTGTGTACTTGCGAACTGGCTTCCTGTTCTTCCCTTTATATTTTTTGCATTTACCCTTTTTAGATCCCTTAGTGTCATGACTAAAGATAGGGAATAACGCATTTCCCGTGGTTTGGTTGTTCACTAAAGAACCATTTTCCTCCTTTATTTGACTCTTTGATGTTGTATCAGATGTGAGGCGTGAGCTTTCATCCATCACTATAGAGTCTCTTTGTTTCTCATTCAACTTTGTTGTGGAGGATGGTATTAAAGTTTCGACCTGCTCATGTACTTCTACCTGGAGCTTTGGCCCAACCACAGTATTTGCTCTTGACAAGTTATCGCCTTCCGCTGTAATTGGGTTCGCAGTAGTTGTTCTTAACATGTTATCGCCTTCCACAGAATTAGGCTTTACTGGAGTTGTAGACATAACTTTTCCATTCTCCATATGCTTTGACATTAGGACTTTCAAAATCTCAGTTACTGAGTCCATAATACAGTCAGTACTCACAGCAAATCTTCCTAATAGCAATAATATAGAGGCCAGAAGGTCCTCAAGCGCTATTAAGGAGTCTGAGATCGGTTTTTCATTTCTTGGGTATTCGGTCTCTACATAAGCACGAATCCCTGATAGGTTAAGGTTTGGAGATTTCATCTCACTTTGTAAAGATGGAATGTCGTTGGGTGCAATAGATGGAGTACTGCTATATAGTGTTAGTCCCGGTGGATGAATTATGTTGGGAGTTTTGTTCAGTTCAGTTTGATTCCCCTGTCTCTCATCCATGTAACGACCACAGAGTTCTAAATCAATACTGGACAACATAGATAATTCCACTGCATCCTGCTCCATCTGACCCACCTTCTCATTTTGCTGTTTTACTTCTAGCTTTGATGGTATCAACTTAGGGAGCTCACTGACAGTGGAGGCTGGCATAGTACTTGTCTCCTTAGAGATTGGTAAAAACCTTGCGATTGAGTCTTGAGATAGATCAGACTCAAAGGGAAAGTCTAATTGAGGTAGCGACCCCTCATCCTTTGGAGGAGATCTTTCCATTTCCTTTTTTGCCGAATTTTCCCAAATTTCCATTAGTTGCCTTTGACCCTTTAACTGCAAGCTGTTAGCGTATTTGTTTTGCAAGGGGTTCGATCTTATTGATGTATTTGACCGCCCTTCAAGTGTTCTCCCAGAACGTAATTTCCTAGCTGACATAATGCACTCTGCAGCTACCAGTCAATCGTTTTATAGTTAGACTCAAATTTGTGGAAATTAAAATCAAAGATAAAAGATTAGAAAGGACTGACTCAAACTATATAAAAGTCTATGCACGTGTTAGGCTGTATGTGCCCGGACCAATGAGTAAATGATCACAATGCGAAGAATCCGTCAGCTATATAGACTGTTGGTGTGTTTTGATTACTAAATGAAAGAAAGTGGGCCCAGCCCGGCCTACCTCGGCCTCTGAGGGCCACAGAGGGCCCGCCCTTTGCCCGGGCGCTTCCCGCGCGCGACTCGCGGGGCGAGAGGGGGCGTCTCCCTTTCAGCGCCGCCTGGCGCTCCTGCCGCGTCACGAGCGCGACTCCCCTGGTGCTGCTGGGGACTGTAGTGCGCTTGTGGTCAGCGCGTTATCCCGGTTGGCCGTTTCCCTCACGGCTGCACTGCCCGATGGCTCTGCGTCTTTCCTCTCAGGTAAGCCTCTGAAAATGCCAGCTGCGTATCCGTGAGGCCCCGGCGGCGTCTCCCTTTCAGCGCCGCCTGGCGCTCCTGCCGCGTCACGAGCGCGACTCCCCTGGTGCTGCTGGGGACTGTAGTGCGCTTGTGGTCAGCGCGTTATCCCGGTTGGCCGTTTCCCTCACGGCTGCACTGCCCGATGGCTCTGCGTCTTTCCTCTCAGGTAAGCCTCTGAAAATGCCAGCTGCGTATCCGTGAGGCTCCGGCGGCGTCTCCCTTTCAGCGCCGCCTGGCGATCCTGCCGCGTCACGAGCGCGACTCCCCTGGTGCTGCTGGGGACTGTAGTGCGCTTGTGGTCAGCGCGTTATCCCGGTTGGCCGTTTCCCTCACGGCTGCACTGCCCGATGGCTCTGCGTCTTTCCTCTCAGGTAAGCCTCTGAAAATGCCAGCTGCGTATCCGTGAGGCTCCGGCGGCGTCTCCCTTTCAGCGCCGCCTGGCGCTCCTGCCGCGTCACGAGCGCGACTCCCCTGGTGCTGCTGGGGACTGTAGTGCGCTTGTGGTCAGCGCGTTATCCCGGTTGGCCGTTTCCCTCACGGCTGCACTGCCCGATGGCTCTGCGTCTTTCCTCTCAGGTAAGCCTCTGAAAATGCCAGCTGCGTATCCGTGAGGCTCCGGCGGCGTCTCCCTTTCAGCGCCGCCTGGCGCTCCTGCCGCGTCACGAGCGCGACTCCCCTGGTGCTGCTGGGGACTGTAGTGCGCTTGTGGTCAGCGCGTTATCCCGGTTGGCCGTTTCCCTCACGGCTGCACTGCCCGATGGCTCTGCGTCTTTCCTCTCAGGTAAGCCTCTGAAAATGCCAGCTGCGTATCCGTGAGGCTCCGGCGGCGTCTCCCTTTCAGCGCCGCCTGGCGCTCCTGCCGCGTCACGAGCGCGACTCCCCTGGTGCTGCTGGGGACTGTAGTGCGCTTGTGGTCAGCGCGTTATCCCGGTTGGCCGTTTCCCTCACGGCTGCACTGCCCGATGGCTCTGCGTCTTTCCTCTCAGGTAAGCCTCTGAAAATGCCAGCTGCGTATCTGTAGTCCAGGTTGTTTAATGGTTTGAACAGGTCAGCAAATTTCAATATGCATTGAAAGAATTTTGTCATGGATGACCTAATCACGACCAGGCTGGAGTAACTTGAGAGCTCTGCTGTAACCAAGTCCACTATTATTACGTAATTCTGTGTCTGCTGAATATTTTGCATAATTATGGATTTGCCGCTTTTTCCACATAATCCATCACCTGCATAATTTGCAGATTGTAACGAAAAAAAAAGTTTTTATCTCAATGGCTCACACGTAATAAAATGAGGCCACACGTGTTGCCTCCCAGGAGCAGGCCCTTCATAAAGGTTGAGTGGTCAACTTTCCTTTGGCTGTGGTTGTATTTTGGTATAACGCCCGATGGTAAAAGTGGGTGGCATCTGAGGGGCAGGACGTGCCCATGTTGCACACATGGTCCAGTATGCTCAGCTGCCAAGTTTTCCAGATCCATGGGTGATGACCTGCTCCAGTCCAGGTTTTTTCTCTGAATTTTGGAACTTGTAGCCCCGTTTTAAAGTGGAATAGAGACTAAAGGAAGAAACCTGGACCGGAGCGGCTCATCACACATGGAACTGGGAAACTAGGCAAGAGAGACTGTCTCAGAGTCACTAGAAGGAGGTACATACATTGCCGAATGTATTCCAATCGCCCGTGGTCTGAATGCTTTTCCACTTACGGCTTATTCCAAAAATAGTACAAATAAGTCTAGCCCATCACTGTCCTCTAAAACCAATTTTAAGTGACTTGTGACCCAGGGTTAGGAAGCTGAACTCCTACCCGCTGTGTAAGGGATTCATAGCTGCCAAGGTTTCAGATTGCGATGTGTGACATTTTCATTTTGTCACCGTAATTATGAGTAACATTTCAATGGCTATGAGTGACACTTTCTAGTGAGCAAAATCAAGGAATGAAGATGGGGGAAACCGATAAATATTAGAAATTACAACCATTGGAGCAATAACAAACTCCAAGAAGATCTTAAAACTTCAACAAATTACCAGAAATGAAAGGAAGGCCACTAACCGGAGACAGACTGCATGACTGCAGTGCTCAGTGACAGAGGCATGTTTTCCCTTGAAATAAAACCAAGGACTTAAGTCGATGGAAAACGCTAAATTTCCGAAATTATGCCCTTTCAAACAACAATAAGCTTTGGAAAGACTTTCAAGATGCTGCAAAACCCATGAATTGCAAAGTTACTAACCTACTTGCCCTTTCTAAGGTGATTGTTTCAGCATGGGGATCTGAGAGGAGCCATTTCGCATTTCAGGCTAGCAACAGGCATGTCTTTTAAAACTCCATTGAGGTAATTGAGAAATATATATTAGAAGCATTAATTGTGAACTGTAACTTAGTCAAAGTGTGATATATATTTTTTCTTAAGGGACCATTTCTCCCTTTTCCGTTTTCATACTGCTTGTCAAGAAGCCTGCATGTCTTTTTTTTTCAGTTTAAGAAATGTTTATTTTGTTTTAAGAACATACAAGATAATTATAACAAGTCATATAAATCATTCAAATAGAGCAATAAAGATGATATAGAATGACTATGAATATTAAATCAATTATGAGTGAGGGGGGAAGGGAGAAAGGAAGGTAGAAAAGAAAGCTAGAAAAGAAAGATAGAAGTAGGAAGATAGGAGAAGGAAAAGGGAGAAAGAAAGAGAAGAAGAGAAGAGAATACAATAATTAAACGGAGGAAAGAGAAGTTAAATAGTTAGATAGGGGAAGCCAGAGAAGATCAGATTTAATTTTCAAGGGTACAGAAGAAGCGTGCATGTCTTAAAAACAATATGCTGTTTAGGCCGCATGTGGAGAGCAGGACACCACGTTTGGATGCTATCACTCTAACATGCAACTTGACTCCAGAACTCCCAGCGCTTTTAGATTACCTCTGGACGCCATAGTGCACTAAAGAAACAGCTGGTTGCAAATCAAATATAATAGTTTAGACAAAAACGCAGTCATGGAGATCAGAAGCAGTCAGGGCATGAACATAAGGAGAGGGGTTTGGATTAAATATACTCGTGTAACTGTGATAAACAATACTAAAGCAGGCCCAGTGGTAGAAGTGGGCGGGATTGGCAAGGTGGATGGGAAAACAAATTGTGCACCGTGGCTCTGTGTTCAGGGATGTGGTCTTTTTAAATCATATTTTCTATATTTTGTAAGGATATAAGCAATGGTCGTTGAAACAGGTCTCTTCTGGGCCCAGTAGTCATGTCCTTAAGTTTTCGTGCAAAAGCACTCACTGAATGAGTGTAAAAGCGTTAAAGCAACCCATGTTGTTCAGCGTACGTTTCACATGCTTTACTTAATCTTGCATTCCCTTGAATGTTAGCTTTGTTATTTTTTTTATGCAGCATAGTACTCTTGCCTAGTGCATATTTTGAATTGAGTCACATCCATGTGTTTATAGCGAGGCATAATTGGGTTGTAGCTGAAGGCAGTGCAAGTTTCTCTCAGTGGGGCAGTATGGTGTTCAGTGGGGGAGAGGATGTGGCACTATGGTCAGAGCTGTCAAATTTGGAACTGGGGAACCAGGCTCAGCTTTCTTGACCAGTCCACCAGAACACTCTCCTGAGGAGCTAAGTCCCTTGCTAGACCTTAGAAGACCCCACAATACCATAGAAGCCTTGGTGTCTTAGCACCAGCAGGTGGACCCTAGCAGGGGAAAGTGTGGGGGACCTTGAAGGCCTGTCCCCCACAATCCATGCTAAAGTTACCCTCCAGTCTTGCAGGCAGGCCTAGGAAGTACACTGAATATATGACGCTATCCCACATTCTTTCATCCCGCATACCATCACTCCGCATTTTTTAGTACGCAAGTACCATTACTCCACAAGCCATAATTCCTCAAACTTTTACAACGCATATGACTTTACCACGCATGCAATTATAACGCAAATGCATGTGTGATGAAGTCATATACTTTGTAAAAGTACTTTATTTAAAAATATATATATATTATATATATATATATATAATATATATATATTTTATTAAAATGAAACATTATTTCTTTTAAATTACATTATATTTATATCTATATTAATATTACACATATATATATATATTACCTACTGGCGGTCGCCAGTAGGTAGTTATAGTTAGGATTATTTTCAATAGGGATATTGCAACATTCTATTGGGAATATCTTTGAATCCCTTCTTGTCTGAGCCAGGGAAGCTGATCACGTCCTACTCAGTCAAGAAAGTTTCAAGTGACCTCTGAGCTAGTTGGTACAAACCCAATTAAGTCTAACCTAGTCAGAAGAGACCTGGAAGACCGCACTTCTACGTCTACACTGCTGTTTGTTATTCCAATGCGTAGGGCCTATAGGGAAAATAGGAACTACACTACATGGCGCCCAACGTTTGGTAAGGCGATAAAACTAACGTAAGACATTAGAGTAACTCAGTCGTGCTTTTTCACACAGACCCTTTCTACCGTAAATACTCCAGTATATGTCTGGAGTGGGTGAAAGGTTAAACTCCGCCCGAACTTAGTGGCAAGAGATTCCTATGTAAAGCTCTGATTTATTCAACGTTGAAGGATACAGTGTTCCAAAATATTGTTCACCTAATCTTTGTCTCCTTGGAGACCTGCTCTGAAAAACTTTCATTTATACAATGTCAGTACTAGACAACGGGACCGCTGAAGCCGCAGTAGATGCGAATCAACGGGACGCCGGTGTTAATGAACCAGGTGCAATAATCTTCCCGGTCAACATAAGAAAAACTATAACGTTAAAACTTATAGAAAATGGACTGACCACACAAGGTGGCACAGTCGTCTTCGTGATAGAGGCACACAACTATCGGCAGACAGAGGTATCCTATTCTTGGACACAATTTCCAGCGGCAAAAGCTGCAACACACGAGTTCCACTAGTACAAAATAGAGGATCCACGGGAAGAGTACGCTCCTTTCGAGGAGATTGAGATCCCATTAAAATACCAAGAGCACCTGCTCTGGTTTAAAGGCACCCTAAAACACAATGATCATATTACCAGGCTCGGTCCACTAGGTAGACCAGGAGCAACGTGGCCGGTTATAGCCAGCTACACACCACATCCGGACATTGATAAAATGTCTAAAGAAGAACTTTTAGCACAGCTAAAAACATTAATTAAAATACATAGACAATTAGTCCAATATGTAATGCGGACTGCAACAGTCCAAACAGCTGTTAATGTCCCACAGCTGACCCCTCATCAGGGGAACACAAATAAAATTACACCACAGAACATACAATCATGTCTTGGTAAAACACCCATAAAACGGGAACAAATTCCTTTCTGGTTAGCGCAGAAATTACTCAAATAGAGGCAGTATTTCCAAATACTACCCCTATTGAGAAACACAGAATTCTGACCATCTGCCTTGTAATGGAGGACTGTGACACTTGGGGTACAGTCTTTGCTTCCATTTACACAAAAACACATGGTGTTCCGTCAATGGCGGTAATACCAGATGTACTAAAACAGATTCAGAATAAATACGGTCCAGAACCTGCTTTAACTCTTGATATGAAATTACTGAAAGACTTCAAGCAGGTCTCGGCTATATTACTAGCCAATATAAAAGGAGAAGCAGCATCTGTGGCGATCCGCCAGAAATTGAAGGAAACAGATATAACAGATCAACCATTTGAGCTTGCCGGAATTATAGAAAAATGTTATGAAGAATTAGGTAGAGATAGCTTGGGTGGAAAACCAGTAAAACCCCAACTACTCGAAAATCCTGAAAAATTATTTATTAAAAATAATTCAAACACTCCTAAAAAGAACTGGGATGGAAATAAACAATCCACTCCCAAGGAAAAAGTTTTCCAGTCCAGAGGAAGGTCTCCTAGACTGAGGGAAAGAACTCCGACTCGAGAACACCAATCTCCCCAGAGGAAGCCCTCTGAGAAAAGATATAACCTTAGAAATAGTGATAACTTGAAGAAGCCTGATAGATATCAAAGTATTGATACACGTCCCTCTCAATCTTTTTCGCAGTAATCGGAAAGAAGAGGACGGTCAGACCCAGGAGAGCACACCAAGTCCAAAGACAAGGAACCTGCTCAAAGTAAAAAATCACAATTTCCAAAAAAGAAGGTAGCCAGTATTAGAGTAATCGAACATGCCGAGAATACTGAGGACACAGCTGAAAAACGGGGAGTGGGCACAGACAATGCTGGATAGTGCAGCAGAAATCACCATAGCTCGCAAGATCCTGAGGAGTCATCTGGAGACAGTGGACACAAATGAATGCATTCAAGTAGAAACTGCCGACACCAGAGTTAGCGAACCTCATAAGATATACGAAATAACACTGCGTATAGAGGGAGATAAGACTCGGAAAATAAGGGGTCTATTTTGGGATAAACTCTCAAAAGGGTATGACATCCTGTTTGCTGAAAAAGATTGGCCCCCGGAGTTTGTCAGGGAGTGCCCTCGTGGCGAAGAAATGATTATGCCTGCCTTCTCGAATCACATTCTGATTCACACTAAATATATATATATGCAAGAAAATGGGCAGTAGCCCAGGCACCAGCATTATATAAAAATCATGTAGGATGGGATGAGGACTCTCCTCCTTACAAAATCCAGTTAAAAAGTCAACCGACTGCACAAAGGCAGTATCCAATTAAGCATGAAGCTAAAAAACAGGTCAGGGAGATTTTAGATCAACTTGAATACCAGGGGGTGATTGAAACATGCACCTCTCAAATGAACAATCCTTTGTTTCCTGTCTCCAAACTGGACGATTCATATCGTCTAGTCTCGGACTACAGACACCTTAACTCATGTTGAAAAACATTTGCAGTACAAAATTCGCATAGTGCTGCACTAATGAATAACATAGTTCGAAAAAAATATAAAGCGATATTAGACATATCTAATGGATTCTTTTGTCAAAATATTGCACCAGAAAGCAGGTACTTGACCGCTTTCTCAGTAATGGGGTCACAGAAAAATTTCTGTAAGCTCCCACAGGGATTCAAGAACAGCCCAGGACTATTCACAGCCAGAGTAACAGAGTTACTACACATATATGATGATGAGGCATTATCTTACGTCGATGACATCTATCTAACAGACGACGACTTGGAGACTCACTTGAAAAGGGTGAACACCATAATACTTGGGTTCGCTGCAGAGGGTTACAAATTCAACTTTAAATAATCAAGAATTGCCCATCTGACAGTCTTATTTTTAGGATAAGAATTATCAAGTGAAGGAAAAAGCCTAGCAGACAACTTCTTAGAGAAGTGCGCTGTACTCCAAGCACCAAAAACGCTGAAGAACTTACAATCAATTCTAGGCTTCCTGAATTTCGGAAGAACTTACATTCTAAACTACGCGGAGAGGGTTAAACCTCTCTACGAACTAATTAAACCTGATTTTAAACCAATCAAATGGATTCAAAAACACACAGAAATTTTGAGATCATTGCAAACAGACATGTTAGCAAAAACAAAATTAGATACACGTGACAATACACGCAACCTTGTAATCCGAGTCATCCCAGGAAGATGCGGATTCACGTACCTGAGCTCTAATGAGGGAGAAACGGTACCAATAGCTTACAAATCTCATTTGTACACACAAGCAGAAAAAACATTCAGTCTCACAGAAAATACTGTGAAAGCTGTGCAAGCTGCTATAGCTAAAGAACGAGAACTAGCACATGGCAAAAGGATCAATGTCCTCACAGCAGAATCCGCCTTTGAGGCGCTATTCAGCCCAGTAAACCTGCCTACAGTGTCACTGGATCCGAAATGGATACGGTGGGAAGATTCTCTTGCTGCGGATGACGTGAAATACTATTTTGCCCCGCACATGAAAATACTAAATGATTTAACTTATGAAAAAGAATATCCTCTGCCAATCGAAATTCTTCCTCTACAACAATACTCCTGTATAATCTACACTGACAGATTTGTACAGCACTACAATGTAGAAAATAAATCCCACGATGCAGCCTGTGCGATTGTTAAAGGTCGCTGGCTCTGCGGTAAATTCAGACCGAAAATAACAAAAACTGAGAAAATGTTCGACTCAGCGAGCTGGAATCAGATCTTTAAAGATGGCGCTTGAAAATGCAGAACGTGAATTCCCGACACTAATCGTGTGCGATTCACATTTTTGCGTCAACTTATACAATAATGATTTACAGAGCTGGATTCAAAATGATTTCAAAGATGACACAGGTGCCACAATTAAGCATAAAATGCTTTGGAAACAGATAGTTCTCTTACAGAAAGAACTACAAAAGACTCACTTGATACACACTCTGAGTCATCAATTTGATGGCATTCACGTTGCAGGGAATTCATTGGCTAATACAGCCACGGCGGAAGCAACTAAACCGGCTCCGTAGCCACAAAAAAGCGTTCAGAAAAATACATAGACGGGGAAACTATGTTGGCAGTAAAAACGTCCTTAAAAAGCGACTGTGCAGCACTACCCGTGAACTATCCACTCAATTATGCATACGTAATTGATGCAAACTCCGTTCCTTTTGCTCGAATCCCTGGAGTGGGGGATAGGGTAATTCCAAACATGAACCGGAGAAAGTTACTAATAGCAGACGCACACATGGGTGAAGGTCCAAGGCACAAACAGATGAAGGAATCTCTGACCGAATTACAATCAATATACTGGTGGCCGGAGATGAGTCTTACCACTATAAAAATGTAAAGAACTGTCCCGACTGTGACAGAGTTCGCAGTAATGAACCGGTCCAGTCTGTTGCCTAGTTACCGTTTATAGACAGGGTAATGCTGTCTTTATGCAAACCAGCGTCCTATTAACTTGTTTAAGACTACATTCACTTAGAAAATCTGGCCCCAGCACACGGCTGACGCCAAAACTGTTATAAAAGATCTGCGAGTCTTTATCGGCACATACGCAATTGCCATGTTCCATTCTTACCAAGGTCCTGCTTTCAGCTCTCGAGCTTATAAGGAGGCCATGGCCAGTATGGGCGTTGGGTTGCGATTCTCTTGTCCATCACACCCTGAGGGGAACAGTGTAGTGGAAAGGAAAAACCGAGACATAAAGGAATCTATAACAGCAAAGGTATTAGGTTCGAGTGATGGGTGGGTCAAGCATTTAATAAGTGTCCAACTTAGTCTAAATAATTTGACAAGAAATTCTCTAAAAGGTTTCAGCCCATACGAACTATTGTTCGGAACTAGAATGCATGTTCAGGACCTTGATAGTCAGGCTTCAGTGGTAAAAGATAAGAATAAAGACTTTGACATCAAAGATCGTTTGGCTGTTTTACAGGACTTGAATGAAACAAGAAAATCCTTAAGCAACATAAAGTTAAAGCAACAGCCAACTACCACTGAAGACACACCACCTGTCCCAGCAACCTGTCTGGATTCCAAAGATTGGGGATCTAGTCAGAGAGAAAATAGCGGTGAAGAAGGAATTTGGGCCTTCTTACAGAAAATCAGTACCTGTCTTGGCAATCAACGGAACAAGATCAGTAGTACTACTGCCTCTTGCTGGTAAAAAGGAGAACCGAGTTGTATCAATTGACCTGGTAAAACCACAAGCATGTGGCCTATAATCAACAGTAGGCCAAATGGACTCCCAAGAAATAACAGAATACCCAAATTTGCAACAATCCAAGAGGTTCAAACTGACAGACTAATCACATTTGATAAACCTGCAGTGCACAGAGAGGGACTATGCAATAATGCCATGGAACTCGTGCCTCTTGAAACACAGATTGAAACAGTTCGTCATGAAACACCAGTCTACAATGATGTGGCATCAAAATGTGCTACCGAAAGACAAATTGAGAAAACAATTTCAACAATTGACAGAACTGCCTCTGACTACTTCATCAACTTCGATACCTTTTCTGAAGATCAAAACGACCCTGAAGTGACGCCAGAAACAAAGACTTTTAAAGTAAAAGCAGGAGAACTCTTTCATCAAATCAAAGAAGTATATCTAGATGCACCATTGATTGAGCATTGGATTATATTAAGGGTACTTATACTCCTACTAGGCCTAATATTGGTTTTAATTTTAGGAAAGTTTATTACAGTTCAATGGACACAGCAAGTCAGAACATCAACTTAGTCCTGAAACCACACAAATCATCCCGCGTGATGAAAGGAGGACTATCATCAGTAAATGTCACAGCCATTCCAATACCCGGCGGGGTAGTAAGGGACAAGACTGACTATGAAGTATATGGCCCGGTCGAGATCTTAAAATATCCTCACCAGTTCAAGGTTTCATTAAGTGACTTTGTTAAACCAAGTACATTCTCTGATGATTGGGATTTTGAAAGTATAAATAATATGATGTCTGATTTAGTGTTGTCAGCAAGATTTAAAGAACATGATTATTTACAAGGTTCGTCTAATTATGAACAGATTGTAGGAAGGTGGATATCTGACTATGGTTACCCCCAAACTTTTTGCCTGGTGTTTAGCTGGTTTTTGACATAGTTGGCCTGGGATCCTGCTATTCAGGGCCCCAGGCTGATTGCTCTCTCCTTAAAATGGACTCGATGTACCTTAGGTGCATACACAATTGGAACTGGTTCACCTTATAGGCCCCTGTAACAGTGTACCCTAGGTACCCAGGGCATAGGTGTTTCCAAGGCCTACCAGGGGCTGCAGCATGTATTGTGCCACCCCTGTCCTGGCCTCCATATTTGACACAACTGGCTGATCACTCAGCTGGGGTAAGTTGGAGTAATCACCTCTTGCTTAGATATAGTATCCCTATATCTACCCTTAAACTGGACACATATGTTCCTATCAGCCACTCCTATGGAAGGCCTCATCAATCCTGGAGGCAGAGTGCTTGGAAATATGTGAGATGGTGCTCTAGCATGAGCTGAGCCCGTCTGCAGCTGTCGGGAACCACTCCCTAAGCTGTTCCGGGATATTGCCATACCATATACTCTTAAGTGCTTTATAATCCTCGCGGTTAAATCCTATCTTTGGTTTGGCTTTATCAAAACATGTCGAGTAAGGTGTCATACGAATTGGAATACTATCCCCTCGACAGTTCTGTCGACGGGGATAGCATTCCACCCTTCTAGAGGGACACGACATGTGTGTAGCCTTAACCCCGGTTAAAGTTAACCAGAGCCTCAGCATCACAAAATGGATGCTGCCACCACAGACACAAGTCTGGCCTCCTGCTGCTGGGAGCCCTTCCAGCGAGGAAGGCCTGGAAAAAGGGTTTCCTGCCTTGGGAGGTGCGAGCACCACCCCAGACAGGGTTTTTTGTATTGGGTAGGACAGGGCTGAATAGATTGAGACATGCCCGGGCACACAAGGTGTCCCTGTGCATAAGCCAGTCCAAACCGGTCCTGGGACTTTCCAGACCCAGGCCTGGCGAGGAGCTGGACAAAGGAAAGGGGGTGTAACCGCCCCCCTTCCTGGTTCCTCCCAGAGGAGGGACCTAGTAGGTGATCCACCCCTCAGATTGGGAATAAGAGTGGGAGCAGTGCCATTGCACAGCAGATCATCCTGAATCAACTTTAAACAAAGAAGAAGACTGGACTTCGACATTCTGCTGCTCAGAAGACTGAAGAGAATCTCCCTTGTGGCCTAGGAGTGGCCACCCTGTGAACACAGGCACCAACCAGCAACTCGACGTCTGCTTTGCCACCGCCTCCCGCCGGAGCCCGAGCCCAGAGCCTGACAAGACCCAGACTCCCAGACTTCTCAGAGCCCGATCCACAGTCCCTGCAAAGAAGGGACCCGTGGAGGCACCGAGAGACGTGGGACCAGACATCTTGCAAGACACCCAAAAAGCTGACAGCGCAGCAACCGAGGCACCCTCGACGTTGTGCTTTGGGGACTGAGAACCCCCACCACCGAGCAGCCCTTGCACTGAAGATCAGCCCCCCAGCATCTCCACGATCTGAGTGGGGCCCTTTTGCATTGTGCCACTTGACGCGCCATCCCGGCCACTAGCCACGTGGTCAGCGGCCATCTTGGCGATGAAACTGACAAACTACACAGCGGGTCTGGTTGCTCCAGAATTGCCCAAGCTCCTGTGAAAAGGAGCACTCGCTCTGACCTTGCTGGTCCGAGTGTTAAGCATCTTTTGATTTCTGCGTGGCTTGCATTAGCCAAGGCCTGTTTGCTCCGATCAAGTCGCCGACACCGCCAACAGCGAGAAGCCTGTGCGGGACAGCTCGTGACCAACTCCTGGACGTCCTCAACCCCGGGTGTCCACGTGGCTGCAGAGAGAAGCTACCTGACAACGCCTGTTTGCACCTGACATCGTCTGGTTCCAATCTGGTTCCACGGTAGTCACTGGCTAGTGACTTTGAACATTTTCCCCTCTGCTTTCAGGTCTTCACAACTTCAGATCCACCCTTGGATCCACCGGAACTCTTCACATCGAGCCGCCTGCAGCATCTTCAGCTCCAAGCACCATCGACCACCGTGACGAAACCCGACACTACTTCGACCCTGTGCACCCGCTTCCTGTGGGTGAGGTAACTCAGCTCCGCCGGTGTTCCTACACTGGTACACATCTCAAGGGCCTGTGTCTTAAGTTTCAGCATTCTAGGTCACTCGGAAGGTTCCAAACTAACTAACTTTGTACTTTTTACGCACCATAGACTTTACATTGGAAAGTGCGTGCACTTTAGACACTGCCCCCGAGTCCCGCGGGCCTTTCCCGACTTAATCATTGTTAGTCTCGAATAGCTCCAGCGATTCCCAAGGCCCTAGGCCTGTTCCCGTTCTGATTGGTATCTCTTATACCACTTTCTTAGTATATGGTTTAGGTGGCCCCTAGGGCTCATCCATATTGTGCAACTTTTGTGTATTTTAAACTGTCTTGTGATTTAACGCTTGTGCTTCTGTGCTCATAAAGAGTCCAGGGGATTTTATAGTTAATAAATCAATATATATTTTCAATATATATCTGTGTGGTGTCCTTTCATTTGGTATTCAAGGGGGTTGTGTGTGGTAATACAGCTGGCTTCACATGCCTTTCAGAGTTGAGCCTTAGACTGCTTTGTCCACGTTACCACTAGGATAACTGGTCTACAAGGTTGAATTACAACCAATCATCATAAGGGTTGCTTGGCATGGTACAAAGTGATCACTAGAATTAGTGAGCATTATATACCAGGCCAACTTCTCACACAGATGTACTGCTTTTCATATTACGCAGACCACTACTTACATAAATCTGCACAACCTAGAAATGTTTTTAAATATAACCAATGGGAACATTGTGCTACTCCACCTAAAAGTAGTTCGAAAACATTCTATGAGAAATTCCAGTACTACTCAGGGTTTAACACAAGTGATGCAGAAACGTTTTATTATAAACTGTTGGATAAAACAGGGTTGAAAACAATGCTGACAAATACTAAATTGATATATTCAGAAGCATTTTATGAAAAAATGATGACATTTGGTTTTGATTTCTGGGAAAACAACATTGAAATAAAAACCATCTGGGATACGAAAGATTGGCAGGTACAAGGCCTAGAAGAATTATTTCGAGCCTGCATGATCCCAGAACAAATAATGTTCTTAAATGACACAATTCACCAAACAACCTGTCTTGGCCTAGCTAAGAATAAAGACCTTAACAAACCGTCTATTCCAAAGCCAATACCTGATAATGCAACAACAGAAGTTGAAATAGACGTATCAAAAATTTTACATCTAAATAGAACACATCCTGATTGAAAAAAGTGGTTAATCTGGCCTACTGACACGAATACCTGTCAAGATAGATTCCTGAACAAAACACAGGGGTTAAAAATGACCAGACCAGACCCTAGATACTCCCAGGGACAACATCCAGGGATAGTAACAACATACACTAGCAGAAATTAAGCAACACGTATCTTTACTTAAAGATGATGCTGATTTGCGTGATTTCATTATGGGACCACGCAAACAGCGTCAAAAACGCTTCATAGCGGCCAGCATATATGCGGCATATAACGAGGCTTGGAAAGAAACTCAAATTGAAACAGCTGAAAAAATACGAGAAATTGATTGTATTAATTTGGAAAAATCACTTTCTGTTGTGGACAATGGGTTAATGACTCTGTCCTCCAGAATATATTCACTGGACAGTATTGTAGCATCTGCCATCGATTTTAATAGATAAAGACTTGCTAATGTTACAGCATGGCCAGTCGCAATTGCGTTCTATTGTACAGCTAGGCTGGACGCTGCAAAATCTTCGTTCAGGCTTTGTGCCATGGCGTTTAATCAACACAACGTCATTATTTTCCATCTTTAACCTTACTGATAAACAAATCAGCTTCACACAGAAAGGAGCAGACTATACAATCCAGAGCATCGAAAAACTTAAGAGATTACCATTGACAATGTCAGAAAGACCTGTCATTGAATGGATAATACACGGGATTATCACAATTCCAATAACAACTTTCCAATTTAAAAATTGCCTTGAGTATATACCGACTGGCCAGTATGAACGATTGGGTAAAGGGTACATTAAGTCAGCATGGAAATTACCATATACACACACATGCTATAGAAACGGCAACAAAAATGTATTTATTATTGGTGAAAATTGCAAGCATTCACTAAGCGGTATACTTTTGTGCCAGGGTATTAATTTACACGGAGCCTGTGAAGGAACGTCAAACAACCTTTCATGCCACCAACATGTCTCACCTGCATTGCAGATAGAGCCCTTCTTTAGGCAGCTTTCTAACGGGAGTTACATTCTAATAACGGATCACAGCTGTTGTGGCTTGATGCCAGGGAAAGCATATCTCGTTAGAGAAACTTCCATGGTCAATTGCTGTAAGCAAGCATTGTTTCCAAACGGCCCTTGAGATTCCGAGACGCCGATTTGGCCTCCTTTGAATGTCTCTTCTATACGAATTGACACTTTAAGCAGAATGAAGTCTGTGCTCTTACAGACAACAGTGCCCATACGTCATCTAAAGAGACGTATGATCTCCAAGTTGCAAGGACAACATCGGAGATACATGACCTTTTATCAACAAATTGCCCCGTGCATTTCACAGAAATGCTTAGCCAAATTCTAAATATGTCAGATGCCGTAGGTATCTCAAACGTATTTAAGACGATTTTTTCAGGACTGTTAATACCATTCAAAGCAATTCTGGGAATTATTCCTAATTTTGTCCATTCAGTCTTTGGTAGCAGGCATTTTATTTTTGACCCTCCTGCTCCGATATGGCAAGCCAAAACACAGACATGACTCCGGCAAGGATGGAAGAAACGATCCTAGCAGTACGCTACCGGGACCGCATAACTAGAGTCCTTGGATTGACCAGGCTGAGAGATCTGAACATGACCTGGTTTCTTTCATTCAGACCTATATGGCAGACCTGCAGCTTACCTGTGTTTCTATGTATGCTATGCGGAGAAGAATGCGTGTTAGACACCTGTCTTGCACTACTATCAGCAGTACCAATGGATATCGATACTTTGCTAAGTCCTGTAATGGCTCATGCATCGTGTTGTCCCCAGCAGCTACCAATCCTGATGACGGCATTCGTTGAGACTCCTGTGCTACGACTAGGTGTCGGCAGTGAAGCGATACATGAAAGCAACATCACCCAGGTACGGCCTTCTGTGAGCATTGCTGATCCAGACATCAATGATAGCAATCATTCTCACACCTGCCAAGTTACAGCATTATCGAACTTGATCGAACAGTCACCTGAATATGTAGACCTATTTTTTAAAAGCCTGTCTGATATGATGTTCTCCCCTGAACAACAACAATGATTTTTTGGAAAAGCATTCCGGCGCACAGAGTTCCCATGAACTCTGAATTCGGCCTTCAGTTTTGATCAACAAAAACTACTAAAAAGCGTTTGGAACTCTACTCCCCCGTTCACCATGACATTTTTTTTTTTTTTATTGAACACTTTTTCAAAATATTTATCTTTTTTCCTGGCACGAATACCTTTGCTCAAAGTAGAACTATTCATAAAGAACAGAACTTCTATTTTTAGTAAATCTAGAGACAAAATAACTTTATCTCAGCCTCTAGCACATTTTACAGCAAATGCATTTATATGTGATGAAATAATCTCGCCCTTCTTTTCTGTATAAAGAGATATTTCATGTGTAATTTTTTCGCAAAATCGTTCAACGGATTACATATGCTATAATTTTTGAATGATTTCCATGCTTAAAGACGTACAGTACCTATATGTTCATGTATTTCAAATACGCCATTTCAAATGCAATATGTATTTTGGGGTGAGAAGTATTACACGCACATCTTATTGCTTTAATTTTTAGTAATTTGATGGACATAAATTCGCTGAGTGGGTGTCGTGTTCTATCTAGGACCCCGATCAATAGTGTGACCTTATGCCCCATATGGCTATAATCCATCCATACCCCTATGATGCCATAAACGATCAGAGCCATATTTCAGAAACTCGCCTCTGCAGCTCATTACAGTATATGACACAGCAGAAGCCTCTATCTTAGATTCCTAGATTACACACCAAGTTCTTTCAACAGATAAAACCCCCATCAACCTGGGAAAGCCCTGCTTGCTATGTTTTGATTAGTAATAGAACTCTAATGAGCGCTGTAAGAACGACCGGTTCTTTGTGACATCTTTATTGACGTCTTATGTCCAAAAACCTACGTCAAACAAGGCACCTTCCAGGTATAAAAAATACCAACGTTGCCTTAAGCAAACACAGCGGTGGTGGTGGTGAATACAGGAGCAGAACAGATGTCCCTTGCAGAGCCCAGCAGATGCGAGAAGCCCACGGATGCTGCCCCTCCTCCTTGATGCGCTGAGAATGACGCTGTCTTTTCTCCTGCCGAGAAAATCCAGCTCCGGCGTTTCCAGCCTACCCTTGCGGGTACCTGGAATATCGAGTCCTGAGAGCAGATACCAGACCTCCAACATTCTATTCCAGAGGTACAGTGTTGACTAAACCCTTAGAGAGAATTCTTGAAGCAAACCTTTGGCAAAACCAACTTAACTAAAATTGCTACTTACTTACTCCCTCCCAAGTATTAGGCTTAGGTCAGGTACACTGGGGTAGGCGTAGTTAGAAGCACCAGTTGAGGACGTTAGCTAAATGTATATATGAATGTATATATTTTATTCATTTTAACCATTGTATGGCTAAGAAACCATATCAATGCTTTTACAGTATTATTTCGCAATCCTCCTTTTACTGTACGCACTTTTTATAATAACAAGTCTTGCAATTGTGGCAATTCATTTCTCTTGCATGAGAAGAAAGACTGTTCAATAAATAATACCTTTTATTGAAAATGCCCGTCTCTCTATTCTCTGCATACTGGTGAAAGTAATCTGCACAACTGACTGAGTGAAATAGCTGTCTATTGTTTCACTCGACTCTAGAGATTGACTCTTATTCTAAGGAGGAAAGTTGTCATGTTTATGCGGTTGTTGGAAAACTGAATCCAAACTTTATCGCCATAAGCGTGGGTATATTAACCCATTCACAGCGCTCTGCCGATTTCTGCATCTCTGCTTGTCTCACGCACATGCCCAGCTGTTGTGTGCGATAGCTACCACTTTCATAGCGCCTGTGTAATCTGCACATTGCCGAGGACTCCTCACCAATATTATAAGCATTGGAACCACCATCCACTCGGTGTGCCCCTTCCTTTAGCAAATTGGACTAGGATTCCATTTTGTTTGTTGTTTGTGCCTCAGAACCCCTCCTCTCCGCCCGACCCCGCCTCCCTGCTGACCCTCCCTCCCACGGACTACATAGTCTAGCCCCCACCCCCAGAAGCACCGTGACCGTCCTGACGCTCTCAGAAACGGCCGCTCCCCGCTCCCTGCTCCTGTGGTATCGTTCATTTAATCGCTGTTCTGCCTGTTATACTCTTTCTCATATCCTGTTACTTGCCTTATCTTTGCATTGCGCCGCATTCATTGTAAGCACTAGCGTGTGCATATTAGTTTATTCTGAGCGCTCTGCCGACTGAAACCTCGAGCGTGCATTTATCATTCCATTGATAACACTCTGCCGTTTGTAGCTACGAGCGTGTGTTTGTTTGTTTGTTTACTATTGTACTCTAGCGCTCTGCCGAGTGAAGCCATAAGCGTGGGTATATTAACCCATTCACAGCGCTCTGCCGATTTCTGCATCTCTGCTTGTCTCACGCGCATGCCCAGCTGTTGTGTGCGATAGCTACCACTTTCATAGCGCCTGTGTAATCTGCACATTGCCGAGGACTCCTCACCAATATTATAAGCATTGGAACCACCATCCACTCGGTGTGCCCCTTCCTTTAGCAAATTGGACTAGGATTCCATTTTGTTTGTTGTTTTTGCCTCAGAACCCCTCCTCTCCGCCCGACCCCGCCTCCCTGCTGACCCTCCCTCGCCCCTCCCCCTCCCACTACCCATATATGACAGAAGCCTTTCCGCGCAGCGGTCAAGCGCAGCGGTCGCGCCCCATTCGCGCCGAAGGTGCGCCAAAGGTAAGCCCGTCTACGCCCGTCCGTGCCTGGACCGCGCCCAGCGCCAGACCCCCTGCCCCTCGCGCTGCCCAGCCCTCCCGCATTACCTATGATGCCACCACCCTCCTAGCCCTCAACCCCGGCCGCGCCCCCAACTGCGTCCAAGCCGCTCCTGGACACACTCATGGACCTTTCTCTTTCCACTCCTGCAAATTCATCGGCACCGACAACATCCCCGCTATGACCACACCACAGATTCCCGACCCCAATCACCTACAATGCATCCTTCTCAACACCCGATCGGTCCACAGACACGCCATTGACCTATGGAACCTACTAGACACCATCTCGCCAGACGTCGCCTTCCTAACAGAAACATGGATGAACGCTTCCTCCGCCCCAGACATCACCATTGCCATCCCTGAAGATTATAAGATCACACGCAAGGACCGTACCGGCCACACAGGAGGAGGAATCGCTATCGTCCATAAAAAATCAATCCGCATCTCAACCAGCTCTGACGTCAACCTCGCCAACTCTGAACACCTTCACTTCCAGATCCACACCGACCCCAAGACCACACTCAGAGGCACCCTCCTTTACAGACCACCAGGACCCGGCGCAAAATTCAGAGAAGACATCACGGACTTCATCACTCCACACGCGCTCCCCTCCAAAGACTACATCCTCCTGGGAGACCTCAACTTTCACCTTGAAAAGAACAACGACCGCAACACCACCACCCTCTTGGACAACCTCGCCAACCTTGGACTTAAACAAATGGTCACCTCCCCCACCCACATCGCAGGTCACACACTCGACCCCATCTTCACCTCCAGCAATCATGTCTCCTTCAGCCATACTACGGATCTCCTCTGGACTGACCACAGCTGCGTTCACTTCACCTACAACAAGCCGAAACCCATCAACCACCTCCAACCAACTCTGCAAAGAAACTGGAACAAAATCACCATCGACCAGATCTCCTCATCGCTCCTTCTAAACACCCCTGCCCACTCTTCTAACCCAGACCAAGCCGCCACCAACTTCACCCTATGGTTATCCAACACCGCCGACACCTTAGCACCACTGAAAAAACGTCAAAGCAAACCTGGAAGCAAGAAGGCCTCATGGTTCAACGATGATCTTAAGAAGTCCAAGAAACTCTGCCGCTCCCTTGAAAAGGCCTGGAAAAAAGACCCAACCACCAGCACCAAAGACGCCTTCAAAAACGCCACCCGCATACACCACCAACTAATCCGAAAGGCCAAGAAAACAGCATTCAAGGATCGACTAGACAACAACGCCCACAACAGCAAAGAACTTTTCAACATCGTCAAGGAGTTTACCAATCCCTCGGCCAACTCCAATGACATCACCCCCTCTCAAGCCCTCTGCGACTCCTTAGCCTCATTCGTCCACAACAAAATTGCAGACATCCACAACAGCTTCGACAACCAACCCGGAGATCAACCCACCCAACCATACGATGAACTTTCCCCCCCCTTGAACACCCTTAACGACTGGAACCCAATCTCCACCGAGGACACCATCCGCCTGATGAACTCCATCCACTCAGGATCCCCCACAGACCCATGTCCTCACCACATCTTCAACAAAGCAGACTCCGTCATAGCACCACACCTCCGAGACGTCATCAACTGCTCCTTCAACTCTGCCACCTTCCCGGAAAGCTGGAAACACGCTGAACTCACCGCCCTTCTGAAAAAACCCACAGCGGACCCCACCGAACTCAAAAATTACCGCCCCATATCACTCCTTCCTTTCCCGGCCAAAGTCATCGAGAAAGCCGTCAACAACCAGCTCGCCGCTTTCCTCGAAGCCAACAAATCCCTCGACTCCTCACAATCTGGCTTCGGAGCAAAACACAGCACTGAGACCGCCCTCATCGCAGCAACAGACGACATTCGAACTCTACTGGACAATGGAGACACAGTCGCCCTCATCCTCCTCGATCTCTCCGCAGCCTTCGACACAGTATGCCATAACACCCTTTTACAACGCCTCAGAAACATCGGAATACAAGGAAAAGCACTTAAATGGATCACCTCGTTCCTCACCGGAAGAACCCAGAAAGTCCGCCTTCCACCATTCAAGTCCGAGGCCTCTGAAGTCATCTGTGGAGTACCACAAGGATCCTCACTCAGCCCCACCCTCTTCAACGTATACATGAGCCCCCTCGCGGCCATCGCACGCCAACACAACCTCAACATCATCTCTTACGCGGATGACACTCAACTGATCCTTTCTCTCACCAATGACCCCAACACCGCCAAACTAACCTACACGAAGGAATGAAAGAAGTTGCCGAATGGATGAAACACAGCCGTCTGAAGCTGAATTCAGATAAAACTGAAGTCCTCATCTTAGGCACATCCCCCTCGGCATGGGACGACTCTTGGTGGCCGGAAGCCCTTGGAAAAGCACCCATCCCGACAGACCACGCACGGAACCTAGGCGTTATCCTGGATTCTTCACTTTCAATGAATAGACAAGTCAGCGCCGTATCCTCATCCTGCTTCAACATTCTTCGCATGCTCAAAAAAAACATTTCGTTGGATCCCCACCGAGACCAGAAAAACAGTCACCCATGCTCTGGTCAGGAGCCGACTGGACTACGGAAACACCCTCTACGCAGGTACTACCGCTAAACTCCAGAAGAAACTCCAACGAATCCAAAACGCCTCAGCCAGGATCATATTAGACATCCCACGTAACGAACACATCTCTGGTCACCTGAGAGACCTCCACTGGCTACCCGTCAACAAGAGGATCACTTTCCGACTGCTCACCCACGCACACAAATCACTCTACGACATCGGACCAGAATGCCTCAACTCACGAATGTCCTTCTACACCCCCTCCCGCCAACTGCGCTCTTCCAGCCAAGCCCTCGCCACTATACCTCGCATCAACAAGACAACCATGGGAGGCAGATCCTTCTCATACCTGGCTGCTAAAACATGGAACTCACTCCCCACTCACCTTCGCCTTACCCAGAACCACCTTGCATTCAGAAAGCAACTTAAAACGTGGATATTTGACAAATAATCCTCCTCCCCTCCCTAAGCGCCTTGAGACCCTCTGGGTATGCAGTGCGCTATATAAATTCCTTGACTTGACTTGACTTGCCAGGGAAGCTGATCACTTCCTATTCAGTCAAGAAAGTTTCCAGTGACCTCTGAGCTAGTTGGTACAAACCCAATTAAGTCTAACATAGTCAGTAGAGACCTGGAAGACCGCACTTCCACCTCTACACTGCTGTTTATGTTATTCCAATGCGCAGGGCCTATAGGGAAAATAGGAACTACACTACAATGGCTTACCTGAGGCCTCCAAACAGCCGCATGCATACCGGGCAAAACACTCCTTGCACCACGCTGCTCAGAACGGCCACGGGCCGGGGAGACCTGCAAAAGGAACAAAAACAAGCATTAGACAACAAACAGAGACAAGATGGCTTACCTGTGACCCGCAAACAGCTGCATGCATACCTGGCAAAACACTCCTTGCACGACGCTGCACGGAACAACCACGGGCCAGCGGGGACCTGTAAAAGGAACAAAAACAAGCATTAGACAACAAACAGGGACAAGATGGCTTACCTGAGACCCGCAAACAGCTACATACATACCAGGCAAAACACTCCTTGCACGACGCTGCACGGAACGGCCACAGGCCGGGGGGGGCTGTAAAAGGAACAAAAACAAGCATTAGACAACAAACAGAGACAAGACGGCTTACCTGAGACCCGCAAACAGCTGCATGCATATCTGGCAAAACACTCCTTGCACGACGCTGCACGGAACAACCACGGGCCGGGGGGGACCTGTAAAAGGAACAAAAACAAGCATTAGACAACAAACAGAGACAAGATGGCTTACCTGAGACCCGCAAACAGCTGCATACATACCGGGCAAAACACTCCTTGCACGACGCTGCACAGAAGGGCCACTGGCCGGGAGGGCCTGTAAAAGGAACAAAAACAACCATTAGACAACAAACAGAGACAAGATGGCTTACCTGAGACCCACAAACTGCTGCATACATACCGGGCAAAACACTCCTTGCACGACGCTGCACGGAACGGCCAAGTGCCGGGGGGGGGGGGCCTGTAAAAGGAACAAAAACAAGCATTAGACAACAAAACAGAGACAAGATGGCTTACCTGAGACCCGCAAACTGCTGCATACATACCGGGCATAACACTCCTTTCACGAGGCTGCACGGAACAGCCACGGGCCGGGGGGGGACCTGTAAAAGGAACAAAAACAAGCATTAGACAACAAACAGAGACAAGATGGCTTACCTGAGACCCGCAAACAGCTGCGTACATACCGGGCAAAACACTCCTTGCACAACGCTGCATGGAACGGCCACGGGCGACCTGTAAAAGGAACAAAAACAAGCATTAGACAAAAAAACAGAGACAAGATGGCTTACCTGAGACCCGCAAACTGCTGCATACATACCGGTCAAAACACTCCTTGCACAACGCTGCACGGAATGGCCACGGGCCGGGGGGGACCGGTAAAAGTAACAAAAACAAGCATTAGACAACAAACCGAGACAAGATGGCTTACCTGAGACCCGCAAACAGCCACATTCATACCGGGCAAAACACTCCTTGCACGACGCTGCACGGAAAGGCCAGGGGGATGGGGAGACCTGTAAAAGGAACAAAAACAAGCATTAGACAACTAACAGAGACAAGATGGCTTACCTGAGACCCGCAAACTGCTGCATACATATCGGGCAAAACACTCCTTGCACGACGCTGCATAGAACGGCCACGGGCCGGGGGCGGGAACTGGCACACACTGTTCAAGACGGCACGGCTGGAGCTTCTCAAGTAAGCTACTGCCCGGCCACCATCTTCGGACAAATGACCAAAACAAACCTTCCCAAAAAAAAAAAACCACGCCCACCGCCGCACTGACGTCCTAAAAGGGGCCGGATGAGAATAATCCTCAGGAACGCCCACGAGTCGCCTCGCTTAATGACGGACGCCTCTGTTTTATCTTATAGATTTCACTGCATCACTTCTATGACCCTTTCTTGCATCAGAACGCCCCTCCTGCATACATTATACCTTGCGTAGGTATAATGTAGCGCAGGGGTTTACAAAGTGACGCATCTACCTAGATGCGTCACTTTGTAACTATGGTGCAACAAGGCACATTTTTTACGTTGCTGGTGCGTCACAAAAAGTGACGCACCGGCGGTTTATAAGGCACGCACGGCCTCATAAATGAGGCCCAAGGTTTCTAAGTAATGTCACTGAGATGAAATAAAAATATTTCCCAGGGCACCTTTTGAAGATGCTCTTTATGACTTGGGACCATGCATCTCACAATAGTCTGCTTAACTGAAAGTTCCAGTGGAATGCCATTTCATTTATCAGTGCATATTTATATATATTTACACTAACTTAGGTTTTTTAATTTTTTACCTATATTAAATACTTTAATTGAATTTAGTATTTGTAAGCGGTTTTGTTTTAAGTTCCTACCTCTATTATGTTCTAGGGGAGGTGTGGCATGCTGGTTAGCCATGTATAGTGTTGGACTTGCTTTATCTTTTTTTTTGTGCCGTAGCTTACATTTTGAGTCTTTGAATATCAAACAGTATTAAACTTAATCAACTTTGTAAATGTACCTAAAAGTGTAAGTTACCTTTGTGAATCAGGCCCACAGACTCCATGGGACTATTCCAGCCATTTGTGCATTGTGCTTCTAGGTTCGAAAGGGGGTGATTCTAGAGACAGTTGTGGAAGATAATCCAGTGTGAAGCTGATAGACACGTTACTGTAAATATACACTAAACAACTCACCATAAATGACAGCTTGTGTCATTCAGAAGAATGGACTTCATCATACCGGCGATGAATAACAAGAGCATCGGTGGTGCCTCAACAGGGCATTTTGTTTTGATCTAAGAGCAGTACGAGTGGAAGCTATTAAGTTATATTACTTGCTGCATCTGTGAGTCCCAGTATGTCATTGTACATGACCAGAAGGAATTGCTTGCACTCACAACCCCCTGCTATGCATAGAGTCATAACATGTTGCATGCTCAAGCAAAATCAAGCATCTCCAGTACGTGTTGCCAGGTCTTTGTCCACAAGGACCCACAATCCTCTTGCCTGAAGTAAAGCACCATAATGCCAAGCCTGAAGGAACAGAATTGTGGCAGCTGCCCAGCTATACTATTCCCCTAGAGTGGCACCTTCCATGGACAAAACATCACAGCCAATGATGTGGAGTCAACGTCCTGATTTGCTCAATGACATAGATCAGAACCGGAGCAATATACAGGATATCACGAATAAAGCAGTGTTTCAAGAAGAGGGGATGCTTGTTAATTAATTCTTATTCGTGGTAAATGTAGGAAATAAAACAAAAAAAGATGAATAAATAAACCGCTGATTGATTATTACAAGCCTAAACAGTAGCTTGTTTATTCTTTACATCTGAGACATTTTTTTTCCCAAGAATCACAGTCTGCTTCCCATCTTCACTGGACTCTCTGAAAACGATATGGGCGGTCGGAATCTGCTCTTACACACGGCTCAGATGTACTAGTTCACATGAAAAAAAGAAGACACTGCTGTTTTGCACAGCTTTTTTTCCTATAAGACTGTTTAAGTGGAACCGAATAGGATTTGAAATTCATTGAAAGATTAGGCAGGGTTCAGAAAATACTAAGCCTATTTCAAATCCTTCCATATCACCGAAGGCACATTCAGAATGTTTCTTTATCCAATAAAAAAAATCCATCTATTTATTTAAGTGTGAAATCTACTGTGACTTCTTAGTATACAGCGCAGGCGGGATGCAGCGCTGCACATGTTAAGTGATTTCAATGCGAGAATAAGGGAGATTACGCTTTTTGTAGACTTCTGACTTGTGCTCTTTAGATACACTTTAAAGCAACTCGCATGTCCTACCATAAATTACCATACAGCATGGTCGCTCGGTTCCCTAATATTTTACATGTAAATCAAAATTCTAGAAGCAAACGTGATCTGTAAATGTGTGAGTAAATGTATATACGTTTTTGACTGTTCTCGACTACACAACCTCAAACCTTAGCCTTTAAGCCTTGAATCAATGACATTCTGACAACAATCTTATACGTTATGCAATATGAATTCATAAGAATCACATGGGGGGATATTATCAAGAACGTGTGATAATTATCGCAAAATAAGCTTAACGCAACTCTTCACATCACAGTCTATTACCGGAAAATAACACTGTATTCTCAAAAGGCGGTAACATCCAATAGTCTCACAATAACGCGTCAAATGTCCATGATAAAGTCACTGAGACGGCAATGAAAATGTAAACCCCCACACAAAAAATGTTGCGATGGGCCCTAACGCGATAAAAAAATCATCGGCCTGCAAGTCACACACGTCAGGCGGAAAACATGACTATAAAAGTAAAAAAAAAACATACAAACAAAAGCCAAACAACAGCTAAGCACAATGGAGGTAGCCGGAGCAAGTGCAGAGGACAATCAGAACCCCAAAAGCCCCCCAGAGGACCAGCCTGGGACCTCAGAGTCAGGGAAGGGCAAGGACAACAAGAGTAGGAAGGAAGAAGTGGTTCAGTCCGCAGGAAAACAGGATCCTGACAACAGAGGTGGTAGAACACCATTAACTACTGTTGGTCACCTCCACTGTGTGATTGACAACAAAAAATAGAATATGGCAGTCCATTGTGAACAAGGTGAATGCAGTCCGAGTGCTGAAGACGACAATGGAAGAGGTCAAGGGGCACTGTAATGATGTGAAGAGCAAAACCAAGCAGAATCTCGCCAACAACCGGAAGGCAGCAATACAGACTGGAGGTGGGAGTCCAGCACCAGAGGAGGAGCTCGACGAAATGGATGAAATGGTGTTCACAGTCATCAGTGGGGAGACAGTGGCAGGAGTTGGGGGACCGGACACTGCTCAACATGACCTGACACAACAGCAACAGGGTGAGTAATGACCAAGGAGGAGATGGGCACAATAGCACACATGCACAATTAAGCATAGCAAATCGGCAGACAAACCATGCCCCAAACGTCCAACTCCCACCAAGAGACCAATGTACCCAAGTATGCAACATCTCAGCACTGTATAAGCACAATGAAACAATTAATCAATCAGGGTACTGTAAGCGTGCTACTCACCCGTAAGGATCTCAAGGCCCTGGAGTCCCCAGATCTGTTTAGCCGAAGAGCCAGGTCTTGAGGGTCTTCCTGAAGGTGTTCAGGGAGAGGTGCGCATCTGATGTCTGCAGGTAGCTCGTTCCAGGCCTTGACTGCAATGTGAGAGAAGGATCTTCTGCCTGCTTTGGCTCCGTGGATGCGCAGGGTTTCGGCCAGTGCAAGGTTGGAAGATCGGAGATTTCTTTTGGGTACGTAGAAGTTGATTTTGTCATTGAGGTATGTGGGTCCATTGTTGTGTAGGCAATTGTAGGCGTGAGTGAGGATTTTGAAAGTGACTCTTTTCTCCACACGGAGCCAGTGGAGACCTCGTAGGTGTTGACTGGTGTGTTTGTGTCAGGGTATGCCGAGGAAGAGTCTGGCGGTGGTGTTCTTTATTGTCTGAAGTTTGCGGAGTAGGGACTTGTTGATGCTGGCGTACAGTGCATTTCCATAGTCCAGTCTGCTGGTGATGAGTGATTTGGTGACTGTCTTCCTTGACTCAGGGGAGATCCACTTGAAGGTCTTGCAGAGGATGCAGATGGTGTTGAAGCAGCTGGAGGTGACGGCATTGACCTGTTGGTTCATGGTGAGTGATGAGTCAAATACGGTGCTGAGGATCTTGGCGTGGTCTGAGGGGGTAAGTGGGCTTCCGAGGGCGGTCGGCCACCAGGTGCTGTTCCATGCAGAAGGGGTGGTACTGAGGACAAGGACTTCTGTCTTCTTGGCGTTGAGCTTCAAGGAGCTGTTGGTCATCTAGACTGCGATGTCTTGCATTCCTTTCTGGAAGTTGAGTTTGGGAGAGGTGGGGTCTATGTTGAGGGATAGGATGGTTGTCATTGGCATAGGATATGATGTTGAAGCCGTGGTGTCAGACAATGGCTGCGAGGGGGGTCTTGTAGATCTTGAAGAGGGTGGGACTCAGGGATGAATCCTCTGGGATTCAGCAGGGGATTTTCGTGGGGTCATAGAGGAAGGGTGGGAGTCTGATCCTTTGGCTTCTTCCGGTGAGGAATGATCAGATTCAGTCGGGGCTGTTCCTTGTATGCCAGCGTTGAGTGGTCTGGTGACTGGTGTGCGGTGGGAGAAGGTGTTGAAGGCTGCTGATAGGTCGAGTAGGATGAGGTCTGAGGAGTGCCCTTGGTCCAGGAGGGTTTGGATGTCAATCGTGGCGGTGCGTAGGCTGGTCTCTGTGCTGTGTTTGCATCGGAATCCGGATTGAGATGGGTCGAGGATGGCGTTCTCTTCAATGAATTGTGTTAGTTTCCTGTTGACTGTTTTCTCTGCAACTTTAGCTGCAAAGGGGAGGTGCGAGATGGGCCGATGGTTTTTTTAGGTCAGAGGGGTCAGCTGTGGGCATTGTGAGCGGAGGTCTGACAGAAGTCAAAGGCACACCGCATAAAAGTGATAAGGAGCAGCAAAATCAGAGCTGCAGGGGCTACTCCCACAAAATGCAGCACACACACATAACATGCAGAGCGCATCAACATTGACAACAATGTGGTACAAACTGCAACTCGTTCACAACGTAACAGAGGACAGAACTGGTGCCGCTTGTGTGTAGAAACTGGCCAATCACATTTGTCATTGCAGGGAAATGTGAGTTGACAATGTACAAACTCGCATCTGTGATGTTGTTGAAATGTCCACTGTCCGGCATCAAATAGGCAGCTCCTTCCAAACAGTAACAATGTACACTGTTAAGCAGTCTGTATTTAAACATGTACAATGCATCAACATAGATGTAAACACAATGTTAAACTGCATCTCCCCTTCACATTGCAGAGGGAAATCTAACACCTCCTGCAGGGCGGGCTAAACCTTTCTTCTCTGATGAAGAAGAGGACCACCACCCCAGATGCCTTCCAACAGTTCGTGGACAGCCTCCGCACCCCACCTCCAGGAGAAGGGCAGCAAAGCTGCAACAAGGAAACCCCACCCCCGCACAGAACACACAGCAGGCAGCACCCACCACCACAGCTGCCTCCCAGGACCCCCATGAACAGCACATGGCCTTCTAACCCCGTATGTTGGGGTGCCAGGAAAAGCTGGTTGAACAGGTGCAGGTGGGATCAGACTGCATAGCAGCCAAACTAAATGCCATACGTGGATGTCTAAGTCCCATCAGGGACCACTCACAGTCCCTAACGGACACCCACAGTCTGCCCCATGCTCTCCAATGAGCCATGGCTGACATTGCTGGAATCCTGACTCAGAGACAAGAACAATTGTCTATTCAGAGTAGCTCTAGCGATGGCGCCGGGAGTTGGGACATATGCGGAGGATCATGGAGACCATGGAGCGGACACAGGCAGAAGGAGCGGCTCCATGGCTGCACCCCAGCGAGAGGTAGCTGGGTTCCTCAATTCTCTAAAGACCCTCCTCATGGCATTGCTGCCACAAGGCCTGGCACTGATGAATGCTGCTTCTACCACTACATCACCTGAAGTGTTAGTGCCACACAGTGCTGGAGACAGAACACCACCACCCAAACGTGAGGCACATGAAATAGCAGAGGACAAAGATTTGGATGAATCTGCCTTTGTGGTAAGAAGGACGCAGTAGCATTCATCCCCGCCATGTTGCGGGTTTCTGCATGGTTCTGTCCTCTTCCTCATCACCTTCCACTGTCCCCGATACACTCTACGACACTCACCTTGGCCCTCAACATGGACTGCCATATTCTGTTTAGTTACCAATGACACAGCATTCAGACTGTGGACTGAACTCTTCCTCTTCCCTTGAACTTGTCATTCCCTGAAGGACTCGGGCTAGCCCTCCGCAGGCCAACAATGTTAAGTGGGGTTTACATGGCCCTATACTGCTCCAGCTACAACACACTACTGAATGTGCATTAAACATTCCTATTCACACAGATGTGTCATGTCTATGATCTTTCAAGTGTGGAAGTAGGGATGAATGTAGGGTCAGTGATTCCCCCTTATGTCCATGTTGCTCATGTTGTGGGACTTGGGCCATAGGGTGACACATTGCTGATTGTTGTCCGGGCGGCGCTGGCACTACAACACGGAAATAAGCATTAGTTACTTTCTTGTCCAGCCCAGGATGGAATCATGCCCAGAGCCCCAGGGTCATTGTTCACACCCTTACGCTGGACTGACATATGCCAGGCCAGCCCACTCCACTTATGCTCACAGGGGGGGAAGGCAATGCTACATGTCCCAGGTCTTCCCTGTAGTGATCTGCTGATCACAGGTATAGTTACCTGCATGCCACAGCCACTCCCTCATGGCTGATTTAAACCCTCACCACACCCATCCAGCACACGTGTCACAGGACATGTGACCCCGTCAATAAAAAGGGTCGGGTGCATGTGCTGGAAGCAATTTCCACTCTCTGTCTGTGTGGTTATTATTCATGCATGAGGACCTATGGCCCAGCCACTTCACATTCCCCAGTGCTGGAGGTGACATGATGGCATCCACACCACAAGACTCAATCATAAAAGGTCCATGACTTCTGGACACAGACTTGGTAGCACCGGATACACTGCGGCCGGCAAAGGCACACCGCCACAGGACGGAGACTTTCAGTGCACTGAGGTAGGGGCACCCATAGGTGATGAGCAGGTGTGCAGCCTGTGATGATGCCCCATCCTGGAGTTCCGGACTGGTAAGAATATGTTTGAGCCCTGCTGAACCGTAGTGTAGGCCTGAGCCAGCTGGCAGTGCTTGCCTACCGCCACATGGCGTTGCCTTGCTGGTCACAGAGTAAGTGGCACCTAAAGGGCTGAACGGGTGAGCAGCCTGCAATAATGCCGTGTGCACTGATATGATCTCTGCCATAGCAAAATCAAGACCCAGAATCAAGTGTGTGACCTGGTGGCCAGTGGAGCTGGGCTGCATGATGTGGAGGGTGCCATGTTCACGGACACGGGCTTGGGGCTTCTACCGGCACGTGGTGAGCCCTTTTAGAGACATTCCGGTGGCGGAAGGTGAGCAGTGAGGCTTGGGTGAGCAATGGCGGGAAATCACCGCTGGGGGGCGGGAGGGGCTGGGGTGCAGCAGTCTGTGTGTGCACGGGCGGGCAAGCGATGATGGCTTGTGCAATTGTATGTACTCTGCCATTCATAAATCTGGACAATGTTTCAGATAAGGGACCTGGTGAACTGCAGTACATACTGCCACATGGTTTGAGACACACCGGTGGCAGCATGTGAGCAGTGAGGCCTGGGTCCGCAATATCGCACTCTCTCTCCCACTCTCTATCCCTCTCCCTCCCCCTCTGTTTTTTTCACTGTCTCTCTCTCTCTCTCTCCCTCTCTTTCTCTTTCTCTTTCTCTCTCTCCCTCTCTTTCTCTCTGTCTCCCTCTCTTTCCCTCTTTCTCTCTCTCCCTTTCTTGCTCTCTCTCTCTCTCTTTCCCTCTTACTCTCTCTCCCTCTCTTTCTCTCCCTCTTTCTCTATCTCTCTCTCTCTTTCACTCTCTTGCTCTCTCTCTCTGTGTTTTGATGAGTGCATGACACAACTTCTCATCTAGAATTTTGTCTTGCAGGCTTCAAAGTAGTTGTTTTGAGTGTATTTGAATAAAATGTTTTGTTTGGTAGTTAAAAGATGAATGAGCAATTCTCCTTTTTCTGACCACACATGTATGTTAATTGTTGTAATTGTGCGACATCAGGCGAATTGTTTTGTTCATGATTTTGTGAAGTTGATGTAACATATCTTTGTCTGGGGGGGGTGCCCTTGGTAGGGTCCTATGGTGCTTCTGGGGGTGGTGGGTGTTGTGGCCCTCTTGGGTGTCTGAGCTACATGTAAATGTGTGTGTTTGTATTTTATATAGTGCCTTCTACCCAGAGCTCTCGTAGCGCTGTATTCATACTGCTGTGGAACCCTTCCTGGCTTTCCTGTGAGATGTCCACTCCTGGGCACCCCCAAGGTGAAGCTAGGCATCCAAGCGCTGCTGGGGCCGTTGTGGAGATTAAGCAAGCTATTGCCCAGAGTCCCAGAGTGGGACCCATGATTAGACTAAGCACCGAGGAGAGAATTATCAGGTCCGGGGAGATTGAGTCCAAGAGCCGTCAAGGCGGGAATTGAACCCTGGTCCCGGGCTAGACCTCTGCATAAGGGTCTGCCACTCTAACCATTAGGCCACGCTTCTCCGCATGATCAGTGGCTCCATGGCGTCTGTTGTTCTTCAGGCGTGGTTCTGAGCTGGACTCCCTTTTCCGGTGCAGGTTGTCATCCGCCTTTACGCCAGGTAAAAGCAGTTGTGAAATTTCTGCTGCTAATACGTCTTATTTCCTGTTTTGGGATCTTATCGCCAATCTGACTGGTCGTTGAGATTGTTGTGGAGTGGTGCGGTTGCGGCTTTTTGCACTCGAACGCCTACTCTGGATCTCATTAGCAATAGTTGCGGGGATCATCGGTGGTGCTGTTTTTTGCGGCTGCTATCGCAGGTAAACCAGTGTTAGCAACAGCTTGTGAATGGGGTGATAAATTTATCGCCACTTTCGCTGCAATAAAGTGCCGATAACTCGGCAATAAGTCCTTGAGAATATGCCCAACTGTGTTATGAGTCTGCCTCGGTGCGCTCACAGACCCAGGATCTTTCTGACCTGGTTTCAAGGATTCCATCGGAGGCAGGAGTCTGCTTTTTACAAGTTACCAGCTATAGGCATCAATATATCAGTGTTTCTCCTATTTATATTTGGGGTGTGCTATAGTTGATAATTCGATAGGTTATAGTTTGCTGTGTGATTGCCAAGATGTATAGATGTTGTCTAAGATGTTTGTGGGTCACATTGCCTGTAATATTTGTATGGTGGTGGATTTACTAAAGATCTATCGGGCACATGCATCAATGTTGGCTTTTGCGAGTCCTTAATTGCGATTTTTAAAGAATCGCAATTAAGGAATCGCAAAAGCCTTGGCATGTAGAAATCACTTAAAAAATTGCGATTTCTAAGCATTCCTTAATTGTGATTCGCAAATTGCGAATCACAATTAAGGAATACCTCCCCATTCATTCCTATGGGCCTAAAGGACCATAGGAATGATTGGGAAGACATTTTCAATTTCAGATTCTCAATTAGAGAATCGCAAATTGAGAATGCAATTTCAAGGGTGCCAGGGTGTCAAAAGGACACCCTGTTGCACCCCTGAAATTCATCTGTGCACATATGTTGCGCACACACATGCCATAGGGGCATGTGTATGCGCAACCTGAAACTTTGAGAAATGCACAAAAGTTTTTGCAAATTACCATGAAGGTCAACTTCATGGTAATTTGCTACTCCTATTAGCGAAATCGCTAATTTTACTTTGATGCATTGCATTAAGGAATCTCAATTTGGGATTCCTTAAATGCAATCGCAATTTAAAGAATCTCAATTTAGAGATTCCTTAAATTGCGATTTTTGCATTTGGGATGATGCATCCCAAATGCAAAAATACCGGTGGCAAAGGGGCAGATTCTGAGAATCTGCCCGTTTGAGACCGGTTTTTAGCTTGATGCATGTGGCTGAAAGATCGGTGGTGCTGGTTGATTGGTCACGATATCCATTGCCTTGACTACCTGGAATGTGTTAAATTCATAATATGTTACAGTTTAACATGTTCTGTTGTTAAGCAGCGTAGAATGTGATGTACGTTTGTGCTATTGTGATACTGGTGATATCAAAGTGAGCCCTTCATTTTGACTATCTGATTTGCTACTAGCATGACTGCTAAATATCCATGCAGCAGGGTGCAGTATTTACTGGAGTACTAACTCCCTTTGAGTTCCAGTAATCAAAAGGATTGCTAAGCTTTATTATTGCAGTTTGCTCAACTGATTATTGCGCATTTCCTCTCATTCGTACAATTGTCCTGCAATCACATTTTCACAGGCTTTTCCTGGTGAGATATAAGTGGAGAACATTAGTGGAGAATTCATAATTAGTTCACACCCATTTCTGCCCAAATCAGGTTTACCATAGCACTTAGAATGAAGACCTACTTTATGCCTCTTTGATTTGTTTCCTGTTTCCTGTTGAGGTCTGCTGAAGGTGGTGTATCTATGAGGTGTTGATTTGGTGCAATGCATTCTGCATAATTATTGAGTTAGATATTTGTATGTGTTACTTACTGGTAAGTGCTATTATGATCATTGTGAGCACACCTATATCTAACAATATGGTAAGGCTGTACAATGTTAGTTGTTTGGGTAATGCTTGCACTCAAAAAGGAAGCAAGCTGCTTCATGATAAGTTCAGGGTGGGAGTCGACAGGGGACCCAGAGGACCTTATTTATGAGGAGTGTTGCATCGCTGTAAGAAAACTGCGATGTGTCACGTCTCAGTGCGCACCAGTTGCGACATGATGGTTGCGTCTTATTTACTGTATGATCCATCATGTCGCATGGAATGACAGATTCGTCAGTATTACTGATGTACCTCTCGGCGCAAAACGTACGCACTGTAGTGTAGGTCCTATATTACCAATAGGCTCTGTGCATTGGAATAACTTATCCTATTGATTTGACATAGGACTTAGGTAAACTAGGTCTCTATTGAATACATTAGACCTAATTGTGAGTGTCAGCTAGCTCAGAGGTCACTAGAAACGTTCTCGAATAAACAAGAAGGGATTAGTTTCTGACAACCGCATAAAAATGAGAACTTTGTTTCCCCAAGAATAAAACTGATCTTCAGAGTCGTGGAAACAATAGATAGATATTTTACTCAGTCACTCGTGCATGCTTCGTTTCATCAGAGATGCAGAGAAATAGAGAGGCAGGCGTTTTTGATAAAATGGTTTATTTAACAGTCTTCTTTCTCAAGCAAGTAAAGTGAACTGCTACAATTGTAATACTGGTTGCAAAGTATAATGCATACAGTAAGAAGAGTATTATAAAATAATACTGTAAAAGCATTGTATGGTTTGTAGACCATAGTTAAATACATACATAAATAACAAAGGCTAAAAAGTACTCAACTGCTGCTTCTAAAATACCCCAATGTACCAAACCTAAGTCTAGTAAGAGGGAAGAAGTAAGTGAGGTGTAGCACAGGTTTAGTTTTTCTTTGCCAAGAATCTTATCAAGATTTCTCTTAGGATCTAATCAGCTCCGTACCTTGCTTTTAGAATGAAGGAGGTCTGGTATCTCTGTCTCGGGACTCGATTTCCCAACACCCGCAAGAGGAGTTTGGAAACACTGGAGCTGGATTCTCAGCGAAAGAAAGGCAGCCTCTCTGTCAGTGCGTCAGCTGGAAGTTGGCTTCCTTCGGCACTTGCTGTAGCGAGCTGTGTCGGGCAAGAAGATAGTCGAGCTGCTCCGAACCACCTTGCGTTTGTTAGGGCAAGTGTGGGAATATTTATACCTTGAAGGTGGCTAGTTTAACGTAAAGTCGGACATAATAACGTCATCAAAGAACCCCAAGGGAATGGAAGTTCTTTGAAAATGCCACGATTTCTAGGACAAATCAATATTCAAGTAAGGGGATGTCCTTGACTGCTGAAACCAAGTTTTCCAAGAAATCGTTGTGGGTTTTTGGAACTAGTGGAGGTAGCCACACCTGTATTTGGACTGGATGAGTTATGTCTAAATTTGGGTATGATTTCTGTGCCTATGTAAGGGCAATGTGAATTATAGCTATATAAGGGCATGAATCGGTATATTACACTTGGATTCTAAAATGCTACACAACAGCACTGCTGGAGTTGTGTCGGAGGAGTGATGCAACTGCAGCAATGCAGGGGGATCTGCAGGATGGCGGGATCAGGAAAGAGGAAGCCGCAGCAGCCATCGAGAGCGACGTGCAGATCCCAGAGGAGCAACATTCAACAGCGCATCTACCTGTGGCCTCAGTGACCGTGCAGAATGAACAAACTGCATGGATTGGCGATGGCATGGTTAATGGTGGAGTACAGCCGCAGCCACAGGAGCCACAAGCAGATTCTGCGGATATTATCGAGCATTGCGGTAAGGAGGGTGCTGCTGGGGGCAAATCTTCACTACTGACTGGGCGATATGTTGAGACCGAGAATGTTGCTACTAGAAAATTACTGTTAGAGGCAGATAGCTGCATCCCTTCTCCACCTTTACTATTGATCCATAATGTACGCACCGAGATAAAATGTATCCCTGCAATACCTACAATACTCGAGGATAAGATAAATCACTCTAGGGGTCACGAGGTGGGCCCGGAGGCCACTATCAGGCACATGCATCAAGCGATTTGGGAATCGCAAACGGTGCGAATCGCAAAATTCGGCCGTTTGCGATTCCCAAATCACTATTTGGGATGCATCAACCTAAAAGTGAAGAAATCGCTATTTTAGCGATTTTTTAAAGTGCGATTGCTTTTAAGGAATCGCAATTTTGCGATTCCTTAAAAGCAATGCATGAAACTTAAAAAAGTTGCGATTTCGCAATTAGAGAGAAAAAATTACCATGAGGTTGGACCTCATGATAATTTTGCGAAAATTTAGAAATATGCAATTTTGTTCATATTTTTAACTTTCATGTTGTGCACACACATGCCCTTAGGGCATGTGTGTACACAACATATGTGCATTGTTTGATTTCAGGGGTGCAACAGGGTGTCCTTTGGACACCCCTGCACCCTTGAAATCGCAATCTCAATTTGCGATTAGCTAATTGCGAATCGCAAATTGAGATTGTCTTCCCATTCATTCCTATGGGCCTCTAGGCCCATAGGAATGAATGGGAAGGGATTCCTTAATTGCGATTCGCAAAATGCTAATCGCAAATAAGGAATTCTAAGGAATCGCAATTTATTTAGCGATTTCTTGATGCATAGGCATTTGCGATTCCTTAATTGCGATTCCTTAAAAATCGCAATTAAGGAATCGCAAATGCCGAGATTGATGCATGTGCCTGTATGTCTTTACCAGCAGAGCAGATAACGCGACCCAAGGATATTTTCCCTGAAGTGCATGGTGCTGGTGTTGGGGCTGGCCCAGACCCTGAGAAGCATAATGTCCGCAGCGAATTTAGAGAACAGGCAGTGGGCGGGCTTCCTAACCCAGGCTTTCCCAGTGATGACTGCTTTTAATCTGTCAATGATGAAGAGGGGGATGAGGACGATGAAAAGACAGCATCTGGTACTGCAACGGAAAGTGAGTTTGATACTTCAGAAGCTGAGGCGAGAACAGACTCAGCAGCGTCATCTCAGGAAAGTCCGTTAGTACACAAGGTATGCACAAAACAGAGGGCCAAGTCACTGAGAAGTCTCAAGAGTAGATCTCATAATCGGGCAAAGTCGAATGCGAGTTCCACCCATCCAGACGTATCTAAAAAGCTGGATTGGGACTACTCAGCAACTTCCCAGCTTTATCAAGAAGGGGGCTCTACTCTACCTCAAACCCAGAATAATACCCCAGGACAGACGACCACCATTGATATGCTATATGCTACCCTGAAACAAATGCAGGGGGAGGCCAGAAGTTAGTCCCGGAGGGCGAAGCAGGCCAATCAAAAAATACAGGGTTCACTACGCAAGGTGAACAAACTCTATGCAGATATGGATACCAGGGTCACAGAGGTGGAAGCAAGAACTGAGAGACTAGAGGAGGACGTTGGGAAATGGAATGAGTATAAAAACTAACAGGAAAAGATGGCATCGGATGTCCATTGGAAGCACGAGGACTATGTAAATCGACAGCGGAGGATCAAAGTTAGACTTCTAGGGGTCGCAGAAGGAAAAGAGGGGCAGGATGTGCGAGCGTTTGTTGTTGGTTTACTTAAGGGGGCTTTCCCAGAATTGTCTACCTAAATTGGGAGAGTGAGATACAAAGGGCTCATAGGTTCCCTATGGTACAAAGGAAAGGGCCAACATCAGATAAACCGAGGGCAATTTTGATATATGTTATGTTATGTGGGTGTTTTATATAGCGCTCAGCTACTCCAAAGGAGTGTCCCGGCGCTTTCAACCCACGGATCAGACACTAACAAACAACACAACAGTAGAATGAACCAGAAAAAAAAAAATAACAGAAAGCTAGAGACAAAACAACCACGTCTTTAGACCCTTCCTAAAGGCAAACAAATTGGCAGTGCTGCGGAGTGACAAGGGAAGGGTGTATGTAGGAAATTTTCTACTAAAACAGGAAATTATGGACAAAGCCAAACCTGAGGCCAGGCGATCCTATAATGGCACGACGTTCTTTGCCCGGCCGGACTTCTGTCATGCAACAGTGGAAAGGCGATGACGCATGAGGCAAATGATAACCCCTTTTCAAAATATCGGCTGTGAGGCTTACCTAATGTTCCCATGTCACCTCAAAGTCATAGATAATGGGCAGATTAAGATTTTCTTCTCAGAAATCAAAGTGCAGTCGTATCTGGATGAGGCGAAAGGAAGGAAAGAAGGCTCAAAGTCTATGACGGTGGCCCTTAGACATCGGAAGTAACAAGGAGCAATATCCAGAAAAGGATGAGGTCAAGGTTAAAATTTGGATAAAATTTGCAGTGGCAGTAACACCTAGTAGTGTGTATCTCAGAAGCATGTGAAGGTTCCTTTTTTCTTGCAGGAGCAGGAGCAGGAGGGGCGGGTGACACTTGGGGCTACAGCTGTCACGCATAGGTCAGGACTGACCAATTTGCCCGTAAGGGGGGGAGGGGGCGGAGGGGGGTACAGGGCACATTTGTTTTGTCTGGGTTATCACAAACGCTGGGCAGCACGGAAAAAGTTGGCGTGTCTAATTGGGAGAATGTATTTCAGCAAGAGATAAATGTCAAAATATTGCTTATTATTGGTTTGAGCCTGATGGGAAATCCACGTGATGTACATTAATGAGTGTACGTGTAGTTACGGTCAATGTTTGTGGTCTAAATGATCGAATTAAAAGACAGCGAGTTGCAACATGGTTAAGATCTCTAAATGTGGACTTGGTCTGTTTACAGGAAACCCATGTAGAAAGGGGACAAGGTCACCCATTAGAACAACTGTGATTTTCCGTATTAGCATATTCTAAGCAAGGGGCTAAGAATAGAGGAGTGGCAATATTAGCAAAATGCAGGGATACTATAGTAAGGAGGAAGCTCGAAGATCAATGGGGGAGATGGGTTCTTATAGAGTATAAACTTAATGAGAAATGGATTACTGTAGGCTGCATTTATGGTTCGACGGAAGATGATCTGGATATTCTGGATTTTTTGGATCTGGAGTTAGCCACCTGGTCCCCCAATGTAATTTTGGCTGAGGATTTTAATATTAATGGGGCAGGAGGACTGGGAATGACCTCTGGGGGGGGGGGGTACCAGGGTAGGAAAAAGAGAGTTTGGCGCTCATTATATAACCTCACAAGGAATAACGCGTTAGTGGATGTATGGGGAGCCCTAAAACCTGCTGAGCTGGGATTTACCTACTATTCAGCTCCACATAAAGTCTGTGCCAGACTAGATTATGTTTTCATCTCGTACTCTTTGCAACCCAAAGTTAAGATTGAAAGACTTCCGCGGATAATATCCGATCACAATCCCCTGATCTTAACGTTAAACACTGGGGTGGACAATGGCCCGGCCCGAGTTTGGACATTTGAGAGAGGGCTGCTAAAGGATGATGCCTATATTGTGCATATGAGCAATTGGATTAGGAGCTTCTTAGACATTAACAGAGGCAGTACGGCAACTGGGAATATGTGGGATTCCTTCAAGGCGGCCATACAAGGGGAGACAATAAGCTTTAGCGTAGCAAGCCAAAGAAGGGATAGACAAAGGGAGGCAGAACTTGTTCAAGCAGTGGCAGAGGCAGAGGCGGAATTAACACAGAGTGTGCTTAGGGGTGCCCCTCTAGATCAAGTATTGATTAGAATAGCGAAAGCAAAGATGGAGGCCGAGGAGAGTATAGCTAATAAGGTAGCGAAAACATATCTAGCAATTAGAGAAAGATGTTATGAATGTAATGAAACCGTTGGCCGTACACTTGCTATTTGCACAAGACAGAATGTTTCTATAGGGCAAGTAAGAGAGATACAGGATGTCACAGGAACAATAGTCACAGATTCAGAGGAGGTCCAAGAAGTTTTTAGAAATGATTTTCCCAAAATAAGTAATTATCTACACGACATACCGGTAGTTACTTTATCGGAAGAAGAGACTAATACATTGGAGGCTCCGTTTACACCAGAAGAAATTTTGATTGCCTCAACCAGCCTCCCATCAGGGAAGGCTGCAGGACCTGATCAAATCCCACTGGAATTTTATAAAACATTTTGGGATGTGATTAGGTATGACTTCATTGCTACAATGCAGCAAGCGCAGATAGGAATATCAATTCCAAATAGCTGGGCAGGGGCTGACATTGTTATAATCTTGAAAAAGGGCAAGCCACCAAACCAACGTGGCTCTTACAGGCCAATAACCTTAATGAACACAGACACAAAAGTATACTCTAAGATACTCACCTTGAGAATAGCGAAGGTAATTGACACTCTGGTTAGTATTAATCAACACGGGTTTATACCAGAGAGGGATACCACTCATCATACCCGAAAGGTTATTACTTTATTTGATTTTGCAGAGGTTACAGGAGACCCGCTCGCAGTGATGATACTGGATGCTGAAAAAGCTTTTGATCGGGTCTCCTGGGACTTTCTTTGGTTTATTTTGAGAAGGGTGGGATTTGGGGAGGGGACGGTGAAAGACCTACAGGTACTATATGCAGGACCGTCCGCTCGTATAAGAGTAAACGGAGGGTATACGTTACCTTTTCAGATAAAGAGGGGTACACGGCAGGGGTGCCCTTGCTCCCCGCTTTTATTTGCCCTCTATATGGATCCATATATAAGGCATATAGAATTAAATGATAACATCTCCCTAGTAGAGTCTGGCAGGGGTCAATGTATAATTCTGGCCTACGCTGATGATGTGGCGATTGTAACACCTAGACCCACAGAAGCTATAGAGTTGGTTGAAGCAAAGGCGCAATTATGTGGAGAAGTGTCTGGCTATGCCCTCAATACTGCAAAAACACAAATTATTAAAAATAACAAGATAGACTGCACTGATTGCCGGGTGGTCCAAAGTGGAGTTTATTTAGGGGTAACAATAACCCCAGATTTAGACAACCTTGTGGAGTTAAATATGTCGTCAATAATAAATAAAGCTAAGAAGGATCTAGACAGTCTAAATAATATAAATTTTTCGATAATAGGCCGAACCAACATAGTTAAAATGATCTTTCTCCCAAAGTTTTTGTATTTATTTAGGGCCATACCCTTATTATTTGAAGGAAAGTGGTTTAAGGATCTGGAACACATGGTAAACCGATTTGTGTGGGCCATGGGAAGACCCGAAGGGCGCTCAGATACATGGCATTACAGAGGGAGCGAGGGGGGTGGGCCCTACCGGATTTAAAACTATATTATTGGGCAGCATGCCTTCAATATATGACAGGTCTGCTTGGAGGAGCAGAGAGTGAAGGACATGCTGAGTTAGGAACATTGGCAATTTATTCACTAGTACTAGGGGGTCAATCTGAAAACTTTCTGTTGAAATTTACAGAGTATAGTTACTTCAAGAGAACTAAATTTAAAACTGTTATGGCCGCCTATAAGATTTGGTCTTCTTTTTCGAAAAATTTGGCCTAGACAGATATATTGCCTACACTAGGTTGAGTAATAATCCCAATTTCCCTGGTGATATATTTTCAGGGGCAGTGTTTTCGGAATGGAGCAAACATGGGATTTGCAGACTGGGTGATCTGATAGGAACGCAGGGGGTGATGCAGTTTAACAACTTACAGGCAATACATGGGCTAGACACAAACCATTACTTTAAATATTTGCAAATTAGAAGTTTTATTTTGACAAAAACTGGAGGCCGGCGGGATTTGCAACATATTCAATTTTGGACACTATACAGGCTGGTACAGACTGTACAATTAAAAGATTTTATTCTGAATTAATAGAGTATCAATCAGATGATCTGAAAAAATATGAAGGTAAATGGATACAAAAGCTGGGTGTAGAGAGGGAAAATTTCCATAGATCACTGAAACTAGGGCAGACATTATTATGCTCAGCATCACTCCAGGCACAGCATTTTAAGACACTGTACTTTCTGAATTACACTCCATCCAGGGTGGCACAGTGGGGAGGGGTGGCTGTCATTAGGTGTCCAAGATGTGACACTACTCAGGTTGATTTAGTCCATATGTTTGCTACTTGTGCACACTTAAAAACAACCCAAGAGGAAATTGAAGTATTTCTTAACCCCTTGCATGCTGATGACGAACCCCAGCCGTCATGCACTACGGTGCTCGTGTGCTGATGACGGCTGGGGTTCGTCATGGCCCGCCCCTGTTCATTTGTTTACCGCACAGCGGCGGAAACGGGCCAGCAGCGAAGGGGTTAAAAGATCACTAACAATAGAAATTACCTTAACACCATCAGTTGAACTCCTAGGAATAGAGGATAGTGCTGGTAAGACTAATCATGAGTATCTTATCTTTGTGGCTATGGCTGTCTTAAGACTTTGTATTGCCACAGCATGGCTGGACCGATTACCACCTACGTTCCATCAATGGCTAAAGAAACTATTACCTCTATGTCCCTTGTCCTCGACCCAGTCGTCACACATGAGGTATTCCACACGACAGGAAACAAAACAGGAAACGCTTTTAGACTCCACCCACCCTCCTGTCAGGTGCTATAACACACCTCACCACCAGAAGCAAATACTGTTTTGTTTCCTGTCGGTGGTTTACTTGATGGGAGACGCTGAGGTGAGTGCCGGGCACTTACCTGCTTCGTTTGTCCTGTGGAGTCTCCGCTGCTGGGCTTCGGGGGGCTCCCATGGACCGTCGTGGGATTGCTTGGAGTGGGGCTGCTGGGCTTCCCTGGCTCAGGTGACCCATACTGCTGAGCTTTGTGGGTCTTCCTGTTCGTTTCCTGCCCGGGTCTCTGTTCACGCTGATGGATGCATCCTACTGCTTGCTGCTTTCCTGCTGGATCGACGTGGTCATGCCTGGGGTTTGGGGCTGTGAGCGCTGGGCTGTTCTGGGGTGCGCTCCTCCCCTTTGGTTTCCCCGATGTCTCCATTGCCTCTTTGCCGTGGGGGGGCCCTGGTGACGGCTCCTGCGTGTACCTCCGGGACGCGGTGCACACTGCAGTGGCATGTGCCACACGGCTGAGTATTCTCGCCTCTTTGGGACATCTGGAGTTCGAGGCTGCCTTTGGGATTTCCCTGCTGCGCTGGGACGGCCGGCTGTCTCAGTGGCGTCTTCCGGAATTGCGCGCATGCGCTTTTGCCCCTTGTTCCACTCTTCGGCCGTGTTCGGTGCCGGGTGCTGGTGTGGGCGGGCGCCCGGGTGGAATCCGGGCGCCCCGGTTCTTGGTGCGGAGTTGTGCCTGATGCCTGGTTGTGCACAGTTGCATGTCTCGGCTGGTGGGCATTCTGAGGGAGCCTGGCCTGTGCCTGAGACGTGTGACTCCTGGAGCTTCCAGGAATTGCGCCCGAAGCCTCTTCAGGGGGATTCCTTCGCTCTTTCGGGGTGTGGATGTGAAGTCCCGCTCCCGCATGGACCCTTGCTGGTGTGTTTTCTCCAGTGGCTCAGTCGGTTGGTGCGCGGTGCTTCTACGACGTCCTTGCGCTGAGCCATGCCGTGGGTGGGAGTTTGAGCCGCCCCTGGAGCTGCTGACTGCCTTTCATGCTACGCTTCCTCAGCATTGTGTGTTCTACGTTGCCTGAGGGCTGTGGACAGGACGTTGACCTTCTGATTACATCTTGGAGTCCAGGCGTGGCATCTGGTGGAAGTCTGCTTACGGTACGTGATCTGCGATGTTGTTCATCACTTTCTTCTAGTTGGTGTATTTTGCGCTGTGCTACGTTTCCTCTCCTACCCTCTACTGTTTTGCTGGGGTAGTTGCATGGATGTCTGGAGTTCGGCTTTACGGCTGAGTCCGTTGGCTCATTGGACTATTGAGTCTTCTGCAGGGGCCTGTGCTCGGCCTCACGGTCACTGGTTCAGTTCCGGTGGGTGCTCTCGGACTTTCCTCCTTCTGAGTTCGATGACATGTGTACCATTGGGTATCACTACCCTTCTGTTCTTCATCACCAGGATGCCTTTTTACATGACTATGGTTGTGTTCTACCTCCATCGGGAGGGGTGCTGTTCCTCTCCTAGGCCTGCTTCTTCCCCTTTTTCCGGTGGGGCCTCCTCCCCTCTCCTGTGATGCCTGGAGGTGTGCTGATGCCCGGTTTGGGCGCCTTCTTCTGGATCGTCTGTTGCTTGCTGTTGGGCTTTCTGGTTTCTTCGGATTTCTTGTGGCCTGTTCGCTGCCAGTACCTCTTTGGTGTCCGTGGTTCTGTTGCGAGTGTGGATGGTGCCGGATCTTTCTCCATGCCCTGGTTGGTGTCCTTGCTTTCTACGTTATGGGATGTGGCTGTCTCTTGGCCTGTCTTCGTTCCTGTGGACTCTGTGGAACCAGTCTTGTGGGTCGTCCTTCCATGGCTGCTGGGCTCGTTCTGATGGACGGTGTGGGCATGTGGATGGATTCTGCCCTGAAGATGTCTTCTGCCGCTTCTCATCTGGCTGTCCGTTCTGGCATTGTCCGGTCTTTGCTGCCCGTTTTGGAGTCCCTGTTTTCATCTTCACAGGAGGGTGCCAGTTAGCCGGTGTTGCTTGGGCCTATGGCCCGCCTGAAGGTGAATGTATGCCGGACGTCGCCTTTGCTTCTGTGTGGGCTCCTGCTGCTGTGTCCTGTGGTTCCTCTATTGCTGCGCTGTATCCTGTTTCTGCGGGATTGGATGACGGACGTGGTCCGGGGGTCCGTGGCTTGCGGCTTCCTTTCGCTGGGGCCTGTCTGTTTGGTGACTCGCTGGTAGGTATGCTACAGAGGGTCTTCCAGGAGCGCATGCATTCTTTATCTTTTATGGCCTTCCAACCGGGGGGGGGGCTCCCTTGGTTTCGGGTGCCTGGCCTTTCCACCAGCCTTCCAGGTTTCTGCAGTCCTCCTTTTTGGATTCTTCGTGGCTCTGGGCATTATTTCCTCCGGGCATTTGGGAGGAGGTCCCGGTGGGGTGCCGGGTCTGGTCCACTGCATTCCTGTCTGGGCCGCCCTTGGGGTCGTTTTCACTAGTGTTCCTCCTCTGGTTGGTGGGAGACTTCGCAGGTTCCTTCCTGCTTGACGCCTGTCGACCTCAGATGGATGGGTGCTGGATGTCTTGTCGTGGGGCTACCGGATCAGATTCTTGTCCCCCCCTCCCCCTCCGGGGTGGTGGTGACCACTTCTCCTCGGGATGCTTCCCACCATCTGACCTTGTTGGACATTCTTTGGTCGGCGGACGGGCGGTTGTCCCGTTTCCCCTGGCGGAGCAGGGGTTGGACGTTTACTTCCTTCATCTTCGTGGTGCCATGATTCACGGAGGGTTTCCGAGTGTTCTTCTGCCTTCGGGGCCTGTTCTTGTTCGTGCGGAGGATACCGTTCGGGATGGAGGCCCTCCAGTGGGGTCAGCTCTGGCTGTTCTGCGTCCCCCCTATTTGGATCTTCGGTCCGCCCCCCCCGGGTGTTCGCCGAGGGGGTGGCTCCCTTGGTGGCCCATCTGCATCTCCTGGGGGTGTCTATGTGCCCGTATTTGGACGGCCGGATGGTTCGGGCTCCGTCCCTGGAGGTCTTGTCTCGCAACCTTCCCTTGCCCGTGTCTACGCTCAGGGACCACGAGTTTTGTTCACCTTGCCCGGATGTCGCCTGGAGCCTGCGACCCGGCGGTCCTTCATCGGAGCCGTGTTCGGTTCTGTGTCAGGGAGTATGTTCCTGACGGACGCCCGGATTCGTCGCCTGCAGTCATTGCTGAGGAGGTTGTTGTCGCCTGCCTCGGCTCCCATCCTTCAGTGGCTGGAGGTTCTGGGCCGCATGGCTGCTTCTGTTTTCTCTGTACCCTGGGCCTGGGTTCGTCTGCGGCCTCTGCTGTGGCCTGGGCAGCGGTGGGTCTCATTTTTCTGTCCTGGGTTTTGCGGTTCCTGTTCCTGTGTCTTTGGAGGTAGTGTCTGCTTTCCAGTGGTTGTTGACCCATCCCTCCTTTCCGTGGGGCTGTTGATTCGTCTACCTCCTCCTCTGGTTGGGACCTCGGATGCCATCGCCTTGGGCTGGGGAGTGACTCTGGCCTGTTGGGTGCTGCTGGCGCGCTGGCTCCCGTCGGAGTCTCGCAGGTCGTCCAACTGGGCAGTGTTGTCTGCAGTGGAGAGGACGCTTCACTATTTCCATCTTCACCTGGAGAGTTGCCTTGTCCGGGTGGGATCGGCCTTCGCGTTGACTGTGGCATGTCTGTTTCGCCGGGGTCTCTGTCTCTATCCCTGTGTCTGGCCCCCAGGTCCTTTCGGTTGCTTTGCCTGAGGGTCGGGACTCCGGCTCTGGCCTTGTTTGCCTCTGGGTCCAATGCCCTGGTGCCCCTGTTCTGCTCCTGGTCTCCGGAGGAGGGGCGCAGGGGGGGTGGATGCCATGTATCTCCTTTGGCCTCCCTGGCTTCTCTATGCCTTTCCTCCCTTTCCTTTGGTTCCGGCTATACTGCTGATGGATGGGTGGGAGGGGGCTCAGGTGGTGGCTGTGCTACCTCTCTGGCCGTGGAGGTCCTGGTTTCATTCTGCTGCTGGACCTGGCGGTGGGGCCTCCTTGGTTTCTGCCCCGTCTCCCCTCTCCTCTGAGTTCTCTGTCTCTCTTTCTGGTTCCCCTCTCCTTGGCGGTTTGGGGGTTGAGCGGGTGTCTCTTGGGACCCGTGGTCTGCCCGTCCTCTTGTTTTGGTACTGCGGACTTCTCGTAGGTTGTCTGCTTTGTCTTCCTATTCGGAGCGATGGTCTTCGTTTTCGAGGTGGTGTTCCTCCTCTGGTTTCCTTACTGGGCCTTTAGGCTGCTGTCTGTGCCTTCCGGGTCCCGGATTCCTTTCTTCAGTCTGATGGATTGTTGGGTTTCTTGCCTTTTTTCGGAGTTTCTCTCTTCTCCTTCTGTTCACTGCCCCCTTGGAGTCTCTCCTGGATGTTGGGGTGTTTGCAGTCTTCCCCTTTTTACCTTTGGAGTCTGTGGCCCTTGACATTCTGTCGTGCCTGGTGGCTTTCTGGTCTTTCTTTTTGCCTCGTACGTGCCTTGTGCTTTCTGTGGCTCGTTCTGGGGTGTTTGCTCTTGCCTATCTTGGTGCAGGTTTTGCCCTGCCCGGCGGGTGTCCTGGCGCCTTCCGCTCGGGGCGTGTCTGTCTCCTGGGCTGCTTCCCTGGGAGATTTGTCGGGCTGGGTCCCGGGCCTCCGGGTCCGCGTTCGTGCGGCACTGGTGGTGGAGTTGTGCCTTGTCTGTCCGGACCAGTTTTTGGTCGTGGGGTGTTGCTGGCTGTGGGGGGGTTTTTTCCCCTCCACTGTGATTATGTTGTTTCTTGCAACTTTGTCTTGCTGCCCTCCTTTGTGTCTGGTCTGTGTTTTGTTGTGTGTGGGTTGCCAAAGGCCTGTTTGGGCTTTGCTTTGGTATGCCTCATGTGTGATGACTGGGTCGAGGACGAGGGACATAGAGGTAATGCTATGATTACGTACGGTAATCCCCATTACTCTTAGTCCTACTCGTCCTCGACCCAGTCGTACAACCCGCCCACCCTCCCTTTCTAGGCCTTTGGTGCTTGGTACATCAGGATTTGCTTCTGGTGGTGAGGTGTGTTATAGCACCTGACAGGAGGGTGGGTGGAGTCTAAAAGCCTTTCCTGTTTTGTTTCCTGTTGTGTGGAATACCTCATGTGTGACGACTGGGTCGAGGACGAGTAGGACTAAGAGTAATGGGGATTACCATCCGTAATCATAGCATTAGCTGTCTTTAACCTTGAGAAAGCAATCTATGCAAGGAGGGGCAGAATAGGCAAGAAACTTGGAAAGGAGATATGGGATCATATACAGAGGTGGAAAGAGAGAGATCCGGGGTAGGCTAGAAAATAAACTGTGCAAAGACTCTGTTTTATTTTATTTGTATGCCTTGCTTTGCCTACACTTGTATTTTACTTCCTTTGCTTGATTTATTTGTATAATCTTTGTATGATTTATGACAAGCCTTGCATGTTAAACTGTAATGAATTTTCTTATGTGCTCTGTAAAATGAAAATGGGGGGTGGGGGAAACTCAATTAAAAATATTTTAAAAAAAAATCAAATCAAACTTCACTAATGAACTGCCTATGATAGACATTAAAAAGTGTGTGATGAATTCCAGTAACTTCTCCTAAAGTGGGTACAGCAGGCTTATGATTTTAATGTGAACTCACAAAAGACAGTGTCAGCCCTTTCCAGTGAAAATAGCTTTTGGGGGCTAGTCACTGCCATGCCAATTTCAAATGTTTGCACGTGCCACTTTTAGATACTAGGCAACCTACATTGTGGGCTACAAAGTGTAGTCAGGGCTGGCTTATTTAATAAATAAAATTAAATTGTTGCCTGTTAAAAAGGGTTATTTTGAAATGTGTTCCTGCAGGTTTAAAGCTGCAGGAGTCAGGCTATACAATAATGACAGAAGTGTTGTTTTTCTTGTCACTCCAATGGTTGGCACAATAGGTGCTGCAGCCAACAGGTGACATTTAACTTTCCATGTCGTTGGTATATTTTCTTTAGCATATGCTATGGCCGTACTGTAATGCTAAATATGTTATTGGCGAAATAATCAACATTTCCATGTTTTATGGGTCAGAGCACATACACTCTGGTCTGGCAGCAGAGACCCAGTGTGCAGAGGTGAATTAACAGCAATATCAGTCACCACAAAATTGGGTTGATCACCATCAAAAGGCAATTTCTCACATTCCTGTTTTGGTATGATGGGTGTGGTTGAGGACATACCACACTATCAGCTAGTATTAGCCTGACTACATTACAGATTGGATGGGCCTTCTGCAGGAAATCGGGTTACGGGTTATAAGGGGGAATCCCTACTCAATCATCAACCACAATTCTATTTTGGGGGGTGAAACATAGAGGCAATGTACAAAGTATAGTATTTATGCAGCACATCATACAGTTATAAGTTATTTTAAAACAGAACAGCAAAAATCCGAATCAGTAGAACCAAGATTATGCAATTTCAAAGATTTGAGGTAAGTAAAGCACCTAAAAGCTCAAAGCACTACTCGTGGCTATCTGGTTGTGAGAGAACGGCTGAAAGTCAGAAGTTCATGCCAACCACAATTGAGTGCAGCTGGATACAGGGACCAGTTTAGTCATGTTGGAAGAGTTACCTTCAAAAGTCCTGTGCAATGGAAGTAAAAGCGAGGAGCAGGAGAGCACTGCTGATGGTCATCGCTATAGTGGGGAGAGCAGGCTGGGCGTCTTGGATGGCTATTGCCGTAGCATGAAGAACCTGTTGGGTGTGGCAGACAGTCACTGTTGAGATTTGCATAAGTGGTCAGAACTGACTGTCAATGTCATAGTGAGATGTGCAGCTCTAACGTTGCTGGGCATTACTGGCGGTTGCTCTGACACAAGAGTTGGGATCTTCGTGCAGTTTTGTGTTGACAGGCTGTGTGAGCCGCAAACTCCTGGAGGCCCGTTCACATTTGCAAAGAGCTCAAATCTTCAAGAGTTCTCCTTTTCTTGGGGAGAGATCTCCACCCATGCCACACCAAGGGTCCAGGGCTTAGGCGGCACCTCTTGGGATACTGAAACTTACTGCAGCAGAGGCCAGCATGGATCAGGCAGGATTAGTAATAGGTTCAGGCAGCATGTCATCAGGGCAGATTCAGTGAGACCACTGGAGCGTGTGGTATCTCTGTGGCTCAGACAAGGTTGTCAGTCAGCTAACCCTTGGAGTCACTTCATCCTGGGATTTAGTGTTCACAGCAATCAGGGAAAGGCAGCAGTCCATCAGTGTAACAGGACAGCAGCACAGCAGTCCTTTTTCAGTAGTAGCCACAGGTCCCAGAACTGTACTGAAGATTTGGATCTGAGGGACTAATATCTAAATTTTGTGCCAGCTTTAAAGTATGAGAAGCTTCCAGAGGTTTCCATCCTCAGAGGTGCCTAGAATTTCCTGCCTCCCTGCCCTGACCCCAGCATGTCTGAGGACACAAAATATTAGCTCTGTGCTGATGCAAAGACTTGTGATGTGCAAATGTGGTAGGTGACAGCTCCACTCCTTATCAACATAGAGATAGCTCATCTTGCCACCACCTCTTTACACGTTGTCTCACTCTCAGGGAGAAATACAAAAAGACCAAGTACCGGCGACACCTATTCATATGAGCCAGGATACAGGCTGCAGGCAATAATTGGTTAGGACAACAAAAAAACAACTTTGTACAAGTAGCATGTTCAGGATTGTGACTTAAAATCCTACTTTACTATTAAGGAGAGTTTTCCATTACAATTCATTTGACACCAAACTTGACATTCCTATTTACTCTCAGGTGAAAGTTATCACTTTATAAATGTATTATGGTACCCCCATGTTATCCTATGGGAAAGGTAGGCCTCACAGTAGCGAAAAACAAAGAGGTTTCCACTACCAGTGAATGTAAAACTTAAAAGTCCATGTCTAACTTGTATGGCCTACTATAGAGATGAATTATATTTATTAAAAAGGAAGGTTTATTTGCCAGGTCAAACTAGCAGTTTAAATGACTTGATAATGAGTAGCTTGTTATATGTCCCGTATGTAAACCCATGTTTACACACAATTCTGATTTAGAAGTTATAAACTATTTAATGCATCCAATGCCAACATTTTGCTGGGTCAATGTCGACTGTGTTTACCGTATCGTGGAGACTTTGGTGTGTTAAACGCCACAATATACCTGTTATTCCCCATATACTAATAATAGGTGTTACTTTGTTGCAATTGATAAATAACGAACCTGCGGTATCATTATTTAGCAGGAGACATAACTTACGCCTCAGCTCATAAGCAGGCCCACATTTTGGAATGGCAGGCTTAAGACTACTTAAATGTTTGGCACAATAGAACTGCAGGTCCACTAGTAACATTTAATTTACAGGTCCTGGGTACATGGGTACCACTTTACTAGGGATGCAAACGTTTATTAAATGTGTCAAGTGGGTGTTCGTTAATTTTACCATGCATGAAACACTTTTTCACAGGTTAGGGGTGGTGAAGTGTGTAGAGTCCTAAAATCAACAAAAACGGGATCAGCATTCACAGGAACGTGAAGGCAAAAAGTCTGGAGCTGACCCTGCAGAAAGGGCAAAGTCCAACACCTTCCAAGCCTCTGGCAGTGTCAACTGTATAGCAGATGATTCTGCTAGCCTCTGCCAGAGTCATAAAATAATCAACACTGTATAGCCATTTGAGCTAGCTATTTCTACCTCAACTCCAGAGATATTTAAGTTTAGAGATGACCAGTTGTTGTGATGGGTTGAGAAAGTCCTATTTGTTTCTTTTTAATATTTCTACTCTACATACGTCACACACTCCTTAAACCACTGTACTATCATATTGGACCACCAAAAATGTTTAAACACCCAAACTTGTGTTTTTCTTTCTCCTGGACGCCCTGTACAGAACACATCATGACACCACTGAATGATCCTTAGAAGTAAAACTGAAGTCGGGATGTGCAGTTTCTTAGAATGAAACAAAAGCCCTTGGACCCCTTTTCCCTTCTCAGGATCTTCTTGTAGCCTTTGGGTGGAGTACACTTTTCATTATTCCACTATTATGTGTTTCAGAATTACCCCAACTATAGCCAACTCTACCCTTGGGATTGTGGTTGAGGGCTAGAATCATTGATGGTGATTTCAGTGAAAGCTGTCCTATCCCTTACCCTTGTTGTGTATAAAGCATTGGCATTCCCATGGCAAACCCGGAGCATATATATGCGATGTTTTAGGTAAAATCAGTGTAGAAGTATTGACCTTCTAGCTTGTCTCGAGAAAATGAAAAAACACAATAGATTAAATCATTCTTCAACGAGGAGAAGAATAAGTAACGTGAAAAAACAAAATAAGTCCTGCATGAAATATTTAGAAAGTCTTCTCACTAAACTAAATCATGAATTAAATTTTGGTTGAGAAAATCAATTCAATTAGGCATCATTTTGGAGTAAAATGAAAAGAAAGGTGTACTCAATGCTGTGATTATGGTAGGAAAATTATAATTTCAACAAGTGTACATTTTTTCAACATTATTAACATAAATATTTTTACAATGAGCAACAGTATTGTTGTGTTTAATTTTTTTCAATAATGTTTTTTTTCAACACAAAATGCATAAATTTTGTCAAGAAGTTAAATATAATTTGCACATGGGTCCATAATTATTAGGTGAGTGACAAGATCGTGAAGTACATCCAAATGTTTTTCTGAGGGATATAATGTAAAACAACCACTCACCCAAGGTCAGCAGACTCTAAGCCTATGTGGTATTGGTATGTAGAATAAAACATTTTATGTGGGTAAAAGTTGACGGTTTGGTCTCCTAGTTGATTAAATCCATGAGGCCATCTTTAGTACGGAGGATTTTAGAATTGGACCCGAGGGACTGCAAAGGTGCAAAGATGTATTTGTTATGAATTGACGTCCCTGATCAAGAAATATTGAGGTAGAATCGGTGTAACTCTAAATCTAATTAAAAAAAGCTTGAGTTAAACCGTGTCAATTGAGGATAAACAGGCATATCAATGGCGCTGTCATAACACAGTAGCAGACAAATCTGCTAACTCAACATGTGGGTGTCCTGAAAGAATTCTTGATGTGCACCATATAGGTAAACATAACACATTTCAACTATAGTTTAGTAAGTCGGGATGCTGAAACATCAATAAATAAATCAATCATTCAGGGGTTGGTAAAGCACAGCACTCACCTACGAGGGGCTCAAGGCGCGGGTAGGGGGGCAGCTATGTTGAGTGTAGGTGTCATCCGGAGAGCCAGCTCTTCAGGTCACTCCTGAACTGGTGCAGTGTGGAGACTTGCAGGAGGTGGAGGTCGGTCCAGGCCTTGGTTGCGAGGTATAAGATGGACTTTCCTCCTGTTCTGGACTTGTATATGTGTGGAATGGTGGCTAGAGAGAAGTCAGCTGCTCTGAGGTGTCTCTTGGGTGCTTGGAAGGAGAGGCGATTGTTTAGGTACGTGGGTCTAATGTTGTGGAGGGCCATGTATGGGTGAGTGATAACATAGGAATAGTATTGAAGGCCACTTTAAGGTATACAAATGTTTCCTTTTGCTCAGATTCCAAACAAAATGGTTGATCTTTCTATATTGGTGCTGTAATGGGTTGCACATTTTGTGAAAAACATTCAAATAAATATGGGCAAAGCCAAGGACCGGAGGGACTTTCTACTATAGCTTGATCCCAGTAGGATCTATGGGTAATCATCGGACCTTGAAAGGTCAGTTGGTGGGTTTCAATTCAGCATTTCTGTGCTTTGGCATATATGTATCTATTTGTCCCTTGATTAAGTACAACATCTTTCGTCTGTAGCCAGTGCTGTGTTGGTGTGTCTAAAAAGACTAAGTAGTCATTTAGGTCTATGAGAACAATTAAAGGCATAAATGATATTCTGAAAGAGCTCGGTTACCAGATCTTGTTAGGCAGCTAGAGCATAATTTTGTCAAATAACATAAAAATATGTTAATCTGTAAACCTACGACTGTGACCAAATTTACATTTCTGTCTAGGGCCTCATTTGTGTATGGAAAGATCCAGCAAATCAGGTTGGGGCATATTTTGCTTCCTGAGCAAGGATTCTGGGTAGAACCCAACACATCGTACTTCATCGTCACGTATCATCGTCAAGTATCATCATCATGTAGGTAATGGAGAAGAAGTAGGGGTTGTTATAAGCTGTCTTTAACCTCAATAACGTGTTCCTCAAGGAATTTTCATGTAACTTTGGTCCTCATTGACTATATTTTGACACTAGGCAGCTCAGCAAGCCTTCCTGCTGCTGTCAAAATAAAATGGCAGGAATGTGCCATATCTACAAGATACTACACATTCCTGTTCTTTTACCCTGCGCCAGCGCACAAACAGCAGAGGTGCACCAACTCAGCCACCCTTGAATGATCTTGCAAGGGGGCCTACATTGTGAGGATGATTGCTTTTGTTCAGGAAGGGACACCTTCCTACACAAAAACAATCATTGATGGTATTGTCCTCTTTCTATGCATGCTGCGGAATGCCTCCTGCATAAAACGAGGATAAAAAATCGGAGAAAAACTGTTGCGCCACTCCTACACCTCTCGTTTGAGGCCAAGGATTCTGATACATTCCCAGCTTTGCAAAACGTTGTACGTCTGAGAATGTACATCTGGGAATGTAAATCTGGGAATGTGTCAGGGTCCAAGGATTTTGTGTTGGAACACCTGCAGCAACCCCATTGGAATACCCCTTTCACGCAGATTGATTTGTGAAAGCGACTCACATTGCAGGTTCTTTACATGGCTTTGTAAATATGGTCAAGCCCATTGTGCTGCCCTGCGTAAACAAAAATGATGCACCGGAAGCGTAATTGGCTTGTAAATGAGACCCTCACTTTTGATTTTGAATATGTCAATCATTAGTGCAACCACAGTTATAATAATTCTGCATGTTTTAGACAATTATTATGTATCTAAAGCACCTATAAATCTGTTTTAAAGGTGAAATGAAATTTTTTATTGAGCTATTTGCAATAGTCATATTAGTACAATAACAATGCAAAAAGATAGAATTAAGTGCAGACCAACATATTGTAGCAATATCATATATTTTATAATCACAGAGTAAAAATATAAGTTAGAATGAAGTACAAAACAACATATCACAACAATTTACAATCAATCCTGTTGAAGTGGATTGCAGGGGGCGGTTCCTCCTTAATGGCAGAGGAGCTTCGCCCCACAGCCCATGCCAGCAGACAATAAATAAAATTATAATAACGTAATGTTATTATCTTTCTATTTATGCTGTCTGAGCCCTGCAATTCAAATGTATAGGGCGGGTGGGCATGTAAGAAAGGAGGAAAGTGCAATCATAAGGGTGCATGTGTGTTTGGTACCGAGCGTCCGAGGCCAGCCAAACACACATGTGCAATTATGTTTCTCCAACCTGGCTGTCTTGAACAGCCGACTTGGAAAAACAGCACTGACTCCAATGCACTGTCTGAGCGGCAAACAAGGCCACTCAGAACAATCCTGGCACTGCTCTGTTGTGAGAGTAGCGCCTAGATTGGGTAAAAAGCCTGTACTCTGAGGGCCCATCCCTTTCCAGCTGTCAGCCACCGAGCGATTCAGGTGTCAAAGGGCGTGTAGCGGAGCGGGGAAGCAGGTAAGTCTTTTCTAAGGCATTGCATTAGCAATTCTTGTTTGTCGAGATTATAGTAAGGCTTTCAAAAGTCTACCCAAACTGCGGATCGGGTACAGCGCATGTGACCACAACCACAAGCTCGAGCGCGCTCGCCGCGCACCGCCTCTGCTGCCACTTCAGCTTACCAAGCTGCACACTCCCTCACTCTCCATATGCTCGCTCGTGAGCCTTTCCTTTAATCTCACAGGCTCTGCTCCCTCGCCCCCGCATCAGACTTGATAGGAATGCGCTGCCCGTCCCGCCACAGCAATGTCGAGAGCAGCGACAAGAGAGCCCTTTCCTTCAGGAGACGCTAACATACTCATTTTCTGGGTTGCAGTCATTACCAAGTTAAGAGGAGTAGAGCCTATTTAGACGCCATGGAGCTCAGGTTCAGTGCCTGACACGGAATAGCGAGGTTGTGTCAACTTTCTTGATTTTCATTGGCGTTACCACCAGTTGAAAATCTCACTGGTTGTTATTTTTTTACTCTCTCTTCCATTCGTTTTGATTAGTCCCTTCTTTGTCTGGTCCAGTTGGCTATAACGTCCCTGGTTCTATTTGTTTGTAAAGTCTTACGGGTGTGTGTTCAGCCGCGTCCAGGGGCTTTCGTCTGATTCCTGATCGGCTCCTGGCTCCTTCTATCAGTAGTCCTTGTTTCAGTTGTTGATTGTTTCTTTTAGACCCAGCTGGTGTTCTGCACTGGCCTTATGTCCTCTCAATCAATCAATCAAAGCATTTATATAGCGCACTACTCACCCAGAGTGTCTCAAGGCACTGGGGGAGAGGGGTCCGCTACTGCTCGAACAGCCAGGTCTTGAGTTGCTTCCTGAAGGCGAGGTGGTCCTGGGTCAGGCGGAGGTGGGTCGGGAGGGAGTTCCATGTCTTGGCGGCGAGGTAGGAGAAGGACCGTCCCCCTGTGTTGGCTCTTCGGATGCGGGGGACGGAGGCGAGGGCGTGGCCGGTCGATCGAAGCTGGCGTTTGGGAGCGTAGAAGTTGAGGCGGCTGTTGAGGTATCCTGGGCCCTGGTTGTGTAGGGCTTTGTGTGTGTGGGTGAGGAGTCAGAAGGTGATTCTCTTGTTGACCGGGAGCCAGTGCAGTGTCCGGAGATGTGGCTGCGACGGTGGATGTCCAGGATGAGTCGTGCTGAGGAGTTCTGGATCCGCTGGAGTCTCTTCTGGAGTTTGGCGGTGGTTCCGGCGTAGAGGGAGTTGCCGTAGTCCAGCCGGCTGGTGACGAGGGCCTGGGTGACCGTCTTCCTGGTCTCGGTGGGGATCCACCGGAAGATCTTACGTAGCATGCGCAGGATGTTGAAGCACGACGAGGAGACGGCGTTGACTTGTCTGGTCATGGAGAGGGAGGAGTCCAGGATGAAGCCCAGGTTGCGCGCGTGGTCTGTTGGTTTGGGTGCGCTGCCTAGGGCAGGGGGCCACCAGGAGTCGTCCCAGTTGGAGGGTGAGGATCCCAGGATGAGGACTTCCGTCTTGTCCGAGTTCAGTTTCAGGCGGCTGTTCTTCATCCATTCGGCTACCTCTTTCATCCCTTCGTGAAGGTTGGCTCTGGCGGTGGCGGGGTCGTTGGTGAGGGAGAGAATCAGCTGGGTGTCGTCGGCGTAGGAGATGATGTTGAGGTTGTGCTGGCGTGCGATGTCTGCAAGGGGGCTCATGTAGACGTTGAAGAGGGTTGGACTGAGCGAGGAGCCTAGAGGAACGCCGCAGATGACTTTGGTGGCTTCAGATCTGAACGGGGGGAGGCAGACTCTCTGTGTCCTTCCGGCGAGGTAGGAGATGATCCACTCCAGTGCCTTCTCCTGGATTCCGACGTTGCTGAGTCGCTGCACTAGTGTACGGTGTCGAAGGCCGCGGAGAGGTCTAGGAGGATAGGGGCTGCTGTTTCTCCGTTGTCAAGGATGTCATCGGTGGCTGCGATCAGGGCGGTCTCGGTGCTGTGGTTGGCCCGGAAGCCGGACTGCGAGAGGTCGAGGGATCCGTTTGTCTCGAGGAAGGCGGCCAGCTGCTTGTTGATGGTCTTCTCGATGACTTTAGCAGGAAACTGGAGCAGAGAGATGGGGCGGTAGTTCTTGAGGTCGGTGGGGTCGGCTGATGGCTTCTTTAGTAGAGCGCTGAGTTCGGCGTGCTTCCAGCTCTCCGGGAAGGTAGCGGTGTCGAAGGAGGTGTTGATGATGTCCCGCAGGTGGGGTGCGATGACAGCGTCGGCCTTGTTGAAGACGTGGTGAGGGCAGGGGTCGGTAGGAGATCCGGAGTGGATGGAGTTCATCGTGCGGATGGTGTCTTCGGTGCTGATCGGGGTCCAGGCGCGGAGGGTGGTGGTGGGGGGCGGTGGTTCGGTCGTGGCGTGCGTTGGTTGAGTGCTGAAGCTGTTGTGTATGTCCGCGATCTTGTTGTGGAAGTAGGAGGCGAGGGAGTTGCAGAGGTCTTGCGAAGGGGTGATGTCATTGTTTCCGGCGTTGGGGTTGGAGAGCTCTTTAACGATGTTGAAGAGTTCCTTGCTGTTGTGTGCGTTGTTGTCCAGTTGTTCCTTGAATGCGGTTTTCTTGGTGGCGTTGATGAGTTGGTGGTGTTTTCGGGTGGCGAGCTTGAGGGCAGTCATGTTGTCCAGTGTTGGGTCTCTGCTCCATGTTCTCTCGAGGGCTCGGCAGTTCTTCTTGGAGCTCTTGAGTTCGTCGGTGACCATGGGGCTTTCTTGCTACCGGGTCTGCTAGGCGGGGTCTTCAGAGGGGCGAGGTCTTCTGCGCAGTTGCTGATCCACTTCGCGAGGTTGGTGTCCGCCTGGCTTGGGTCCGCTGCGCTGGTGGGAGGGTTCATGGTCAGGGAGGTCGCGAGCTGGTCGGCTGTAATCTTGTTCCAGCTTCTGCGTGCAACCTGTTGCTGGTGGTGGTGGATCGTGGTCCTTCTGAAGCTGAAGTGGACGCAACTGTGGTCCGTCCAGTGGAGTCAGGTGGCGTGGCTGAAGGCGATGTCCTTGCTGGATGAGAATACGGGGTCGAGTGTGTGTCCGGCGTAGTGGGTGGGGGTGGTGATCAGCTGCTTGAGTCCCAGGTATGCAAGGTTGTCCAACAGGGTGGTGGTGTTGCGGTCGTTGTTGTTCTCCAGGTGGAAGTTGAGGTCCCCGAGGAGGATGTAGTCAGCGTATAGGAGGGCGTGCGGGCTGATGAAGTTGGCAATGTCTTCGCTGAATTGTGTGCGTGGTCCCGGGGGTCTGTAGATGAGGGTGCCTCTGAGGGTGGTCTTGGGGTTGATGTGGACCTGGAAGTGCAGGTGCTCGGCGGGTGCGAGGGTGTCCTCGGTGTTGGTCGTGATGCGGATGGTTTTCCTGTGGATGATGGCGATGCCTCCTCCGGTCTGGTTGATGCGGTCCCTTCGGATGATCTTGTAGCCGTCTGGGATGGCGATGGCGATGTCGGGCGCTGAAGAGGCGTTCATCCAGGTTTCCATGAGGAAGGCGATGTCTGGTGAGTTTGTGTCGAGCAGGTTCCAGAGCTCGATGGCGTGTCTGTGGACGGAGCAGGTGTTGAGCAGGATGCATTTCAGGTGGCTGCTGCTGTTGCTCGTCTTGGTCTTGGTTGGTGCAGGAGTAGTGCTGGTCTGGATGCAGGTGAACTTGCAGGCGTTGCAGCAGAAGGGTCCGTGGGTGCGTCTCGGGGTGGCTCGGTAGCATCCTGGCATTCGGCCGGCATTGAGTGCGTTGAGGGTGGCGGCGTCGTACGTCCGGCGGGTGGGCTGGGGTCTGCGGGGGCCAGGGGTCCTGGCGCTGGGTGCGGTCCAGGTGCGGACGGGCGCAGACGGGCTTACCTTTGGCGCACCTTCGGCGCTCAATCGGTGCTCCCGCTGCGCGCGTCCGCTGTGCTGTCGCTCTGGGGGCGTCATAAGAAGGGGGACGAGAGGGCGGGTCAGCTGGGCGGCGGGAGCGGCTCGGCCAATGGGCCGGTGGTGGGCGGGGCCTGTGGCAAGCTGCAGCGGGAAACTGGCGAGCGGGCGGCTCTGCTGAGGCTGGGCCGCTCGGGGGGCCAGGGGGCGTCTGCGGTGAGAAAAGGCGGCAAGGCTGGCAGGCAGGAGCAGGCAGGAGCAGAAGGCGGCAGGAGGAGCAAGGGGGTGACCCGGCCTGGTGAGAGGCGCAGTGGTCCTCTGTCATCCAGCTGGTCATATCTACTTATGTATAACATCAAGACAGAGTGGTGCTGTCCCTTGAAACAGACAAATCCAAAGAGAACGGGCACCAGTCCAGGACTTGTCTCTCACTCCATTTCCCTGTCTCTCCCTCCATTTCTGTGTCTGGTCATATGTCCCATTCTGTTCGTCAGCACAGATATTCAGGGATGGCAGGGGCTTGCGACTGGTCTGTCATTCCCAGTTCAATGATGGAGCATACTATTAGTAAGATCCACGACAAGCTTGAGGTTGTTAGGAGGAAAGTTCTAGTTTGCTTAATCACTTGACTCAGTGCCTCGTTTAGCTGTTATTACTCCGTCTTCACTGATAATGACTACTCCATGACGAGTAGCTCTAACCCAGCTGGAATCACGAGTAGTAATGTAAGACTGGATTGAAGTTCACTCCTAATTAGGCCTTAGTTCCTCCGTAAAAGCTCAGAATGGATCTGCATACATTTGAAAACTCCATGCAAATGTGTCAATTGCATTTTTTAGCAACACCACAGTTATTTACCAGTGATACTGCCAAGGTTACATTTGCGCTGAAGATGCTTTGATGTAGGCAAGGCCATTAATGTTGAATATGAGTTGGCTTCTATCCAGCTGGACTAATTTATTGATCCACTTTACCTCTATTTTTGACTTTCTTACTCTGGAACAAGGCAGTCAGGACCCAGTGAGTTATGTCAGCCATTTTCCTAAGCTGCCTGGATGGACGAGTCTGCAGCTGCAGTATTTTTAGGTCTCGACTAACACCCCCAAACACACCCCACACACACCTCACAAACACACACAACCCCCACACACAACTCCACACAAAACCCCCCCCACACACACACAACCCCCCCACACACAACCCCCCACACACACAACCCCCCACACACACTCTACACCCTCTCACACACACACACCCTACACACCCACAAACACCCCACTTACACACACCTACACACAACCCCCCCACACACAACCCCCCACACACACAACCCCACACACAAACCCCCACACACAACCCCACACACACAACCCGCCCACACACACACTCTACACCCTCTCACACACACACACACCACCCCCCCACAAACACCCCCCCACACACACCCACACACAACCCCCCCACACACAACCCCACACACACCCACACACACAACCCCACACACACAACCCCACTTTACACCCCACATACACACACCCCACACACCCACAAACACCCCACCACACACCCACACACAACCCCCCCACACACAATCCCCCACACACACACGCCCACACACAACCCCACACACACCCACACACACACCCCAACACACAACTCCACACACAACCCCACACAACACCCCACATACACACACCACACACACACACAACACCACACACACACAACCCCAAAACAACTCCACACACACACAATCCCACACACAACCCCCCACACACTACTCCACACACAACCCCCCCCCCACACACAACCCCACAAACACAACCCCACACACACAACCCCCCACACACAACCCCACACACACACAACCCCCCCACACACACTCTACACCCTCTCACACACACACACACACACCACACACCCACAAACACCCCCCCCCACACACACCCACACACAACCCCCCCACACAACCCCACACACACCCACACACACAACCCCACACAACACCCCACATACACACAACACCACACACACACAACCCCAGACACAACTCCCCACACACACAACCCCACACACACAACCCCCCACACACACCCCACACACACAACCCCACACACAAACACAACCCCCCACACACAACCCACCACACACACACAACCCCCCACACACACAACCCCCCCACACACACCCACACACCAACACCCACCCACACACACACAACCCCTCACACATACACAACCCCCCCCCACACACAACCCCACACCCCCCCACACACACACAGACCAACACAAACCCAGCCACACACACAACCCCACACACACAACCCCCCCCCCCACAACCACACCCACCCACACACACAACCCCCACCCCATACACACAACCCCCCTCACACACAAACCCACACACACAACCCCACACACACACCCACACCCCACACCCCCACACCCAACACACACACCCTACATACACAGCCCACACACACCCCCACCCACACACACACGCCCCACACATACAACCTCCCCACACAACACCACACACACAACCCCCCACAAACACAGCCCCCCACACACACAACCCCACATACAACCCCCCACACATATACACAACCATACACAAACAACCCCCCCACACACACACACACACACATAACCTCCACACCCACACTCCATACACACACCCTACACCCCCCACACTCACACACCCACACACAACTCCCCAAACAACCCCCCACACACACAACCCCACACACAAACCCCCCACACACAACCCCCCCCACACACAACCCCCCCACACACACAACCCCACACACAAAACCCCCCACACACAACCCCTCCCACACACACAGCCCCACCAAACACACAGCCCCACACACACACAACCCCTAACACACAACCCTACACAGATGCAACCCCACACATAACTCCCCCACACACACAACTCCCCACAAACACAACCCCCCCACACACATACACAACCACACACACAACCCCCCACACACACACACACACACACCACACACCCACACCCCACACACACACACCCCACACCCCCCCACATTCACAACATCCACACACAACCCCCCACATACACATCCCCACACACAACCCCCCCACACACAACCCCACACACACAACCCCCCCCACACACACAACCCAACACACAACCCCTCACACACACAACCCCTAGCACACAACCCAGCCATGCACACAACCCCACACAGATACAACCCCCCACACACAACACCCACACACACAACTACACACACACACAACCACACACTCAACCACACACACACAACCATACACACACAACCACAAGCACACAACCACTAGCACACACACAACCACACACAACCACACTCAACCACACACAACCACACTCAACCACACAACCTCACACACAACCAACCCCACAACCACACACAACCCCAAACACAACACACAACCACACACACAACCCCAAACACAACACACACAACCACGCACATAACCACAACCACACACACATCCACACACAACCACACACAACCCCAACCACACACACAACCATCTATCTATCTATCTATCTATCTATCTATCTATCTATCTATCTATCTATCTATCTATCTATCTATCTATCTATCTATCTTTCTATCTATCTATCTATCTATCTATCTATCTATCTATCTATCTATCTATCTATCTATCTATTGCACTCATTGTATCTATCGCCCTCACCCTATCTATCTATCTACTGCCCTCAATCTATCTATCTATCTATCTATCTATCTATCTATCTATCTATCTATCTATCTATCTATCTATCTATCTATCTATCTATCTATCTATCTATCTATCTATCTATCTATCTATCTATCTATCTATCTATCTATCTATCTATCTATCTATCTATCTATCTATCTATCTATCTATCTATCTATCTATCTATCTATCTATCTATCTATCTATCTATCTATCTATCTATCTATCTATCTATCTATCTATCTATCTATCTATCTACCTACCTACCTACCTACCTACCTACCTATCTATCTATTGCCCTCAGTCTATCTATCTATCGCCCTCCCTGTATCTATCGCCCTAACTCTATCTATCTATCGCCCTCATTCTATCGCACTCACTCTATCTATCTATCGCACTCGCTCTATCTATCGCATCACCACAGCATCACCATAGCATCACTCAGCACCACCACAGCATCACTCAGGGGCACCACAACATAACTATGTGCTAACCACAGCGTCACTGAACACCACAGCATCACTCGTCACCACCACAACATCACTCAGTGCAACCATTAAACAACAAATGGTTCAAATATATTCTCTCAATGTTTCAAGCTTTATTACAAATGTCACAAAAAGATGATAATATTTCACTTCTGTTCTTGGATTTTTGTCACAATAAAATACACTGAACATAATCTTCACAAAAGTTATTTACAAAAGTTTAAGCTATTGACATTATCAATTACAATAATTTTTATTTAAGTATTAATTATTAAAAAATAGATAAAAGCCATTTTTATGTGTAATAGCAATACATCTAAGTCACGTAAATACAATACATATTGCATTACAAATGCTATAGGTGTCACATTTGCGAAAGTTATAACTATTGGCATTGTAAATGACAAAGCTATTAATTTTGCTATTTTCAAAACCAACACATACATTAAAAAATGTGTCATTTACAATACCAATGGCTCAAACTTTCCTAATGCGAGACCTATTACATTGCAAATGCTTGTTCTTATATTTTATTTCTCCTCCACTCCCCTCCCCAATCCACCGCCCTCTACACCCTTGGCCGCCCTACCACTTTAGGTAGGCAGCAGCCACCACTGATGTTACGAGTAGGAGGTTAGGAAGGTTACAATTTAGTGCTAGGCTTCCCTGCAATTTGTTCCTTTTCAATGTAAATGTCATTATAATGGGGACGTAGCCTCGAGTGTGAAGTTATTGTAAAGGTGCGTAATATCTTGGCTTTCGGATTTAGTGGAGAGGTGTGGTACAGAGGCCTGGGCAGCTGACTTCGGAGCACAGGGTTCATGATTCGATCCTGGGCTCCGGTGGCATTTCAGCTCAGCACCATGTGACTCTGGGCTATAACTCACTTGGGGGCAGATTTACAAGCCCCCTGCGCCTCTTTTACGCCGCCGTTGCGTTACTTTTTTGATGCAGCGTTGGCGCAAAAGATGCGCCATGGTGTGGGGTATTTACAACGTGACGCATCTCCCAGATGCGTCAAATTGTAAAGCCCTGCGCCAGCAGGAGGCGTTCGATCGCAGGGGGGACGTTCTGCCGCAGGAACGCCTCCCAAAAGTGACTGAGTGAAATCTACAAGATTTCACTCAGTCACTTTTGGGCCCATGCTTAGTCAAAACACTGGGCCTGCTTGAAGCAGACATAAGGATTGACACAGCATTGTGGAGATAGGGCCCAAAGCAATGCTGGAGCTGCTGCCAGTCCTCTCTCCTGACACTACGGCTCTTGTGGGTGGTGTTACTAAAATTGCATTTGTCGCAGGACACCGGTGTTTTATAATCATGCTTTCTCCCACAAACATTATAGAGGACGGGCAAGTGATTATTTAAAAAAAATACATATCCGTAGCTCTGTTATTCTCACAGTTTACTTCTTTGAGTCTTTGCTCTCTCCTACAGTGCTTGATCAGATTACTTTGATGATTACATTATTAAAGCTAAGAGCAGAGACTTCAGTGTGCAAAGATGCACGCGTGATGATGGCGAAAATCTAACAATGTATAAAAGTGAAATGCAAAAGTCTATGAATCACAATGTCTCTATTCTCAATGCTTACAAATCTTAAAAGGAAGGGAGAAAATATGAATTGCTGGCCCCCTTCCATTGAAATCATTTTGTATACCATCTTCTATAGCCCATGTTGCATAGTCCCCATGTCTTTATGTATTGCTGCCTCGTTTATTTATTTATTTATTATTTATTATTACATTTATTAAGCGCGCAGCTACCCGGAGGTTTCCCGGCGCTAGAGCAAACTGATCGGTGAAAGGAGGGAGGAACATTAGTTGTTGAAGAGCCAAGTTTTTATTCCCTTACGGAATTTCAGAAAGCACGATTCCGTGCGCAGAGATTGAGGAAGAGAATTCCATAAGGATGGGGCCAACAGGGCAAACGAACGGCCTCCCATTTTGGCTCTGTTGATGCGCGGAATTTTAAATTTGTTCTGCGACGAGGATCTGAGTGTGCGGGGGGGAATATATTGCTGAACCAGAGCAGAGAGATAGCGCGGGGCTCTATCAGTCATGATTTTATGCATGTAGCAGAGTGCTTTAAAGTGCACTCTGCTTTCAATGCGCAACCAGTGCAGGTTCCGCCTGTGGTGAGTGACCGAGGATCTTGCAGGAAGGTGACAAATCAAGCGGACTGCCATATTCTGTACCACCTGGTACTTTCTGGTTGCCTCTTTGGCAGCACCTAAGAGCAGGATGTTCCCATAGTCCAGGCGTGAGATGACAAGAGCCTGGACGACGGTCCTCAAGGTGTCTGTAGGCAGCATCCATGTGATCTTTCTCAGCCACCTGATGATGGTAGTACAGGTGGCTGCAACTTTCACAACGTGATGTTTGAAAGTAAGTTGGTTGTCGAAGATCACACCGAGATTGCGAGCAGACACTGATGGAGTGGGTAGAGGACCCATCTCCGGAGGCCAGTGGTGTGGGCCCCAGAGAGAGGTGTCAGGGCCAAACAGGAGCAGCTCTGTTTTATCCCCGTTAAGCTTCAGTTTGTGCTTCAGCATCCAGTCTGATATATGCTTCAGCCCAATTTGGAGAGAGGAAGAGGGGAGGTTTTTATTAGTAGACAGTGAGTAGATGACTTGGGTGTCATCAGCGTAGGAATAAATTGTAAGGCCAGCCTGTTCAGCCAGGAACGCAAGAGGCCTTACGTACAGGTTGAAGAAAAGGGGACTGAGGATAGAACCCTGGGGAACACCGTGAGAGGAAGGGAGAGTAGATGATACAGATGTGGAAGAAAAAACTTGAAACGTGCGATCAGACAAAAAGTTAGCAATCCAGGCCAGGGCGGTACCACCAACACCAACTGCCTCCAGGGTGGACAATAAGATGGAATGGGAGACGGTGTCAAAAGCGGCACTCAAGTCAAGCAAGATGAGTGCCACCGTCTCACCATTATCCACTTGGCGTCTGATGGTTTCTGACACGCCAAGAAGAGTAGTTTCTGTGGAGAAACCAGCCCTGAACCCGGATTGAGAACCATGAATAAAATTGGTGGATTCAACAAAGGAGCTAAGTAAAGAATTAACATGTTTCTCCAAAATCTTGGAGAAGCAAGAAAGCAACGAAATAGGGCGAAAGTTGGAAGGATTGTTGGGGTCAGCGTTGGCCTTTTTTAATAATGGTACCACCATTGCGTGCTTCCATTCATTAGGGACAGTCGCTTCTACCAAGGACGCGTTTAGGACATCCAAAATAATGTGGAGTGGAGCTGGGTCCAGGGAGCACAGAACTTGAGGGGGCAGAGGGTCAAGGGGAGAGCCAGATTTGATGTCCTGGAGGTACTTTTTTAGAAGCGCGGGGGAAATGGGATCCCAAGAGAGCAGCTGGGAAGTGGTAGGCAAAGAACAGGGAAAAGTGTCCAGGGGAGAGTTGTCGAGATTTTGAGCAACGTGAGTAGAGGCGGCAGGAGTGGAATTAAAAATGGCATAGATTTTATCAATCTTTTCACAGAAGAAGTTGGCTAGAGCATTACACTGTGCAGTGTCAAGACAGGGATCTTTAGGAACAGAGGAAGCACCTGAGAGCTCCTTAACTATTTTAAACAGGGCCTTGGGCCTGTTTTGAGCTGTAAGTATGGTGTTGTTGGCAAAGTTAGCTCTAGCGATGTCACATGCCGCGTGGTAGGATTTAAGAGCGGACCTGTAGTTAGCTTTATGCTCAGGGTTATACTTTGAACGCCAAATACGTTCCAATTTTTTGCAGTTGGATTTTTCAAGGCGTAAAGAGTCATTAAACCAGGGAGCCGGAGGGTGATGAATTTGAGATTTGTTTTTTTGGGTAGGGAGGCAGGAGTCCAGAGCAGTAGTTAGCCATGATCTAACGGCGGGTAGCTCTTTGATAGTTATGTTGGAAACTGACGGTGTAGAGTTGGCAAGGAGAGAGTTTAATCTATCTAGATCTAGACGTTTCCAGTTCCTGCTAGCTTTATGGGGAGGGTCTGGCCTGAAAGTCTCAGCTACACATGTTTTAATAGAGAAATTAACAACAAAATGATCTGACCAGAGAACAGGGGTAGAAGATTGATAGGAAATGCTCGTCAGGTTGGAAATGATGGGGTCTAAGAGGTTACCGGCCTTATAAGTAGGGTCGGAATTAAGGAGATGCAGGTCAAGAGCTTCAAGATCCTGTATGAGGCGTTTAGCAATGGCACACGAGACAGAATTAAAATGAATATTTAAATCCCCAACAATAGTGAAATTGGTAGATTGTGCTAAAAAAGGAGCAATGAGTTCGGGAAGTGCAGCAGCCCAGCAGCTAGCTGACCCCGGCGGGCGGTAAATCAGGGTACCTGTTAAGGTAAACTGCGGGGAGAGAGTTAATTTAAACAAGCCCGCTTCACAGTTAGGGAAGTCAAGGTCTTCCCATTTACAGGAGAATTCTCTCCTGAAAATAATAGCAATTCCCCCGCCGTCTTTAAGCGCTCGATTTCGCCCCACGTAGGTATAATCATTGGGGAGAGCCATGGCGATGTCCGGGCCAGAGCTGTCATTGAGCCATGTTTCGGTCACAAACAAGGCAGCAGGACGATCTGACTCCAGGAGGTCAAAAATATCTCTCTTGTGTTTAGAGAGCGACCTACTGTTAATGCTAATGAAGGTCAGGTCTGGAGAGGAATTGTGTGGAGTGGGAGGTACAGTGCGCACAGGGGAGGGGGAGTTCCAGAACGAGGACGACATACTGTTGGTACTTAATTCGAGGGAGTCCAAGGCAAGGGAGCAGTGGGAACAGGAAATGGGAGCATTTTGACAGTTCAGAACGGTATGCGAGGGGCAGAGTGGTCCCCGCAGCAGCAGGAGAGCGGATCGAGAGTAGGAAAGAGGAATATGAGCAGAGGGGCTAGGCCCTGGGCCCGTGCTGGCGCGGACGGGCGCAGACGGGCAGGACTTTGGCATGACTTCGGCGCGAAGTCGGCGCTCCCGCTGCGCTCGTCCGCTGCGCGTCCGCCATAGAGGCATTATATACACCAAGGGAGATAAACACTGCACCGCTAACCTGCAAATTGGGCAGCAGGGCGGAAGTGAGTATGGAGGGCGGGGGTCAGAGTGCACTTGTGTGGCTACCGCCGCTACAAACGGCACAAGCCGTGGCGGATCGGTGCCAGGAGCAATGAGCAATGATGACAACTATTAAAACACGTTGCGCCAAGGTGGCGATCAAGAGATAGACGTAGCGCCGAAGGCGGCGATCATAGCAGGTAAGCAAGTGCACGAGAGAGCACAGCGCTGAAAAGCACTCACTCTAACAGGGAAATACAATTTAAAAGCAGTTTTTTAAAATAGCAGAGCACACGTAGCCTCAGCAGCCTCTCACGCTGACAGTTAGCATCGAACTAACATTGATGCCGGGTTTAAATACAGCCGCCTACTTCAATCACTGCACTGCTAACCTGCAAATTGGGCAGCAGGGCGGAAGTGAGTATGGAGGGCGGGGGTCAGAGTGCGCTCGTGTGGCTACCGCCGCTACAAACGGCACAAGCCGTGGCGGATCGGTGCCAGGAGCAATGAGCAATGATAACAACTATTAAAACACGTTGCGCCAAGGTGGCGATCAAGAGATAGACGTAGCGCCGAAGGCGGCGATCATAGCAGGTAAGCAAGTGCACGAGAGAGCACAGCGCTGAAAAGCACTCACTCTAACAGGGAAATACAATTTAAAAGCAGTTTTTTAAAATAGCAGAGCACACGTAGCCTCAGCAGCCTCTCACGCTGACAGTTAGCATCGAACTAACATTGATGCCAGGTTTAAATACAGCCGCCTACTTCAATCACTGCACCGCTAACCTGCAAATTGGGCAGCAGGGCGGAAGTGAGTATGGAGGGCGGGGGTCAGAGTGCGCTCGTGTGGCTACCGCCGCTACAAACGGCACAAGCCGTGGCGGATCGGTGCCAGGAGCAATGAGCAATGATAACAACTATTAAAACACGTTGCGCCAAGGTGGCGATCAAGAGATAGACGTAGCGCCGAAGGCGGCGATCATAGCAGGTAAGCAAGTGCACGAGAGAGCACAGCGCTGAAAAGCACTCACTCTAACAGGGAAATACAATTTAAAAGCAGTTTTTTAAAATAGCAGAGCACACGTAGCCTCAGCAGCCTCTCACGCTGACAGTTAGCATCGAACTAACATTGATGCCGGGTTTAAATACAGCCGCCTACTTCAATCACTGCACCGCTAACCTGCAAATTGGGCAGCAGGGCGGAAGTGAGTATGGAGGGCGGGGGTCAGAGTGCGCTCGTGTGGCTACCGCCGCTACAAACGGCACAAGCCGTGGCGGATCGGTGCCAGGAGCAATGAGCAATGATAACAACTATTAAAACACGTTGCGCCAAGGTGGCGATCAAGAGATAGACGTAGCGCCGAAGGCGGCGATCATAGCAGGTAAGCAAGTGCACGAGAGAGCACAGCGCTGAAAAGCACTCACTCTAACAGGGAAATACAATTTAAAAGCAGTTTTTTAAAATAGCAGAGCACACGTAGCCTCAGCAGCCTCTCACGCTGACAGTTAGCATCGAACTAACATTGATGCCGGGTTTAAATACAGCCGCCTACTTCAATCACTGCACCGCTAACCTGCAAATTGGGCAGCAGGGCGGAAGTGAGTATGGAGGGCGGGGGTCAGAGTGCGCTCGTGTGGCTACCGCCGCTACAAACGGCACAAGCCGTGGCGGATCGGTGCCAGGAGCAATGAGCAATGATAACAACTATTAAAACACGTTGCGCCAAGGTGGCGATCAAGAGATAGACGTAGCGCCGAAGGCGGCGATCATAGCAGGTAAGCAAGTGCACGAGAGAGCACAGCGCTGAAAAGCACTCACTCTAACAGGGAAATACAATTTAAAAGCAGTTTTTTAAAATAGCAGAGCACACGTAGCCTCAGCAGCCTCTCACGCTGACAGTTAGCATCGAACTAACATTAATGCCGGGTTTAAATACAGCCGCCTACTTCAATCACTGCACCGCTAACCTGCAAATTGGGCAGCAGGGCGGAAGTGAGTATGGAGGGCGGGGGTCAGAGTGCGCTCGTGTGGCTACCGCCGCTACAAACGGCACAAGCCGTGGCGGATCGGTGCCAGGAGCAATGAGCAATGATAACAACTAATAAAACACGTTGCGCCAAGGTGGCGATCAAGAGATAGACGTAACGCCGAAGGCGGCGATCATAGCAGGTAAGCAAGTGCACGAGAGAGCACAGCGCTCGTTGCATTATGGGCCAGGATATGTATGCACAGCTGGGGGTCTGTTATAATTATCAGGTCTCCATTTCTGCAGTCACAACTATACAAAAGCACATGCAAATGTTGTTTCTTATATATTAGAAAGGCTGTGACTCTTCTAAATGGATTGATGCACCAGGCACAGCAAAAGCACTTAGCCGAGTGGGTAGTTGCCACTGTGCATGCACATTGCTGCAATGCAAACCAGCCATTAATATTTCTGACCTTATATCCCTTGCTAGTGGGAAGGATGGCCGTATCTCAGCTGATCTCTAATGATGCCTTATATATTCGAGTTTATAAGCATTGAATATAAACGTAGTTCATGAGGATGCACAGGGCATGTTTGTGAAATCGTTATTCACTTACCAGATGGCATAATATGATAGAACATGAAATAACTAAACATACATAACAGTTTTTTGATTCTAAGTTTGTTGCCTCATGGAGCAGCTGAAACTGTAATTTACTTTCAGGTTGAACACCTATCTCTAACAGGTACTTTAAGTCACTGACTGATCTTTCTCGCCAATATCTATTTTCAGTGAAAAGTACTCCGCAGAAGAGATTGCAAACCACATACCATGTATTCTTCGAAGAGCACACCATTTAATGCAGTGGTCTCTGTAGCAACCAAACTTCCAGAACATGACAGAAAACAGCTAAAGAAAATCAGTTTCAGTCCTGATACGAGGACACCGCATCTTAACCTTCAATAAAAATCTGTGCTGAGAAAATTATGGTAGAGGGAAGCGGTCTGCCAATCAGTTCGCTTTATTTGGTCGAGTTTGAGATATAACCTTATCTGCCCCAACAAAACCCAGCTTCAGAAAAGTCTGTAAAATTGATTTCAATGTGGTATATGGGATTTTTTTATTTTCAAAAGAAGCCATATGTTTCAAGGTAACAAAGCTAGAGTTAATGTTTTCAGTTCCGAAAGAAAAAGAGAGCTGCTGCTGACAAAGAAAAAGAGAGCTGCTGCTGACGATTTAAAACTATTATTCTTTTGGATTCATATTTAATGAATAAAGAGAGAGCTACATTAATGGCATGTTTCATATTGTCATGTGGCCGATGGGTACATTGTAAACAGTACTAAGTTTGCATGAGCCCTGCAGCCATGATGCCGCTTTTGCACATGTCACTACACAGCTTTATTTTTGCAAGACTCTGTTTATGCCTTTCACATGAGAACTGTTTGCTGTGTTCTTTCTCTGGTTGTTCCTGGAGTTTAGTCTGAACATTAAGAGCAAGGTCAAGTAACAATGTCCCTTGTTATTTTGTTCCGGTCAGGCCTTAGCACCAAGACAAAACATACGAGCGCAGCTGCTGCTGGAAGCTCGTACTTTGATATTACGGGGATACATGTTTTGGTGACACACACTTGGAGAGGGACTTTTCCAAGGAGAAAAGCAAAACACGTACATACAATGTAGAAATACCATCTATGGTCTAAGGAATGAGTTCTGCTGGCTAAGCCCAGAGGTATTCTATTATATAATAATACTCCTTCTAACCAAGGGAACGGAGGTTGGGCACTAAAGCCCGTTCTCCATAGTCCATATAAGATGACATTTTCATTTATGATGTGTGCTAATAATATTTGTGTTATGCATTTTTTTGCTTGTTGTGGCACATATATTGTGTGTTAGAGCACGTTAGTTAAAATTAACATTTAAAACTATATTTGTGTCGCAGTCATAACTTATTGTGGTCAGGTAAAAAGAATGTGAGCGAAAAGGTGTGTCTTGTAACTGCAATTTCTGAGAGATACAGGAGAGATGTGTCCTGGAGGGCGAATGAGACACTATAGCTAGTGAGTCCTGTGCTTGTGGGTACTAAGGAGGTAAAAAGACACAGTCCCTATACGCTGAGGTCCCATAATCCTACTCATAGTTCTGTGTAAGTGCAGAATCACTGCAACATAGCTACACCGTTTGGTCTGGTACTTATTTGCAAGAACCCTGAGTGGCACATGTGCTTGTCCCCAATACCCTCTGACCAGTTGCAGAGATGTCCGTGGTGCTCGGGGTTTACCTCCTATAGTTGAGATTATATTGGTTTTTCAAGCTTGAATTTTAAAATGTTTGGTTTTCTTTGTTCTTAACGCAGTATTGTGCTACCTTTTTCTTAGCTTAAATAACAGTGTCTATAATGGCTATTAACATTGCAGCGCCTAACCGTGCTGCTGTTACTGCACATTTGACCCAGAATGGAGTCCTGAATGTGAGAGCTGATTTTATTTTTGTCGTAGCAGCAGATGGCTCTTACCAGTTTGAGGTTTTTTACTCCTAGGTTAAGCTTCCTGCAGTTGATGGAAACTATAATTCCTTTCATGAATATGAAAGTGGTTCCGCTAATTTTCTGTCCATATCTTTTACTTGAAGTTCTGTTGTCAGCTTGGGAGCATACCATAGGTTTTAATGGCGCCTTCCTCACCCTGTTCCAGTGGTTTGTCTCGGCCCATTATCAGTCAATGGGGCGACTTGTCCCATATTGGCGGGATATGCACCACATCCAAATCATCTTGGTTTTTCCCACGAAGTGCTGCACATATTCACACAAACTTGATTCATATACGCAGAAGTGTTATTCAGTATCTTTCTCGTTATTTACCAGCTGTTCTGGCTGGTGCCGCTCTGCCTTCTGGGCATGGTGGAGTGGTGTAAGGTAGCGTGAGCGGAAAATCTGTTCCGCTCGCGGATTTCGCAGATTTTTGGTAAATCCGCAATCCGCGAACTCCCGCAAATTTACAGAAAATCCGCGAATCCGCGAGCGGCGGATTTGGGGGGCAAAAGTTCAAGCCTTGAAGCTTGAAGTTGTAACTATTTTAGGATGGCGCCGGCAAGCTGCCAGCGCCATCCTAAAATAGTTACTAAGTTAGCTTCATATAGCTTCAACAGGAAGCACTAATAAATAAAATAAAGCAGGTGCTCGAGCACCTGCTTTATTTTATCTATTAGTGCTTCCTGATGAAGCTAATTTAGTAACTATTTTAGGATGGCGCCGGCAAGCTGCCAGCGCCATCCTAAAATAGTTACTAAGTTCCCTTCAGTTAGCTTCAACAGGAAGCACTAATAAATAAAATAAAGCAGGTGCTCGAGCACCTGCTTTATTTTATCTATTAGTGCTTCCTGATGAAGCTAATTTAGTAACTATTTTAGGATGGCGCTGGCAGCTTGCCGGCGCCATCCTAAAATAGTTACAGGATGATGGATGGGATGGACAGCTCACTCAAGGGACACCTGCGCCCTTCGGGGCGATTGCATAGTAACACACACATGGTCGCTGGAACTAGTTGAAGCTCAAATTCAGTGACTCATTCATCAGCCAAAAAACAATCGTGAGCGTCGTCGAGGCTGGGCAGGTGTGCCTTCTTCTGAAATCTACCGTCGAAATCAGCTGTGATGCTGGAGCCTTTGCATCCCCCCATTTAAAAATGGCCGCTTGAAGCCGATGCTCTGTGGGGAACCCGCGCTTCAACATCCGTAGCGGTTTTTTGCCGCATATAAAACCCACCTGGAGAGGGAATCTTGCAACCGGAACACTCTCTAGAACCCAGCTCCGCTGCTCTGAGATGTCGGAGAGCTGAAAAATGAGCCGCAATGATTTTGAGTGCCCATGACCCAAGATGGCACCAGAAGCAAACTTCTATCGGTGACCGTAGGAGGGAAGCTGTGCCATCCTGGGTTCCTGCACAGAATATCTGCAAGCCAAACCCCCCTCCCTTGTTCCTATCCTGAAGCACAGCACTACGAGCCTACTCCCCAGCAGAGGATGGCTGCTACTACTGGAGACCTGTTTTGCCCGTAACTTCGGTGCAGGACAGCATCTGAGAAAGTCCACATTGCAAAGGGAGTCACAGTCAGCGGAAGTGTGGGAATTATACTTCTTCCGCTGAGATCACAGCACACCGGACGTCGGATTCTGTTTCTCTTCGTCTCCCGTATGGGTTTTCCTACACCATCCCCCACCTCTTTCCCTTTTTTATTTTTGGTCTGCCTCCCCTGCTCTTATCATCTCTCGCTGAACCTCTCTCCCCATGCCTGTTTTTTTTCTTTACATCCATGTTTTTTACTGCATGTAACTTCGCTCCAGTAACTCATGTAACTTGTAACCATGCTCTGAAACAATGTACGTCCTCATGTAAAGTGCTCTGATACCTCTGGGTCTAGCCAAAGCTATATACAACTTTTCAAATAAATAAAGGATTAATTTAGTGATGGGAAAGTGACCTCAGAATAGGGACCATTTTCTGTTCTGGTTGGCAGAAGAATTTGAGCAACTCAAGGCTGTTCGACTACTGTAAATAAGCACAGGGTACTTACAATGAGCTTACCCAAAGGTCTTATACCAAATTTGGGAGATTGCACTACTTGGGGGAAAGGTCTTTGCAGCGGTTTATATGCTGTGTTTTGGCACCCCCTCAATGACTGTGCTTCCAACGGCTCTAAAGAAGGTTCAAGATAAACATGGGGCGGAGATTCATAGGCACGTTCAATATTGTCTCTGACTTGATTCTTGCTAATATCAAGGGGGAAGCAGTTAGCTTGCTTTCATTGGTTTTGAAGTGTAAATAATGTATTGTTATGCTTCCTGATATCAGTCCCTCTGCCGCACTCCTAGCGACTGGGCAGATAGGGCTCCACTCTGAGTGTACTCTGAATAAACTGTTATTGGTTTGTATTCACTACTGTCTGACCGACTCTTCATTTGGTATGGAAGGCTAAGAGGTGGTCATGAGTGACTCGGCTGACCCTAATCGGGCAACTTCCTTCTCCAATTAGCTTTGATTCACATGACATGAGATTGCGCAACTTAGACTCAAAGTGAAGAACAAGTTCTGGTACTCAGTATATTGTGCCATGGGATCAAGTCTTTCACCCCTTTATTTCTAGCCTTAATTTTACCATACTAGGGGACTTTAACTTCCAATTAGAAGATAAGGGATGTAAATATGTCTTCACATTTTTAGAACTGATGAATACATTTGTATTTTCCCAAATGGTCAAATCTTCCACCCACATGGCTGGCCATACTTTCATTGGAATTTCTGCTAATCACTCAGTCTTGGAAATGTGTGATATTCTTCCAATTAGCCGGTCAGATGACCATGCAGTTACTTTTATATTCAAACCACATGTGGGAGAAGCGAAGACACAGTGTAAGCTTGTATCCTATGAAAGTTGGAGCAAACTGTCCCATTCAGAGCTGGAATTTGCCCAGCGAGGAAAAACTACTTACAGGACTCTATGCTAGAGTATTTTAACGCATGGGTAAGAGCGGCCATTCAACAAGTTTGTCGACTCAAATAAAAGATGGGCACAAGAAGCAGGGCATGGGAAACAACCATTACATCTCAGTCAATAACATGCACTACCTTTACAATGCAGTCATTACAACGCAACATCCTTTACATTGCATGCCATTACTACATAGCCATTACAAAGCATGTCACTACAACGCATGCCAATACAACTCATGCCACTACAGCGCATGCCTTTACAACACATTATAAGGTACATAATGGGAAATAGTAACTTTTACCCCTACTCTATCCAACACTTACCCTACTGTTGCACTCACTGGAGGGGAAATTGTATTTTTTACCCCTACACTATCCAACACCTACCCTACTGTTGCACTCACTGGAGGGGAAATTGTATTTTTTTCCACTACACTATCCAACACTTACACTACTGTTGCCCTAAAAGTATTATGCATTGTAATGGTATGCGCTGTAACGGTATGCATTGTAATGGAAGGCGTTGTAAGTGTAGTTTCTATAAATGCATTGTGATGCCATGCTTTGTAAAATCATGCATTGTAATGAATGTTGCCTTGGACAAAACTGTGTTGTAAAGGCATGCATTGTAAAAGTTTGTGTTACAACGTGTCCTATTCCCAGGGCATTAATGCATTGGTACTCTGTGTAGTTAAAAGATTTCAGATGACAACGTCAAAGGCAAGAATTTCGTAGGTGGATTGCAGTTCCAATTTTAGAGGAGAAAATTAAACACATAGAGTTAAATGTGACAAACAAAAGTGCCATTTTGAGTGCTAAATGGTCCTTTTACAATGGCAAAATATGCTTTCTTAGGAATACCACTAGTGAGCTTTTAAAGGTTGTGAAAGAGCTCTACACTCCTCTGGTTCAGAAATCTATAGAAAACTTATAATGTTGCTGCCTACTTCAGAGAGATAATCCTGAAAATATATTCTCTGATTGTAAATGAGGAAAGGTCTTCTCTCACTTGGGAGACGGAGGCTCCCATGGCCTACAGACCTCTTGCAACTTTGTCTGCCTTTCCCCCTAAATCTTGCATACAGATTAATTATTTGCTCATGCATTTGACTTCAGGATCTAAAGAGGACCCTGCACCTCAAGAGTCCTACAGCTTGTTCCTGATTTAATAACTACTTTTATATAGCTATAGTGATATGCAAATGACATCCAGATTATTGTTTCAGTAGACATGTTATTTGTGACAGAAAAATTTGAATGCTGCATGATGGATATCAGTATCTGGATGAAGGATAAGTGTCTGAAATTGAATGTGAAAAAGACAGAGATCCTGGTCTTTGGGGCTCAACACTCAGTGTGGTGCTCGCTGTGGAGATCAGAGTCATGTGTCCTCTATATTCTAGTTGTCTCCCTTGAAAAGGTAGGAGTCATTTTTGACAACACACTTACCTTTGATACTCAGGTCAATAAGACCATAAGTACATGTTTCTTGATCATTAATATATTGAAAAAGATTTTTCCTCTCATCCCAGTAGAACTTAGAACTGTAATAGTTACAGCCCTGATTACGTTTCACCTTTACTATTGCAATGCACTATATTTAAATATAAATACATTATCTCTTAACAAACTCCAGGTCAATCGAAATGCGGCAGTCAATTTAGTTCTTACTATACCTAAACGTCTTTCAGTGAGGGAAGGCTTGGGCTCTTTGCATCAGCTGCCTGCCAAGAAGTGGGTGACCTTCAGTGCTCCATGCATGATCCATAGGGCGTTGCACCTTCAGGGATCACTACACCTGAGGTCAGTATTTCACTGGTACTCTCCTAAGAGACATCTGAGATCCTCTTGTTTGAGGAAAGTGAGCATTCCTAGATTACGGAGAATAGATAGGGTGGCCATACCACTTCGGTTCCGGCAGCAAAATTGAGGAACACACTGCCGATCCACAATGCCTGTTCACTCTCTTACTTGGCCCTCCACAAACAAATGAAGATATGGCTATTCTCCCATCCTTAAGTGTCTCTTATGTCGAGCTTTTTTTCTGTTGGGAGCACTTTGAAGTCTATAGGCATAATGCTCTTTATAAATGTAAATACAACTGCAAAAAATAAATAATATTTTCTGATAAAATATTCTAATACCTTTATAAATATGAAAACAAATGTAACTTACAAATATATTTAAAAATAATTCTATATATGCCATTTTTTCATATAAACAATTTACTTTAGGTAGGATTATTTTTTAATAAATATATAATCAGGATGGCGTTCTCCCTTTAGTAAAGCATAAGGAGAAGTAAAAGGATTGTTCAAATTAAAAAAATTGGCAAAACATATTTTATATGAACTTTGAATGTAAACAAATGTTATATAATTATCTGGCGCCAATTCCATCAGGGCCGCACCTTTGACTTCCTGAGTGACTGTAGAATCTATTGAAGCTGGGCTTAGATTGGTGGTTGTTAGCATTTTTGGGGACTGCAGTTTTATTGAAGATGTCATTGGTTTAACCAGAGGGGTAGTGTGTACTAATGCTACTGTTGTACCTTCACTATGTTTCCCCCAAAGACCTGTTATTTTTTCTATGTTATCAGAAGTCTCCGACTGTTTAGTATGTTTGCTGGGCTCACAAGTATCACAAGTGTCACTTGATTGAGTACTAAGCCTCCCAGGGGCAGTTATCGTTGGTAATGGTGAAAAAGTTTTGTTTGGCATGGCCGCCGTATACTCTCCCGGGGAAATCCTTGTTGTTGAATGAGCAATTGGAGTTGTAAGACCCAAGACTCACTCCGTTGGGGAAAATAAAACATCCCCCGGATCTTTCAAATACTGGAATCTTAAACATGACGAGTTTTTATTTTGAATTGACTTCTCAAAGAGAGATGCAATTGGTGAGATGAGTGGATTCTGTTTTGGACTGTTTGCTTTATTAGCATTCACTTTCTCCAGTCTTTTCCGTTTGAGAGAACCTCGTGAGTCTGGTATCTTGTCCCCTGGTGGCTTCCTCACTTTACCAGACCTCATGGTGGGACTTGAGAATGTCTTTATCTTTGTCTTTATTTTTTTGATCAGTAAATAAGCAGTTGAACAATTCACCACCCTGTGCCTTATTCCCTTATTCGCCTTGCCTTGCCTTACCACAGAACTCTTCACACGACTCCACAGGACTCCAATTATTATCCTGCCCCCACGGCCCAGGGGGCACCAGCTCCGGCCACCTTCCGACCCCCTTCAGCACAGCACAGCACAGCAGGGAGAGGCGTGAAAATGTGTGTGGGAAGCGAGGAATAAAGCACAGACTTAAACACCTCCACTGATGCTCAGTAATCCGTAGCACTCTGGTAGCAGCACTCTGATGGCAGTGCTAAACTAGACTACTGATACTCCATGGAACTCCGCAGCACTTCCGTAGCTATGCCGCTCGGAGGAGGAAGGAGAAGAGAAACTGAAAATGCTGCAAAAGGAGAGAGGAAGCCGTAGAGACAGGAACCGGCCGGTAACCAGCAGGCAGCAACAAGCAGCCAAAAGCATAATCCGCCACCAGCCCGCTCAGCTCAGCTCTCTCTCAGCTCACTGCACAGCTCACTGCACGCAGCCGGCTCACCGGGACTCACCAGGACTGTGCTCGGCTGTCTTCTAACTCAGCACAAGCTAGCTCCGTAATGGTCCGTAGTGCAGCTAGGTCTGCTCCGCGACCGCTCCGCCCCGTGCTTTGCACGACTGCACTCTGCTCACCAGCAGCACGCAGCACACAGCATGCAGCGGTTCGTCAATAACTTTTGCCCACAGTCCTGCTCGCTGCCGTTACCGCCACAGAGCCCCGCAGAGCCCTCACAGGGCCCCTGGAGTTGCAGAATGCTCCAAAGCCGCCGTCTCTCTCCCGCCCGCAGCTTGCAGCTCGTGACTTGCTGGCTCAAAGTAACGGCCTCAATTTTGTCTGTCTCGTCTACCAATTTGCATGAGTCAATGGGGAGCGCTGGGGTGATTGTAGTAGTGCATGGATAGTGCCTGGACATTTTCAAGAGTGCAAGGGTTGTGCCTGGGTTATTGCCCAAGTGCACTGGTAATGACTGGGGGCCCGATTCACAGAACTAACTTAAGTCAAAATCCTACACTTACTACCATTTTGGTATTCACAGAAGGCTCTTACACATTTTGGTATATACAGAAGATACTCATTTCGGTATTCACAGAAGTTAGTAGTCCTAAAGTTAGGAGTCCTATCTTTACTACTTCTAAACTGAGAAAAATCCTAACTTTAGGACTTTTGGTATTCACAGAAGGCATTTAGGAGCCCTAAAGTTAGGAGTCCTAACTTCTGTGAAGACCGAAATGAGTAAGTGCCTTCTGTAAATACAAAAATGAGTAAGTGCCTACTGTGAATACCAAAATGGTAGTAAGTTTAGGATTTTGTCTTGAATCAGTTCTGTGAATCGGGCCCTGGGTGATTGTAAGAGTGCATTAGTAGTGCCTGGGTGATTGTAGGAATGCAAGCGTAGTGCCTACATCATTCCATTAGTGCATAGGTAGTGCCTGGGTGATTAGAGGAGTGCATGAGTAGTATGTGGGGGATTTGCATGAGTGTTGGAGTAATGTCTGGGTGATTGCATGTGTGCAGGGGTAATGTATGGGCATTTGGAGAAGTTCATGGATACTGCCTGGGTGATTGGAGGAGTACAGGGGTAGCACCTGTCTGATAGGAGTGCATAGATAATGTATGGGTGATTGAATTAGTGCAGGGATAATGTCTGGGTGATTGGAGGAGTGTTTAGCTAATGCATGGATGATTGCATGAGTGCAGGGGTAATGTCTGGGCGATTGGAGTAGTGAATTGATAGTGCATAGGTGATTGGAGGAGTGCAGGAGTACTGCTTGGGTTATTGCATGGCTGCATAGGTAGTGCCTGAGTGATTGCATGAGTACAAGAGTAGTGCCTGGGTGATTGGATGAGTGGGAGGGTACTGCCTGATTGATTATATGAGTTCAGGAATAGTGCCTGTGTGATTGAAGGAGTGCATGGGTAATGCCTAGGTGGTTGCATGAGTTAAAAGGTAACGTTTGGGGATTGCATGCATGTAGTGGCAGTGCCTAGGTGATTGGAAGAGTGAATTAGTAATGTTTGGGTGATTTTATAAGTGCATGTGTACTGGCTGGGTGATTGGAGGAGTGCAAAGGTAGTGCCTTGGTGATTTTATAAGTGCATGGGTAGTGGCTAGGTGATTGAAGGAGTACAGGGGTAGTACCTGTGTGATCGGAGGAGTGCAAGGGTAGTGCTTGGGTGATTATCTAAGTGTATGGGTAGTGACTGGGTGATTGAAGGAGTGCATGGTGTTAGATTTGAGTGTGGCTTGTTTTTACATCCAGCCTATGACACTCTAAACTTGAGACAGAAGCCCTTCAGTTGGGCGACGGTGTAGCTCTCCAGCCTCTCTTCCTCCCATTCTATTCCTTCAATGTCATGGACTACAGATGCTGCCTTTTCCCCACGGAGTGAACCAGGCATGACTTCTTTAAAAATAGAACGTTCTCAGCAAAGCAAAAATCAACAAGTATATGGCTGCATTATTGGTTTGAACTCGCTATGTGGTGTTCAATAATTCAATAATCACTGTACATATATCATAAATGCAAATTCCATATCCTTACCGATGCCTCCAATGTTAAATTTGGGGGTTTCTGGTTGGCACAGGTAAGCACTTGTGACAAGCAGGGACCCTCTCCTCTAGTCAGGGCAAGGGACTTACTCTTTAAAATAACCCCTACTCACCCTCTTCGCCCCCTTAGGTTGCGTGGCGCGAGCAGACAAGGCTAGTCTCAGAGCATTATTGGTTAAGCATTTATGATCATAGACAGACAGTAATTCCAGAATACACCACAAATGGACACCAGTCTAGTTTTATATCAAAAATAGGTTGTTTTATATATATCTCAAGCAGACTTAATACAAGACCCAGATAACGTTCAAATCAGGCCACATACTATTCAGCAAAGCGTTCTTGTTAAAAGCGTACGTTTTAAGTCCTGTGCGACTCGTTCTCTTAGTTCGGTGCGTTCGGCAATGTAATGTGAACACAGAGAGTCAAACGTGCACAGTGGGCGCTTCTGGTGCGTACGGGAATGGGGTTCGAAATGCACACAGCACCTTAGGTGAAGAGTTCATCGCGCACAGTGCAGGGAAAGCGAAGGCCATGCAAGCGGCTTTGTCGGCCTGGTACGGTGCGAGCGCCGGCTCGTTGGCGTCGTCAATACGAGGCATAGAGGGATGAGCTGCATTGACAAACGCGGACGGTGCAGGGTGCGGTGCGTTCACTTGTGCTGCGGCGTACAAGCTGTACCTTCCGTTGGGGCGGCTGGGGGGATGCGGGCCGTGTGACACGAGGCGGCCAGTACGAGGTATACGGGCAGGCTACTTTGTGTGGCCCGATCACAGCAATCAGGAGCGTGGTGCGAGGCGGCAGTATGCTTCTTGCGTATGGTCCGTACTTCACCTCGTACTATACTCTAGCTAGGCTTCCAGAGGTGGTGGCAGCGAAGGGAGCAGTGCGGCTCGAAGGGGAGGAGGAGGCAGGGTGCGGGTGGCCCAAGTAGGATGAGGCGAACATGGCTCTGGGCAGAGCGGAGTCACTCGTGGCGGGGCGGCCAGGCACAGGCTGCACAACAGACAGGGGTGAGGTGCACTTGGGATCGCAGCTCCAGCGGCACAGAAGATCGAGCACAAGTCCAGCAGCTCGCCAGGGAAGGCAGGAGAGAGTCCAATAATCCCAGGACTCTCTTCAGGGAGTAAGCTCAGTTCCAAGCCCTTGGAGATTGTTTGAAGCCCAAGTTCAGCAAAGTCTCTTTCTCTCTTTTCCTCTCTTTTCTCAGCAAGGCACCCACTGCAGGCCAATCCCCCAGGTCAGGGACAGTCTTCCTCCTTCAGCTTCTCCAGGTTCTTCTAGTCAGGCAGAGGTTGTTCGTGGTTCAAGCAGGATCTGATTTCTTTGGAGAAGGGCTCCTATCTTTATACTGCAAATCTTTTGTTCTTTCAGGCCAGGGGGGCCTTTGCCTTATCCAGTCCAGTTCCTGAGCACTTTGTTTTGGAGACTCTGGCTTCTTCTTTCAGTGTACAGGGCAGAGACATCAGATGCTCCCCGGGGGGGGGGGGGGGGGTTTGGGGGGGGGCAACCTGGTGGCAGAGCACAGCCCTATTCAGAGTCAATGGGCGCTCCTCCCACCCATCCTGATGTAATCTCTCTATTCACCACCTGGCAGCCCCAGGCTGAAATAGTTAGGCAAGCAAATACTAACTTTCTAAAAGTAGTATTTGCAAACCCAGGATATTAAAATAAACTTTACTAAAATATGTATTTTATTATTCTGAGTTCAGGCATACTTCACTTGAATTTCTACCATGTTCTCTAAGTCTGTCAGGATTATAGAGTGTAATAATTCCAGCAGCCCTTTCTGGCCTATGGAGACAGGTAGCCTTACAATAGTGAAAAACGAAAATGGCTGTAATTCACTATTAGGACATGCCACATACATCAGGGCTTGTCCTACCTTATGCTTACAATGCACCCTGCCATTGGGCCTACCATAGGGGTACCTAATATGAAGTTAAGCAGACCCCCAAGGATATAGCGGCATGGATTAGCAAATTTAGAGGCACAACAATGGAAATTTAGCGGCACAAATATGGAAATTTAGCGGCAATTTTGCGTCATTTTATTTGGCCATTTTTCCTACAACAAACACAGATATATTAGTTTTTTTAGGTATTCAGCAACATGAAGCTATGTATATTTGGCTTATTTACAATGTAGACACTTTGTTTGGCCTAGACACAGCTGTAGCTAATAAGACTCGTGTTTAAATAAAAAAAAATTGTAATAGAAATAAATACATATGTACCCAAAGAGTGACTTTTAGGCCATCTCCATCTAGTGATCTTTTCAAATGTCATTCACTTTTCGGCCCCGCCCACCTATAGAATATGGCCTGAGACACTACCCTTTTAACAATTGCCTAGCTGCGTTATCAGTGAGGGCATTTTGCTCCAGCACATGTCTATATCTGCCTAGAAATTAGTCCACATAGCAGAGGAGCCGCCACTGTAATTGGAGTCACTTCCTGCAACAGCATTTGTTTCATGACTTGTGGGAAGGCATTTCATCATCTATTCTGGAAAAATGTTTTATGATATCACTACTGTTTGGTGTTCAGCATTTTAGACTGATGTAATCTGCTTGTGATCTGATCTTTTATGCGCTAAATGAGAAGCAGAGTAGTTGTATGAGCCAACATGATTTGGCTAGCACTGCTGCATTGTGTGCATGATTGTTAAAGGTGAGGGAAAACACAATATTTTGCAAAGTAACCAACATCTTTGAAGCCTTTCAAAATAGAGAGTCAGAGTGTTTGCAGGAACTTTGTAAAAAGTGCAGCATTTTTACAAAAGTGCAGATTTCGCGGCAAACCGGGAAATCCTGGAGGGTCTCATTAACTCTATTTAAAAGACAAAGGAGGAGTTTTCAATCATAAAACTTCCATCACAGGTCAGATTCACATTCGCTAACCTGAAAGTGCTTTCTGACCTTTCTCTCACTTTTTTCATCATGAAATCACAATTCTTTGTGGTTATAAATTTCCTCTTGAAGCTTGTATGGAATGTGGTACATTGACGTTTTATGTTGAAATTGAACAGTGGGACTATTAGGTTAGTGACTGTGAATCTAATCTGTGAGGAATTGTTAAAAGATTGCACACTCCTCTCCTCCTATGTCTTTTAAATACAGTTAACTGTTCTGAGTAAGTCAGGTCTGCATTTGTAGTGTGTCAGCGCCATTTTGGCCATTTTGAATAAATATGGCTCTGCACTCTTTACAGCCTTCTGTGCAGTACAGCAACTTAAACTGCTGAGCCGCGTTGTTCTAACAAACAATACATCAGCACCCGAATATCGTATTGCCATGTGTACATTGCGACATCGTTGTTTTGTCGCATGCAGAACCATACTTTTCTTTGTCATCTGAATATCAAATATTTTGTTGCCATTTTCGAGCACCACACTGTTAGTTTTGAAGGAGTGTGCCAAGGTATACTTCTCGTGCTGCACTGAGGGGACACACAATATTGCCATATGTCACCATTGTGTGTTAAGAAATGTGTAATCGCATGCCACACACCTTAAAGCTGCACAGTGTTCTACTTATGATGCAGAAATTAATGGGAAGCTCCAGCTGTCTACTTTGAATTGTAAATGACACACAAATCTTAAAAGGATCTACTGAGATTTTGTGCTTAGACATGAATCCCATGCATAAACATTGGCCGGCTGTGGTCTGGCTCTATGTTAATTCAGGTATTGATTTCTGTAATAATTGAGGCGTACTTTCTGGAAAGCAGATAATCACTTAGGCATTCATTATCACGTGCAGATAAATGTGGTACGTACAACAGTAAAAGTCTAGGGTGGCCAACAGTCCCACATTTGCAGTCTTCTTCTTCAATCATGGTCCTTTTTCACAACTCACACAGAAGTACTGCAGGGCACCCATTGCCCCGCATTTTGATCACCTGGTACTGTTAACCCTCTAAAGCACAAGCAATTCTCACTCTTTCATCCCTTCATGAGTTGTAAAAGATGCACTTTTCTGTGGTGGGAAGAAGAATCTCCAGCAGAGAAGAATTTCCAAAATGAGGAAAACGATTTTCCTAGAGAAAGCGAAGACATTTAAGTGCCGATTTCGCTGATACTTTTGTTAAAAAGCCGCGATTTTTACAAAAGTGCAGATTTCGCTGCACCATTTTCAAAATCGTGGCATTTTAACAAAAGTGCTGATTTCGTGGCAAACCGTGAAATAGCGAAATCCTGGAGGGTCTGGTTAAGGGAAGGTTTAGGGACTGGCAAGTGGGTGCACTTGCGCAGTCAGCATGACAGTACCAGACTACACTCAGGTTCTGCAATGGCAGACCTTAGACATACTTTACCAGGCCCCTTCTCTGGGTGGCACAACCAGTGCTGCAAGCCCACCACTCCTGGCACTCCTGGTGCACTGTACTCAGGACTGACAGTAAACAAAATAATCCAATCATGAAAGCCAATCAATGTATACATTTTTATGTAGGGAGCACTTGCACTGTGGCACTGGTTGGCAGTGGCACAGTGCCCCGAGCAGCTAACACCAGCAAAACACATGAGGCAACAGTAACAAAAATGAAAGGGAGACCAACGCCAATGGTGCCAGGTCTAACACATGATTCAGAAAAGGGGGTGGTGATGAACAGAGTGTCTGAATTAAGCAGACCACTCTTACCCAGTCCAAAGATCAGGGCTTGATCCATCACCGTTATTTATCTCACTGCACCATCCCAGCTCAGAACCTGGCTATATGCAAACCAGTCTGTCCCTGGCCCAGTGCATCATGGGAACAGGGCAGACTAAACTACCAAGCCAATTCTTCACCAGAAAGGAGACAAGCTACCGGGGACCGGTTTCTGGCATTTCAGCCGTCTTCGGCCCGGCTTGCTTGAATCCTGATGGTGCAGTGAGAAAGGGACTCATGTCTGAGTATACCCTGCCACACCTATAGTGGCCAAAAACGATTCAGAAAAGGGGGTGGTGATGAACAGAGTGTCTGAATTAAGCAGACCACTCTTACCCAGTCCAAAGATCAGGGCTTGGTCCATCGCCGTTATTTATCTCACTGCACCATCCCAGCTCAGAACCTGGTTATATGCAAATCAGTCTGTCCCTGGCCCAGTGCATCATGGGAACAGGGCAGACTAAACTACCAAGCCAATTCTTCACCAGAAAGGAGACAAGCTACCGGGCACCGGTTTCTGGCATTTCAGCCGTCTTCGGCCCGGCTTGCTTGAATCCTGATGGTGCAGTGAGAAAGGGACTCATGTCTGAGTATACCCTGCCACACCTATAGTGGCCAAAAACGATTCAGAAAAGGGGGTGGTGATGAACAGAGTGTCTGAATTAAGCAGACCACTCTTACCCAGTCCAAAGATCAGGGCTTGATCCATCACCGTTATTTATCTCACTGCACCATCCCAGCTCAGAACCTGGCTATATGAAAATCAGTCTGTCCCTGGCCCAGTGCATCATGAGAACAGGGCAGACTAAACTACCAAGCCAATTCTTCACCAGAAAGGAGACAAGCTACCGGGGACCGGTTTCTGGCATTTCAGCCGTCTTCGGCCCGGCTTGCTTGAATCCTGTTGGTGCAGTGAGAAAGGGACTCATGTCTGAGTATACCCTGCCACACCTATAGTGGCCAAAAACGATTCAGAAAAGGGTTGGTGATGAACAGAGTGTCTGAATTAAGCAGACCACTCTTACCCAGTCCAAAGATCAGGGCTTGATCCATCACCGTTATTTATCTCAATGCACCATCCCAGCTCAGAACCTGGCTATATGCAAATCAGACTGTCCCTGGCCCAGTGCATCATGGGAACAGGGCAGACTAAACTACCAAGCCAATTCTTCACCAGAAAGGAGACAAGCTACCGGGGACCGGTTTCTGGCATTTCAGCCGTCTTCGGCCCGGCTTGCTTGAATCCTGATGGTGCAGTGAGAAAGGGACTCATGTCTGAGTATACCCTGCCACACCTATAGTGGCCAAAAACGATTCAGAAAAGGGGGTGGTGATGAACGGAGTGTCTGAATTAAGCAGACCACTCTTACCCAGTCCAAAGATCAGGGCTTGATCCATCACCGTTATTTATCTCACTGCACCATCCCAGCTCAGAACCTGGCTATATGCAAATCAGTCTGTCCCTGGCCCAGTGCATCATGGGAACAGGGCAGACCAAACTACCAAGCCAATTCTTATACTGGGAAGGAAACAAGCTTCCGGGGACCGGTTTCTGGCATTTCAGCCATCTTCAGCCCAGCTTGCTTGAATCCTGATGGTGCAGTGAGCAAGGGACTCACATCTGAGTATACCCTTCCACGCTTATGGTGGATAAAATGATTCAGAAAAGGGGGTGGTGATGGACAGAGTATCTGAATTAAGCAGAGCACTCCTACCCAGTCCAAAGTTCAGGGCTTGATCCATCACCGGTCCCCGGAAGCTTTTTTCCTTCCCAGTATAAGAATTGGCTTGGTAGTTTGGTCTGCCCTGTTCCCATGATGCACTGGGCCAGGGACAGACTAATTTGCATGTAGCCAGGTTCTGAGCTGGGATGGTGCAGTGAGCTAAAAAACGGTGATGGATCAAGCCCTGATCTTTGGACTGGGTAGGAGTGTTCTGCTTAATTCAGATACTCTGTCCATCACCACCCCCTTTTCTGAATCAGGTCTAACACATGGGTACTGCCAGGTAGATTGAGTGCAGAGAGGATGTGTAGGTGATTGCATGAATACATAGGTACTGCCTGAGTGTTTGAAGAAGTGAATGAGTAATGCTTGGCGATTGCATCTGTGCAAGTGTAACGTCTGGGTGCTTGTAGGAGTGCATGGATACTGCCTGCATGATTGAAGGAGTTCAAGGGTAGTGCCTTGGTGATTGTAAGAGTACATAACTAATGCATGGGTGATTGTATTAGTGCAGGGTTAATGTCTGGGTGATAATATAAGTGTATAGGTACAGGCTAGGTGATTGTAGAAATGCATGGATATTATATGGGTGACTGGACGAGTGTGGTAATAGTGTCTAACTGTATACATGAGTGAGTCAAAGTCAGAGTCAAATACACTTTATTCGATTATTATTTCAAAATCATTAAAGTATGCTATACATTCATTTCTGATCACAACAAAAAAAAAGAAATGATAAAATTCTTTAAAAACAGGAATTGATTATGTACAAATCTTCAATGGTGATCAAGATAACTATAAAAAAATTATATACAACTACATAATTTTTAGAATCACTGTAGATTGTTCAAATTTTTCAAAGGATTTACATAGTTTGCACATTGAATTTACTACAAGTCTATTTACAATTCTATTTACAGTTCTATTTACAATCAATTTACAACCATAACCTGGCAAGGTATGCAGACTTTGAGGAATTCAGAGAACTAAGTCAGATGGTAATAGCCTAGAAAAATTTCGGTCAAAATGCCAATTCCCATACTATCAGGCTAGTGGTGGTCGAAGTCTTTTTTGCCTGGACCGAATAGACATTGTCAGGAAATTGGCTACCCCGTGCATTACTAATGGTGATTCCATAAGCTGCAGGAACAATAAAGCCGGTTTAACTTGCATAAACTCTTGGTCTTTCAATATAGGCTTAATAAACTTCTCCCTGGCACTTTTAAAAAAAGGACAAAAAAACAGAAAATGCAATAAATCCTGATCAGAGAAATCATCACAACTGCAGGGAGCATTCTCGTGGGGCCTACACCACTTATCGTATTCACCCAGCAGAAAGTGAGCTTGATTAAAACGAAATTTTGTAAGGAGCCACCGGTGATATGGTTTATTTGGTAAACAGTCATAATATTGATTCCAAAATATAGAATGGACATAATATCGAAGTAAAAATATAGAATGGACAAAATATCGAATGGACACAATATAGTGGTTAAAAATATAGAATTTAAGGTAAGTAATATCGATTTTCAAAATATAGAAGTCAAAATATCGAAGTGTACAATATAGGCATTAAATATATCGATTTTTTAATAATATCAATTTTTTTAAGTGTTTTGTATGTTAGTATATGTGTGAAAAGTGTATATTAATTTTTGTAATGTATGTTTAATGTATTTTAAGTAATGAATTTTATGTTATTTAATTTTTGCGTAGTTTAATTCTGTAGCGGGTTGTGGGTTTATTGGGGAATAGGGTGGGAAGTAATTTAATTATATTAAATTAAATATTAATTTTTAAATACATTTTGCTTTTTAGTTCTGTAGCGGGTTGTGGGTTTATAGGGGAATAGGGTGGGAAGTAATTTAATTGTAATTAATTAAATATTTGTATTTATTTATTGGTATTCATTTTGAATTAATTGTTATTTTTTAATTAGTAATTAATTTTTTATTAATTGCCAATTAATTTGTATTAATTGATTAATTGTTAATTATGTTAATTTTCTAAATTTATTTTCTGTAGCGGGTTGTGGGTTTATAGGGGAATAGGGTGGGAAGTAATTTAATTGTAATTAAGTAAATAATGTTTTTCATTCATTGGTATTGATTTTAAATTTATTGTTAATTATTTTTTAATTGGTAATTAATTTCTATTAATTGGCAATTATTTTTTATTATTTGGTAATTATTTTGTATTAATTAAATATTTGATAATTATGATAATTTTATTAATGTATTTTCTGTAGTGGGATGTGGGTTTATAGCAGAATAGGGTGGGAAGTAATGTAATTGTAATTAATTACATGTTAAAAATACTTTTTGATAATTAATTTACTGTTAATTTTTAATTGGTATTAATTTGTATTATTAATTAGTTTTTGTTATTGAAAATTAATTAGTTGTTAAATAATTATGAATAGGTTATTAATTTTTAATAACTAATATGTGGTTGTATTTCTAATTAATTATTACATAATATTAAATTGGTTATTAATTTCAATTAATGTTTTATTGGGATTGATATTTAATTTATTTTTAATAATATATTAGATCATTACTTTCCCTACTGTTAAACTCACTGGAGTGGGAATAGTAATTTTCACCCTCCCGCTATCCAACACTTTCCCTACTGGTGCACTTTCTGGAGTGGGAATAGTATTTTTTACCCCTACGCTATCCAACGCTTTCCCTACTGTTGCACTCTCTGGAGTGGGAATAGTAATTTTTACCCCTACGCTATCCAAAGCTTTCCCTACTGTTGCACTATCTGGAGTGGGAATTGTAATTTTCACACTCCCGCTATCCAACGCTTTCCCTACTGCTGCACTCTCTGGAGTGGGAATAGTATTTTTTACCCCTACGCTATCCAACGCTTTCCCTACTGTTGCACTCTCTGGAGTGGGAATAGTAATTTTTACCCCTACGCTATCCAATGCTTTCCCTACTGTTGTACTCTCTGGAGTGGAAATTGTAATTTTTACCCTACGCTATCCAACATATTCCCTACTGTTGCACGCTCTGGAGTTGGAATAGTAATTTTTACCCTCCCGCTATCCAACGCTTTCCCTACTGTTGCAGTCTCTGGAGTGGGAATAGTATTTTTCACCCTTATGATATCCAACGCTTTCCCTACTGTTGCACTCACTGGAGTGGGAATAGTATTTTTTACCCCTACGCTATCCAACGCTTTCCCTACTGTTGCACTCTCTGGAGTGGGAATAGTAATTTTTACCCTTACGCTATCCAACGCTTTCCCTACTGTTGCACTCACTGGAGTGGGAATATTATTTTTTTACCCCTAGGCTATCCAACGCTTTCACTACTGGTGCACTCTCTTGAGTGGGAATAGTAATTTTTACCCCTACGCTATCCAACGCTTTCCCTACTGTTGCACTCTCTGGAGTGGGAATAGTATTTTTTACCCCTACGCTATCCAACGCTTTCCCTACTGTTGCACTCACTGGAGTGGGAATAGTATTTTTTACCCCTACGCTATCCAACGCTTTCCCTACTGTTGCACTCACTGGAGTGGTAATATTAAATGTTACCCTCCTGCTATCCTACGGTAAAATATTGTACATTTTTTATTAATAACTTAAATTAATTATATCTTAATTTTAAGGTTATTTGAGTATTTTTAAGTATGTTTTAGTTAATTATATTTATTATTTCATTAATTAAAAAAATTCGATATTTTGACTGACTATATTTTTTACAGACTATATTTTGGATTCGATATTTTTGTACTTACCTGTTTGTAGATAGGAATTCGATATTTTGGCATTCTATATTTTGGTGACTATATTTTGGTAAGTCTATATTTTGTCATTCTATATTATGTCAGTGATCCGGTTTATTTACCATCATCAGATATGGTTGGATAGCTAAAGTTGTAATCATCATATAGTGAGACCTTACAGTTGGCTTCATTATTTCACATGACTCTCTTTCTGCTTCCCTTTTCTTTATAAAGTGGGACTTGGCCCAGCTAATGTCTTCTCTTTTTAGACCTTCGGATTTAGTATATAGATCAGGGCGGCCCAGATATCCTGCTGTTGTTTTAATATGTGTTAGCCACTCGATCTCAGCCACTCTGTCCCGCCCCATACAGTCTCTAATGATCTTATGATTTAGAGTTAGGTTGGAGTTAAGCCATGTTTTAATCCATGACAAGAGTGGGGCCAAGGACAACGTGTCTTCAATATACCCCATCCCCAATTCCATATGGATTGAAAAAGCAGGAGTAGATTGGGGAAGACCCATAAGAGATCGTAAAAACATGTTCTCCGCTCTTTGGATACGGGACATGTTTTTAAAACTCCATATCGAGGCCCCGTACCTGGCTATATCCAGGGTTTTGGCTCTATAGATAGATAAGATAGCCTCGGCTGGTTTGCCACCAAGTCATTTTGCGAAACCCAGAATAGCGGCAGACGATCTTTTTACTGCCGCTGCTTTATTCTGGATTTGTGGTGCCCATGTCCCTTTCTCATCAAACACCACTCCTAGATAGGTGAAAACTTTGACGTTAGAGAGCACGGAGCCATTACAAGAGAGGGTTTTGATGTTATTCTTGCGATTGCCCACTGCCATGACATGTGATTTCTCTGTATTTATTACTAAATCCAGATCTTGCATAAAAGCCCCAAATGCATTTAGTAGATGTTGTAAACCATTAGGGGTTCTTGACAACAATACCGTATCATCGGCATATAATAGGACCGGCATCATGGAACCACCCATGCGCGGTACATCAATAGAGGACGCTTCCAGAGACTCTCCCAGTGAGTTAATATAAAGAGAGAAGAGCATGGGGGCCAGGATGCACCCTTGGCGCACCCCCCTTCCAGATTTAAAAAATGCTGTACAGTTTCCCTCCTGGGACATACGAATAGTCACCCTTAGATCACTGTGGAGTTGCGCCAGAAAATTCACAAGTGCTCGATCCAGTCCCTTATCAAGGAGTATTGTCCACAGCTTTGACCTATTAACTAGGTCAAAGGCTGTGGACAAGTTCATGAAAGCCAGATACATCATCCCCCTTGATGCTACTGTATATTTGCTCAGTGTGAGATGTAGATTTAGGCATTGGTCTTCTGTGCCTCTGGCAGATCGAAAGCCATACTGAGCCTCGCACAAAATATCTTTATTAGTGGCCCAAGCTGAGATTCTTTCTAGGATAACCTTACCTAGGATTTTAAATGAAGAATCTAGCAATGATATGGGCCTGTATTATCTTGGGACCCCCCTTTGGCCCTTCTTAAATATGGGGATAATGATGGATTGTGACCATGTAGTTGGGGGTCTTGTCTTATCTATACTGACTACATTAAAGACATTTGTGAGTACAACTGACCACATGGCCGAGTTTGCTTTAAACATATCAGCAGGTAAGCCATCTGGGCCGGGGGCCTTCTGGGCTGCCGTGTCCTCAATTGCCTTCTGTACCTCTTTAATAGTAAAACTTGGTAGAATGTCTTGTATGTCACTCGGTATTGGGTCTATGGGTCCTTGATTAAGATTACTGCCATAGATCCTTTGGAAGTAATCCAGCCAGTCCTGCTCTGGGATATTTACCTCTAGTGGCGCATTTTCTTTCCCATTAAACAAGGGGGTATTAACAATGGTCCAGAAATTTACGCTATCCCTCAGGGTAGCCTTCTCGTACAAATCATCCCAAGCCTGTCTTTTTATTTCTTTTTTTCTCCTTAGAATATCCAAGTTATACTGTTTCCTAAACCTGGCCACCTCAGATCTATCTCGGGGTACCATTTTCAAAGCTTTATGTAATTCTCGGTGAGATTTGGAGCATTCATTATTAAACCACCCCTCTACCTTTTTCTCCCTGTTTTTCGTTTTACATTTTAGATCATCTGCTGCCTGGCGGCAGATGGATTCAAAAGACCGGTTTATATTCCCCTCAAATTTAAGTGGTTCTCTACAGATGTTAATTTCTTTACCCACTTTTTGATTTAAGGAGTGGAAAAAATCCTCTGGGATGACTTTGCTCCATTTCACCCGCCTCCCCTGGTCCATTGGAATTAAGTCTGCAGAAATTTCTGCTTTAGTATTTTTATTAAATAAAAACAGGTTGTTATCTTCTACTTTCAACACAACCGGATTATGATCACTAAATGTAGTGTGTATAGCATTATAAAAAATAACATTATGTAACATAGCCGGAGAAATGAATATATAGTCAATAATGGTGTTGCTATCCCTGGCACTGTAGGTTGGGACCCTTTCATTACTATCGAAGAACTCAGGTTCAAATAATTCATTCTCTAGAAGAAGTTCTTCTAGGGCAGACCCTTTTACAGAATGTTCGAAATGTGGGAGTGGCAACATATCTATATTTACAGTATCTCTTAACTGGCAATTCTGTTGCCATAAATGTACATTAAAATCTCCCATCAGGGTGAAATATACCGGAGTGGTTTGACCCTCTTTAAAATTACACATGAACTCAGTCAGAGAGTTGATATTTTCACTGGCACCGGTATTTTGGGTGGCAATATAAAAGTTGATATAAACACATTTAGATTTATTAGTCATTGTGACTTCCAGAACTAAGTAGTTTTGGGATAGTGTGTGTAATACCTTAACAGTTCCATTCACTTTAGCTGAAATTAAAAACTGCAACCCTCCTTTATTTCGGCCTGAGCTCGATGTCTGTGCAGCTAAAAAATAAGATGTATATCCATCTAACCAAAAATCACAATCCCTATCCCACATTTTTTGTAAGGCTACCACATCGTATTCTTTTAATAAACCCAGCCATCTTGTGTCATCCCTTTTCGAGCGTAGTCCTGCGATATTCCAGCTCAATATTTTGACAACATTACCCTTTTCGTTTCTAGTAGGCAGTGTGGGCAGTAGATGGCTGCAAGTATTATCACAAGAAGTCAGTCAATCGTTTTCTTCTAAATTTGATAGGGCAGAAAACCTATTTGTAGGCACCAGACTACTTCTTGCTTCGCTTCCCTGATTATCATGGGTTTTTGGTAGCATGCCAGTTGTTTGCGTGGCCCAAGAGCTGGGACAGGAGATATTAGTGGGAGTAACGTTGCGAGTAACCCTTCCTGGAAGCATCTTATGTGGTGCAGGTGGAGGGTAGATAAAACCTAGGGGTACCGCTCTAATCATGTCTTCTTTGACCTCTGTAGCATCCCAAAATAAACGCGAGGCCTCATGGGGTCTATTAAAGTTGACGATCATACAGTCACCAGCAAATTTTTTTTCTGAGTATCCCACCCAATCAACCCGTCTACCTGTCTGAATGCACTCTGAGATATTATTCGGGCCTGTACAATTTGCATCACACCACGTCTTAATATTGACCAGCTGTGTACCATTTGACTCAAATTCACCCGGTTTTAACACAGGTATATTCACCAGAACAGCAACATAGGGTGTAGCTCCCGGGGGAAGGTGAACTGGAGGTCTGGGGCGCTGTCTCCTAGGCCCTGCTGAGTTATGCTCATCTAGAAGGGGTGCCATAGGCTTAGCCTGAGGAGGACATGGTTTACTTATCAAATGTGCCCTAGATGTAATTTTACTATCTATTTGCCTAGTACCACAACCTTTAGACTCTAGTGGCAGGGCGGATGGAATCAAAGGGCATGTTGGTACAGTATTCCCCCGCTCCATAGGGGATTGGGGTTGCCTCTGTTGATTAGAAAATGGCCGTGATGTAGTTTTTGATAATGGACCCCGAGAATTTTTCTCAAAAGACGTTATGTAATCATTAATCCTATCACATTTCCCCAATATTTCAGTAACACATTCCTTAAGTGTATCTATAATGTCAGTGGAGATTTGTATGAGTACCCCTTCAAGCTTATCTACAAGGACCTTCTCCACCATGTCCTTAATTGAGATTTTGAGGGCACTCAATAGAGTTCCTTGTTTCTTTTGAGAAAGTGCGCCTTGAGCCTTAGATTTATAAAGAATCCATTTAGGGCGCTTAGTGGTCTGAGGTTCAGGCTCCTGAGTACAATCATGTATGGGTTGCTGAAGGACTTGATTACTGTTCACTTGATCCTCTTGTTCCGGGGTGTTGGCTATATCTTGTTGCCTAATAATGGGTGCATTTTCAATCAGTATTACCGGTTCCAGGGGAATAGGTAGTCTATTTATTGTGGGCGATGGTTGGCTATCCAAAGATATTGGGTCCAAACCCAGTTCGCGTTCTTTGTCAGCAATTTCTTGATTCAATTTGCCCACAGCTGATGTAAAAAATGTCATAATATTAGATGATGCTGTAGCTTTTCGTGCAATTTTAGCTTTAACTGTACCCTCATTACTGGATGTTTGCAGTTTGCGCGTACCCATTTCCTTAGTGCAGATCGAAGGGGGGATGCCCGTCCCGTCCCCTGTCATCCCCGGACGACCACAGACGGCCCGCCCTCAGCCCAGCTCCGCCCGCGACGCAGAGGAAGCTCTCTGTTTTTCAGCGCCTCCGGGCGCGCTCCGCCGGAAGTGGGCGGTGTTCTGCTGCAGGGCAGGCTGGGAGCTGTAGTTCTCCCCAGTCCGCGGCCGAGTGATGGAAGCTACTCAGCGGCGGGAAAAACCCCAGCATCAGGGACCCAGCGCTGCCAGGGACCACAGATGTAGCGGCGACCCCCTCCGCTGTCCTCACGGTATGGAAATGCCTCCCACTCCTCAGTGGGAGCTCTCTGTTTTTCAGCGCCTCCGGGTGCGCTCCGCCGGAAGTGGGCGGTGTTCTGCTGCAGGGCAGGCTGGGAGCTGTAGTTCTCCCCAGTCCGCGGCCCAGTGAAGGAAGCTACTCGGCGCCGGGAAAAACCCCAGCATCAGGGACCCAGCGCTGCCAGGGACCACAGATGTAGCGTGTGACCCCCTCCGCTGTCCTCAAGGTATGGAAATGCCTCCCGCTCCTCAGTGGGAGCTCTCTGTTTTTCAGCACCTCCGGGCGTGCTCCGCCGGAAGTGGGCGGTGTTCTGCTGCAGGGCAGGCTGGGAGCTGTAGTTCTCCCCAGTCCACGGCCGAGTGATGAAAGCTACTCGGCGGTGGGAAAAACCACAGCGTCAGGGACCCAGCGCTGCCAGGGACCACAGATGTAGCGTGCGACCCCCTCCGCTGTCCTCACGGTATGGAAATGCCTCCATGATTGAAGGAGTGCAAGGGTAGTGCCTTGGTGATTGTAAGAGTACATAACTAATGCATGGGTGATTGTATTAGTGCAGGGTTAATGTCTGGGTGATAATATAAGTATATAGGTACAGGCTAGGTGATTGTAGAAATGCATGGATATTATCTGGGTGACTGGACTAGTGTGGTAATAGTGTCTAACTGTATACATGAGTGCATGGGTAGTGTTTGAATGGGTGAGCAAAGTAAAAGCAGCAGTAAACATTATTTCACATAATCCTGCTTATTACATTATTTCATTTTACCTTTTTTACTAATTTAGATACAAAACACAGTGGAAGTAGTTTACAGTAGTTTTGTTGTAAACTGAATTTAAAATCTGTTCAAACTTCACCATTACCTGCTGTAAATAGAAGAACCAAAATTGAAAACAAATTAAGATCACAACATAATTTTAGTATCACATAACATTTTCAGTTTCCTTTTTTGCTGTTCTCAGATTCTACTGAATTTTCCCATACACAGTGATTTCAATGTAGATCATCATACAACAGCTGGAAAAAACCAAGCAATTAGATTGAAAATAAAAACAGCATTGAGCATCATTTAGAACGAGAATTACTATCTGTTTACCTATCTTCAGTTTCTAAATTACATTCTTCAACCACATAAAGTCTTTTATTTCTGTCAAGTACATTTTGTAAAATATACACTCTCATTTACATTCTGAATAATATAAAGATCAAATATATAAACTACTTCTTTCAAACGCAATTTTCCAAATGCCATATCAATTTGCACAAACAATAATCCAAACACTAATTGTTAAAATCTTCCCAATAGTCTGAATAATGTTTCCAAATCCATTTGCATTGAAAATATCCAAAATAAACTTGTTAATTCGTGTTCACATCTTGAATGAGGTTTTCAAAGCTTTGGCATCAGAAATATGAGATATGAATTTGGTAATTCATAAGGCAGCCTATGTTTGAATATGAAATTAGCATCATTGCCGTGTGTCCACAATTTATTGCACTTTAAATACACAGTATACAGTCCAGATATTGTAGAAAGTTGATCATGGAAAATAATAGCCACTGCTTTAAAAGTTCTTCCTGAAATTGATACTTGACTTGGCACTTGACTTTTATTTTGGTTTCCAATTTTGGTCCATTTGCTCTACAACGTTGTAGCATACAAATGACATATTTTTGATATCTTTCTATATATAATATTGACAACATTTCTGATTTACAACAAGAACATTTCATATCTTGATTAGCTACTAATTTGTTAAAAGACACTGATTTGCAATCTGGTATTGTCAAGTATATGAATCGTTCAGTGTCTATTTCAGAAGTGGAAGAAAATGAACACTCTTCACATTGATGATCCATTGTGTAATTTAGTCCAAATAAATGTTCAATTTCTATTCCTACGCTACATTTTTGTAGCAGTTGATACCTGAACTATTTTCTAATTTGTATCATAAATATCATCAACAGTGTCCATTTTCATTTTCTCAGCAATTTCATCATTCTCTTGAATTATTTTCTTTTTTTGAATCTCAGTAGAATATTGTTCATATTTTTGTTTTGGACACACTACAAGTTTCTCATACAGAGGATATTCATCTAGGTTAGGGGCATAACGTTTTCTTAACCGATTGTACTCTTTTACACAATTTACATTAGGACTAATCTTTTTCTCATCAAAAGCAATCAAATACAAACCAGATAATGTTCTAACTCGAGAACATGCAACATATGCCATACCTTCTTTCAACACTGTACTTCAAATATTTACTAAAGCACTGCCTATACTAAACCTCTTGTGTGCTGCCCTAGGCCGTTGGCCGACGGCAGCATTACCCCCCTAGTGCTGCCCTACGCCAACGGTCGACACAGCGCCGCCCACTCTTCAGAACGCCCACACCGCGACTGAAAAACCACCGCAGTTAAGGCGTTAAACCTTGAGATTTATGAATGATTACTGCATATGCTAAAGAAAGAGTATACTGTTTTCTACAAACATACAAGTATTTTACAAGCAAAAAACGAACAGCACAACGTCCAATCTGTTTTACCTCTTCAATCTGATCAAATTTAAGCTTTAAAAATGTTATTCCATCTCTTTTCTGAAAATGTACAAAATCAACAAACTTTTCCCATTACTCCATTTACAGCATAAAATTACCTGACAGTTTACACATACATATAAAGTCTTTTCTAAACCTGCGGTCTTAGACACCAACTTTTCCAAATAATCCAATTTTTACTTTAATTTGTCTTAGAGAAGAATAGAAAATCCTTTGTGTTCCATTTTATCAATAGCTTCCATTTTCACCATTGGTTGTTTTTTCAGTTACACTCTTGCAGTGTTGGCATTAGGCAAACTATAGACTCCTTTTCTCCAATTTTCTAGTAAATTATTTCAGGTGCTATGTTTTCATTTGCAAACAAGTTTGTTAAAAGTCCACTTTGTAAAGCTTCTTTGCCATGTTTTGTCTAAACACCAATTCTTATATCTTGAAGAATTTGTCCATAATGTTCATCACTTGCTTGTCGCATATTCTTAATAAGTTCTTTATTTTCACAATGAGACAAAATGTTGACATTTCCAATACTTCCCAAAGATTTCCTAGTGTCTTCATGGACAAGTGTGTAAAAAGGGAAACGTCGTTTACGACGCAACTTTTAGCTCGTAGTGCTATTGCAACGCAGACTTTAAAACACATTCCATTACAACGTACTACACTGGGGGCGCTCTAGGATAGGGAATAGTTTTAATTTACTATCCAACACCTTCCCTAGTGTCCACGGGGACTGGTGTTGGAATAGTAAATTAAAATATTCACTATTCAACTGCCCCTTAGTGTAATGCGTTGTCATGGAATGCGTTTTAAAGCTTGCGTTGTTACAGCATGCGTGCTAAAAGCATGCATTGTAACAACGTACATCCGTTTAAAAAACCAGGCTGCACTTTCACAGGAGCAAGTTGTAGTAGGTCACCAAATAGAGCAAATACAATTACATGTTTTCCTCTAAATAGAACATCATAATCTGTTTTTAAAATCTGTTGCATTTTTCAATGTACACATGCAAGTATTACATTTGAGACCCTGCTCACCATCTTTAATGATTAGAAGTTTCATTTTCTTCAGTACTCTTGACACTTCATAACAAGCTTCTCCAGATAGCTTGTGATATTCCGATTTATTTTCATGCTGAACTGGTAGCATGAGCAATCAATGTAAAGTAATCCCTTTAATGTTGTGTGCCGTTCATCTAGTTGGAGCTGTAAAAACACAAGATAAATGGCATCCAGTAGTTTTGTGTAGATAATTGGTGACAACTTTAGTTAATGAAACTTTTTTATGTTCCTGCTTGACCACTGATGTAAATTCGAATAGGTTTAAATGATGTGCATTGGCATTCTTTTTTTTCATGTAGCAAACCATGCTGTATCTGTAGTGTCACTTGCTCATATGTTTCTTTTTGTTCAATATTTAGTTGTTCTTCCAACTTTCTCAAATCAATATTATCCTTTTGTGCTTTATGTATTGTTGTTTCTACTTCAATGATGGCTGTCTCTAGCTATTTCAGTTGCAATTTAGTTTCCTCTTCAATCTATTCATTTAACATTTGTAGATAAGTAGGGAAAATTGTGCATTGAATGTTATCTTTACATGCATCAAAAGAATCTTCATACCGGTCGGAATCACCAAGTAATTCTGCTTCACTATGCTAAGGCTTGAAGAGTTGCAGTAGTGCTAAATGGAGAAATCCCCTTTTTTCTGGAGTTTCACAACTTGGTTTTGGGTTGTTAATCAGATGATTTCCTTTGGCATCTTTTCCAAACATCCGTCACATCCAAATACTGCATATTTTTCTTTATTTTTATTTTCAGTAACATTTTTCTTATAGCTGTTGTGTTGTGATACTTCATGAAGACATACGTTTTCCAGATGTGGTCTCCTTTTGGGATAGTACGTATCCAACATATTAGTTTTAACAATGTCTGTACTTTCTGGTTCATTCAATGCTAAGTATTTAATTTCTTGTAGAGATTTCAATACTCTATTTCCTGTAGCCACAAGACCTATACTTACCCAAATGATTCCTCTTGACTTTGAATATAAACTAGCAGAACTCAACCGATCCATACATTCGTAGGATGCCATCTCTCGAAGGGAATGCATTGTCAAACTAAAGCTGTACAATTTGTTACTAAGACTCTCCTCTTGTGAAATTCCTTCCCAAATTTCCTTCAACTCTGTCTTTTCAGATTTCGTTATGCATGACATAAGGTAGAGAGCAACAGCAATTGAACTATCTGCAACATACTGGATATCCCTGTTTGCATTCCACAGTAACAGTCATTAATATTCTTTGAAACTTCAGTTCTTCTTATGTTTTATGAATTCTACGGAGATTTTTATGTGATAGTATGTCTTACTGCTGACATAAAACTATTGACTCTTCCTTTTGAAATTATAAGGGTAGTACCTGTCTTTTTGGATGTGGGTATCCAAAACAACATTTTTTATAACATTTTCCCTTTGATTTGTAGTTTTGGCAACAAGGTTTTCTACATCAATGACTTTGAAAACATAAATCTTGTTCTCTTCTCCTTTTTTTAGAATAGCACAGGTAATATACTCTTCGATAAAAGACAAAACAGTTTCATTAGAATCGGTTCCAAATTTAGGTGCATCCTTGATCCATAATTACATTACTATATGAGGAGCACCTATGGCTTGGTACTCCTTTCCCCAAAAGAAATCAGTAACTTCTCCAAGAGGTGGATTATTTTTATTGCAGATAAAAGGCATCATAACTTGAAACCTATGATTAAAATATCTGCACACATTCATGGGATCTAAAAAATAAAATTTTCCAGCTGTCGCCAATTCAATATTCTTGACATTTGAATTTGCATGTCGAAGAAATTCAAGTAAATCGTTCCAAGCATATTCAGCACAGCTATGTATTAGAAACCACATAGGATGCCATGACGGCACTACCAATACTCATTAGTACCATGTTGAAAAGCCATCAAATTAATTAACTGAGATTCCAAATGATCGTCTCTTTGTTGAGCTTTGCCCATGAATTCCTCTGCAGAAACATGTGTAAGATGAACTCCTGTTTTTAATATGTTATTCACTGCATATGAAAGTACAGACAAGTCACTTTCAAATAATAGATGAAATATATATGGAATGCACTGTCGAAATCTTTGATCTTCTGAGTACAATCTTGTCATCCGTTATTCTGAAGCTGGGATCTGCACTGCCTGTTCTCTTCACTCCTGCTCTTATCAACTTTTTCTATTTTGCCAGTTGAAATTTCTTCATCTTCTCCTAAACATATTTCCTGGTCTTCCACATTTACAGTTTTATCATAAATATTGTTCTGTACAAGATATAATATAGCTTTTTGAAGTTTGGTGACATCTACTAACTTGTGCCATATTTTCCTACTCTTTGTTGGACTACATTAACTAGAATAAATACAGGCTCACTTTCCTCTCTCCCTATACCAACAATTTTGATATTTTTTTAAATCTAAAGGTAAGTACACATCTTTTCCTTTTCAGACCATTTTGTAAATGTTAGAGGCAGCTTACCTGTCTTAAGCTCAGTACAAACAATAACCTGAGATTGGTGCACAGATTGAATAAGAATGGACTCATCTGTATTTAAATTGTCATGTAGTGCTCTAACTGGCATTTTGTTATCTTTTAATTTGTTGTAAAAATATTTAAAAATACTTTTATCAGTATCCAACTCAAAGCGACCTTCCATCAACAAATAGGCGCCAAATGGCTCCCACTTAATATTATTTTCTTTTTCAATTTTTATATCCACATCAACATTCCTAGTTTGACTTCTATAGTGAGTCTGTCAACAACAAATACAAACATAGTTTGGTTTTTCACTTGAAAGTATCTTAAACTTTGTAATTTCTTCTTCAATCTTCTCAGTACTAATATCTTCCAACTGCTGTCCAACACCTACACTTATCAAGCTCTCACTTTCTTTACACTCCTCTTGTGAATCAAAGAACCAAAACTGTATATCATCACAATTTTTTTTTCACATCCGATACTGAACCATGCAAACGTGCTCTGTTCATTCAACTTAAAGATAATGCAGGAATTTTTAAGTAGTACAATCTCCTTACTAACTTCCACATTTATGTATGATGTACTGCTTACATGCATAAATGATGAAAAGTACTTGTACACACTTTCTAGAAAGACAAGCCAGAGAAGGACCCTGTATATTTTCTTACTTTAAATGGATCTAGTCCTTGCAACATCTTAATCTTCTGTTTAACACTTTCTTTGCATATTGTCGCAAGAAAACTTATAATATATCAATATATTTCTGTTGAATACTACAAATACTACTACAATCCCACTCATACACTGGAGCATTTGAACGTCTCCTTGAACTTTTTCAGCTATTTCTACTTCTACATTTCTATTAACCATCTTTTCTTTTTCAATTGGACAACCATTCTTTAACTCATAACAACGACCAAAGGTATCTACTTTGTGAACTAATGCATTTTGTTGAAAATAACTTTCTGCATTAAAAAAGTCTCAGTACTAAAAGTATGCTTCCATTCACCGTAAAAAGCTTTGCAAAAGTTACTTCTATTAAGCAGTATACTTCTTTTGCTTTTCTCTTTCATAGAGTGTATTGTTTTATTCAATGTTTTCATTCTCTTCAATACCAATATAAATAATTTCCATTTCAATTCAAAAGCAGTATCTACTACACTTTCAATCTGCTGCTTCTTCTTAAATGCTGCAGATCTTTTTTTATACTTTTTACAATCTTTTAATACATTTTGAATTACTCTATTACGAAACATATGTACAGGTATGTCTTTAAATTGTTTGTCTTTTTGTCACATGTGCTTCTTTTCCATTGTATTTCTTCATTTGCTTCTCCTTTGTTCGAAAATGTTCTTTCCTCCTTTGCCTAATTTTTTCATTGTTCAATCTCTCCACAACTTGTTTTACTAAACTGTTTATTTCTCTCACCAGAAGCCACTTTATCCTCAGCATCTTTTTGATGTTTTTCTACTCTACTCGTTTTAGTTTTCATTAAGTACCTCTGTTTCCTTTGTTCTCTGCTCTTTTCATGTTTTCTTGCCATCTTTTATTTCAAATCCAAATAAGTATCTTCCTCAAAAACAAATAATAGTTTAATTATTTTAGTACATGAATTAAAATTTCAAAATATTAACATTTCAATTTTGAAAATAACAACCAAGTGCAAAATTACAATTACATTTCTATTGCATTTATATCTCATAAGAAGAGAAAAGTATAAACATGAGCAAAACATCTGCAGAAACACTAGAATAGGTGGTCTCACAGTCAAAGGAAAAAAACAAAAGGTTTACAAACAGCAAAATGAAATACTGAAACAACACAGCTACTGAACAATGTAGGAAATGCAGAAAGAAGCAACAGATGAACAAAAAGGAAAAAGAGAGGTGCAGAAAGAGGTAAAAGAAGTACGGAAAGAGGAAACAGTTGTAGAAAAATGCAAGTAAGGCACAGAAACAAATAAAAGGGGTGCAGAAAGAGGCAAAATGATTTGAAAAAAAAATGACACACGGTGAAAGAAGAAAGAATAGTCCAGAAAAAAAGCAACAGAAGTGTAGAAAAACACAAAAGAAGTGCCCAAAGCAGCTATGAGATACAGACAAAGACTCCAGAGGTGCAGAAAGAGACAAGAGAGGTGCACAGACAGGGAAGACTAGTGCTGAAAGAGGCAACATGGGTACAGAAAGTATCAATAGAGGACAAAACAAAAGCAAGAAAAGTGCTGGAAGAAGCAACAGAGATACAGAAAGAGGCAACATGCTTACAGAAAGAAGCAAGAGAACTCCAGAAATAAGCAAGAGAAATAAAGAAACATGCAAGAAAAGTGTATAAAAAGGCAAGAGAAGTACACAAAGAAACAAATGAAGTGCATAAAGAAGCAAATGATGTGCAGCAAAAGGAAAGACAAGTGCAGAAAAAGACAAGAGAAGAGCAGAAAGAGGGAACAGGGATATTGAAAGAGGGAAGAGAGGTGCAGAAATGGGGAAGAGGGATACTGAAACAAGTAACATAGGTGCAAAAGAGGAATGTCTGACATGTTATTGAAGGACACAATATCGTATAACACATATATCGGGACAAATATATCGAAATCACTATTATCGACTTCCTATACTTTACTATAAACATACAAAAATATCGGTTACACTATATCGACATACAAAAACACCGTTATCATTTATATCGACTACATATATACCGTTGGAAAGAAATATCGATCTCCGAAAACTACTTACACATAAACAAAAATATCGAGACCAATAATATCGTGAACAATAATATAGTGTAATGAAATATGTCGCCATTTTATATATATATATATATATATATATACACATTTTTTAAAAATATTATAATGTTTTTGCTATACAATACACACTTCTTATTAAAACATACATTTTTTTTCATTATTTACACATAATAAAACTATTCTGTATTATCTATTATATAACCTACACTTTGTAAATATTTTATTACCCTTTTTTCATTATATAACTTAATTACTTTTGCCTTATTTTACAACATAAAACTCACAACTGAAATTCAAAAATACAAACTAACCAATCAACACACAGCATTTATCATATAACCAATAGCAAACTAATTACTAATTACCATCCTCTATATAAACAATTACACACTAAACACAAACCACTTGCTACAAGTAACAAAAGGATATACATCTCTGGATGAATTGCGGCACACCGACAAGAACATCAATATTATCAAGACACAATAAAATATTTCAAGTAAGTAACTCTAATAAACAAAATGTAAATAACTGCTACTATTTTAATTCCTTGCTATATATCCAATTCTCCTTTTGTTTTAGTACTACAGAACACTCTACTAATAAATAACAAATAACTAATTTCAGAAAACACAGACACTACTAAAAATGTAAATATTATCTCTATATTACATTAATGTTGTAAGCTTTCAAATAAATTACTACTCATAAGTATATCCTAACCGTTTTATTTTCTCTCCTAATGCTACAGAAAACTACAGACAAACAACAGCGAAGAATATCCAAAAACAAAATATACAACTAACTAAGTAAGTATATTGTAACATTAAAATAACTTGTAAAATGTTCTAAACAAAAATACACATTAACATTTATAACACATATCGACTTTATTTCTACAGATCCAACTACAGAAAACTACACTACAAAAGAACAGAGAACACTAATCCTATTTCTATAAATAAAATAAAAAAGTGAGTATTTCTAAACTTAAATTAAACTGCTTAAAATGACAAACATTAGCACTTGTTCTAATTATTAACTATAATCTATTTTTTTTTCACAGTTAACTCTACAGAAAACCATACTGACAATATTCAGATCTCCAAAATCCGAAAACCAAAGTTACAACTCACTAAGTAAGTATATTAAAGCACTAAATTAAGTGGTAAATTGTTGAAAACCTACAAACACTTTTCTAACACATATCTACTTACTTTTTTCAGGTAACACTACAATATACTCCACTAAAAAAAAACAGACCACTCTACTCAAAAACCCTACCTAATACTAAATAAGTAAGTATCTTCACACATTTTATAACAATCCTACACTCATTAGCATCCACTTTGCTTGGAAAAATTAGCACTGAAAGTCTAAATAGACACCACTTCTACTAATAACATTGTAATTATTTTTTTTATTAACAGATCAAACAACATCAGAAAACACAGTCTACAACGAAAGAATAAAGCATATCAAAATATTTCACTGATTTCTAAAACACGTAAGTATATACATTACTATTGTTCACTTACTTAAGATTAAAAACAAACTTTTCTTTGTAATTAACTATTATATATATGTCTTGTAGATTCACTAACATCAAAATGACTGAAGGAGCAGCATTTGTAACCAGCCAGAAAGGAAAGCTACTACTCTGCTACATGGGTTACACTTATACACAAGAAAAGCAATATGGAATGAAAGTAAATTGGAAATGTTGTAAATATTATTCTAACAAGTGTTATGGAAGGGCAACAATGAGAGAAGCAACTGTACTGTATACTAGGGAACACAACCATCCACCAAACATCACAGAAATTGAAGTAAGAACAGCATTGGAAAATATAAAAGAGGCAAGCACAGGTTCCCAAAAACAAACCAACGTCATATTAAAAGAACAAATTCCTAAAATCCCTAAAACTGCTACAACACTGATGCCAAACATTCTTTCAATAAAAAGGACTATAGCACAAACAAAAAAAGCCACTACTACTACCACACCACCTCCAAGAACTTATAGTGATATCAGTTTAAATGCCAACCAAATTATAACTTTAAACAAACAACCATTTATCATTTACGACAATGAAAATAATGAGAAAAGACTTATTATTTTTGGGACAAATATGAATCTATTAAAACTTCAGCAAAGCCAATATTGGATGATGGATGGGACTTTTAACATCTGTCCCAAACCATTTTTCCAATTATACACTGTGCATGGCCTCTACCAAAACTGCAACATACCACTACTGTATGCACTACTACCAAACAAAAATAGTTCCACATATATGGAATTATTAAATATAATTAAACAAAAAACAAATGACTACTCTCCAGAAAAAATAATCCTAGATTTTGAACAAGCAATGCTTTCAACCATCCTAAAAATCCACCCCCATACCTGCATTCAAGGCTGCTACTACCATTTAAACCAGTGTCTCTGGAGACATCTACAAAAAACTGTAGAATATGCAACTAACTCATCTTTTGCATACCAAATAAAAAAACTCATAGCACTGGCTTATGTCCTGGAAACAGACGTAGCAGAACACTACAACATTCTAATAGACAGCACCTTCTATAAACAAAATGACGCGAAGTTGAGTCCATTTTTGGACTACTTTGAAGACACCTGGGTAGGCAGAATCCATAGATCTGGCCACAGAAGAAACCCTAAATTCCTAATACCCTGGTGGAACGTTTACAGAAGCACCTTAAAAGGTGAATCTAAAACTAACAACGCAGTAGAAGGTTGGCACAATGCCTTTATACAATCAACTAGCAGAACAAAACCAAATTTAGAACATTTTATTAAGTGCCTACAAAAAGAACAAAGCTACCAGGAATTCAGAATGGAGCAATCCATAACTGAACTAGTCCGTAAAACATCAAAACAAAATAAGCAAATGCACAAATACCTAGAAGAGCAAGTGAAATTATATCCTAGTACAAAAGGCATTGAATACTTAAACATAATAGCCAAAACCCTACTTTGAATAAATCTCAACACCAAACCAGTCCCTAAAAATTTCACATAAATATTCAGAATAACATTAGAATCGTGATTTGTGAAACTCTTTAATATATGCAATATATATAATAATTAATCACATATATATGCAAACATTACTGAAAAATCACAAATATAAAACAATGCAAGATTAATATTTACATTACCCACCCACAAAATATATTAAATAAATCACTTACCAATCATGTTGAAAATCCTATAAAGTCCTTCTCCACCAAAATAATCCAGTTAGTGAAAAGTTAACCCAAAATAAAATGCAAAAATACAACTGTAACAAAAAAAGACAATCCATTCAGTGAAGATCCGTCGAATAACCATAAAAATCCCGAAATATAGGAAAAAATTGAAGAAACGCTCCAGGAAAACCGAAAACTTGAAAGAAGTGTTTGAAACCCATTGGTTAATAAAATCAACAAACACTTCCTTAAAAAAAAAACGCTACTTCCGATATGGCGTACACCTATAACAGAAACATATAAAAAAGACATTCCCACCCACATTAAACTACACATAAACAACTAGTAACATTAGTAATCACATTATATTCCTACTACATAAACTTAAAACATAGTTTTATAACTCTCTAAACAAGCCTACAACAAGGCAAAAGTACGTGTAGCTACCACACGTAAATAATCGTTCTCAAAATCTAAAATACAACTCACTCACATTTAACAACAGTAAATAGCAGCACACTACTCTCAAAACTACATTAAAATACAAATAAAACATCTAAGACCAACCTTACCTTAAGCGACGTGAATTCTCTCCCAACCGCGAGCTCCTCTTCATCCAAATGACACAAAACGACCTAACCCGGTTACAAAATAAAGAACCCAAAAGTAACAAAATAGTCCGATGTAAGAAATATAATATAAAATCTTTGTAAAATCACCTACAATAATTACAAAATTGCTACTATTTTTTTTAAAATGTCTTGTTATTTCTTTTATTAAATAATTTTAAAAAATGTATTGAACCTGTAAAAATAAATAATATGCTTTTAATAATATTTATTGAAAAGTTATTAGAAATTTTTAAAAATTTGACACAATGTTTGAATATACTATTTCTGTTGGCGAAAAATATCAGTATATCTGTACAAGTTTTGTGTAAAAATTATTGTTAAAAATTAATGTTATTATTTAAAATATTATTATTAATTGTTATATTTGATTTATTGACCACATATGTCATATTATACATAAATGATATTACATATTACATATAAGCATATTATATTTTCTTCTTCTGTAAAAAATATTGCAATTTTGATGAAAAATTATTTGAACCAATATACGTTTCATAAATGTAAAAAAAAAAAATCATATTATCTCTGCTAAATATACAGTACCTAATAAATATTTTTTGTTGAAAATATTTTATAATTTTCTGTGTTTTTACTACTATAATCTCACAAATCTATTATTGGCAAAACAGAATTAGGTGCTGGACACTAATTACATATAAATTACTATTCCCACTCCAGTCTACATTAAATTAAAGTAGGTGCTGGACACTAATTAAATATAATTCACTATTCCCACTCCAGTCTACATTAAATTAAAGTAGGTGCTGTACACTAATTAAATATAATTTACTATTTACTATTCCCATTCCAGTCTACATTAAATTGAAGTAGGTGGTGGACACTAATTAAATATAATGTACTATTCCTACTCCAGTCTACATTAAATTAAAGTAGGTGCTGGACACTAATTAAATATTATTTACTATTCCCACTCCAGTCTACAATAAATTAAAGTAGGTGCTGGACAATAATTAAATATAATTTACTATTCCCACTCAAGTCTACATTAAATTTAAGTAGGTGCTGGACACTAATTAAATATAATTTACTATTACCACTCCAGTCTACATTAAATTGAAGTAGGTGCTGGACACTAATTAAATATAATTTACTATTCCCACTCCAGTCTACATTAAATTAAAGTAGGTGCTGTACACTAATTAAATATTATTTACTATTCCCACTCCAGTCTACATTAAATTATTATTATTATTATTATTATTAATGAATTTTATACCGCGCACGGTTACCCAGAGGCATCCCAGCGCTTATTGAGAAACAGAGCAAGCTGCCTATGTGAAGCAGAACAGATTTAGAATTATTCTGGAAATAGATAAGTTTTCAAATGTTTCCTGAACCTGAGCAGGTTTGGTTCAGAGCGGGAGAGTGGGAGGGAGTGAGAGTGGGAGGGAGTTCCAGGCATGTGCAGTATGGATAGAAAAGCTCCTGCCACCTGAACGGGCTCTCCTAATTCTCTTTATCTGAAGGAGGTGTTTATTATCGGAGCGTAAGGCTCTGGTGGGCTTATAGGGCCGAATCATGTCCTTCAGAATAGCAGGTCCTTTCCCATGAATGCTCTTGTGAGCAATACAGAGGGCCTTGAAGGTCACTCTCTCTTTGATCGGGAGCCAATGGAGTGCCTTTAGAGCGGGCCTGGCTGATTGCCTGGCCGGAACGTTCCGCAGCAGCCTGGCTGCCGCGTTCTGCACTTGTTGCAGGATTTTGAACGTTGATTCCGGTGCTCCGAGAAAGAGTGCATTACTGTAGTCCAGGCGTGAGATGATTAGACCTTGGACTAACAGCTTCCGGGAGAGTTCAGGTAAGAGGGGGAGAACCTTACGGGCCGAACGGAGCAGTCCATAACACACACCAGCGATCTTCTTGGTGTGTGTCCTAAAGGACAGATCAGGCTCCAGCCAGACCCCCAGGCTCTTAATCTCCTTCTTTGGGTCAGGCGGAGTGCCCATACAGTTGGGCCAGCTGCTCGGCGAGAGGGCAAAACTTGAGTGGCCCAAGATCCTCAGCTCAGTTTTTGAGCCGTACAATTTGAGCGATGACCTGGTCATCCAGTCAAACACCTCTCTTAGGCATGAATGGAGCGTTTCAGGCTGTTCCTCCAGCTGTGTCAGACCCACCACTAGCTGAGTGTCATCCGCATAGCTTATGGTCTTAAAGCCAAACGGAGACACCACACCCTCCAGGGGTGCCATATACATGTTAAATAACGTGGGGCTCAGGGATGAGCCCTGAGGCACCCCACAGTGAAGTGGAAGGGGAGGAGATTTTGCGTTGCCTTCCCAAACCTCGAAGGTACGCCCCTCCAGAAAAGAGGCTAGCCATTAAATTAAAAGTAGGTGCTGGACACTTATTACATATAAATTACTATTCCCACTCCAATCTACATTAAATTAAAGTAGGTGCTGGACACTAATTAAATATAATTTACTATTCCCACTCCAGTCTACATTAAATTGAAGTAGGTGCTGGACACTAATTAAATATAATTTACTATTCCCACTCCAGTCTACATTAAATTAAAGTAGGTGCTGGACACTAATTACATATAATTTACTATTCCCACTCCAGTCTACATTAAATTGAAGTAGTTGCTGGACACTAATTAAATATAATTTACTATTCCCACTCCAGTCTACATTAAATTAAAGTAGGTGCTGGACACTAATTACATATACATTACTGTTCCCACTCCAGTCTACATTAAATTGAAGTAGGTGGTGGACACTAATTAAATATAATGTACTATTCCCACTCCAGTCTACATTAAATTAAAGTAAGTGCTGGACACTAATTAAATATTATTTACTATTCCTACTCCAGTCTACATTAAATTAAAGTAGGTGCTGGACACTAATTACATATAAATTACTATTCCCACTCCAGTCTACATTAAATTGAAGTAGGTGCTGGACACTAATTACATATAATTTACTATTCCCACTCCAGTCTACATTAAATTGAAGTAGTTGCTGGACACTAATTAAATATAATTTACTATTCCCACTCCAGTCTACATTAAATTAAAGTAGGTGCTGGACACTAATTACATATACATTACTATTCCCACTCCAGTCTACATTAAATTGAAGTAGGTGGTGGACACTAATTAAATATAATGTACTATTCCCACTCCAGTCTACATTAAATTAAAGTAAGTGCTGGACACTAATTAAATATTATTTACTATTCCTACTCCAGTCTACATTAAATTAAAGTAGGTGCTGGACACTAATTACATATAAATTACTATTCCCACTCCAGTCTTCATTAAATTGAAGTAGGTGCTGGACACTAATTACATATAAATTACTATTCCCACTCCAGTATACATTAAATTGAAGTAGGTGCTGGACAGTAATTAAATATAATTTACTATTCCCACTCCAATCTACATTAAATTGAAGTAGGTGCTGGACACTAATTAAATATAATTTACTATTCCCACTCCAGTCTACATTAAATAAAAGTAGGTGCTGGACACTAATTAAATAATATTTACTATTCCCACTACAGTCTACATTAAATTAAAGTAGGTGCTGGACACTAAATAAATATAATTTAGTATTCCCACTCCAGTCTACATTAAATTAAAGTAGGTGCTAGACACTAATTACATATAATTTACTATTCCCACTCCAGTCTACATTAAATTGAAGTAGGTGCTGGACACTAATTAAATATAATTTACTATTCCCACTCCAGTCTACATTAAATTAAAGTAGGTGTTGGACACTAATTACATATAAATTACTATTCCCACTCCAGTCTACTTTAAATTAAAGTAGGTGCTGGACACTAATTAAATATAATTTACTATTCCCACTCCAGTCTACATTAAATTAAAGTAGGTGCTGTACACTAATTAAATATAATTTACTATTTACTATTCCCATTCCAGTCTACATTAAATTGAAGGAGGTGGTGGACATTAATTAAATATAATGTACTATTCCCACTCCAGTCTACATTAAATTAAAGTAGGTGCTGGACACTAATTACATATACATTACTATTCCCACTCCAGTCTACATTAAATTGAAGTAGGTGGTGGACACTAAATTAAATATAATGTACTATTCCCACTCCAGTCTACATTAAATTAAAGTAAGTGCTGGACACTAATTAAATATTATTTACTATTCCTACTCCAGTCTACATTAAATTAAAGTAGGTGCTGGACACTAATTACATATAAATTACTATTCCCACTCCAGTCTACATTAAATTGAAGTAGGTGCTGGACACTAATTAAATATTATTTACTATTCCCACTCCAGTCTACATTAAATTAAAGTAGGTGCTGGACACTAATTAAATATAATGTACTATTCCCACTCCAATCTACATTAAATTAAAGTAGGTGCTGGACACTAATTAAATATAATTTACTATTCCCACTCCAGTCTACATTAAATAAAAGTAGGTGCTGGACACTAATTAAATAATATTTACTATTCCCACTCCAGTCTACATTAAATTAAAGTAGGTGCTGGACACTAAATAAATATAATTTAGTATTCCCACTCCAGTCTACATTAAATTAAAGTAGGTGCTTGACACTAATTACATATAATTTACTATTCCCACTCCAGTCTACATTAAATTGAAGTAGGTGCTGGACACTAATTAAATGTAATTTACTATTCCCACTCCAGTCTACATTAAATTAAAGTAGGTGCTGGACACTAATTACAAATAAATTACTATTCCCACTCCAGTCTACATTAAATTAAAGTAGGTGATGGACACTAATTAAATATAATTTACTATTCCCACTCCAGTCTACATTAAATTAAAGTAGGTGCTGTACACTAATTAAATATAATTTACTATTTACTATTCCCATTCCAGTCTACATTAAATTGAAGGAGGTGGTGGACACTAATTAAATATAATGTACTATTCCCACTCCAGTCTACATTAAATTAAAGTAGGTGCTGGACACTAATTACATATACATTACTATTCCCACTCCAGTCTACATTAAATTGAAGTAGGTGCTGGACACTAATTAAATATAATTTACTATTACCACTCCAGTCTACATTAAATTAAAGTAGGTGCTGTACACTAATTAAATATTATTTACTATTCTCACTCCAGTCTACATTAAATTAAAGTAGGTGCTGGACAATAATTACATATACATTACTATTCCCACTCCAGTCTACATTAAATTGAAGTAGGTGCTGGACAGTAATTAAATATAATTTACTATTCCCACTCCAATCTACATTAAATTAAAGTAGGTGCTGGACACTAATTAAATATAATTTACTATTCCCACTCCAGTCTACATTAAATAAAAGTAGGTGCTGGACACTAATTAAATAATATTTACTATTCCCACTCCAGTCTACAATAAATTAAAGTAGGTGCTGGACACTAAATAAATATAATTTAGTATTCCCACTCCAGTCTACATTAAATTAAAGTAGGTGCTGGACACTAATTACATATAATTTACTATTCCCACTCCAGTCTACATTAAATTGAAGTAGGTGCTGGACACTAATTAAATATAATTTACTATTCCCACTCCAGTCTACATTAAATTAAAGTAGGTGCTGGACACTAATTAAATATAATTTACTATTCCCACTCCAGTCTACATTAAATAAAAGTAGGTGCTGTACACTAAATAAATATAATTTACTATTTACTATTCCCATTCCAGTCTACATTAAATTGAAGGAGGTGGTGGACACTAATTAAATATAATGTACTATTCCCACTCCAGTCTACATTAAATTAAAGTAGGTGCTGGACACTAATTACATATACATTACTATTCCCACTCCAGTCTACATTAAATTGAAGTAGGTGCTGGACACTAATTAAATATAATTTACTATTACCACTCCAGTCAACATTAAATTGAAGTAGGTGCTGGACACTAATTAAATATAATTTACTATTCCCACTCCAGTCTACATTAAATTAAAGTAGGTGCTGGACACTAATTACATATAATGTACTATTCCCACTCCAGTCTACATTAAATTGAAGTAGGTGCTGGACACTAATTAAATATAATTTACTATTCCCACTCCAGTCTACATTAAATTAAAGTAGGTGCTGGACACTAATTACATATAAATTACTATTCCTACTCCAGTCTACATTAAATTAAAGTAGGTGCTGGACACTAATTAAATATAATTTACTATTCCCACTCCAGTCTACATTAAATTAAAGTAGGTGCTGTACACTAATTAAATATAATTTACTATTTACTATTCCCATTCCAGTCTACATTAAATTGAAGGAGGTGGTGGACACTAATTAAATATAATGTACTATTCCCACTCCAGTCTACATTAAATTAAAGTAGGTGCTGGACACTAATTACATATACATTACTATTCCCACTCCAGTCTACATTAAATTGAAGTAGGTGCTGGACACTAATTAAATATAATTTACTATTACCACTCCAGTCAACATTAAATTGAAGTAGGTGCTGGACACTAATTAAATATAATTTACTATTCCCACCCCAGTCTACATTAAATTAAAGTAGGTGCTGTACACTAATTTTATTTATTCAAGGTTTTCATAGAGCGCGTAGTCACCCGTGAGTATCCCAGCGCTATGCCTCGTAATCCAGAGGGGAAGGAGTGCAGAAGAGATGGAGGGCTTATGGGAAGAGAAGAGTTTTGAGCGATTTTCTAAAGCGGAGGAGGTTCGGTTCTGTTCTAAGTTTCAGAGGGAGCGCATTCCATTGCTTCGCTGTGTGAACCGAAAAACGGCGACCTCCTGAGCGGGCTTTTTTCACTCTGGGTACCACTAAGAGGTTTTCGTGGTCCGATCGGAGTGCTCTGGTGGGTCTATAGGGGGTAATACAGTTTTTGAGAATTGGTGGGCCTTCATTGTGGAGCGATTTGTGAGCCAGGCAGAGGGCCTTGAAAACCACTCTTTCCCTGACCGGCAGCCAGTGCAGTTTCTTCAGGGCGGGTTTCGCGGATGTTCTGGCCGGGGTGTTCGCGAGCATCCGGGCAGCGGCATTCTGGATTTTCTGTAGGGTCTGAAAGGTAGCTTCGGGGGCTCCCAGATAAATGGCGTTACTGTAGTCCAGCCTGGAAACAATCAGGCCTTGGATCAGCAGTTTCCGGGTGTTAAAGGGAAGTAGGGGGAGCACTTTCCTACATGACCTTAGAAGGCCGAAACAGACGCCGGCCGTCTTCCTTGCCTGTGTTCTAAAGGTGAGATCTTTTTCTAACCATATTCCCAAGCTCTTGACCTCCGCCTTGGGGGCAGGAGGTTTCCCATGACAGGCGGGCCAGATGTTCGGGGGTAGAGAGGGCCCTTGTTTTTGACCCATTGAGCTTGAGGGCTGAGTCGTTCATCCATTGATGTATTTTGGAGAGGCAGCCATGTAGGTTGGAGGGTTCTTGCTTGGGGTGAGATAGCGTTACCACCAGCTGTGTATCATCAGCATAACTGATGATAGTGACTCCAAATGGGGTGACCACCTCCTCCAGTGGGGCCATGTACACGTTAAATAACGTGGGGCTTAATGACGAGCCCTGTGGCACACCACACCGGAGGGGGATGGCAGGGGAGCGGCTGTCACTTTCCCAGACTTGGAAGGAGCGTTGGCAGAGAAATGATGCGAGCCATTTCAGTGCTTTGTCCTTCACTCCGATGTTTCCCAGGCGTTGAGTTAAGACCTGGTGGCTGACAGTATCGAAGGCCGCGCTCAGGTCCAGGAGGATCACTGCCACTGATCCTCCTGTGTCCAGAATGTCTCTGGCCTTCTCCTTTGCTGCAAGGAGTGCGGTGTCAGTGCCCTGACCTGGTCGGAAGCCCGTTTGGGAGTTCTTGAGTAGGTGATTAGTTTCCAAGAACTGTGACAGTTTTTTATTTACTAGTTTCTCAGTGACCTTACCAATCCAGGGGAGAAGGGAGATGGGTCTATAGTTTGACAGGTCCTCTGGGTCTAGGGAAGGCTTCTTAAGAAGTCCTTTAACGACCGCCTCTTTCCAGCTAGGAGGGACTTCACCTTGGGATAATGAGGTGTTAATCAGAGCGGTCAGCGGGGGCATTATGGTGTGGGTGACTTTTTTGAGGAACCGTATGGGCACTGGGTCACTGGGAGCGCCACTCTTGATTGAGACAAATGTGGCGGTAACCTCCTCCATGGTAACCGGGCCAAAGGAAACCAGGTGAGGGGCAGAAGATTTCAGGGGGGAATTCATTCGCAGGGGAGGGTTGTCCTTATCTCCTTCAATGAAATCGAATTTGGTAGCGGGAAGAGATGCGAGAATCTTTTTGATGTTTTTATCGAAGAAGGTAGCTAGTTTGACACATTTGTCTTTCGCTGCTTTGGGGTCCAGAGGTTTTTCTGGGGGGGCGGGTACATGGAGGAGCTCTTTAAGGATAAGGAAGGTTTCCCTAGCGGAGCAGGAAGAATTCTCTATTTTTTCCTCATAAAAGGCACTTTTAGCGTTGCGGAGTGCTAGTTTATATGCTCTCATGGATGTCTGGAATACATCTTTTTTATTCACAGTTTTTTCCTTCCTCCAAATGCGTTCCGACTTTTTGCATTCCTTCCGTAAGGCGTTCAATGCAGGGGTGTACCAAGGAGCGGGACTGATCCTCTTGGTATGTTTTAGAGTGCTAGTGTGCGGAATGAGATTGTCTAGGGAATGGGTGAGCCATTCATTAAATTCTCTATCCGCCGTTTTTGGATCCAGGGAGGGGAGAGGGGTGGATTCTCTTAGCTTAGCTTCCCAGTCCTCCGGCACCAGCTTGTGCCACCGTCTAACGAGGGTCCTGGCTTTGGGTGGTTGGGTCAGAGCGGTTTTAAGATGCCAGTGCATGGGGACCAGTAAGTGGTCTGTCCAAGGAAAGGGAATTAGTTCCTGAGTTTTAAAATTTTGAATATTTGTAAAAATCGGATCCAAAAGCTGGCCTTTTTCATGGGTGGCCTGTGAGTTCATGAGCTGCAGGTCGACTGACGCAAGATCTGTCAATAGGTTGGCTGTGGAGTTATCCGTGGGGTCAAGGAAATGGAGATTGAGATCCCCTAGGAGAAGGAAGTTAGAGGCAGTGGTTGCTATCAGTGTAACGTGATCCATCAATGTACTGGAGAATTCCCCAAGTGGGCCTGGTGGCCGGTAGACTAAGAGTCCGGAGAGAGAGATTGCAGGAGAGATCTGTAGAGTAAAATTACAGCTTTCACAATCTTTAACATTGCCATTGTCAATCCTGCAGGTGAGGTGGTCCTTGTAGAGGATGGCTAGGCCACCGCCTCTACCGACCGGTCTGTTTAGGAAGCGTATTTGATAGCCTGGGGGGATGGCAGTGACCATGTCAAAGTCGTTGTTCGGCGTCAGCCATGTTTCTGTAAGAAACATTATATCTAGCAAGGAGTTTTGAACGAGGATATTTATCTCGTGAGCGTGTCTGACAAGAGACCTGCAGTTAAGAAGGCCAAGTCGGAGGGCTTGTGCTGATTAAATATAATTTACTATTTCCACTCCAGTCTACATTAAATTGAAGTAGGTGCTGGACACTAATTAAATATAATTTACTATTCCCACTCCAGTCTACATTAAATTAAAATAGGTGCTGGACACTAATTAAATATAAATTACTATTCCCACTCCAGTCTACATTAAATTAAAGTAGGTGCTGGACACTAATTAAATATAATTTACTATTCCCACTCCAGTCTACATTAAATTAAAGTAGGTGCTGGACACTAATTACATATAATTTACTATTCCCACTCCAGTCTACATTAAATTGAAGTAGTTGCTGGACACTAATTAAATATAATTTACTATTCCCACTCCAGTCTACATTAAATTAAAGTAGGTGCTGGACACTAATTACATATAAATTACTATTCCCACTCCAGTCTACATTAAATTAAAGTAGGTGCTGGACACTAATTAAATACAATTTACTATTCCGACTCCAGTCTACATTAAATTAAAGTAGGTGCTGTACACTAATTAAATATAATTTACTATTTACTATTCCCATTCCAGTCTACATTAAATTGAAGTAGGTGGTGGATACTAATTAAATATAATGTACTATTCCCACTCCAGTCTACATTAAATTAAAGTAGGTGCTAGACACTAATTACATATACATTACTATTTCCACTCCAGTCTACATTAAATTAAAGTAGGTGCTGGACACTAATTAAATATTATTTACTATTCCCACTTCAGTCTACATTAAATAAAGTAAGTGCTGGACAATAATTAAATATAATTTACTATTCCCACTCCAGTCTACATTAAATTAAAGTAGGTGCTGTACACTAATTAAATATAATTTACTATTTCCACTCCAGTCTACATTAAATTGAAGTAGGTGCTGGACACTAATTAAATATAATTTACTATTCCCACTCCAGTCTACATTAAATTAAAGTAGGTGCTGGACAATAATTAAATATAATTTACTATTTCCACTCCAGTCTACATTAAATTAAAGTAGGTGCTGGACAATAATTAAATATAATTTACTATTCCCACTCCAGTCTACATTAAATTGAAGTAGGTGCTGGACACAAATTAAATATAATTTACTATTCCCACTCCAGTCTACATTGAATTAAAGTAGGTGCTGTACACTAATTAAATATAATTTACTTTTTCCACTCCTGTCTACATTAAATTGAAGTAGGTGCTGGACACTAATTAAATATAATTTACTATTCCCACTCCAGTCTACATTAAATTAAAGTAGGTGCTGGACACTAATTAAATATAAATTACTATTCCCACTCCAGTCTACATTAAATTAAAGTAGGTGCTGGACACTAATTAAATATAATTTACTATTCCCACTCCAGTCTACATTAAATTGAAGTAGGTGCTGGACACTAATTAAATATAATTTACTATTCCCACTCCAGCCTACATTAAATTAAAGTAGGTGCTGGAAACTAATTAAATATAATTTAATATTCCCACTCCAGTCTACATTAAATTAATATAGGTGCTGGACACTAATTAAATATTATTTACTATTCCCACTCCAGTCTACATTAAATAAAAGTAGGTGCTGGACACTAATTAAATATTATTTACTATTACCACTCCAGTCTACATTAAATTAAAGTAGGTGCTGGACACTAAATAAATATAATTTAGTATTCCCACTCCAGTCTACATTCAATTGAAGTAGGTGCTGGACACTAATTAAATATAATTTACTATTCCCACTCCAGTCTGCATTAAATTAAAGTAGGTGCTGGACAATAATTAAATCTAATTTACTATTCCCACTCCAGTCTACATTAAATTGAAGTAGGTGCTGGACACAAATTAAATATAATTTACTATTCCCACTCCAGTCTACATTAAATTAAAGTAGGTGCTGTACACTAATTAAATATAATTTACTATTTCCACTCCTGTCTACATTAAATTGAAGTAGGTGCTGGACACTAATCAAATATAATTTACTATTCCCACTCCAGTCTACATTAAATTAAAGTAGGTGCTGGACACTAATTAAATATAAATTACTATTCCCACTCCAGTCTACATTAAATTAAAGTAGGTGCTGGACACTAATTAAATATAATTTACTATTCCCACTCCAGTCTACATTACATTGAAGTAGGTGCTGGACACTAATTAAATATAATTTACTATTCCAACTCCAGTCTACATTAAATTAAAGTAGGTGCTGGAAACTAATTAAATATAATTTAATATTCCCACTCCAGTCTACATTAAATTAATATAGGTGCTGGACACTAATTAAATATTATTTACTATTCCCACTCCAGTCTACATTAAATAAAAGTAGGTGCTGGACACTATTTAAATATTATTTACTATTCCCACTTCAGTCTACATTAAATTAAAGTAGGTGCTGGACACTAAATAAATATAATTTAGTATTCCCACTCCAGTCTACATTCAATTGAAGTAGGTGCTGGACACTAATTAAATATAATTTACTATTCCCACTCCAGTCTACATTAAATTAAAGTAGGTGCTGGACACTAATTACATATAAATTACTATTCCCACTCCAGTCTACAATAAATTAAAGTAGGTGCTGGACACTAATTAAATATTATTTACTATTCCCACTCCAGTCTACATTAAATTAAAGTAGATGCTGGATAATAATTAAATATAATTTAATATTCCCACTCCAGTCTACATTAAATTGAAGTAGGTGCTGGATACTAATTAAATATAATTTACTATTACCACTCCAGTCTACATTAAATTGAAGTAGGTGCTGGACACTAATTAAATATAATTTACTATTCCCACTCCAGTCTACATTAAATTAAAGTAGGTGCTGTACACTAATTAAATATAATTTACTATTTCCACTCCAGTCTACTTTAAATTGAAGTAGGTGCTGGACACTAATTAAATATAATTTACTATTCCCCCTCCAGTCTACATTAAATTAAAGTAGGTGCTGGACACTAATTAAATATAAATTACTATTCCCACTCCAGTCTACATTAAATTAAAGTAGGTGCTGGACACTAATTAAATATAAATTACTATTCCCACTCCAGTCTACATTAAATTGAAGTAGGTGCTGGACACTAATTAAATATAATTTACTATTCCCACTCCAGTCTACATTAAATTAAAGTAGGTGCTGGACACTAATTAAATATAATTTACTATTCCCACTCCAGTCTACATTAAATTAAAGTAGGTGCTGGACACTAATTACATATTATTTACTATTCCCACTCAAGTCTACATTAAATTAAAGTAGGTGCTGGACACTAATTACATATAAATTACTATTCCCACTCCAGTCTACATTAAATTAAAGTAGGTGCTGGACACTAATTAAATATAATTTACTATTCCCACTCCAGTCTACATTAAATTGAAGTAGGTGCTGGACAGTAATTATATATAATTTACTATTCCCACTCCAATCTACATTAAATTAAAGTAGGTGCTGGACACTAATTAAATATAATTTACTATTCCCACTACAGTCTACATTAAATAAAAGTAGGTGCTGGACACTAATTAAATATTATTTACTATTCCCACTCCAGTCTACATTAAATTAAAGTAGGTGCTGTACACTAATTAAATATAATTTACTATTTACTATTCCCACTCCAGTCTACATTAAATTGAAGTAGGTGGTGGATACTAATTAAATATAATGCACTATTCCCACTCCAGTCTACATTAAAATAAAGTAGGTGCTGGACACTAATTACATATACATTACTATTCCCACTCCAGTCTACATTAAATTAAAGTAGGTGCTGGACACTAATTAAATATTATTTACTATTCCCACTCCAGTCTACATTAAATTAAAGTAAGTGCTGGACAATAATTAAATATAATTTACTATTCCCACTCCAGTCTACATTAAATTGAAGTAGGTGCTGGACACTAATTAAATATAATTTACTATTACCACTCCAGTCTACATTAAATTGAAGTAGGTGCTGGACACTAATTAAATATAATTTACTATTCCCACTCCAGTCTACATTAAATTAAAGTAGGTGCTGTACACTAATTAAATATAATTTACTATTTCCACTCCAGTCTACATTAAATTAAAGTAGGTGCTGGACACTAATTAAATATAATTTACTATTCCCACTCCAGTCTACATTAAATTAAAGTAGGTGCTGGACACTAATTACATATAATTTACTATTCCCACTCCAGTCTATATTAAATTAAAGTAGGTGCTGTACACTAATTAAATATAATTTACTATTTACTATTCCCATTCCAGTCTACATTAAATTGAAGTAGGTGGTGGACACTAATTAAATATAATGTACTATTCACACTCCAGTCTACATTAAATTAAAGTAGGTGCTGGACACTAATTACATATACATTACTATTCCCACTCCAGTCTACATTAAATTAAAGTAGGTGCTGGACACTAATTAAATATTATTTACTATTCCCACTCCAGTCTACATTAAATTAAAGTAGGTGCTGGACACTAATTAAATATAATTTACTATTCCCACTCCAGTCTACATTAAATTAAAGTAGGTGCTGGAAACTAATTAAATATAATTTAATATTCCCACTCCAGTCTACATTAAATTAATATAGGTGCTGGACACTAATTAAATATCATTTACTATTCCCACTCCAGTCTACATTAAATTAAAGTAGGTGCTGAACACTAATTACATATAAATTACTACTCCCACTCCAGTCTACATTAAATTAAAGTAGGTGCTGGACACTAGTAATATGAGGTAATATGAATTTTTATTGTCAATTGTGTCCCCTAACGTAGACCCCAACGGCTCCATGTACGTGTTTCAAGTACATGTATGTTCCCTCCTCTTCCAGCTATGTAGACGCAAATACATTTGCGTCCAACGTTAACATGTCCTCTTTCAGATCCACCATGAATGGGTCGGATATTCGGTTCCTAAGTATGCCGTGCCACCGTCTTTATATGGTGCACTTTCATGTTTTCTAGCTCTGGTGAGTTAGGCCCTGATTCCTGCCATCGAGCCCTTTCTGCCTTCTGTTTCTGAAAACTACAGTCTGCTGCTTCCTGACCTCTGCCTTACTCCCTGTGCGTCGAGCGGTGCCTGGCTCGGCCTGCCTGTCTGCCAAGACTGTATTCAGCCTTCAAGTTATCTGCTCCGCTCCTCGAAAATACATTCCTGTCTAGTAGTTTAGGAAAACATCCTTCCCAGCTGCAGAGCAAAGGGCCCGGCCTCACTGTCTCCATGCAAGTAATTCATAGCTCCTGTTACCATGGTAGGCCCATGCCCCCTTGCTTTACACGTAGACACCTAGTCGCATATGCACGCACTAGCAGTCAGTATAGAATAGCCTCTGCCCGAGAGACCTTTCCTTCTAGATAGTACAGTTCCTCAAACACCAGATATTAGATATGATTTGGGTTTAGGTTGTTCTGACACGCCAGACATCTGTCTCCCTGTATAGCGCAAATGTCAAGTCCCCTTCACCCTCCAGTTCCACGTCAATTACACGTCATGCTGCTGCGCACGCATCTTTGCCATGTATTTCTGCTGACACTACAGGATTCTTCTAGGAATCCACCCACCTGTGACACTTCTCTATGACGTTTTTAGCACACACCTCCGTGTACGCCCTTGTGCACGCCTCCTGTTACGCACATGTACTCTTATCTCTCTTCTCTCAGCTGTTACGCCTTCTGCATTCATTGCTACTGTAATGCATTGACTATATATATGATGTTCTGTTAATAAATCATTGTACATGTCCATGTCCATTCCCTTCCTGATCCCTCGTGGTGATGGAGCATGATAACTAGTTCGAACCAATTCCTTTTTAAGGAATAAAACCCCTTTTAAAACCTCAAATACCACGGATTCTGCCTCTTATTTTTGACTGAGTTATTCTTATTTACCGCATAAATTAAGTATAGGTAATTAAAATTTACCACATAGTTGGCGCCCGAACAGGGACCCCTCCCCCACCTTACGCGCCGGCGGTGCGTTGCAGACCCGGTCCCCTGCCACAGCCGGACGGACAACTACGCGTACCCGCAGGATTTCCTGTATCTCCCTCAGGCCAACGGAGGTGACTGAGGCTGCGATCGACACCCAGACGAGGCGGTGAGGAGTGCGGAGGATCCCGACCAGAGCCTAGCTGAGAGAGCAAAGTCCGAGGTATCCAGAGGCCCACCAGTTCCGAAGTTCCGAAGTTACGTAACGAACCGAGTCCAGTCCAGTCGAGTCCAGTCCGGTCCAGTCCAGTGTCGAGTTTCCGAGGCCTTCCGTTCCGTGCTTCCCGGTGAGTACCATTGCTGGGGACGCATCTAGACGGGTGCATTAGTTTGTGTCCGGTCAAGACGGGTTTGGGTACACAGACCCGGTCTGCACTGTTTAGCGGTGTATCTGTACTGTTTAGCAGTATATCGAGTATGAAGGTAGCTAGTTTTATTCTGGTTATTGTTGTTCGTTTTTCAAAATGTTTAAATGTGTTTTAATGTCGTGGTATGAGTGATTGTTCGATCTACATTATCGTGTATATTGTATAAAATGTGTCCAAGTCCAAGTAAGTATCAAGTACCAAGTGGCACGGCTGAAACATGCCGCTGTTCTCCAAACTAAGACAGATAGGAACTAGAAAAGGGATACTCGAGGAAGCTGTTCCCATTCCACCCAGGGACACTCCAGGGTATTTTATGTACCACAAACACGGCCTAGATGCTGTATTATATCTCGATTTGTGGGTGGATTACACCAAAGATCTAGCAGAGAATCAGAGATGGCCCGTTACTGGGACATGGGATGCCGAGTGCACCATGAGAGTAGAAGAAGCATTATGGAAAAAGAAAGCCAGACAGTCACAGAAAGATGCCATTGAATTATGGCGTAAAGAATCACACAGACGTACAGAAAAAGCAGAGAAAAGTAGAGAAGATTCAGACAAAGCCCGAGAAAACGTATTAGTTGAGGAAGGTACACGAGTAAAAGTAGAACAAGTAGACAGACAACGAAACACTCTTATGAATGGTATGTATCCTCTTCTGGCCGAGGGTTTACCTAAGGCCACTCCGGGAATACCGAAGAATCTGCCACCCCCATTGCTCCCGACTAAAGTACATCATAAGACCACAAAAGACATATTCCTTTCTTCCTATTTAGACAATGTAGCCCCCGAATATGTTAATATTCCGCCGCCACGCACACCATCTGCTGACGGCACTCCACCCGAGATAATCTTCACCCACTTCCGCAACAACAAACTCCTCCTCCCGTTCCACATCCTGCGCCTATTCTTCCAGCCCTTCTGGCACCTATTCTCCCTACCATTAACCCACTAAATCCTTTTGGACCTGGCACCTCGGGAGGTGCAGCAGGAGGTTTTCAAACACCTCCACAAACACACCGATCCCGTATAGGGATTTAGCCCAGCAACGTACACCTCAAACAGCGAGTTACGACATACTTAAAGAGCGTCTTACAGATTGTAGATATAATCCCGTACCCGGTAAAGACGACAGAATGATGTTATCATCAGTACGTCTACGACGAGTTGCAAACTATCTAATGTTACTACCAGGAATGATTGATCATCTAGACAGAATATATCACTTTGTCCAAACAGGGCAAGGCCCTGAAAGTATTGGCGAGGCCATGGCATACCAGAAAGTTGACACTCAAGGATTGATATCACGTTTTTTTATAAACTGCTTGATAAGAAACCAAGATAGGCCTGGGGTAGACCAGGAAGAAATGAAAGCACTTAACAAATGGGGTCAGAATATAGCAGACGGGAAACATGATAAACAGAGTTGTATAGAAAATATGTACCGAAGGATCTGAAAAGCAGTCTTACAAATACATGAAAGAAAACAGCCTGAAAGAGAAGTAGATACAGATGCTCGGGGGAGGAGGAACAACCAGAAACAACAACAGGAACATTGCAGTTACCAGCTAGAGAAATGATAGCATATGTAGGTAAGGGAAGACCCTTTAATAATTCAATGCATCCGGTACGTCCAGAAAGTAAGAGACTTTTTCAAGCTGCCGTGTCAAACCCGAAGACGCCAGAACACCTATTTCAGGCTACAGATGAAATACTTCAGGAACGAATGGGGTACCATGTACTCAATTCTATGGATGAACAAGAATTAGCCAGGTCAGCAGTGCAATGGGCTGACAGTTCCGATAAATATGGTGATGATGGCTTAGCGCCGACCTTTTTGAACCTTTCTCCTGATGAACAGAAATTAGCTGGAATATACATGATTCAGCATCTCATTACGTTGTTTAAAGGCCAACATTCTGATCCAGGTCCCCTACCTGATATTCTAATAGAGCTACTCTCGAACAGATGGAGAGGTCTAGGTACCGACTTAATTAAAATAATTCTAGAACATCGACACAGGTATAATGCTTTTCTGAATACACAGTTTGTTTCAGCTCCACCTCCAGAAAGAAAAATGTATTACATAGACAGACAGAATCCCTTGCGCGAAGTGCATCCTGTTAGGAATGATGACAATACCTTTAGACGTGTGTTCGTATACACGCCCATAACAAAAATGGAACTACTGGAAATGAAGAAACTAGTGCCTAGTCATGACAAGGACCCAGCAGGTTTCCACCGTGAAATAAAAGACATGTTACTCATGGGTGACTATACCTATCCCGACATCATGAAAATATTAAAAGTATTATTGCCTGCCGGAATTTACGAGAAACTCAAAGAAAAGGAATGGGAGGTGGGAGACGCAAAGATAGATTGGGCTGCATTAGAGAACGAAGAAAATACTCGAACCCCAGGCCTAGGGCTTGGGGACAAAACTAAAGCGTTACCAGGATTGTTAGTACAAGTATTGCCACATTTGTTAGCAACCAAAAAGGAGGACTGGGATGCAATCTCAGCCTGCAAACAGAAACCGGATGAAGACACTAGTGATTTTTATTCCCGATTTGAGAAATGTTTTGTTATTAATAGTGGGCTGAAAGCAAGTAGTGAGTCATATCCACATCTTTTGGTATCCAAATTGGTCGAGAATTCTTTGCCCCAAGTCAAGAATCGTGTTCTGAAAGTCGAGAGCACATGGCAAGCTAATACGCCTTCACAAATGTTACAAATGTTACAGTACCACCAGAACAGAATTAGGGAAGAACATGATCATGAACAAAGACGTATGAAAGACACGAAAATGAAAATGTTAGTTGCTCAGTCAGTTCCAGCTGACGGTCAGAAAAAGGGTATGACACAGTCCAATAATTCAACAGCTCCTGTTAAAGGGACATGTAACTATTGTAAACAGCCAGGTCACTATATAAACGATTGTGCAGTATTGAAACACAATATATCTACAGGTAAAACTAAAGAAAGACCGCGTCCTCCTAGACAGGACCAGGCCCAACAACAAGTACCACAGAATATCCAGCCTATGCAAGCTTCGCAACAGACAGTACAGACCGTAGCGGTACCACAGCCCATTGCCGCAACACAACATGCAACACAGCATATGTACCAGTATGCTCAAACCGATTACCCCGATTATCAGCGATACACATGAAACAGCCTAGAGAGGGAAGTTGGCTTGCCTCTTATTGAGGTTCCTGTAGATCAAGAAGGTCCTTATGTACATAGCCAAGTGTTAGGAAAAGATAGAAAGTTTTTGATTGATACAGGGGCAAGCAGAACAACGATAAGTCATGACGAGGTTCCAGGGGCACCCCTCTCAGGCTCACAGAATGTTTCCCTTGGATTTTCAGGCAAACCTATTGTAAATGAAGTATCAAAACCAGTACCTCTTTTAGTTGGTCCATTGTCTCGCACTACAGATTTGTTATTAACGAAATCATGTCCAGAAAACTTGTTAGGTATCAAGACACTGAAAGCTCTAGGAGCAGTGATATGTTGTTCTCCGGAAGGAGTAAGATTGTTCTTACGTGACTTTAAGGGTCACTATGTGTTGAGAGATATTGATCCCAGATTACAGAATGTTCCTGCACACTTATGGGCACAAGGCCCCACTGATGTAGGTTGTATGCACATTACACCATATCGAGTCACACTCAGGCCAGGAGTAGTACTACCACGAATCCGACAATACAAGTTACCCCCAGATGCTGTAGTGGCTTTACTGAAAATCATTGACGAGCTCATTGCACAAGGAGTGGTTGTAGAAACCGACTCGAATCTATGTAATTCCCCTATCATTCCAATTCTTGAACGTACTGATCCTAATACACCCCCTGTTTATCGATTAGTGATTGATTTGCGCGAACTAAATAAATGCATCGTACCACAATATCCCGTGGTTCCAGACATCTCGTCTTTATTGACTGCCATTGATTCAAAAGCAACGTTCTTTACTGTAATAGACCTGAAGAACGCCTTCTTTAGTGTCCCCATTGAATCGGAAAGCCAATACCTCTTCGGATTCTGTTTAAATGGTCGAAGCTTCAAATTTGCACGCGCACCTCAAGGATTCACAGAAAGTCCCAGCATCTATAGTCAAGCACTGAAAAGACAACTAGACAGTATACATATGCCTGACAACACGGCCCTGTTACAGTATGTCGACGATCTGCTGATCACCGCCTGCAGCGAACCTGAATGTGAGCAAGCGTCACTGACGGTTTTGCATTTCCTGGCTGACAAGGGACACAAGGTGTCCCCTTCGAAGCTGCAATTCTGTGTTCAGCAAGTTGTTTACCTTGGGCACTTGCTGTCCAAAGGGGGGAGACAGCTAACACCTGACCGCATCCAGTTAATTGTAAACATGCTACAGCCCAAGACACAAAAGGAGGTACGAGCCTTTATAGGCCTCACTTCTTACTGTAGACAATGGATCCCTCAGTATGCATTTCTAGCCAAACCACTCATACAGTTGACAACCCAGGAGGCAGCGACATCGACTGCCCTCCCTTGGACTCAGGAACATACTTTTGCTTTTGATGACTTGAAGAAAGCCTTATGTCAAGCACCAGTTTTAGCGACACCATGTTACAGCAAGCCTTTTACACTTTTTGTCACAGAACGCGAAGGTACTGCATTGTCAGTACTCACCCAAGATCAAGCAGGTTCACACAAACCGTGTGCTTATTTTTCTAGTACATTGGATCCAGTAGCCCAGGCTCTGCCTGCATGCTTGAAATCAGTAGCAGCAACAGCTCTAGCAATCAGACAAAGTGCTTCCAAAGTGTTAGGACATCAATTGACAGTACAAGTTCCACACTCCGTGGAAGTTCTTTTAAACCGAACACAGACCCAGCACTTGACGATAGCACAACTGACAGGTTATGAATTGACATTGTTTCAACCACACATAGAAATCAGACGTTGCAACACATTGAACCCTGCCACACTTCTGCCATTAAGTGAGACAGACCCATTGGCACATGATTGTATTGAAGTCATTACCATTACGACGAAACCTAGACAAGACTTGACAGACACTGCATTACCCGATCCAGACCTGACACTTTATGTGGATGGTTCATGTATGAGAACAAGCACAGGAGAATTAGTGGCCGCCTATGCGGTCACGACAGAAACTGAAGTCATAGAAACGAATTGTATTGACACCCTGTCAGCTCAAGCAGCAGAGCTCATTGCTCTGACTCAAGCCTGTATTCAAGCCAAGAACAAAAGAGTTAACATATACACAGATTCACGTTATGCATTCGGAGTTGTACACGACTTCGGTGTACTATGGCGAGAGAGAGGTTTCCTGACCTCTCACGGAGCCAAAATCCAGCACGGTCCCCTCATTCAGGCTCTGTTAGATGCAATACATCTGCCTACAGCAGTGGTTCCCAAACTTTTTTGACCCGTGGCTCCCTTGACCTAATTGGAAGTTGGCCGTGGCTCCCCACCATTTTCTTACCGGCGCACCGGAGTGCCGCGGCGCACACTTTGGGAACCACCGCAGTAGACCTTTGTACTCTCTACCATGCCTATATGACTCTTAGAATTTATCCATTTGTATCTCTTCCTTGAGTGACTTTACAACCTATACATTTGCAATTTTTTCTATTTGTCTCTTCCCTCTGTGACTTTATTACTTGTACATTTGCAATTTATTTCTGCATGTATCTTTTGTGTAACGCATGTAATCCTAAGTCCTTATGTATCGCAACTAGTTCTTATGTAAAGCGCTCTGACACCTTCGGGTAATGTTCGCGCTACATAAAAAGAAAAGGTGATGTCAAATTCATTAATAGACAAAAAGCTTTTGATCTAGTATATTTATGACTACAAATAGAGGACATGATGACCTAAAAAGAATTCCTGTTCCATCTTCATGCATGAATACTAAAGGTTATTCTTAAAATATGACACTACTTGACTGGTTTAGGCATTCACTTTAACAAATAGGTGCTCATATGTATGTTACTCTAGTAACACTTGTAGTTATTTGCTTGATGCAACAGAAATATTCTGGAAAAGATTGAAAAACCGTGTTCCACCTGTGACCAGTCCAGCTCTGTTTGGAATTTTTTGGAGAGTTTGGAGAGTGAAACTCTGGCGGTGCTACCTTTGAGCGTGTAGCTGGGTGCCTGCTTGACGGCGCTTGCTGTGTTTATCTCCTGCCTGACACACAGCGCCATCTAGCGCTAGTCCATCTGTAAACCATGTCTGGGGTCGGCTCACTGCTGCTGAGGAGGGGAGCCTGCAGAATCTGCGCCGATAATGGCCTATTATCGACGCAGATTCTGAAGGCTGTGTGAGTAAGGGCTTTCATGTTCCCAGCGGCTTTGATCACTTTCTAAGTGTTTGTTTTAATCACGCATGGTCTTCTGACATCGCTGCACAGGGGGGGCCTAACGAGGCCAGATGTTATCTTTCCCAAATAGTGCGGCGGCGCCCCTGGCTACTGATAACGGCGCACCAGGGCGCCGCGGCGCACAGTTTGGGAACCACAGGCCTACAGCAATATCCATTATGAAGTGCAAGGCACATACGAAAGTTACAGATATCATTTCCCAGGGTAACGACCTGGCAGACCGAACAGCCAAGCATACAGCTCAGACTCAGACTTACGCAACTGATCTGACAAAGACAATAGTCCTGACACCGACACATTGCATGACAGTTGAGGATCCCGCCCTAGATGTAATTGACATACAGACACATGCTACACCAGACGAAATCAAGAAATGGACTGAACTAGGAGGGGTCCAGACAGATCAAGGATGGATGACGAAGGGAAAATCTATATGGTTTCTCCCTGACTCTATGGTCCAAGTAATCATTAACACAGTACACAGTCCTGCACATTTAGGAGAAAAAGCCATGTTAGACAGTATTCAATACCTTTGGTTCAATAAACATTTACGAGCCGCAGCAAAACAGAAAGTGCGTACTTGCATGATCTGTTGCCAGTTCAACCCAGGTAAAAGCATTCCCGTAGAGCAAGGTGGATTTCATCCTCCTGATCACCCTTTTGAAGTCCTTCAGATGGATTATATCCAGATGGAACGTTGTCGAGGATTCAGGTATGTCCTCGTAGTTGTATGTGCACTTTCCCGTTGGACAGAAGCATATCCAGTCCCAGATTACACTGCCCCGACCACTGCCAAACAGCTGGTTTGTGAATTTTTCCCCAGATATGGTTTACTCCGATAACGGTCAGCCATTCTCGTCCGAGCTCATGAAGCAGGTATCTCTCCTGCTTGGCTATCAGTGGAAGTTCCACTGTGTCCGACATCCCGAAGCAGCAGGTCTCGTAGAGAGACATAATCAGACTCTGAAAATTCGCCTTGCCAAGATCTGTAGAGAGAAAGGTGTCGACTGGATAGTAGCTTTACCAGTTGCACTCTTTTACATAAGAATGGTCGCACACTCCAGAACTGGGCTATCCCCGTACGAGGTGGTCTTTGGTAGGTCACCGAATATGTGGGGGTGGCCTCTGCCTCGCAAAATTACCGATGTCGACTGTAATATGCTGACAGATTACTTTGCTTCCTTGATGTCTGCACTACAATCATGTCGTTCACAGGTTGCTGCAGCCTTTCCCGACAACACCGAGGTGAAGCCCCATGAAGTGGTTCCGGGAGACCTCGTCTACATTAGGAACTTCGACAGGAGGAGTCCGCTGGAGCCCCGCTGGCAAGCACCGAGACTTGTACTTCTGACCACAAGGACTGCAATCAAAGTCGAGGGCCGCAAGGGCTGGCTTCACTCGAGTCATATCAAGAAATTTCATGGACTACCGCCAGTTCTAGCCTCCCAGCCCTGCCCTCCTCCACAGACTGACTCAAAACTCCCATTGATCAAGAAAACTTCTTCCCAAGATTATAAATTAAAACTGAGGTCTAGCAAGTCAGACAGTTTAATTGTTTAAGTCCTCCCCTAGGTGAATCGGTTAGACGAGTTTCTGACATGTATCCCCTAGACTCCAACAGAGAGAGAGATAGACAGAAACAGCTCAAGAAACATGAATATTGTAAATCTCTTCGAAGTCACTGCATCGTGACATTATTGATTATGTTTTTTCTAAGTTTTATGATTATTGCTGCAAGTATACTGCTTCATGTATATCACCCTATTCTCAACCGTGCACATTCTTCTTCAAATAACACTGTAGAGCACACTTTCAGTGAACTGCCCCCGCATGAATTGTCTTATCGACTTGCGCTGCGCAACAACACATTCATTAGTATGTTACATCACTCCCATCAGACCAGCAATGCTACTAATTGTTGGATATGTGGCCGACTCCCTCCCTATCAGAAATACAAGGGAGTTCTGCCCCTTTTTCCGTACCCGTTCACACACAATGGTTCTTGTGGTGCATGGTTTAGTTTAATTAATTCTTTAGATTCGGATTCCGTAGTTTACCAGGGCAACTGGGTATGGGGAAATCTGAACACAGTTCTGCATAAAATATGTTTCCCTGACAAGGAGGGTCTACCAAAAAGGACAGGGACTGATCTAGAAAATGAAGTATATGGATTAGGTAACTTTACACTTAACCTCATGATTCTGAATGTTGAATCCGAAACCGAACCAGTCCTACCCACCATGTCAGTGTTACCAGTCAAAGGTGAACTATGTGTCAGAAAGAATGGTTCAGTACACCTAGGTCATAGCACATGTACTACTGTGATTGAATTCAGTGATAAGGGCAAGTCTACGTTCAAGGCTTCCCGTCATTCCTATTTCGTTTGTGGTCATACCGCATATATACGCTTACCCCTAGATTGGGATGGCACCTGTTACATTGCATTCCTTCTGCCACCTGTCTTCCTAGCCCCTCCTGATTATCATAGGGACACCCATCTAGTACACAATAGACCACAGAGAGATCTCCCGATTGTCGACTACACTGAAACGGCATGGGAGCAATACACAGACTTCAATATAGGTTTCTTTCCCTACTTAGGTACTGTCTTTAATAGTAAACTGATACGAAAATTAACCAGAACCCTCGAAGCAGTAGTGAATGAAACTACTTCCGCCCTAGGCAACTTAACAGAGGAGCAGTCTGCTATGCGGATTGTTGTTCTTCAAAATCGTCTCGTCCTTGACGTCATCCTGGCCGATAGGGGCGGAGCTTGTAGAGTCATCGGATCGAGCTGCTGTGTTTTCATTCCAGAAAATGCGCCATCAGTATATAGAGCCATAACTCGTCTTCATAAGATTGCAAGTCAGATACACCAGAACCCAGGCACCTGGACTTGGTCCGGTTGGTTCTGGACCACGTTGTCAGCCTGGGGATGGAAAGTCCTATCCTTCCTAGGAATAGCCCTTCTCATAGTATTCAGTTGTTGCCTATGTCTACAATGTGGGCCAGCGATTTGCGGCTTGTGCGCCACATCATGTGTTCCTCATTCAAGTCCACGTTCCAAGTCCCGCCATAAGAAAGAAGAGCAAATGATGTTACATGAACAGATTGATAGATTAATGAGGATTGATATATCATGAAGGGTCCGTAGGGGACAAGGAGGGAATGAGGTAATATGAATTTTTATTGTCAATTGTGTCCCCTAACGTAGACCCCAACGGCTTCATGTACGTGCTTCAAGTACATGTATGTTCCCTCCTCTTCCAGCTATGTAGACGCAAATACATTTGCGTCCAACGTTAACATGTCCTCTTTCAGATCCACCATGAATGGGTCGGATATTCGGTTCCTAAGTATGCCGTGCCACCGTCTTTATATGGTGCACTTTCATGTTTTCTAGCTCTGATGAGTTAGGCCCTGATTCCTGCCATCGAGCCCTTTCTGCCTTCTGTTTCTGAAAACTACAGTCTGCTGCTTCCTGACCTCTGCCTTACACCCTGTGCGACGAGCGGTGCCTGGCTCGGCCTGCCTGTCTGCCAAGACTGTATTCAGCCTTCAAGTTATCTGCTCCGCTCCTCGAAAATACATTCCTGTCTGTAGTTTAGGAAAACATCCTTCCCAGCTGCAGAGCAAAGGGCCCGGCCTCACTGTCTCCATGCAAGTAATTCATAGCTCCTGTTACCATGGTAGGCCCATGCCCCCTTGCTTTACACGTAGACACGTAGTCGCATATGCACGCACTAGCAGTCAGTATAGAATAGCCTCTGCCCGAGAGACCTTTCCTTCTAGATAGTACAGTTCCTCAAACACCAGATATTAGATATGATTTGGGTTTAGGTTGTTCTGACACGCCAGACATCTGTCTCCCTGTATAGCGCAAATGTCAAGTCCCCTTCACCCTCCAGTTCCACGTCAATTACACGTCATGCTGCTGCGCACGCATCTTTGCCATGTATTTCTGCTGACACTACAGGATTCTTCTAGGAATCCACCCACCTGTGACACTTCTCTATGACGTTTTTAGCACACACCTCCGTGTACGCCCTTGTGCACGCCTCCTGTTACGCACATGTACTCTCAGCTGTTACGCCTTCTGCATTCATTGCTACTGTAATGCATTGACTATATATATGATGTTCTGTTAATAAATCATTGTACATGTCCATGTCCATTCCCTTCCTGATCCCTCGTGGTGATGGAGCATGATACCTGGTTCGAACCAATTCCTTTTTAAGGAATAAAACCCCTTTTAAAACCTCAAATACCACGGATTCTGCCTCGTATTTTTGACTGAGTTATTCTTATTGAACTTTACCGCATAAATTAAGTATAGGTAATTAAAATTTACCACACTAGTTAAAATTATTTACTATTCCCACTCCAGTCTACATTAAATAAAAGTAGGTGCTGGACACGAATTAAATATTATTTACTATTCCCACTCCAGTCTACATTAAATTAAAGTAGGTGCTGGACACTAATTACACATAAATTACTATTCCCACTCCATTCTACATTAAATTGAAGTAGGTGCTGGACAGTAATTAAATATAATTTACTATTCCCACTCCAATCTACATTAAATTGAAGTAGGTGCTGGACACTAATTAAATATAATTTACTATTCCCACTCCAGTCTACATTAAATAAAAGTAGGTGCTGGACACTAATTAAATATTATTTACTATTCCCACTCCAATCTACATTAAATTAAAGTAGGTGCTGGACACTAAATAAATATAATTTAGTATTCCCACTCCAGTCTACATTAAATTAAAGTAGGTGCTGGACACTAATTACATATAATATACTATTCCCACTCCAGTCTACATTAAATTGAAGTAGGTGCTGGACACTAATTAAATATAATTTGCTATTCCCTCTCCAGTCTACATTAAATTAAAGTAGATGCTGGACACTAATTACATATAAATTACTATTCCCACTCCAGTCTACATTAAATTAAAGTAGGTGCTGGACACTAATTAAATATAATTTACTATTCCCACTCCAGTCTACATTAAATTAAAGTAGGTGCTGGACACTAATTACATACAAATTACTATTCAGAACTCCAGTCTACATTAAATTAAAGTAGGTGCTGGACACTAATTAAATATAATTTACTATTCCCACTCCAGTCTACATTCAATTGAAGTGGGTGCTGTACACTAATTAAATATAATTTACTATTTACTATTCCCATTCCAGTCTACATTAAATTGAAGTAGGTGGTGGACACTAATTAAATATAATGTACTATTCCCACTCCAGTCTACATTAAACTAAAGTAGGTGCTGGACACTAATTACATATACATTACTATTCCCACTCCAGTCTACATTAAATTAAAGTAGGTGCTGGACACTAAATAAATATAATTTACTATTCCCACTCCAGTCTACATTAAATTAAAGTAGGTGCTGGACACTAATTACATATAATTTACTATTCCCACTCCAGTCCACATTAAATTGAAGTAGGTGCTGGACACTATTTAAATATAATTTACTATTTACTATTCCCATTCCAGTCTACATTAAATTGAAGTAGGTGGTGGACACTAATTAAATATAATGTACTATTCCCACTCCAGTCTACATTAAATTAAAGTAGGTGATGGACACTAATTACATATACATTACTATTCCCACTCCAGTCTACATTAAATTAAAGTAGGTGCTGGACACTAAATACATATAATTTACTATTCCCATTCCAGTCTACATTAAATTAAAGTAGGTGCTGCACTCTAAATAAATATAATTTAGTATTCCCACTCCAGTCTACATTAAATTAAAGTAGGTGCTGGACACTAATTAAATATAATGTACTATTCCCACTCCAGTCTACATTAAATTAAAGTAGGTGCTGGACACTAATTACATATACATTACTATTCCCACTCCAGTCTACATTAAATTGAAGTAGGTGCTGGACAGTAATTAAAAATATAATTTACTATTCCCACTCCAATCTACATTGAATTAAAGTAGGTGCTGGACATTATTCCCACTCCAATCTACATCAAATAAAGTAGGTGCTGGACACTAATTAAATATAATTTACTATTCCCACTCCAGTCTACATTAAATAAAAGTAGGTGCTGGACACTAATTAAATATTATTTATTATTCCCACTACAGTCTACATTAAATTAAAGTAGGTGCTGGACACTAAATAAATATAATTTAGTATTCCCACTCCAGTCTACATTAAATTAAAGTAGGTGCTGGAAACTAATTACATATAATTTACTATTCCCACTCCAGTCTACATTAAATTGAAGTAGGTGCTGGACACTAACTATATATAATTTACTATTTACTATTCCCATTCCAGTCTACATTAAATTGAAGTAGGTGGTGGACACTAATTAAATATAATGTACTATTCGCACTCCAGTCTACATTAAATTAAAGTAGGTGCTGGACACTAATTACATATACATTACTATTCCCACTCCAGTCTACATTAAATTGAAGTAGGTGCTGGACAGTAATTAAATATAATTTACTATTCCCACTCCAATCTACATTAAGTTAAAGTAGGTGCTGGACACTAATTAAATATAATTTACTATTCCCACTCCAGTCTACATTAAATAAAAGTAGGTGCTGGACACTAATTAAATATTATTTACTATTTCCACTCCAGTCTACATTAAATTAAAGTAGGTGCTGGACACCAAATAAATATAATTTACTATTCCCACTCCAGTCTACATTAAATTAAAGTAGGTGCTGGACACTAATTACATATAATTTACTATTCCTACTCCAGTCTACATTAAATTGAAGTAGGTGCTGGACACTAATTAAATATAATGTACTATTCCCACTCCAGTCTACATTAAATTAAAGTAGGTGCTGGACACTAATTACATATAAATTACTATTCCCGCTCCAGTCTACATTAAATTAAAGTAGGTGCTGGACACTAATTAAATATAATTTACTATTCCCACTTCAGTCTACATTAAATTAAAGTAGGTGCTGGACACTAATTACATATAAATTACTATTCCCACTCCAGTCTACATTAAATTAAAGTAGGTGCTGGACACTAATTAAATATAATTTACTATTCCCACTCCAGTCTACATTAAATTAAAGTAGGTGCTGTACACTAATTAAATATAATTTACTATTTACTATTCCCATTCCAGTCTACATTAAATTGAAGTAGTTGGTGGATACTAATTAAATATAATGTACTATTCCCACTCCAGTCTACATTAAATTAAAGTAGGTGCTGGACACTAATTACATATACATTACTATTCCCACTCCAGTCTACATTAAATTAAAGTAGGTGCTGGACACTAAATAAATATAATTTACTATTCCCACTCCAGTCTACATTAAATTAAAGTAGGTGCTGGACACTAATTACATATAATTTACTATTCCCACTCCAGTCTACATTAAATTGAAGTAGGTGCTGGACACTAATTAAATATAATTTACTATTCCCACTCCAGTCTACATTAAATTAAAGTAGGTGCTGGACACTAATTACATATAAATTACTATTCCCGCTCCAGTCTACATTAAATTAAAGTAGGTGCTGGACACTAATTAAATATAATTTACTATTCCCACTCCAGTCTACATTAAATTAAAGTAGGTGCTGGACACTAATTACATATAAATTACTATTCCCACTCCAGTCTACATTAAATTAAAGTAGGTGCTGGACACTAATTAAATATAATTTACTGTTCCCACTTCAGTCTACATTCAATTAACGTAGGTGCTGTACACTAATTAAATATAATTTACTATTTACTATTCCCATTCCAGTCTACAATAAATTGAAGTAGGTGGTGGATACTAATTAAATATAATGTACTATTCCCACCCCAGTCTACATTAAATTAAAGTAGGTGCTGGACACTAATTACATATACATTACTATTCCCACTCCAGTCTGCATTAAATTGAAGTAGGTGCTGGACAGAAATTAAATATAATTTTCTATTCCCACTCCAATCTACATTAAATTAAAGTAGGTGCTGGACACTTTTCCCACTCCAATCTTCATCAAATAAAGTAGGTGCTGGACACTAATTAAATATAATTTACTATTCCCACTCCAGTCTACATTAAATAAAAGTAGGTGCTGGACACTAATTAAATATTATTTATTATTCCCACTCCAGTCTACATTAAATTAAAGTAGGTGCTGGAAACTAATTACATATACATTACTATTCCCACTCCAGTCTACATTAAATTGAAGTAGGTGCTGGACACTAAATAAATATAATTTACTATTCCCACTCCAGTCTACATTAAATTAAAGTAGGTGCTGGACACTAATTACATATAATTTACTATTCCCACTCCAGTCTACATTAAAATGAAGTAGGTGCTGGGCACTAATTAAATATAATTTACTATTCCCACTCCAGTCTACATTAAATTAAAGTAGGTGCTGGACACTAATTACATATAAATTACTATTCCCGCTCCAGTCTACATTAAATTAAAGTAGGTGCTGGACACTAATTAAATATAATTTACTATTCCCACTCCAGTCTACATTAAATAAAAGTAGGTGCTGGACACTAATTAAATATTATTTACTATTTCCACTCCAGTCTACATTAAATTAAAGTAGGTGCTGGACACTAAATAAATATAATTTACTATTCCCACTCCAGTCTACATTAAATTAAAGTAGGTGCTGGACACTAATTACATATAATTTACTATTCCCACTCCAGTGTACATTAAATTGAAGTAGGTGCTGGACACTAAATAAATATAATGCACTATTCCCACTCCAGGCTACATTAAATTAAAGTAGGTGCTGGACACTAATTACATATAAATTACTATTCCCGCTCCAGTCTACATTAAATTAAAGTAGGTGCTGGACACTAATTAAATATAATTTACTATTCCCACTTCAGTCTACATTAAATTAAAGTAGGTGCTGGACACTAATTACATATAAATACTATTCCCACTCCAGTCTACATTAAATTAAAGTAGGTGCTGGACACTAATTAAATATAATTTACTATTCCCACTCCAGTCTACATTAAATTAAAGTAGGTGCTGTACACTAATTAAATATAATTTACTATTTACTATTCCCATTCCAGTCTACATTAAATTGAAGTAGGTGGTGGATACTAATTAAATATAATTTACTATTCCCACTCCAGTCTACATTAAATTAAAGTAGGTGCTGGACACTAATTACATATACATTACTATTCCCACTCCAGTCTACATTAAATTAAAGTAGGTGCTGGACACTAAATAAATATAATTTACTATTCCCACTCCAGTCTACATTAAATTAAAGTAGGTGCTGGACACTAATTACATATAATTTACTATTCCCACTCCAGTCTACATTAAATTGAAGTAGGTGCTGGGCACTAATTAAATATAATTTACTATTCCCACTCCAGTCTACATTAAATTAAAGTAGGTGCTGGACACTAATTACATATAAATTACTATTCCCGCTCCAGTCTACATTAAATTAAAGTAGGTGCTGGACACTAATTAAATATAATTTACTATTCCCACTCCAGTCTACATTAAATTAAAGTAGGTGCTGGACACTAATTACATATAAATTACTATTCCCACTCCAGTCTACATTAAATTAAAGTAGGTGCTGGACACTAATTAAATATAATTTACTATTCCCACTCCAGTCTACATTAAATTAAAGTAGGTGCTGTACACTAATTAAATATAATTTACTATTCCCATTCCAGTCTACAATAAATTGAAGTAGGTGGTGGATACTAATTAAATATAATGTACTATTCCCACTCCAGTCTACATTAAATTAAAGTAGGTGCTGGACACTAATTACATATACATTACTATTCCCACTCCAGTCTACATTAAATTAAAGTGGGTGCTGGACACTATTTAAATATTATTTACTATTCCCACTCCGGTCTACATTAAATTAAAGTAGGTGCTGGACAATAATGACATATAATTTACTATTCCCACTCCAGTCTACATTAAATTGAAGTAGGTGCTGGACACTAATTAAATATAATTTACTATTCCCACTCCAGTCTACATTAAATTAAAGTAGGTGCCGTACACTAATTAAATATAATTTACTATTTCCACTCCAGTCTACATTAAATTGAAGTAGGTGCTGGACACTAATTAAATATATTTTACTATTCCCACTCCAGTCTACATTAAATTAAAGTAGGTGCTGTACACTAATTAAATATAATTTACTATTTCCACTCCAGTCTACATTAAATTGAAGTAGGTGCTGGACACTAGTTAAATATAATTTACTATTCCCACTCCAGTCTACATTAAATTAAAGTAGGTGCTGGACACTAATTAAATATAAATTACTATTCCCACTCCAGTCTACATTAAATTAAAGTAGGTGCTGGACACTAATTAAATATAATATACTATTCCCACTCCAGTCTACATTAAATTAAAGTAGGTGCTGGAAACTAATTAAATATAATTTAATATTCCCACTCCAGTCTACATTAAATTAAAGTAGGTGCTGGACACTAATTACATATAAATTACTATTCCCACTCCATTCTACATTAAATTGAAGTAGGTGGTGGATACTAATTAAATATAATGTACTATTCCCACTCCAGCCTACATTAAATTAAAGTAGGTGCTGGACACTAATTACATATACATTACTATTCCCACTCCAGTCTACATTAAATTGAAGTAGGTGCTGGACAGAAATTAAATATAATTTTCTATTCCCACTCCAAACTACATTAAATTAAAGTAGGTGCTGGACACTATTCCCACTCCAATCTTCATCAAATAAAGTAGGTACTGGACACTAATAAATATAATTTACTATTCCCACTCCAGTCTACATTAAATAAAAGTAGGTGCTGGACACTAATTAAATATTATTCATTATTCCCACTCCAGTCTACATTAAATTAAAGTAGGTGCTGGAAACTAATTACATATAATTTACTATTCCCACTCCAGTCTATATTAAATTGAAGTAGGTGGTGGACACTAATTAAATATAATGTACTATTCGCACTCCAGTCTACATTTAATTAAAGTAGGTGCTGGACACTAATTACATATACATTACTATTCCCACTCCAGTCTACATTAAATTGAAGTAGGTGCTGGACAGTAATTAAATATAATTTACTATTCCCACTCCAATCTACATTAAGTTAAAGTAGGTGCTGGACACTAATTAAATATAATGTACTATTCCCACTCCAGTCTACATTAAATTAAAGTAGGTGCTGGACACTAATTACATATAAATACTATTCCCACTCCAGTCTACATTAAATTAAAGTAGGTGCTGGACACTAATTAAATATAATTTACTATTCCCACTCCAGTCTACATTAAATTAAAGTAGGTGCTGTACACTAATTAAATATAATTTACTATTTACTATTCCTATTCCAGTCTACATTAAATTGAAGTAGGTGGTGGATACTAATTAAATCTAATGTACTATTCCCACTCCAGTCTACATTAAATTAAAGTAGGTGCTGGACACTAAATAAATATAATTTAGTATTCCCACTCCAGTCTACATTAAATTAAAGTAGGTGCTGGAAACTAATTACATATAATTTACTATTCCCACTCCAGTCTACATTAAATTGAAGTAGGTGGTGGACACTAATTAAATATAATGTACTATTCGCACTCCAGTCTACATTAAATTAAAGTAGGTGCTGGACACTAATTACATATACATTACTATTCCCACTCTAGTCTACATTAAATTGAAGTAGGTGCTGGACAGTAATTAAATATAATTTACTATTCCCACTCCAATCTACATTAAGTTAAAGTAGGTGCTGGACACTAATTAAATATAATTTACTATTCCCACTCCAGTCTACATTAAATAAAAGTAGGTGCTGGACACTAATTAAATATTATTTACTATTTCCACTCCAGTCTACATTAAATTAAAGTAGGTGGTGGACACTAATTAAATATTATTTACTATTTCCACTCCAGTCTACATTAAATTAAAGTAGGTGCTGGACACTAATTACATATAATTTACTATTCCTACTCCAGTCTACATTAAATTGAAGTAGGTGCTGGACACTAATTAAATATAATGTACTATTCCCACTCCAGTCTACATTAAATTAAAGTAGGTGCTGTACACTAATTAAATATAATTTACTATTTACTATTCCCATTCCAGTCTACATTAAATTGAAGTAGTTGGTGGATACTAATTAAATATAATGTACTATTCCCACTCCAGTCTACATTAAATTAAAGTAGGTGCTGGACACTAATTACATATACATTACTATTCCCACTCCAGTCTACATTAAATTAAAGTAGGTGCTGGACACTAAATAAATATAATTTACTATTCCCACTCCAGTCTACATTAAATTAAAGTAGGTGCTGGACACTAATTACATATAATTTACTATTCCCACTCCAGTCTACATTAAATTGAAGTAGGTGCTGGACACTAATTAAATATAATTTACTATTCCCACTCCAGTCTACATTAAATTAAAGTAGGTGCTGGACACTAATTACATATAAATTACTATTCCTGCTCCAGTCTACATTAAATTAAAGTAGGTGCTGGACACTAATTAAATATAATTTACTATTCCCACTCCAGTATACATTACATTAAAGTAGGTGCTGGACACTAATTACATATAAATTACTATTCCCACTCCAGTCTACATTAAATTAAAGTAGGTGCTGGACACTAATTAAATATAATTTACTGTTCCCACTCCAGTCTACATTCAATTAACGTAGGTGCTGTACACTAATTAAATATAATTTACTATTTACTATTCCCATTCCAGTCTACAATAAATTGAAGTAGGTGCTGGACAGAAATTAAATATAATTTTCTATTCCCACTCCAATCTACATTAAATTAAAGTAGGTGCTGGACACTATTCCCACTCCAATCTTCATCAAATAAAGTAGGTGCTGGACACTAATTAAATATAATTTACTATTCCCACTCCAGTCTACATTAAATAAAAGTAGGTGCTGGACACTAATTAAATATTATTTATTATTCCCACTCCAGTCTACATTAAATTAAAGTAGGTGCTGGAAACTAATTACATATACATTACTATTCCCACTCCAGTCTACATTAAATTGAAGTAGGTGCTGGACACTAAATAAATATAATTTACTATTCCCACTCCAGTCTACATTAAATTAAAGTAGGTGCTGGACACTAATTACATATAATTTACTATTCCCACTCCAGTCTACATTAAAATGAAGTAGGTGCTGGACACTAATTAAATATAATTTACTATTCCCACTTCAGTCTACATTAAATTAAAGTAGGTGCTGGACACTAATTAAATATAATTTACTATTCCCACTCCAGTCTACATTAAATTAAAGTAGGTGCTGTACACTAATTAAATATAATTTACTATTCCCATTCCAGTCTACAATAAATTGAAGTAGGTGGTGGATACTAATTAAATATAATGTACTATTCCCACTCCAGTCTACATTAAATTAAAGTAGGTGCTGGACACTAATTACATATACATTACTATTCCCACTCCAGTCTACATTAAATTAAAGTGGGTGCTGGACACTATTTAAATATTATTTACTATTCCCACTCCGGTCTACATTAAATTAAAGTAGGTGCTGGACAATAATGACATATAATTTACTATTCCCACTCCAGTCTACATTAAATTGAAGTAGGTGCTGGACACTAATTAAATATAATTTACTATTCCCACTCCAGTCTACATTAAATTAAAGTAGGTGCCGTACACTAATTAAATATAATTTACTATTTCCACTCCAGTCTACATTAAATTGAAGTAGGTGCTGGACACTAATTAAATATATTTTACTATTCCCACTCCAGTCTACATTAAATTAAAGTAGGTGCTGTACACTAATTAAATATAATTTACTATTTCCACTCCAGTCTACATTAAATTGAAGTAGGTGCTGGACACTAGTTAAATATAATTTACTATTCCCACTCCAGTCTACATTAAATTAAAGTAGGTGCTGGACACTAATTAAATATAAATTACTATTCCCACTCCAGTCTACATTAAATTAAAGTAGGTGCTGGACACTAATTAAATATAATTTACTATTCCCACTCCAGTCTACATTAAATTAAAGTAGGTGCTGGAAACTAATTAAATATAATTTAATATTCCCACTCCAGTCTACATTAAATTAAAGTAGGTGCTGGACACTAATTACATATAAATTACTATTCCCACTCCATTCTACATTAAATTGAAGTAGGTGGTGGATACTAATTAAATATAATGTACTATTCCCACTCCAGCCTACATTAAATTAAAGTAGGTGCTGGACACTAATTACATATACATTACTATTCCCACTCCAGTCTACATTAAATTGAAGTAGGTGCTGGACAGAAATTAAATATAATTTTCTATTCCCACTCCAAACTACATTAAATTAAAGTAGGTGCTGGACACTATTCCCACTCCAAACTTCATCAAATAAAGTAGGTACTGGACACTAATTAAATATAATTTACTATTCCCACTCCAGTCTACATTAAATAAAAGTAGGTGCTGGACACTAATTAAATATTATTCATTATTCCCACTCCAGTCTACATTAAATTAAAGTAGGTGCTGGAAACTAATTACATATAATTTACTATTCCCACTCCAGTCTATATTAAATTGAAGTAGGTGGTGGACACTAATTAAATATAATGTACTATTCGCACTCCAGTCTACATTTAATTAAAGTAGGTGCTGGACACTAATTACATATACATTACTATTCCCACTCCAGTCTACATTAAATTGAAGTAGGTGCTGGACAGTAATTAAATATAATTTACTATTCCCACTCCAATCTACATTAAGGTAAAGTAGGTGCTGGACACTAATTAAATATAATGTACTATTCCCACTCCAGTCTACATTAAATTAAAGTAGGTGCTGGACACTAATTACATATAAATACTATTCCCACTCCAGTCTACATTAAATTAAAGTAGGTGCTGGACACTAATTAAATATAATTTACTATTCCCACTCCAGTCTACATTAAATTAAAGTAGGTGCTGTACACTAATTAAATATAATTTACTATTTACTATTCCCATTCCAGTCTACATTAAATTGAAGTAGGTGGTGGATACTAATTAAATCTAATGTACTATTCCCACTCCAGTCTACATTAAATTAAAGTAGGTGCTGGACACTAAATAAATATAATTTAGTATTCCCACTCCAGTCTACATTAAATTAAAGTAGGTGCTGGAAACTAATTACATATAATTTACTATTCCCACTCCAGTCTACATTAAATTGAAGTAGGTGGTGGACACTAATTAAATATAATGTACTATTCGCACTCCAGTCTACATTAAATTAAAGTAGGTGCTGGACACTAATTACATATACATTACTATTCCCACTCTAGTCTACATTAAATTGAAGTAGGTGCTGGACAGTAATTAAATATAATTTACTATTCCCACTCCAATCTACATTAAGTTAAAGTAGGTGCTGGACACTAATTAAATATAATTTACTATTCCCACTCCAGTCTACATTAAATAAAAGTAGGTGCTGGACACTAATTAAATATTATTTACTATTTCCACTCCAGTCTACATTAAATTAAAGTAGGTGGTGGACACTAATTAAATATTATTTACTATTTCCACTCCAGTCTACATTAAATTAAAGTAGGTGCTGGACACTAATTACATATAATTTACTATTCCTACTCCAGTCTACATTAAATTGAAGTAGGTGCTGGACACTAATTAAATATAATGTACTATTCCCACTCCAGTCTACATTAAATTAAAGTAGGTGCTGTACACTAATTAAATATAATTTACTATTTACTATTCCCATTCCAGTCTACATTAAATTGAAGTAGTTGGTGGATACTAATTAAATATAATGTACTATTCCCACTCCAGTCTACATTAAATTAAAGTAGGTGCTGGACACTAATTACATATACATTACTATTCCCACTCCAGTCTACATTAAATTAAAGTAGGTGCTGGACACTAAATAAATATAATTTACTATTCCCACTCCAGTCTACATTAAATTAAAGTAGGTGCTGGACACTAATTACATATAATTTACTATTCCCACTCCAGTCTACATTAAATTGAAGTAGGTGCTGGACACTAATTAAATATAATTTACTATTCCCACTCCAGTCTACATTAAATTAAAGTAGGTGCTGGACACTAATTACATATAAATTACTATTCCTGCTCCAGTCTACATTAAATTAAAGTAGGTGCTGGACACTAATTAAATATAATTTACTATTCCCACTCCAGTATACATTAAATTAAAGTAGGTGCTGGACACTAATTACATATAAATTACTATTCCCACTCCAGTCTACATTAAATTAAAGTAGGTGCTGGACACTAATTAAATATAATTTACTGTTCCCACTCCAGTCTACATTCAATTAACGTAGGTGCTGTACACTAATTAAATATAATTTACTATTTACTATTCCCATTCCAGTCTACAATAAATTGAAGTAGGTGCTGGACAGAAATTAAATATAATTTTCTATTCCCACTCCAATCTACATTAAATTAAAGTAGGTGCTGGACACTATTCCCACTCCAATCTTCATCAAATAAAGTAGGTGCTGGACACTAATTAAATATAATTTACTATTCCCACTCCAGTCTACATTAAATAAAAGTAGGTGCTGGACACTAATTAAATATTATTTATTATTCCCACTCCAGTCTACATTAAATTAAAGTAGGTGCTGGAAACTAATTACATATACATTACTATTCCCACTCCAGTCTACATTAAATTGAAGTAGGTGCTGGACACTAAATAAATATAATTTACTATTCCCACTCCAGTCTACATTAAATTAAAGTAGGTGCTGGACACTAATTACATATAATTTACTATTCCCACTCCAGTCTACATTAAAATGAAGTAGGTGCTGGACACTAATTAAATATAATTTACTATTCCCACTTCAGTCTACATTAAATTAAAGTAGGTGCTGGACACTAATTACATATAAATACTATTCCCACTCCAGTCTACATTAAATTAAAGTAGGTGCTGGACACTAATTAAATATAATTTACTATTCCCACTCCAGTCTACATTAAATTAAAGTAGGTGCTGTACACTAATTAAATATAATTTACTATTTACTATTTCCACTCCAGTCTACATTAAATTAAAGTAGGTGCTGGACACTAAATAAATATAATTTACTATTCCCACTCCAGTCTACATTAAATTAAAGTAGGTGCTGGACACTAATTACATATATTTTACTATTCCCACTCCAGTGTACATTAAATTGAAGTAGGTGCTGGACACTAATTAAATATAATGTACTATTCCCACTCCAGTCTACATTAAATTAAAGTAGGTGCTGGACACTAATTACATATACATTACTATTCCCACTCCAGTCTACATTAAATTAAAGTAGGTGCTGGACACTAAATAAATATAATTTACTATTCCCACTCCAGTCTACATTAAATTAAAGTAGGTGCTGGACACTAATTACATATAATTTACTATTCCCACTCCAGTCTACATTAAATTGAAGTAGGTGCTGGGCACTAATTAAATATAATTTACTATTCCCACTCCAGTCTACATTAAATTAAAGTAGGTGCTGGACACTAATTACATATAAATTACTATTCCCGCTCCAGTCTACATTAAATTAAAGTAGGTGCTGGACACTAATTAAATATAATTTACTATTCCCACTCCAGTCTACATTAAATTAAAGTAGGTGCTGGACACTAATTACATATAAATTACTATTCCCACTCCAGTCTACATTAAATTAAAGTAGGTGCTGGACACTAATTAAATATAATTTACTATTCCCACTCCAGTCTACATTAAATTAAAGTAGGTGCTGTACACTAATTAAATATAATTTACTATTCCCATTCCAGTCTACAATAAATTGAAGTAGGTGGTGGATACTAATAAATATAATGTACTATTCCCACTCCAGTCTACATTAAATTAAAGTAGGTGCTGGACACTAATTACATATACATTACTATTCCCACTCCAGTCTACATTAAATTAAAGTGGGTGCTGGACACTATTTAAATATTATTTACTATTCCCACTCCAGTCTACATTAAATTGAAGTAGGTGCTGGACACTAATTAAATATAATTTACTATTCCCACTCCAGTCTACATTAAATTAAAGTAGGTGCTGTACACTAATTAAATATAATTTACTATTTCCACTCCAGTCTACATTAAATTGAAGTAGGTGCTGGACACTAATTAAATATAATTTACTATTCCCACTCCAGTCTACATTAAATTAAAGTAGGTGTTGTACACTAATTAAATATAATTTACTATTTCCACTCCAGTCTACATTAAATTGAAGTAGGTGCTGGACACTAGTTAAATATAATTTACTATTCCCACTCCAGTCTACATTAAATTGAAGTAGGTGCTGGACACTAATTAAATATAAATTACTATTCCCACTCCAGTCTACATTAAATTAAAGTAGGTGCTGGACACTAATTAAATATAATTTACTATTCCCACTCCAGTCTACATTAAATTAAAATAGGTGCTGGAAACTAATTAAATATAATTTAATATTCCCACTCCAGTCTACATTAAATTAAAGTAGGTGCTGGACACTAATTACATATAAATTACTATTCCCACTCCATTCTACATTAAATTGAAGTAGGTGGTGGATACTAATTAAATATAATGTACTATTCCCACTCCAGCCTACATTAAATTAAAGTAGGTGCTGGACACTAATTACATATACATTACTATTCCCACTCCAGTCTACATTAAATTGAAGTAGGTGCTGGACAGAAATTAAATATACTTTTCTATTCCCACTCCAAACTACATTAAATTAAAGTAGGTGCTGGACACTATTCCCACTCCAATCTTCATCAAATAAAGTAGGTGCTGGACACTAATTAAATATAATTTACTATTCCCACTCCAGTCTACATTAAATAAAAGTAGGTGCTGGACACTAATTAAATATTATTTATTATTCCCACTCCAGTCTACATTAAATTAAAGTAGGTGCTGGAAACTAATTACATAAAATTTACTATTCCCACTCCAGTCTACATTAAATTGAAGTAGGTGCTGGACACTAACTATATATAATTTACTATTTACTATTCCCATTCCAGTCTATATTAAATTGAAGTAGGTGTTGGACACTAATTAAATATAATGTACTATTCGCACTCCAGTCTACATTAAATTAAAGTAGGTGCTGGACACTAATTACATATACATTACTATTCCCACTCCAGTCTACATTAAATTGAAGTAGGTGCTGGACAGTAATTAAATATAATTTACTATTCCCACTCCAATCTACATTAAGTTAAAGTAGGTGCTGGACACTAATTAAATATAATGTACTATTCCCACTCCAGTCTACATTAAATTAAAGTAGGTGCTGGACACTAATTACATATAAATACTATTCCCACTCCAGTCTACATTAAATTAAAGTAGGTGCTGGACACTAATTAAATATAATTTACTATTCCCACTCCAGTCTACGTTAAATTAAAGTAGGTGCTGTACACTAATTAAATATAATTTACTATTTACTATTCCCATTCCAGTCTACATTAAATTGAAGTAGGTGGTGGATACTAATTAAATCTAATGTACTATTCCCACTCCAGTCTACATTAAATTAAAGTAGGTGCTGGACACTAATTACATATACATTACTATTCCCACTCCAGTCTACATTAAATTAAAGTAGGTGCTGGACACTAAATAAATATATTTACTATTCCCACTCCAGTCTACATTAAATTAAAGTAGGTGTTGGACACTAATTACATATATTTTACTATTCCCACTCCAGTCTACATTAAATTGAAGTAGGTGCTGGACACTAATTAAATATAATTTACTATTCCCACTCCAGTCTACATTAAATTAAAGTAGGTGCTGGACACTAATTACATATAAATTACTATTCCCACTCCAGTCTACATTAAATTAAAGTAGGTGCTGGACACTAATTAAATATAATTTACTATTCCCACGCCAGTCTACATTAAATTAAAGTAGGTGCTGTACACTAATTAAATATAATTTACTATTTACTATTCCCATTCCAGTCTACAATAAATTGAAGTAGGTAGTGGATACTAATTAAATATAATGTACTATTCCCACTCCAGTCTACATTAAATTAAAGTAGGTGCTGGACACTAATTACATATACATTACTATTCCCACTCCAGTCTACATTAAATTAAAGTAGGTGCTGGACACTAATTAAATATTATTTACTATTCCCACTCCGGTCTACATTAAATTAAAGTAGGTGCTGGACAATAATGAAATATAATTTACTATTCCCACTCCAGTCTACATTAAATTGAAGTAGGTGCTGGACACTAATTAAATATAATTTACTATTCCCACTCCAGTCTACATTAAATTAAAGTAGGTGCTGTACACTAATTAAATATAATTTACTATTTCCACTCCAGTCTACATTAAATTGAAGTAGGTGCTGGACACTAATTAAATATAATTTACTATTCCCACTCCAGTCTACATTAAATTAAAGTAGGTGCTGTACACTAATTAAATATAATTTACTATTTCCACTCCAGTCTACATTAAATTGAAGTAGGTGCTGGACACTAGTTAAATATAATTTACTATTCCCACTCCAGTCTACATTAAATTAAAGTAGGTGCTGGACACTAATTAAATATAAATTACTATTCCCACTCCAGTCTACATTAAATAAAAGTAGGTGCTGGACACTAATTAAATATTATTTATTATTCCCACTCCAGTCTACATTAAATTAAAGTAGGTGCTGTACACTAATTAAATATAATTTACTATTTACTATTCCCATTCCAGTCTACATTAAATTGAAGTAGGTGGCGGATACTAGTTGAATCTAATGTACTATTCCCACTCCAGTCTACATTAAATTAAAGTAGGTGCTGGACACTAATTACATATACATTACTATTCCCACTCCAGTCTACATTAAATTAAAGTAGGTGCTGGACACTAAATAAATATATTTACTATTCCCACTCCAGTCTACATTAAATTAAAGTAGGTGCTGGACACTAATTACATATAATTTACTATTCCCACTCCAGTCTACATTAAATTGAAGTAGGTGCTGGATACTAATTAAATATAATTTACTATTCCCACTCCAGTCTACATTAAATTAAAGTAGGTGCTGGACACTAATTACATATACATTACTATTCCCGCTCCAGTCTACATTAAATTAAAGTAGGTGCTGGACACTAATTAAATATAATTTACTATTCCCACTCCAGTCTACATTAAATTAAAGTAGGTGCTGGACACTAATTACATATAAATTACTATTCCCACTCCAGTCTACATTAAATTAAAGTAGGTGCTGGACACTAATTAAATATAATTTACTATTCCCACTCCAGTCTACATTAAATTAAAGTAGGTGCTGTACACTAATTAAATATAATTTACTATTTACTATTCCCATTCCAGTCTACAATAAATTGAAGTAGGTGGTGGATACTAATTAAATATAATGTACTATTCCCACTCCAGTCTACATTAAATTAAAGTAGGTGCTGGACACTAATTACATATACATTACTATTCCCACTCCAGTCTACATTAAATTAAAGTAGGTGCTGGACACTAATTAAATATTATTTACTATTCCCACTCCGGTCTACATTAAATTAAAGTAGGTGCTGGACAATAATGAAATATAATTTACTATTCCCACTCCAGTCTACATTAAATTGAAGTAGGTGCTGGACACTAATTAAATATAATTCACTATTCCCACTCCAGTCTATATTAAATTGAAGTAGGTGCTGGACACTAATTAAATATAATTTACTATTCCCACTCCAGCCTACATTAAATTAAAGTAGGTGCTGTACACTAATTAAATATAATTTACTATTTCCACTCCAGTCTACATTAAATTGAAGTAGGTGCTGGACACTAATTAAATATAATTTACTATTCCCACTCCAGTCTACATTAAATTAAAGTAGGTGCTGTACACTAATTAAATATAATTTACTATTTACTATTCCCATTCCAGTCTACATTAAATTGAAGTAGGTGGTGGATACTAATTAAATCTAATGTACTATTCCCACTCCAGTCTACATTAAATTAAAGTAGGTGCTGGACACTAAATAAATATAATTTAGTATTCCCACTCCAGTCTACATTAAATTAAAGTAGATGCTGGAAACTAATTACATATAATTTACTATTCCCACTCCAGTCTACATTAAATTGAAGTAGGTGGTGGACACTAATTAAATATAATGTACTATTCGCACTCCAGTCTACATTAAATTAAAGTAGGTGCTGGACACTAATTACATATACATTACTATTCCCACTCTAGTCTACATTAAATTGAAGTAGGTGCTGGACAGTAATTAAATATAATTTACTATTCCCACTCCAATCTACAATAAGTTAAAGTAGGTGCTGGACACTAATTAAATATAATTTACTATTCCCACTCCAGTCTACATTACATAAAAGTAGGTGCTGGACACTAATTAAATATTATTTACTATTTCCACTCCAGTCTACATTAAATTAAAGTAGGTGGTGGACACTAATTAAATATTATTTACTATTTCCACTCCAGTCTACATTAAATTAAAGTAGGTGCTGGACACTAATTACATATAATTTACTATTCCTACTCCAGTCTACATTAAATTGAAGTAGGTGCTGGACACTAATTAAATATAATGTACTATTCCCACTCCAGTCTACATTAAATTAAAGTAGGTGCTGTACACTAATTAAATATAATTTACTATTTACTATTCCCATTCCAGTCTACATTAAATTGAAGTAGTTGGTGGATACTAATTAAATATAATGTACTATTCCCACTCCAGTCTACATTAAATTAAAGTAGGTGCTGGACACTAATTACATATACATTACTATTCCCACTCCAGTCTACATTAAATTAAAGTAGGTGCTGGACACTAAATAAATATAATTTACTATTCCCACTCCAGTCTACATTAAATTAAAGTAGGTGCTGGACACTAATTACATATAATTTACTATTCCCACTCCAGTCTACATTAAATTGAAGTAGGTGCTGGACACTAATTAAATATAATTTACTATTCCCACTCCAGTCTACATTAAATTAAAGTAGGTGCTGGACACTAATTACATATAAATTACTATTCCTGCTCCAGTCTACATTAAATTAAAGTAGGTGCTGGACACTAATTAAATATAATTTACTATTCCCACTCCAGTATACATTAAATTAAAGTAGGTGCTGGACACTAATTACATATAAATTACTATTCCCACTCCAGTCTACATTAAATTAAAGTAGGTGCTGGACACTAATTAAATATAATTTACTGTTCCCACTCCAGTCTACATTCAATTAACGTAGGTGCTGTACACTAATTAAATATAATTTACTATTTACTATTCCCATTCCAGTCTACAATAAATTGAAGTAGGTGCTGGACAGAAATTAAATATAATTTTCTATTCCCACTCCAATCTACATTAAATTAAAGTAGGTGCTGGACACTATTCCCACTCCAATCTTCATCAAATAAAGTAGGTGCTGGACACTAATTAAATATAATTTACTATTCCCACTCCAGTCTACATTAAATAAAAGTAGGTGTTGGACACTAATTAAATATTATTTATTATTCCCACTCCAGTCTACATTAAATTAAAGTAGGTGCTGGAAACTAATTACATATACATTACTATTCCCACTCCAGTCTACATTAAATTGAAGTAGGTGCTGGACACTAAATAAATATAATTTACTATTCCCACTCCAGTCTACATTAAATTAAAGTAGGTGCTGGACACTAATTACATATAATTTACTATTCCCACTCCAGTCTACATTAAAATGAAGTAGGTGCTGGACACTAATTAAATATAATTTACTATTCCCACTTCAGTCTACATTAAATTAAAGTAGGTGCTGGACACTAATTACATATAAATACTATTCCCACTCCAGTCTACATTAAATTAAAGTAGGTGCTGGACACTAATTAAATATAATTTACTATTCCCACTCCAGTCTACATTAAATTAAAGTAGGTGCTGTACACTAATTAAATATAATTTACTATTTACTATTTCCACTCCAGTCTACATTAAATTAAAGTAGGTGCTGGACACTAATTACATATATTTTACTATTCCCACTCCAGTGTACATTAAATTGAAGTAGGTGCTGGACACTAATTAAATATAATGTACTATTCCCACTCCAGTCTACATTAAATTAAAGTAGGTGCTGGACACTAATTACATATACATTACTATTCCCACTCCAGTCTACATTAAATTAAAGTAGGTGCTGGACACTAAATAAATATAATTTACTATTCCCACTCCAGTCTACATTAAATTAAAGTAGGTGCTGGACACTAATTACATATAATTTACTATTCCCACTCCAGTCTACATTAAATTGAAGTAGGTGCTGGGCACTAATTAAATATAATTTACTATTCCCACTCCAGTCTACATTAAATTAAAGTAGGTGCTGGACACTAATTACATATAAATTACTATTCCCGCTCCAGTCTACATTAAATTAAAGTAGGTGCTGGACACTAATTAAATATAATTTACTATTCCCACTCCAGTCTACATTAAATTAAAGTAGGTGCTGGACACTAATTACATATAAATTACTATTCCCACTCCAGTCTACATTAAATTAAAGTAGGTGCTGGACACTAATTAAATATAATTTACTATTCCCACTCCAGTCTACATTAAATTAAAGTAGGTGCTATACACTAATTAAATATAATTTACTATTCCCATTCCAGTCTACAATAAATTGAAGTAGGTGGTGGATACTAATAAATATAATGTACTATTCCCACTCCAGTCTACATTAAATTAAAGTAGGTGCTGGACACTAATTACATATACATTACTATTCCCACTCCAGTCTACATTAAATTAAAGTGGGTGCTGGACACTATTTAAATATTATTTACTATTCCCACTCCAGTCTACATTAAATTGAAGTAGGTGCTGGACACTAATTAAATATAATTTACTATTCCCACTCCAGTCTACATTAAATTAAAGTAGGTGCTGTACACTAATTAAATATAATTTACTATTTCCACTCCAGTCTACATTAAATTGAAGTAGGTGCTGGACACTAATTAAATATAATTTACTATTCCCACTCCAGTCTACATTAAATTAAAGTAGGTGTTGTACACTAATTAAATATAATTTACTATTTCCACTCCAGTCTACATTAAATTGAAGTAGGTGCTGGACACTAGTTAAATATAATTTACTATTCCCACTCCAGTCTACATTAAATTGAAGTAGGTGCTGGACACTAATTAAATATAAATTACTATTCCCACTCCAGTCTACATTAAATTAAAGTAGGTGCTGGACACTAATTAAATATAATTTACTATTCCCACTCCAGTCTACATTAAATTAAAATAGGTGCTGGAAACTAAATATAATTTAATATTCCCACTCCAGTCTACATTAAATTAAAGTAGGTGCTGGACACTAATTACATATAAATTACTATTCCCACTCCATTCTACATTAAATTGAAGTAGGTGGTGGATACTAATTAAATATAATGTACTATTCCCACTCCAGCCTACATTAAATTAAAGTAGGTGCTGGACACTAATTACATATACATTACTATTCCCACTCCAGTCTACATTAAATTGAAGTAGGTGCTGGACAGAAATTAAATATAATTTTCTATTCCCACTCCAAACTACATTAAATTAAAGTAGGTGCTGGACACTATTCCCACTCCAATCTTCATCAAATAAAGTAGGTGCTGGACACTAATTAAATATAATTTACTATTCCCACTCCAGTCTACATTAAATAAAAGTAGGTGCTGGACACTAATTAAATATTATTTATTATTCCCACTCCAGTCTACATTAAATTAAAGTAGGTGCTGGAAACTAATTACATATAATTTACTATTCCCACTCCAGTCTACATTAAATTGAAGTAGGTGCTGGACACTAACTATATATAATTTACTATTTACTATTCCCATTCCAGTCTATATTAAATTGAAGTAGGTGTTGGACACTAATTAAATATAATGTACTATTCGCACTCCAGTCTACATTAAATTAAAGTAGGTGCTGGACACTAATTACATATACATTACTATTCCCACTCCAGTCTACATTAAATTGAAGTAGGTGCTGGACAGTAATTAAATATAATTTACTATTCCCACTCCAATCTACATTAAGTTCAAGTAGGTGCTGGACACTAATTAAATATAATGTACTATTCCCACTCCAGTCTACATTAAATTAAAGTAGGTGCTGGACACTAATTACATATAAATACTATTCCCACTCCAGTCTACATTAAATTAAAGTAGGTGCTGGACACTAATTAAATATAATTTACTATTCCCACTCCAGTCTACATTAAATTAAAGTAGGTGCTGTACACTAATTAAATATAATTTACTATTTACTATTCCCATTCCAGTCTACATTAAATTGAAGTAGGTGGTGGATACTAATTAAATCTAATGTACTATTCCCACTCCAGTCTACATTAAATTAAAGTAGGTGCTGGACACTAATTACATATACATTACTATTCCCACTCCAGTCTACATTAAATTAAAGTAGGTGCTGGACACTAAATAAATATATTTACTATTCCCACTCCAGTCTACATTAAATTAAAGTAGGTGTTGGACACTAATTACATATATTTTACTATTCCCACTCCAGTCTACATTAAATTGAAGTAGGTGCTGGACACTAATTAAATATAATTTACTATTCCCACTCCAGTCTACATTAAATTAAAGTAGGTGCTGGACACTAATTACATATAAATTACTATTCCCACTCCAGTCTACATTAAATTAAAGTAGGTGCTGGACACTAATTAAATATAATTTACTATTCCCACTCCAGTCTACATTAAATTAAAGTAGGTGCTGTACACTAATTAAATATAATTTACTATTTACTATTCCCATTCCAGTCTACAATAAATTGAAGTAGGTAGTGGATACTAATTAAATATAATGTACTATTCCCACTCCAGTCTACATTAAATTAAAGTAGGTGCTGGACACTAATTACATATACATTACTATTCCCACTCCAGTCTACATTAAATTAAAGTAGGTGCTGGACACTAATTAAATATTATTTACTATTCCCACTCCGGTCTACATTAAATTAAAGTAGGTGCTGGACAATAATGAAATATAATTTACTATTCCCACTCCAGTCTACATTAAATTGAAGTAGGTGCTGGACACTAATTAAATATAATTTACTATTCCCACTCCAGTCTACATTAAATTAAAGTAGGTGCTGTACACTAATTAAATATAATTTACTATTTCCACTCCAGTCTACATTAAATTGAAGTAGGTGCTGGACACTAATTAAATATAATTTACTATTCCCACTCCAGTCTACATTAAATTAAAGTAGGTGCTGTACACTAATTAAATATAATTTACTATTTCCACTCCAGTCTACATTAAATTGAAGTAGGTGCTGGACACTAGTTAAATATAATTTACTATTCCCACTCCAGTCTACATTAAATTAAAGTAGGTGCTGGACACTAATTAAATATAAATTACTATTCCCACTCCAGTCTACATTAAATAAAAGTAGGTGCTGGACACTAATTAAATATTATTTATTATTCCCACTCCAGTCTACATTAAATTAAAGTAGGTGCTGTACACTAATTAAATATAATTTACTATTTACTATTCCCATTCCAGTCTACATTAAATTGAAGTAGGTGGCGGATACTAATTAAATCTAATGTACTATTCCCACTCCAGTCTACATTAAATTAAAGTAGGTGCTGGGCACTAATTACATATACATTACTATTCCCACTCCAGTCTACATTAAATTAAAGTAGGTGCTGGACACTAAATAAATATATTTACTATTCCCACTCCAGTCTACATTAAATTAAAGTAGGTGCTGGACACTAATTACATATAATTTACTATTCCCACTCCAGTCTACATTAAATTGAAGTAGGTGCTGGACACTAATTAAATATAATTTACTATTCCCACTCCAGTCTACATTAAATTAAAGTAGGTGCTGGACACTAATTACATATACATTACTATTCCCGCTCCAGTCTACATTAAATTAAAGTAGGTGCTGGACACTAATTAAATATAACTTACTATTCCCACTCCAGTCTACATTAAATTAAAGTAGGTGCTGGACACTAATTACATATAAATTACTATTCCCACTCCAGTCTACATTAAATTAAAGTAGGTGCTGGACACTAATTAAATATAATTTACTATTCCCACTCCAGTCTACATTAAATTAAAGTAGGTGCTGTACACTAATTAAATATAATTTACTATTTACTATTCCCATTCCAGTCTACAATAAATTGAAGTAGGTGGTGGATACTAATTAAATATAATGTACTATTCCCACTCCAGTCTACATTAAATTAAAGTAGGTGCTGGACACTAATTACATATACATTACTATTCCCACTCCAGTCTACATTAAATTAAAGTAGGTGCTGGACACTAATTAAATATTATTTACTATTCCCACTCCGGTCTACATTAAATTAAAGTAGGTGCTGGACAATAATGAAATATAATTTACTATTCCCACTCCAGTCTACATTAAATTGAAGTAGGTGCTGGACACTAATTAAATATAATTTACTATTCCCACTCCAGTCTACATTAAATTGAAGTAGGTGCTGGACACTAATTAAATATAATTTACTATTCCCACTCCAGCCTACATTAAATTAAAGTAGGTGCTGTACACTAATTAAATATAATTTACTATTTCCACTCCAGTCTACATTAAATTGAAGTAGGTGCTGGACACTAATTAAATATAATTTACTATTCCCACTCCAGTCTACATTAAATTAAAGTAGGTGCTGGACACTAATTACATATAAATTACTATTCCAACTCCATTCTACATTAAATTGAAGTAGGTGGTGGATACTAATTAAATATAATGTACTATTCCCACTCCAGCCTACATTAAATTAAAGTAGGTGCTGGACACTAATTACATATACATTACTATTCCCACTCCAGTCTACATTAAATTGAAGTAGGTGCTGGACAGAAATTAAATATAATTTTCTATTCCCACTCCAAACTACATTAAATTAAAGTAGGTGCTGGACACTATTCCCACTCCAATCTTCATCAAATAAAGTAGGTGGTGGACACTAATTAAATATAATGTACTATTCGCACTCCAGTCTACATTAAATTAAAGTAGGTGCTGGACACTAATTACATATACATTACTATTCCCACTCCAGTCTACATTAAATTGAAGTAGGTGCTGGACAGTAATTAAATATAATTTACTATTCCCACTCCAATCTACATTAAGTTAAAGTAGGTGCTGGACACTAATTAAATATAATGTACTATTCCCACTCCAGTCTACATTAAATTAAAGTAGGTGCTGTACACTAATTAAATATAATTTACTATTTACTATTCCCATTCCAGTCTACATTAAATTGAAGTAGGTGGTGGATACTAATTAAATCTAATGTACTATTCCCACTCCAGTCTACATTAAATTAAAGTAGGTGCTGGACACTAATTACATATACATTACTATTCCCACTCCAGTCTACATTAAATTAAAGTAGGTGCTGGACACTAAATAAATATATTTACTATTCCCACTCCAGTCTACATTAAATTAAAGTAGGTGCTGGACACTAATTACATATATTTTACTATTCCCACTCCAGTCTACATTAAATTGAAATAGGTGCTGGACACTAATTAAATATAATTTACTATTCCCACTCCAGTCTACATTAAATTAAAGTAGGTGCTGGACACTAATTACATATAAATTACTATTCCCGCTCCAGTCTGCATTAAATTAAAGTAGGTGCTGGACACTAATTAAATATAATTTACTATTCCCACTCCAGTCTACATTAAATTAAAGTAGGTGCTGGACACTAATTACATATAAATTACTATTCCCACTCCAGTCTACATTAAATTAAAGTAGGTGCTGGACACTAATTAAATATAATTTACTATTCCCACTCCAGTCTACATTAAATTAAAATAGGTGCTGTACACTAATTAAATATAATTTACTATTTACTATTCCCATTCCAGTCTACAATAAATTGAAGTAGGTGGTGGATACTAATTAAATATAATGTACTATTCCCACTCCAGTCTACATTAAATTAAAGTAGGTGCTGGACACTAATTACATATACATTACTATTCCCACTCCAGTCTACATTAAATTAAAGTAGGTGCTGGACACTAATTAAATATTATTTACTATTCCCACTCCGGTCTACATTAAATTAAAGTAGGTGCTGGACAATAATGAAATATAATTTACTATTCCCACTCCAGTCTACATTAAATTGAAGTAGGTGCTGGACACTAATTAAATATAATTTACTATTCCCACTCAAGTCTACATTAAATTAAAGTAGGTGCTGTACACTAATTAAATATAATTTACTATTTCCACTCCAGTCTACATTAAATTGAAGTAGGTGCTGGACACTAATTAAATATAATTTACTATTCCCACTCCAGTCTACATTAAATTAAATTAGGTGCTGTACACTAATTAAATATAATTTACTATTTCCACTCCAGTCTACATTAAATTGAAGTAGGTGCTGGACATTAGTTAAATATAATTTACTATTCCCACTCCAGTCTACATTAAATTAAAGTAGGTGCTGGACACTAATTAAATATAAATTACTATTCCCACTCCAGTCTACATTAAATAAAAGTAGGTGCTGGACACTAATTAAATATTATTTATTATTCCCACTCCAGTCTACATTAAATTAAAGTAGGTGCTGGAAACTAATTACATATAATTTACTATTCCCACTCCAGTCTACATTAAATTGAAGTAGGTGCTGGACACTAACTATATATAATTTACTATTTACTATTCCCATTCCAGTCTACATTAAATTGAAGTAGGTGGTGGACACTAATTAAATATAATGTACTATTCGCACTCCAGTCTACATTAAATTAAAGTAGGTGCTGGACACTAATTACATATACATTACTATTCCCACTCCAGTCTACATTAAATTGAAGTAGGTGCTGGACAGTAATTAAATACAATTTACTATTCCCACTCCAATCTACATTAAGTTAAAGTAGGTGTTGGACACTAATTAAATATAATTTACTATTACCACTCCAGTCTACATTAAATTGAAGTAGGTGCTGGACAGTAATTAAATATAATTTACTATTCCCACTCCAGTCTACATTAAATTGAAGTAGGTGTTGGACACTAATTAAATATAATTTACTATTACCACTCCAGTCTACATTAAATTGAAGTAGGTGCTGGACACTAATTAAATATAATTTACTATTCCCACTCCAGTCTACATTAAATTAAAGTAGGTGCTATACATTAATTAAATATAATTTACTATTTCCACTCCAGTCTACATTAAATTGAAGTAGGTGCTGGACACTAATTAAATATAATTTACTATTCCCACTCCAGTCTACATTAAATTAAAGTAGGTGCTGGACACTAATTAAATATAAATTACTATTCCCACTCCAGTCTTCATTAAATTAAAGTAGGTGCTGGACACTAATTAAATATAATTTACTATTCCCACTCCAGTCTACATTAAATTGAAGTAGGTGCTGGACTCTAATTAAATATAATTTACTATTCCCACTCCAGTCTACATTAAATTAAAGTAGGTGTTGGACACTAATTAAATATAATTTACTATTCCCACTCCAGTCTACATTAAATTAAAGTAGGTGCTGGACACTAATTACATATAAATTACTATTCCCACTCCAGTCTGCATTAAATTAAAGTAGGTGCTGGACACTAATTACATATAATTTACTATTCCCACTCCAGTCTACATTAAATTAAAGTAGGTGTTGGACACTAATTAAATATAATTTACTAGTCCCACTCCAGTCTACATTAAATTAAAGTAGGTGCTGGACACTAATTGCATATAAATTACTATTCCCACTCCAGTCTACATTAAATTAAAGTAGGTGCTGGACACTAATTAAATATAATTTACTATTCCCACTCCAGTCTACATTAAATAAAAGTAGGTGCTGTACACTAATTAAATATTATTTACTATTCCCACTCCAGTCTACAGTAAATTAAAGTAGGTGCTGGACACTAAATAAATATAATTTACTATTCCCTCTCCAGTCTACATTAAATTAAAGGAGGTGCTGGACACTAATTACATATAATTTACTATTCCCACTCCAGTCTACATTAAATTGAAGTAGGTGCTGGACACTAATTAAATATAATTTACTATTCCCACTCCAGTCTACATTAAATTAAAGTAGGTGCTGGGCACTAATTACATTTAAATTACTATTCCCACTCCAGTCTAAAATTAAATTAAAGTAGGTGCTGGACACTAATTAAATATAATTTACTATACCCACTCCAGTCTACATTAAATTAAAGTAGGTGCTGGACACTAATTACATATAATGTACTATTCCCACTCCAGTCGACCTTAAATTAAAGTAGGTGCTGGACACTAATTAAATATAATTTACTATTCCCACTCCAGTCTACATTAAATTAAAGTAGGTGCTGTACACTAATTAAATATAATTTACTATTTACTATTCCCATTCCAGTCTACATTAAATTGAAGTAGGTGGTGGATACTAATTAAATATAATGTACTATTCCCACTCCAGTCTACATTAAATTAAAGTAGGTGCTGGACACTAATTACATATACATTACTATTTCCACTCCAGTCTACATTAAATTAAAGTAGGTGCTGGACACTAAATAAATATAATTTACTATTCCCACTCCAGTCTACATTAAATTAAAGTAGGTGCTGGACACTAAATAAATATATTTACTATTCCCACTCCAGTCTACATTAAATTAAAGTAGGTGCTGGACACTAAATAAATATATTTACTATTCCCACTCCAGTCTACATTAAATTAAAGTAGGTGTTGGACACTAATTACATATATTTTACTATTCCCACTCCAGTCTACATTAAATTGAAGTAGGTGCTGGACACTAATTAAATATAATTTACTATTCCCACTCCAGTCTACATTAAATTAAAGTAGGTGCTGGACACTAATTACATATAAATTACTATTCCCACTCCAGTCTACATTAAATTAAAGTAGGTGCTGGACACTAATTAAATATAATTTACTATTCCCACTCCAGTCTACATTAAATTAAAGTAGGTGCTGTACACTAATTAAATATAATTTACTATTTACTATTCCCATTCCAGTCTACAATAAATTGAAGTAGGTGGTGGATACTAATTAAATATAATGTACTATTCCCACTCCAGTCTACATTAAATTAAAGTAGGTGCTGAACACTAATTACATATACATTACTATTCCCACTCCAGTCTACATTAAATTAAAGTAGGTGCTGGACACTAATTAAATATTATTTACTATTCCCACTCCGGTCTGCATTAAATTAAAGTAGGTGCTGGACAATAATGAAATATAATTTACTATTCCCACTCCAGTCTACATTAAATTGAAGTAGGTGCTGGACACTAATTAAATATAATTTACTATTCCCACTCCAGTCTACATTAAATTAAAGTAGGTGATGTACACTAATTAAATATAATTTACTATTTCCACTCCAGTCTACATTAAATTGAAGTAGGTGCTGGACACTAATTAAATATAATTTACTATTCCCACTCCAGTCTACATTAAATTAAAGTAGGTGCTGTACACTAATTAAATATAATTTACTATTTCCACTCCAGTCTACAATAAATTGAAGTAGGTGCTGGACACTAGTTAAATATAATTTACTATTCCCACTCCAGTCTACATTAAATTAAAGTAGGTGCTGGACACTAATTAAATATAAATTACTATTCCCACTCCAGTCTACATTAAATAAAAGTAGGTGCTGGACACTAATTAAATATTATTTATTATTCCCACTCCAGTCTACATTAAATTAAAGTAGGTGCTGTACACTAATTAAATATAATTTACTATTTACTATTCCCATTCCAGTCTACATTAAATTGAAGTAGGTGGCGGATACTAATTAAATCTAATGTACTATTCCCACTCCAGTCTACATTAAATTAAAGTAGGTGCTGGACACTAATTACATATACATTACTATTCCCACTCCAGTCTACATTAAATTAAAGTAGGTGCTGGACACTAAATAAATATATTTACTATTCCCACTCCAGTCTACATTAAATTAAAGTAGGTGCTGGACACTAATTACATATAATTTACTATTCCCACTCCAGTCTACATTAAATTGAAGTAGGTGCTGGACACTAATTAAATATAATTTACTATTCCCACTCCAGTCTACATTAAATTAAAGTAGGTGCTGGACACTAATTACATATAAATTACTATTCCCGCTCCAGTCTACATTAAATTAAAGTAGGTGCTGGACACTAATTAAATATAATTTACTATTCCCACTCCAGTCTACATTAAATTAAAGTAGGTGCTGGACACTAATTACATATAAATTACTATTCCCACTCCAGTCTACATTAAATTAAAGTAGGTGCTGGACACTAATTAAATATAATTTACTATTCCCACTCCAGTCTACATTAAATTAAAGTAGGTGCTGTACACTAATTAAATATAATTTACTATTTACTATTCCCATTCCAGTCTACAATAAATTGAAGTAGGTGGTGGATACTAATTAAATATAATGTACTATTCCCACTCCAGTCTACATTAAATTAAAGTAGGTGCTGGACACTAATTACATATACATTACTATTCCCACTCCAGTCTACATTAAATTAAAGTAGGTGCTGGACACTAATTAAATATTATTTACTATTCCCACTCCGGTCTACATTAAATTAACGTAGGTGCTGGACAATAATGAAATATAATTTACTATTCCCAATCCAGTCTACATTAAATTGAAGTAGGTGCTGGACACTAATTAAATATAATTTACTATTCCCACTCCAGTCTACATTAAATTAAAGTAGGTGCTGTACACTAATTAAATATAATTTACTATTTCCACTCCAGTCTACATTAAATTGAAGTAGGTGCTGGACACTAATTAAATATAATTTACTATTCCCACTCCAGTCTACATTAAATTAAAGTAGGTGCTGTACACTAATTAAATATAATTTACTATTTCCACTCCAGTCTACATTAAATTGAAGTAGGTGCTGGACACTAATTAAATATAATTTACTATTCCCACTCCAGTCTACATTAAATTAAAGTAGGTGCTGGACACTAATTACATATAAATTACTATTCCCACTCCATTCTACATTAAATTGAAGTAGGTGGTGGATACTAATTAAATATAATGTACTATTCCCACTCCAGCCTACATTAAATTAAAGTAGGTGCTGGACACTAATTACATATACATTACTATTCCCACTCCAGTCTACATTAAATTGAAGTAGGTGCTGGACAGAAATTAAATATAATTTTCTATTCCCACTCCAAACTACATTAAATTAAAGTAGGTGCTGGACACTATTCCCACTCCAATCTTCATCAAATAAAGTAGGTGGTGGACACTAATTAAATATAATGTACTATTCGCACTCCAGTCTACATTAAATTAAAGTAGGTGCTGGACACTAATTACATATACATTACTATTCCCTCTCCAGTCTACATTAAATTGAAGTAGGTGCTGGACAGTAATTAAATATAATTTACTATTCCCACTCCAATCTACATTAAGTTAAAGTAGGTGCTGGACACTAATTAAATATAATGTACTATTCCCACTCCAGTCTACATTAAATTAAAGTAGGTGCTGGACACTAATTACATATAAATACTATTCCCACTCCAGTCTACATTAAATTAAAGTAGGTGCTGTACACTAATTAAATATAATTTACTATTTACTATTCCCATTCCAGTCTACATTAAATTGAAGTAGGTGGTGGATACTAATTAAATCTAATGTACTATTCCCACTCCAGTCTACATTAAATTAAAGTAGGTGCTGGACACTAATTACATATACATTACTATTCCCACTCCAGTCTACATTAAATTAAAGTAGGTGCTGGACACTAAATAAATATATTTACTATTCACACTCCAGTCTACATTAAATTAAAGTAGGTGCTGGACACTAATTACATATATTTTACTATTCCCACTCCAGTCTACATTAAATTGAAGTAGGTGCTGGACACTAATTAAATATAATTTACTATTCCCACTCCAGTCTACATTAAATTAAAGTAGGTGCTGGACACTAATTACATATAAATTACTATTCCCGCTCCAGTCTACATTAAATTAAAGTAGGTGCTGGACACTAATTAAATATAATTTACTATTCCCACTCCAGTCTACATTAAATTAAAGTAGGTGCTGGACACTAATTACATATAAATTACTATTCCCACTCCAGTCTACATTAAATTAAAGTAGGTGCTGGACACTAATTAAATATAATTTACTATTCCCACTCCAGTCTACATTAAATTAAAGTAGGTGCTGTACACTAATTAAATATAATTTACTATTTACTATTCCCATTCCAGTCTACAATAAATTGAAGTAGGTGGTGGATACTAATTAAATATAATGTACTATTCCCACTCCAGTCTACATTAAATTAAAGTAGGTGCTGGACACTAATTACATATACATTACTATTCCCACTCCAGTCTACATTAAATTAAAGTAGGTGCTGGACACTAATTAAATATTATTTACTATTCCCACTCCGGTCTACATTAAATTAAAGTAGGTGCTGGACAATAATGAAATATAATTTACTATTCCCACTCCAGTCTACATTAAATTGAAGTAGGTGCTGGACACTAATTAAATATAATTTACTATTCCCACTCAAGTTCACATTAAATTAAAGTAGGTGCTGTACACTAATTAAATATAATGTACTATTTCCACTCCAGTCTACATTAAATTGAAGTAGGTGCTGGACACTAATTAAATATAATGTACTATTCGCACTCCAGTCTACATTAAATTAAAGTAGGTGCTGTACACTAATTAAATATAATTTACTATTTCCACTCCAGTCTACATTAAATTGAAGTAGGTGCTGGACACTAGTTAAATATAATTTACAATTCCCACTCCAGTCTACATTAAATTAAAGTAGGTGCTGGACACTAATTAAATATAAATTACTATTCCCACTCCAGTCTACATTAAATAAAAGTAGGTGCTGGACACTAATTAAATATTATTTATTATTCCCACTCCAGTCTACATTAAATTAAAGTAGGTGCTGGAAACTAATTACATATAATTTACTATTCCCACTCCAGTCTACATTAAATTGAAGTAGGTGCTGGACACTAACTATATATAATTTACTATTTACTATTCCCATTCCAGTCTACATTAAATTGAAGTAGGTGGTGGACACTAATTAAATATAATGTACTATTCGCACTCCAGTCTACATTAAATTAAAGTAGGTGCTGGACACTAATTACATATACATTACTATTCCCACTCCAGTCTACATTAAATTGAAGTAGGTGCTGGACAGTAATTAAATACAATTTACTATTCCCACTCCAATCTACATTAAGTTAAAGTAGGTGTTGGACACTAATTAAATATAATTTACTATTACCACTCCAGTCTACATTAAATTGAAGTAGGTGCTGGACAGTAATTAAATATAATTTACTATTCCCACTCCAGTCTACATTAAATTGAAGTAGGTGTTGGACACTAATTAAATATAATTTACTATTACCACTCCAGTCTACATTAAATTGAAGTAGGTGCTGGACACTAATTAAATATAATTTACTATTCCCACTCCAGTCTACATTAAATTAAAGTAGGTGCTGTACATTAATTAAATATAATTTACTATTTCCACTCCAGTCTACATTAAATTGAAGTAGGTGCTGGACACTAATTAAATATAATTTACTATTCCCACTCCAGTCTACATTAAATTAAAGTAGGTGCTGGACACTAATTAAATATAAATTACTATTCCCACTCCAGTCTACATTAAATTAAAGTAGCTGCTGGACACTAATTAAATATAATTTACTATTCCCACTCCAGTCTACATTAAATTGAAGTAGGTGCTGGACTCTAATTAAATATAATTTACTATTCCCACTCCAGTCTACATTAAATTAAAGTAGGTGTTGGACACTAATTAAATATAATTTACTATTCCCACTCCAGTCTACATTAAATTAAAGTAGGTGCTGGACACTAATTACATATAAATTACTATTCCCACTCCAGTTTGCATTAAATTAAAGTAGGTGCTGGACACTAATTACATATAACTTACTATTCCCACTCCAGTCTACATTAAATTAAAGTAGGTGTTGGACACTAATTAAATATAATTTACTATTCCCACTCCAGTCTACATTAAATTAAAGTAGGTGCTGGACACTAATTGCATATAAATTACTATTCCCACTCCAGTCTACATTAAATTAAAGTAGGTGCTGGACACTAATTAAATATAATTTACTATTCCCACTCCAGTCTACATTAAATAAAAGTAGGTGCTGTACACTAATTAAATATTATTTACTATTCCCACTCCAGTCTACAGTAAATTAAAGTAGGTGCTGGACACTAAATAAATATAATTTACTATTCCCTCTCCAGTCTACATTAAATTAAAGGAGGTGCTGGACACTAATTACATATAATTTACTATTCCCACTCCAGTCTACATTAAATTGAAGTAGGTGCTGGACACTAATTAAATATAATTTACTATTCCCACTCCAGTCTACATTAAATTAAAGTAGGTGCTGGGCACTAATTACATTTAAATTACTATTCCCACTCCAGTCTAAAATTAAATTAAAGTAGGTGCTGGACACTAATTAAATATAATTTACTATACCCACTCCAGTCTACATTAAATTAAAGTAGGTGCTGGACACTAATTACATATAATGTACTATTCCCACTCCAGTCGACCTTAAATTAAAGTAGGTGCTGGACACTAATTAAATATAATTTACTATTCCCACTCCAGTCTACATTAAATTAAAGTAGGTGCTGTACACTAATTAAATATAATTTACTATTTACTATTCCCATTCCAGTCTACATTAAATTGAAGTAGGTGGTGGATACTAATTAAATATAATGTACTATTCCCACTCCAGTCTACATTAAATTAAAGTAGGTGCTGGACACTAATTACATATAAATTACTATTCCCGCTCCAGTCTACATTAAATTAAAGTAGGTGCTGGACACTAATTAAATATAATTTACTATTCCCACTCCAGTCTACATTAAATTAAAGTAGGTGCTGGACACTAATTACATATAAATTACTATTCCCACTCCAGTCTACATTAAATTAAAGTAGGTGCTGGACACTAATTAAATATAATTTACTATTCCCACTCCAGTCTACATTAAATTAAAGTAGGTGCTGTACACTAATTAAATATAATTTACTATTTACTATTCCCATTCCAGTCTACAATACATTGAAGTAGGTGGTGGATACTAATTAAATATAATGTACTATTCCCACTCCAGTCTACATTAAATTAAAGTAGGTGCTGGACACTAATTACATATACATTACTATTCCCACTCCAGTCTACATTAAATTAAAGTAGGTGCTGGACACTAATTAAATATTATTTACTATTCCCACTCCGGTCTACATTAAATTAAAGTAGGTGCTGGACAATAATGAAATATAATTTACTATTCCCACTCCAGTCTACATTAAATTGAAGTAGGTGCTGGACACTAATTAAATATAATTTACTATTCCCACTCAAGTCTACATTAAATTAAAGTAGGTGCTGTACACTAATTAAATATAATTTACTATTTCCACTCCAGTCTACATTAAATTGAAGTAGGTGCTGGACACTAATTAAATATAATTTACTATTCCCACTCCAGTCTACATTAAATTAAAGTAGGTGCTGGACACTAATTAAATATAAATTACTATTCCCACTCCAGTCTACATTAAATAAAAGTAGGTGCTGGACACTAATTAAATATTATTTATTATTCCCACTCCAGTCTACATTAAATTAAAGTAGGTGCTGGAAACTAATTACATATAATTTACTATTCCCACTCCAGTCTACATTAAATTGAAGTAGGTGCTGGACACTAACTATATATAATTTACTATTTACTATTCCCATTCCAGTCTACATTAAATTGAAGTAGGTGGTGGACACTAATTAAATATAATGTACTATTCGCACTCCAGTCTACATTAAATTAAAGTAGGTGCTGGACACTAATTACATATACATTACTATTCCCACTCCAGTCTACATTAAATTGAAGTAGGTGCTGGACAGTAATTAAATACAATTTACTATTCCCACTCCAATCTACATTAAGTTAAAGTAGGTGTTGGACACTAATTAAATATAATTTACTATTACCACTCCAGTCTACATTAAATTGAAGTAGGTGCTGGACAGTAATTAAATATAATTTACTATTCCCACTCCAGTCTACATTAAATTGAAGTAGGTGTTGGACACTAATTAAATATAATTTACTATTACCACTCCAGTCTACATTAAATTGAAGTAGGTGCTGGACACTAATTAAATATAATTTACTATTCCCACTCCAGTCTACATTGAATTAAAGTAGGTGCTGTACATTAATTAAATATAATTTACTATTTCCACTCCAGTCTACATTAAATTGAAGTAGGTGCTGGACACTAATTAAATATAATTTACTATTCCCACTCCAGTCTACATTAAATTAAAGTAGGTGCTGGACACTAATTAAATATAAATTACTATTCCCACTCCAGTCTACATTAAATTAAAGTAGGTGCTGGACACTAATTAAATATAATTTACTATTCCCACTCCAGTCTACATTAAATTGAAGTAGGTGCTGGACTCTAATTAAATATAATTTACTATTCCCACTCCAGTCTACATTAAATTAAAGTAGGTGTTGGACACTAATTAAATATAATTTACTATTCCCACTCCAGTCTACATTAAATTAAAGTAGGTGCTGGACACTAATTACATATAAATTACTATTCCCACTCCAGTCTGCATTAAATTAAAGTAGGTGCTGGACACTAATTACATATAATTTACTATTCCCACTCCAGTCTACATTAAATTAAAGTAGGTGTTGGACACTAATTAAATATAATTTACTATTCCCACTCCAGTCTACATTAAATTAAAGTAGGTGCTGGACACTAATTGCATATAAATTACTATTCCCACTCCAGTCTACATTAAATTAAAGTAGGTGCTGGACACTAATTAAATATAATTTACTATTCCCACTCCAGTCTACATTAAATAAAAGTAGGTGCTGTACACTAATTAAATATTATTTACTATTCCCACTCCAGTCTACAGTAAATTAAAGTAGGTGCTGGACACTAAATAAATATAATTTACTATTCCCTCTCCAGTCTACATTAAATTAAAGGAGGTGCTGGACACTAATTACATATAATTTACTATTCCCACTCCAGTCTACATTAAATTGAAGTAGGTGCTGGACACTAATTAAATATAATTTACTATTCCCACTCCAGTCTACATTAAATTAAAGTAGGTGCTGGGCACTAATTACATTTAAATTACTATTCCCACTCCAGTCTAAAATTAAATTAAAGTAGGTGCTGGACACTAATTAAATATAATTTACTATACCCACTCCAGTCTACATTAAATTAAAGTAGGTGCTGGACACTAATTACATATAATGTACTATTCCCACTCCAGTCGACCTTAAATTAAAGTAGGTGCTGGACACTAATTAAATATAATTTACTATTCCCACTCCAGTCTACATTAAATTAAAGTAGGTGCTGTACACTAATTAAATATAATTTACTATTTACTATTCCCATTCCAGTCTACATTAAATTGAAGTAGGTGGTGGATACTAATTAAATATAATGTACTATTCCCACTCCAGTCTACATTAAATTAAAATTAGGTGCTGGACACTAATTACATATACATTACTATTCCCACTCCAGTCTACATTAAATTAAAGTAGGTGCTGGACACTAAATAAATATAATTTACTATTCCCACTCCAGTCTACATTAAATTAAAGTAGGTGCTGGACACTAAATAAATATATTTACTATTCCCACTCCAGTCTACATTAAATTAAAGTAGGTGCTGGACACTAAATAAATATATTTACTATTCCCACTCCAGTCTACATTAAATTAAAGTAGGTGTTGGACACTAATTACATATATTTTACTATTCACACTCCAGTCTACATTAAATTGAAGTAGGTGCTGGACACTAATTAAATATAATTTACTATTCCCACTCCAGTCTACATTAAATTAAAGTAGGTGCTGGACACTAATTACATATAAATTACTATTCCCACTCCAGTCTACATTAAATTAAAGTAGGTGCTGGACACTAATTAAATATAATTTACTATTCCCACTCCAGTCTACATTAAATTAAAGTAGGTGCTCTACACTAATTAAATATAATTTACTATTTACTATTCCCATTCCAGTCTACAATAAATTGAAGTAGGTGGTGGATACTAATTAAATATAATGTACTATTCCCACTCCAGTCTACATTAAATTAAAGTAGGTGCTGGACACTAATTACATATACATTACTATTCCCACTCCAGTCTACATTAAATTAAAGTAGGTGCTGGACACTAATTAAATATTATTTACTATTCCCACTCCGGTCTACATTAAATTAAAGTAGGTTCTGGACAATAATGAAATATAATTTACTATTCCCACTCCAGTCTACATTAAATTGAAGTAGGTGCTGGACACTAATTAAATATAATTTACTATTCCCACTCCAGTCTACATTAAATTAAAGTAGGTGCTGTACACTAATTAAATATAATTTACTATTTCCACTCCAGTCTACATTAAATTGAAGTAGGTGCTGGACACTAATTAAATATAATTTACTATTCCCACTCCAGTCTACATTAAATTAAAGTAGGTGCTGTACACTAATTAAATATAATTTACTATTTCCACTCCAGTCTACAATAAATTGAAGTAGGTGCTGGACACTAGTTAAATATAATTTACTATTCCCACTCCAGTCTACATTAAATTAAAGTAGGTGCTGGACACTAATTAAATATAAATTACTATTCCCACTCCAGTCTACATTAAATAAAAGTAGGTGCTGGACACTAATTAAATATTATTTATTATTCCCACTCCAGTCTACATTAAATTAAAGTAGGTGCTGTACACTAATTAAATATAATTTACTATTTACTATTCCCATTCCAGTCTACATTAAATTGAAGTAGGTGGCGGATACTAATTAAATCTAATGTACTATTCCCACTCCAGTCTACATTAAATTAAAGTAGGTGCTGGACACTAATTACATATACATTACTATTCCCACTCCAGTCTACATTAAATTAAAGTAGGTGCTGGACACTAAATAAATATATTTACTATTCCCACTCCAGTCTACATTAAAATAAAGTAGGTGCTGGACACTAATTACATATAATTTACTATTCCCACTCCAGTCTACATTAAATTGAAGTAGGTGCTGGACACTAATTAAATATAATTTACTATTCCCACTCCAGTCTACATTAAATTAAAGTAGGTGCTGGACACTAATTACATATACATTACTATTCCCGCTCCAGTCTACATTAAATTAAAGTAGGTGCTGGACACTAATTAAATATAATTTACTATTCCCACTCCAGTCTACATTAAATTAAAGTAGGCGCTGGACACTAATTACATATAAATTACTATTCCCACTCCAGTCTACATTAAATTAAAGTAGGTGCTGGACACTAATTAAATATAATTTACTATTCCCACTCCAGTCTACATTAAATTAAAGTAGGTGCTGTACACTAATTAAATATAATTTACTATTTACTATTCCCATTCCAGTCTACAATACATTGAAGTAGGTAGTGGATACAAATTAAATATAATGTACTATTCCCACTCCAGTCTACATTAAATTAAAGTAGGTGCTGGACACTAATTACATATACATTACTATTCCCACTCCAGTCTACATTAAATTAAAGTAGGTGCTGGACACTAATTAAATATTATTTACTATTCCCACTCCGGTCTACATTAAATTAAAGTAGGTGCTGGACAATAATGAAATATAATTTACTATTCCCACTCCAGTCTACATTAAATTGAAGTAGGTGCTGGACACTAATTAAATATAATTTACTATTCCCACTCCAGTCTACATTAAATTAAAGTAGGTGCTGTACACTAATTAAATATAATTTACTATTTCCACTCCAGTCTACATTAAATTGAAGTAGGTGCTGGACACTAATTAAATATAATTTACTATTCCCACTCCAGTCTACATTAAATTAAAGTAGGTGCTGTACACTAATTAAATATAATTTACTATTTCCACTCCAGTCTACATTAAATTGAAGTAGGTGCTGGACACTAATTAAATATAATTTACTATTCCCACTCCAGTCTACATTAAATTAAAGTAGGTTCTGGACACTAATTACATATAAATTACTATTCCCACTCCATTCTACATTAAATTGAAGTAGGTGGTGGATACTAATTAAATATAATGTACTATTCCCACTCCAGCCTACATTAAATTAAAGTAGGTGCTGGACACTAATTACATATACATTACTATTCCCACTCCAGTCTACATTAAATTGAAGTAGGTGCTGGACAGAAATTAAATATAATTTTCTATTCCCACTCCAAACTACATTAAATTAAAGTAGGTGCTGGACACTATTCCCACTCCAATCTTCATCAAATAAAGTAGGTGGTGGACACTAATTAAATATAATGTACTATTCGCACTCCAGTCTACATTAAATTAAAGTAGGTGCTGGACACTAATTACATATACATTACTATTCCCACTCCAGTCTACATTAAATTGAAGTAGGTGCTGGACAGTAATTAAATATAATTTACTATTCCCACTCCAATCTACATTAAGTTAAAGTAGGTGCTGGACACTAATTAAATATAATGTACTATTCCCACTCCAGTCTACATTAAATTAAAGTAGGTGCTGGACACTAATTACATATAAATACTATACCCACTCCAGTCTACATTAAATTAAAGTAGGTGCTGGACACTAATTAAATATAATTTACTATTCCCACTCCAGTCTACATTAAATTAAAGTAGGTGCTGTACACTAATTAAATATAATTTACTATTTACTATTCCCATTCCAGTCTACATTAAATTGAAGTAGGTGGTGGATACTAATTAAATCTAATGTACTATTCCCACTCCAGTCTACATTAAATTAAAGTAGGTGCTGGACACTAATTACATATACATTACTATTCCCACTCCAGTCTACATTAAATTAAAGTAGGTGCTGGACACTAAATAAATATATTTACTATTCCCACTCCAGTCTACATTAAATTAAAGTAGGTGCTGGACAATAATTACATATATTTTACTATTCCCACTCCAGTCTACATTAAATTGAAGTAGGTGCTGGACACTAATTAAATATAATTTACTATTCCCACTCCAGTCTACATTAAATTAAAGTAGGTGCTGGACACTAATTACATATAAATTACTATTCCCGCTCCAGTCTACATTAAATTAAAGTAGGTGCTGGACACTAATTAAATATAATTTACTATTCCCACTCCAGTCTACATTAAATTAAAGTAGGTGCTGGACACTAATTACATATAAATTACTATTCCCACTCCAGTCTACATTAAATTAAAGTAGGTGCTGGACACTAATTAAATATAATTTACTATTCCCACTCCTGTCTACATTAAATTAAAGTAGGTGCTGTACACTAATTAAATATAATTTACTATTTACTATTCCCATTCCAGTCTACAATAAATTGAAGTAGGTGGTGGATACTAATGAAATATAATGTACTATTCCCACTCCAGTCTACATTAAATTAAAGTAGGTGCTGGACAATAATGAAATATAATTTACTATTCCCACTCCAGTCTACATTAAATTGAAGTAGGTGCTGGACACTAATTAAATATAATTTACTATTCCCACTCAAGTTCACATTAAATTAAAGTAGGTGCTGTACACTAATTAAATATAATTTACTATTTCCACTCCAGTCTACATTAAATTGAAGTAGGTGCTGGACACTAATTAAATATAATTTACTATTCCCACTCCAGTCTACATTAAATTAAAGTAGGTGCTGTACACTAATTAAATATAATTTACTATTTCCACTCCAGTCTACATTAAATTGAAGTAGGTGCTGGACACTAGTTAAATATAATTTACTATTCTCACTCCAGTCTACATTAAATTAAAGTAGGTGCTGGACACTAATTAAATATAAATTACTATTCCCACTCCAGTCTACATTAAATAAAAGTAGGTGCTGGACACTAATTAAATATTATTTATTATTCCCACTCCAGTCTACATTAAATTAAAGTAGGTGCTGGAAACTAATTACATATAATTTACTATTCCCACTCCAGTCTACATTAAATTGAAGTAGGTGCTGGACACTAACTATATATAATTTACTATTTACTATTCCCATTCCAGTCTACATTAAATTGAAGTAGGTGGTGGACACTAATTAAATATAATGTACTATTCGCACTCCAGTCTACATTAAATTAAAGTAGGTGCTGGACACTAATTACATATACATTACTATTCCCACTCCAGTCTACATTAAATTGAAGTAGGTGCTGGACAGTAATTAAATACAATTTACTATTCCCACTCCAATCTACATTAAGTTAAAGTAGGTGTTGGACACTAATTAAATATAATTTACTATTACCACTCCAGTCTACATTAAATTGAAGTAGGTGCTGGACAGTAATTAAATATAATATACTATTCCCACTCCAGTCTACATTAAATTGAAGTAGGTGTTGGACACTAATTAAATATAATTTACTATTACCACTCCAGTCTACATTAAATTGAAGTAGGTGCTGGACACTAATTAAATATAATTTACTATTCCCACTCCAGTCTACATTAAATTAAAGTAGGTGCTGTACATTAATTACATATAATTTACTATTTCCACTCCAGTCTACATTAAATTGAAGTAGGTGCTGGACACTAATTAAATATAATTTACTATTCCCACTCCAGTCTACATTAAATTAAAGTAGGTGCTGGACACTAATTAAATATAAATTACTATTCCCACTCCAGTCTACATTAAATTAAAGTAGCTGCTGGACACTAATTAAATATAATTTACTATTCCCACTCCAGTCTACATTAAATTGAAGTAGGTGCTGGACTCTAATTAAATATAATTTACTATTCCCACTCCAGTCTACATTAAATTAAAGTAGGTGTTGGACACTAATTAAATATAATTTACTATTCCCACTCCAGTCTACATTAAATTAAAGAAGGTGCTGGACACTAATTACATATAAATTACTATTCCCACTCCAGTCTGCATTAAATTAAAGTAGGTGCTGGACACTAATTACATATAATTTACTATTCCCACTCCAGTCTACATTAAATTAAAGTAGGTGTTGGACACTAATTAAATATAATTTACTATTCCCACTCCAGTCTACATTAAATTAAAGTAGGTGCTGGACACTAATTGCATATAAATTACTATTCCCACTCCAGTCTACATTAAATTAAAGTAGGTGCTGGACACTAATTAAATATAATTTACTATTCCCACTCCAGTCTACATTAAATAAAAGTAGGTGCTGTACACTAATTAAATATTATTTACTATTCCCACTCCAGTCTACAGTAAATTAAAGTTGGTGCTGGACACTAAATAAATATAATTTACTATTCCCTCTCCAGTCTACATTAAATTAAAGGAGGTGCTGGACACTAATTACATATAATTTACTATTCCCACTCCAGTCTACATTAAATTGAAGTAGGTGCTGGACACTAATTAAATATAATTTACTATTCCCACTCCAGTCTACATTAAATTAAAGTAGGTGCTGGGCACTAATTACATTTAAATTACTATTCCCACTCCAGTCTAAAATTAAATTAAAGTAGGTGCTGGACACGAATTAAATATAATTTACTATACCCACTCCAGTCTACATTAAATTAAAGTAGGTGCTGGACACTAATTACATATAATGTACTATTCCCACTCCAGTCGACCTTAAATTAAAGTAGGTGCTGGACACTAATTAAATATAATTTACTATTCCCACTCCAGTCTACATTAAATTAAAGTAGGTGCTGTACACTAATTAAATATAATTTACTATTTACTATTCCCATTCCAGTCTACATTAAATTGAAGTAGGTGGTGGATACTAATTAAATATAATGTACTATTCCCACTCCAGTCTACATTAAATTAAAGTAGGTGCTGGACACTAATTACATATACATTACTATTCCCACTCCAGTCTACATTAAATTAAAGTAGGTGCTGGACACTAAATAAATATAATTTACTATTCCCACTCCAGTCTACATTAAATTAAAGTAGGTGCTGGACACTAATTACATATAAATTACCATTCCCGCTCCAGTCTACATTAAATTAAAGTAGGTGCTGGACACTAATTAAATATAATTTACTATTCCCACTCCAGTCTACATTAAATTAAAGTAGGTGCTGGACACTAATTACATATAAATTACTATTCACACTCCAGTCTACATTAAATTAAAGTAGGTGCTGGACACTAATTAAATATAATTTACTATTCCCACTCCAGTCTACATTAAATTAAAGTAGGTGCTGTACACTAATTAAATATAATTTACTATTCCCATTCCAGTCTACAATAAATTTAAGTAGGTGGTGGATACTAATTAAATATAATGTACTATTCCCACTCCAGTCTACATTAAATTAAAGTAGGTGCTGGACACTAATTACATATACATTACTATTCCCACTCCAGTCTACATTAAATTAAAGTGGGTGCTGGACACTATTTAAATATTATTTACTATTCCCACTCCGGTCTACATTAAATTAAAGTAGGTGCTGGACAATAATGAAATATAATTTACTATTCCCACTCCAGTCTACATTAAATTGAAGTAGGTGCTGGACACTAATTAAATATAATTTACTATTCCCACTCCAGTCTGCATTAAATTAAAGTAGGTGCTGGACACTAATTACATATAATTTACTATTCCCACTCCAGTCTACATTAAATTAAAGTAGGTGTTGGACACTAATTAAATATAATTTACTATTCCCACTCCAGTCTACATTAAATTAAAGTAGGTGCTGGACACTAATTACATATAAATTACTATTCCCACTCCAGTCTACATTAAATTAAAGTAGGTGCTGGACACTAATTAAATATAATTTACTATTCCCACTCCAGTCTACATTAAATAAAAGTAGGTGCTGTACACTAATTAAATATTATTTACTATTCCCACTCCAGTCTACAGTAAATTAAAGTAGGTGCTGGACACTAAATAAATATAATTTACTATTCCCTCTCCAGTCTACATTAAATTAAAGGAGGTGCTGGACACTAATTACATATAATTTACTATTCCCACTCCAGTGTACATTAAATTGAAGTAGGTGCTGGACACTAATTAAATATAATTTACTATTCCCACTCCAGTCTACATTAAATTAAAGTAGGTGCTGGGCACTAATTACATTTAAATTACTATTCCCACTCCAGTCTACATTAAATTAAAGTAGGTGCTGGACACTAATTAAATATAATTTACTATTCCCACTCCAGTCTACATTAAATTAAAGTAGGTGCTGGACACTAATTACATATAATGTACTATTCCCACTCCAGTCGACATTAAATTAAAGTAGGTGCTGGACACTAATTAAATATAATTTACTATTCCCACTCCAGTCTACATTAAATTAAAGTAGGTGCTGTACACTAATTAAATATAATTTACTATTTACTATTCCCATTCCAGTCTACATTAAATTGAAGTAGGTGGTGGATACTAATTAAATATAATGTACTATTCCCACTCCAGTCTACATTAAATTAAAGTAGGTGCTGGACACTAATTACATATACATTACTATTCCCACTCCAGTCTACATTAAATTAAAGTAGGTGCTGGACACTAAATAAATATAATTTACTATTCCCACTCCAGTCTACATTAAATTAAAGTAGGTGCTGGACACTAATTACATATAATTTACTATTCCCACTCCAGTCTACATTAAATTGAAGTAGGTGCTGGGCACTAATTAAATATAATTTACTATTCCCACTCCAGTCTACATTAAATTAAAGTAGGTGCTGGACACTAATTACATATAAATTACCATTCCCGCTCCAGTCTACATTAAATTAAAGTAGGTGCTGGACACTAATTAAATATAATTTACTATTCCCACTCCAGTCTACATTAAATTAAAGTAGGTGCTGGACACTAATTACATATAAATTACTATTCCCACTCCAGTCTACATTAAATTAAAGTAGCTGCTGGACACTAATTAAATATAATTTACTATTCCCACTCCAGTCTACATTAAATTGAAGTAGGTGCTGGACTCTAATTAAATATAATTTACTATTCCCACTCCAGTCTACATTAAATTAAAGTAGGTGTTGGACACTAATTAAATATAATTTAATATTCCCACTCCAGTCTACATTAAATTAAAGTAGGTGCTGGACACTAATTACATATAAATTACTATTCCCACTCCAGTCTGCATTAAATTAAAGTAGGTGCTGGACACTAATTACATATAATTTACTATTCCCACTCCAGTCTACATTAAATTAAAGTAGGTGTTGGACACTAATTAAATATAATTTACTATTCCCACTCCAGTCTACATTAAATAAAAGTAGGTGCTGGACACTAATTGCATATAAATTACTATTCCCACTCCAGTCTACATTAAATTAAAGTAGGTGCTGGACACTAATTAAATATAATTTACTATTCCCACTCCAGTCAACATTAAATAAAAGTAGGTGCTGTACACTAATTAAATATTATTTACTATTCCCACTCCAGTCTACAGTAAATTAAAGTTGGTGCTGGACACTAAATAAATATAATTTACTATTCCCTCTCCAGTCTACATTAAATTAAAGGAGGTGCTGGACACTAATTACATATAATTTACTATTCCCACTCCAGTCTACATTAAATTGAAGTAGGTGCTGGACACTAATTAAATATAATTTACTATTCCCACTCCAGTCTACATTAAATTAAAGTAGGTGCTGGGCACTAATTACATTTAAATTACTATTCCCACTCCAGTCTAAAATTAAATTAAAGTAGGTGCTGGACACGAATTAAATATAATTTACTATACCCACTCCAGTCTACATTAAATTAAAGTAGGTGCTGGACACTAATTACATATAATGTACTATTCCCACTCCAGTCGACCTTAAATTAAAGTAGGTGCTGGACACTAATTAAATATAATTTACTATTCCCACTCCAGTCTACATTAAATTAAAGTAGGTGCTGTACACTAATTAAATATAATTTACTATTTACTATTCCCATTCCAGTCTACATTAAATTGAAGTAGGTGGTGGATACTAATTAAATATAATGTACTATTCCCACTCCAGTCTACATTAAATTAAAGTAGGTGCTGGACACTAATTACATATACATTACTATTCCCACTCCAGTCTACATTAAATTAAAGTAGGTGCTGGACACTAAATAAATATAATTTACTATTCCCACTCCAGTCTACATTAAATTAAAGTAGGTGCTGGACACTAATTACATATAAATTACCATTCCCGCTCCAGTCTACATTAAATTAAAGTAGGTGCTGGACACTAATTACATATAAATTACTATTCACACTCCAGTCTACATTAAATTAAAGTAGGTGCTGGACACTAATTAAATATAATTTACTATTCCCACTCCAGTCTACATTAAATTAAAGTAGGTGCTGTACACTAATTAAATATAATTTACTATTCCCATTCCAGTCTACAATAAATTGAAGTAGGTGGTGGATACTAATTAAATATAATGTACTATTCCCACTCCAGTCTACATTAAATTAAAGTAGGTGCTGGACACTAATTACATATACATTACTATTCCCACTCCAGTCTACATTAAATTAAAGTGGGTGCTGGACACTATTTAAATATTATTTACTATTCCCACTCCGGTCTACATTAAATTAAAGTAGGTGCTGGACAATAATGAAATATAATTTACTATTCCCACTCCAGTCTACATTAAATTGAAGTAGGTGCTGGACACTAATTAAATATAATTTACTATTCCCACTCCAGTCTGCATTAAATTAAAGTAGGTGCTGGACACTAATTACATATAATTTACTATTCCCACTCCAGTCTACATTAAATTAAAGTAGGTGTTGGACACTAATTAAATATAATTTACTATTCCCACTCCAGTCTACATTAAATTAAAGTAGGTGCTGGACACTAATTACATATAAATTACTATTCCCACTCCAGTCTACATTAAATTAAAGTAGGTGCTGGACACTAATTAAATATAATTTACTATTCCCACTCCAGTCTACATTAAATAAAAGTAGGTGCTGTACACTAATTAAATATTATTTACTATTCCCACTCCAGTGTACAGTAAATTAAAGTAGGTGCTGGACACTAAATAAATATAATTTACTATTCCCTCTCCAGTCTACATTAAATTAAAGGAGGTGCTGGACACTAATTACATATAATTTACTATTCCCACTCCAGTGTACATTAAATTGAAGTAGGTGCTGGACACTAATTAAATATAATTTACTATTCCCACTCCAGTCTACATTAAATTAAAGTAGGTGCTGGGCACTAATTACATTTAAATTACTATTCCCACTCCAGTCTACATTAAATTAAAGTAGGTGCTGGACACTAATTAAATATAATTTACTATTCCCACTCCAGTCTACATTAAATTAAAGTAGGTGCTGGACACTAATTACATATAATGTACTATTCCCACTCCAGTCGACATTAAATTAAAGTAGGTGCTGGACACTAATTAAATATAATTTACTATTCCCACTCCAGTCTACATTAAATTAAAGTAGGTGCTGTACACTAATTAAATATAATTTACTATTTACTATTCCCATTCCAGTCTACATTAAATTGAAGTAGGTGGTGGATACTAATTAAATATAATGTACTATTCCCACTCCAGTCTACATTAAATTAAAGTAGGTGCTGGACACTAATTACATATACATTACTATTCCCACTCCAGTCTACATTAAATTAAAGTAGGTGCTGGACACTAAATAAATATAATTTACTATTCCCACTCCAGTCTACATTAAATTAAAGTAGGTGCTGGACACTAATTACATATAATTTACTATTCCCACTCCAGTCTACATTAAATTGAAGTAGGTGCTGGGCACTAATTAAATATAATTTACTATTCCCACTCCAGTCTACATTAAATTAAAGTAGGTGCTGGACACTAATTACATATAAATTACCATTCACGCTCCAGTCTACATTAAATTAAAGTAGGTGCTGGACACTAATTAAATATAATTTACTATTTCCACTCCAGTCTACATTAAATTAAAGTAGGTGCTGGACACTAATTACATATAAATTACTATTCCCACTCCAGTCTACATTAAATTAAAGTAGGTGCTGGACACTAATTAAATATAATTTACTATTCCCACTCCAGTCTACATTAAATTAAAGTAGGTGCTGTACACTAATTAAATATAAGTTACTATTCCCATTCCAGTCTACAATAAATTGAAGTAGGTGGTGGATACTAATTAAATATAATGTACTATTCCCACTCCAGTCTACATTAAATTAAAGTAGGTGCTGGACACTAATTACATATACATTACTATTCCCACTCCAGTCTACATTAAATTAAAGTGGGTGCTGGACACTATTTAAATATTATTTACTATTACCACTCCGGTCTACATTAAATTAAAGTAGGTGCTGGACAATAATGAAATATAATTTACTATTCCCACTCCAGTCTACATTAAATTGAAGTAGGTGCTGGACACTAATTAAATATAATTTACTATTCCCACTCCAGTCTACATTAAATTAAAGTAGGTGCTGTACACTAATTAAATATAATTTACTATTTCCACTCCAGTCTACATTAAATTGAAGTAGGTGCTGGACACTAATTAAATATCATTTACTATTCCCACTCCAGTCTACATTAAATTTAAGTAGGTGCTGTACACTAATTAAATATAATTTACTATTTCCACTCCAGTCTACATTAAATTGAAGTAGGTGCTGGACACTAGTTAAATATAATTTACTATTCCCACTCCAGTCTACATTAAATTAAAGTAGGTGCTGGACACTAATTAAATATAAATTACTATTCCCACTCCAGTCTACATTAAATTAAAGTAGGTGCTGGACACTAATTACATATACATTACTATTCCCACTCCAGTCTACATTAAATTGAAGTAGGTGGTGGATACTAATTAAATATAATGTACTATTCCCACTCCAGTTTACATTAAATTAAAGTAGGTGCTGGACACTAATTACATATACATTACTATTCCCACTCCAGTCTACATTAAATTGAAGTAGGTGCTGGACACTAAATAAATATAATTTACTATTCCCACTCCAGTCTACATTAAATTAAAGTAGGTGCTGTACACTAATTAAATATAATTTACTATTCCCATTCCAGTCTACAATAAATTGAAGTAGGTGGTGGATACTAATTAAATATAATGTACTATTCCCACTCCAGTCTACATCAAATTAAAGTAGGTGCTGGACACTAATTACATATACATTACTATTCCCACTCCAATCTACATTAAATTGAAGTAGGTGCTGGACAGTAATTAAATATAATTTACTATTCCCACTCCAATCTACATTAAGTTAAAGTAGGTGCTGGACACTAATTAAATATAATTTACTATTCCCACTCCAGTCTACATTACATAAAAGTAGGTGCTGGACACTAATTAAATATTATTTACTATTTCCACTCCAGTCTACATTAAATTAAAGTAGGTGCTGGACACTAAATAAATATAATTTACTATTCCCACTCCAGTCTACATTAAATTAAAGTAGGTGCTGGACAATAATGAAATATAATTTACTATTCCCACTCCAGTCTACATTAAATTGAAGTAGGTGCTGGACACTAATTAAATATAATTTACTATTCCCACTCCAGTCTACATTAAATTAAAGTAGGTGCTGTACACTAATTAAATATAATTTACTATTTCCACTCCAGTCTACATTAAATTGAAGTAGGTGCTGGACACTAATTAAATATAATTTGCTATTCCCACTCCAGTCTACAATAAATTAAAGTAGGTGCTGTACACTAATTAAATATAATTTACTATTTCCACTCCAGTCTACATTAAATTGAAGTAGGTGCTGGACACTAGTTAAATATAATTTACTATTCCCACTCCAGTCTACATTAAATTAAAGTAGGTGCTGGACACTAATTAAATATAAATTACTATTCCCACTCCAGTCTACATTAAATTAAAGTAGGTGCTGGACACTCATTACATATAAATTACTATTCCCACTCCAGTCTACATTAAATTTAAGTAGGTGGTGGATACTAATTAAATATAATGTACTATTCCCACTCCAGTCTACATTAAATTAAAGTAGGTGCTGGACACTAATTACATATACATTACTATTCCCACTCCAGTCTACATTAAATTAAAGTAGGTGCTGTACATTAATTACATATAATTTACTATTTCCACTCCAGTCTACATTAAATTGAAGTAGGTGCTGGACACTAATTAAATATAATTTACTATTCCCACTCCAGTCTACATTAAATTAAAGTAGGTGCTGGACACTAATTAAATATAAATTACTATTCCCACTCCAGTCTACATTAAATTAAAGTAGCTGCTGGACACTAATTAAATATAATTTACTATTCCCACTCCAGTCTACATTAAATTGAAGTAGGTGCTGGACTCTAATTAAATATAATTTACTATTCCCACTCCAGTCTACATTAAATTAAAGTAGGTGTTGGACACTAATTAAATATAATTTACTATTCCCACTCCAGTCTACATTAAATTAAAGAAGGTGCTGGACACTAATTACATATAAATTACTATTCCCACTCCAGTCTGCATTAAATTAAAGTAGGTGCTGGACACTAATTACATATAATTTACTATTCCCACTCCAGTCTACATTAAATTAAAGTAGGTGTTGGACACTAATTAAATATAATTTACTATTCCCACTCCAGTCTACATTAAATTAAAGTAGGTGCTGGACACTAATTGCATATAAATTACTATTCCCACTCCAGTCTACATTAAATTAAAGTAGGTGCTGGACACTAATTAAATATAATTTACTATTCCCACTCCAGTCTACATTAAATAAAAGTAGGTGCTGTACACTAATTAAATATTATTTACTATTCCCACTCCAGTCTACAGTAAATTAAAGTTGGTGCTGGACACTAAATAAATATAATTTACTATTCCCTCTCCAGTCTACATTAAATTAAAGGAGGTGCTGGACACTAATTACATATAATTTACTATTCCCACTCCAGTCTACATTAAATTGAAGTAGGTGCTGGACACTAATTAAATATAATTTACTATTCCCACTCCAGTCTACATTAAATTAAAGTAGGTGCTGGGCACTAATTACATTTAAATTACTATTCCCACTCCAGTCTAAAATTAAATTAAAGTAGGTGCTGGACACGAATTAAATATAATTTACTATACCCACTCCAGTCTACATTAAATTAAAGTAGGTGCTGGACACTAATTACATATAATGTACTATTCCCACTCCAGTCGACCTTAAATTAAAGTAGGTGCTGGACACTAATTAAATATAATTTACTATTCCCACTCCAGTCTACATTAAATTAAAGTAGGTGCTGTACACTAATTAAATATAATTTACTATTTACTATTCCCATTCCAGTCTACATTAAATTGAAGTAGGTGGTGGATACTAATTAAATATAATGTACTATTCCCACTCCAGTCTACATTAAATTAAAGTAGGTGCTGGACACTAATTACATATACATTACTATTCCCACTCCAGTCTACATTAAATTAAAGTAGGTGCTGGACACTAAATAAATATAATTTACTATTCCCACTCCAGTCTACATTAAATTAAAGTAGGTGCTGGACACTAATTACATATAAATTACCATTCCCGCTCCAGTCTACATTAAATTAAAGTAGGTGCTGGACACTAATTAAATATAATTTACTATTCCCACTCCAGTCTACATTAAATTAAAGTAGGTGCTGGACACTAATTACATATAAATTACTATTCACACTCCAGTCTACATTAAATTAAAGTAGGTGCTGGACACTAATTAAATATAATTTACTATTCCCACTCCAGTCTACATTAAATTAAAGTAGGTGCTGTACACTAATTAAATATAATTTACTATTCCCATTCCAGTCTACAATAAATTTAAGTAGGTGGTGGATACTAATTAAATATAATGTACTATTCCCACTCCAGTCTACATTAAATTAAAGTAGGTGCTGGACACTAATTACATATACATTACTATTCCCACTCCAGTCTACATTAAATTAAAGTGGGTGCTGGACACTATTTAAATATTATTTACTATTCCCACTCCGGTCTACATTAAATTAAAGTAGGTGCTGGACAATAATGAAATATAATTTACTATTCCCACTCCAGTCTACATTAAATTGAAGTAGGTGCTGGACACTAATTAAATATAATTTACTATTCCCACTCCAGTCTGCATTAAATTAAAGTAGGTGCTGGACACTAATTACATATAATTTACTATTCCCACTCCAGTCTACATTAAATTAAAGTAGGTGTTGGACACTAATTAAATATAATTTACTATTCCCACTCCAGTCTACATTAAATTAAAGTAGGTGCTGGACACTAATTACATATAAATTACTATTCCCACTCCAGTCTACATTAAATTAAAGTAGGTGCTGGACACTAATTAAATATAATTTACTATTCCCACTCCAGTCTACATTAAATAAAAGTAGGTGCTGTACACTAATTAAATATTATTTACTATTCCCACTCCAGTCTACAGTAAATTAAAGTAGGTGCTGGACACTAAATAAATATAATTTACTATTCCCTCTCCAGTCTACATTAAATTAAAGGAGGTGCTGGACACTAATTACATATAATTTACTATTCCCACTCCAGTGTACATTAAATTGAAGTAGGTGCTGGACACTAATTAAATATAATTTACTATTCCCACTCCAGTCTACATTAAATTAAAGTAGGTGCTGGGCACTAATTACATTTAAATTACTATTCCCACTCCAGTCTACATTAAATTAAAGTAGGTGCTGGACACTAATTAAATATAATTTACTATTCCCACTCCAGTCTACATTAAATTAAAGTAGGTGCTGGACACTAATTACATATAATGTACTATTCCCACTCCAGTCGACATTAAATTAAAGTAGGTGCTGGACACTAATTAAATATAATTTACTATTCCCACTCCAGTCTACATTAAATTAAAGTAGGTGCTGTACACTAATTAAATATAATTTACTATTTACTATTCCCATTCCAGTCTACATTAAATTGAAGTAGGTGGTGGATACTAATTAAATATAATGTACTATTCCCACTCCAGTCTACATTAAATTAAAGTAGGTGCTGGACACTAATTACATATACATTACTATTCCCACTCCAGTCTACATTAAATTAAAGTAGGTGCTGGACACTAAATAAATATAATTTACTATTCCCACTCCAGTCTACATTAAATTAAAGTAGGTGCTGGACACTAATTACATATAATTTACTATTCCCACTCCAGTCTACATTAAATTGAAGTAGGTGCTGGGCACTAATTAAATATAATTTACTATTCCCACTCCAGTCTACATTAAATTAAAGTAGGTGCTGGACACTAATTACATATAAATTACCATTCCCGCTCCAGTCTACATTAAATTAAAGTAGGTGCTGGACACTAATTAAATATAATTTACTATTCCCACTCCAGTCTACATTAAATTAAAGTAGGTGCTGGACACTAATTACATATAAATTACTATTCCCACTCCAGTCTACATTAAATTAAAGTAGCTGCTGGACACTAATTAAATATAATTTACTATTCCCACTCCAGTCTACATTAAATTGAAGTAGGTGCTGGACTCTAATTAAATATAATTTACTATTCCCACTCCAGTCTACATTAAATTAAAGTAGGTGTTGGACACTAATTAAATATAATTTAATATTCCCACTCCAGTCTACATTAAATTAAAGTAGGTGCTGGACACTAATTACATATAAATTACTATTCCCACTCCAGTCTGCATTAAATTAAAGTAGGTGCTGGACACTAATTACATATAATTTACTATTCCCACTCCAGTCTACATTAAATTAAAGTAGGTGTTGGACACTAATTAAATATAATTTACTATTCCCACTCCAGTCTACATTAAATAAAAGTAGGTGCTGGACACTAATTGCATATAAATTACTATTCCCACTCCAGTCTACATTAAATTAAAGTAGGTGCTGGACACTAATTAAATATAATTTACTATTCCCACTCCAGTCAACATTAAATAAAAGTAGGTGCTGTACACTAATTAAATATTATTTACTATTCCCACTCCAGTCTACAGTAAATTAAAGTTGGTGCTGGACACTAAATAAATATAATTTACTATTCCCTCTCCAGTCTACATTAAATTAAAGGAGGTGCTGGACACTAATTACATATAATTTACTATTCCCACTCCAGTCTACATTAAATTGAAGTAGGTGCTGGACACTAATTAAATATAATTTACTATTCCCACTCCAGTCTACATTAAATTAAAGTAGGTGCTGGGCACTAATTACATTTAAATTACTATTCCCACTCCAGTCTAAAATTAAATTAAAGTAGGTGCTGGACACGAATTAAATATAATTTACTATACCCACTCCAGTCTACATTAAATTAAAGTAGGTGCTGGACACTAATTACATATAATGTACTATTCCCACTCCAGTCGACCTTAAATTAAAGTAGGTGCTGGACACTAATTAAATATAATTTACTATTCCCACTCCAGTCTACATTAAATTAAAGTAGGTGCTGTACACTAATTAAATATAATTTACTATTTACTATTCCCATTCCAGTCTACATTAAATTGAAGTAGGTGGTGGATACTAATTAAATATAATGTACTATTCCCACTCCAGTCTACATTAAATTAAAGTAGGTGCTGGACACTAATTACATATACATTACTATTCCCACTCCAGTCTACATTAAATTAAAGTAGGTGCTGGACACTAAATAAATATAATTTACTATTCCCACTCCAGTCTACATTAAATTAAAGTAGGTGCTGGACACTAATTACATATAAATTACCATTCCCGCTCCAGTCTACATTAAATTAAAGTAGGTGCTGGACACTAATTACATATAAATTACTATTCACACTCCAGTCTACATTAAATTAAAGTAGGTGCTGGACACTAATTAAATATAATTTACTATTCCCACTCCAGTCTACATTAAATTAAAGTAGGTGCTGTACACTAATTAAATATAATTTACTATTCCCATTCCAGTCTACAATAAATTGAAGTAGGTGGTGGATACTAATTAAATATAATGTACTATTCCCACTCCAGTCTACATTAAATTAAAGTAGGTGCTGGACACTAATTACATATACATTACTATTCCCACTCCAGTCTACATTAAATTAAAGTGGGTGCTGGACACTATTTAAATATTATTTACTATTCCCACTCCGGTCTACATTAAATTAAAGTAGGTGCTGGACAATAATGAAATATAATTTACTATTCCCACTCCAGTCTACATTAAATTGAAGTAGGTGCTGGACACTAATTAAATATAATTTACTATTCCCACTCCAGTCTGCATTAAATTAAAGTAGGTGCTGGACACTAATTACATATAATTTACTATTCCCACTCCAGTCTACATTAAATTAAAGTAGGTGTTGGACACTAATTAAATATAATTTACTATTCCCACTCCAGTCTACATTAAATTAAAGTAGGTGCTGGACACTAATTACATATAAATTACTATTCCCACTCCAGTCTACATTAAATTAAAGTAGGTGCTGGACACTAATTAAATATAATTTACTATTCCCACTCCAGTCTACATTAAATAAAAGTAGGTGCTGTACACTAATTAAATATTATTTACTATTCCCACTCCAGTGTACAGTAAATTAAAGTAGGTGCTGGACACTAAATAAATATAATTTACTATTCCCTCTCCAGTCTACATTAAATTAAAGGAGGTGCTGGACACTAATTACATATAATTTACTATTCCCACTCCAGTGTACATTAAATTGAAGTAGGTGCTGGACACTAATTAAATATAATTTACTATTCCCACTCCAGTCTACATTAAATTAAAGTAGGTGCTGGGCACTAATTACATTTAAATTACTATTCCCACTCCAGTCTACATTAAATTAAAGTAGGTGCTGGACACTAATTAAATATAATTTACTATTCCCACTCCAGTCTACATTAAATTAAAGTAGGTGCTGGACACTAATTACATATAATGTACTATTCCCACTCCAGTCGACATTAAATTAAAGTAGGTGCTGGACACTAATTAAATATAATTTACTATTCCCACTCCAGTCTACATTAAATTAAAGTAGGTGCTGTACACTAATTAAATATAATTTACTATTTACTATTCCCATTCCAGTCTACATTAAATTGAAGTAGGTGGTGGATACTAATTAAATATAATGTACTATTCCCACTCCAGTCTACATTAAATTAAAGTAGGTGCTGGACACTAATTACATATACATTACTATTCCCACTCCAGTCTACATTAAATTAAAGTAGGTGCTGGACACTAAATAAATATAATTTACTATTCCCACTCCAGTCTACATTAAATTAAAGTAGGTGCTGGACACTAATTACATATAATTTACTATTCCCACTCCAGTCTACATTAAATTGAAGTAGGTGCTGGGCACTAATTAAATATAATTTACTATTCCCACTCCAGTCTACATTAAATTAAAGTAGGTGCTGGACACTAATTACATATAAATTACCATTCACGCTCCAGTCTACATTAAATTAAAGTAGGTGCTGGACACTAATTAAATATAATTTACTATTTCCACTCCAGTCTACATTAAATTAAAGTAGGTGCTGGACACTAATTACATATAAATTACTATTCCCACTCCAGTCTACATTAAATTAAAGTAGGTGCTGGACACTAATTAAATATAATTTACTATTCCCACTCCAGTCTACATTAAATTAAAGTAGGTGCTGTACACTAATTAAATATAAGTTACTATTCCCATTCCAGTCTACAATAAATTGAAGTAGGTGGTGGATACTAATTAAATATAATGTACTATTCCCACTCCAGTCTACATTAAATTAAAGTAGGTGCTGGACACTAATTACATATACATTACTATTCCCACTCCAGTCTACATTAAATTAAAGTGGGTGCTGGACACTATTTAAATATTATTTACTATTACCACTCCGGTCTACATTAAATTAAAGTAGGTGCTGGACAATAATGAAATATAATTTACTATTCCCACTCCAGTCTACATTAAATTGAAGTAGGTGCTGGACACTAATTAAATATAATTTACTATTCCCACTCCAGTCTACATTAAATTAAAGTAGGTGCTGTACACTAATTAAATATAATTTACTATTTCCACTCCAGTCTACATTAAATTGAAGTAGGTGCTGGACACTAATTAAATATCATTTACTATTCCCACTCCAGTCTACATTAAATTTAAGTAGGTGCTGTACACTAATTAAATATAATTTACTATTTCCACTCCAGTCTACATTAAATTGAAGTAGGTGCTGGACACTAGTTAAATATAATTTACTATTCCCACTCCAGTCTACATTAAATTAAAGTAGGTGCTGGACACTAATTAAATATAAATTACTATTCCCACTCCAGTCTACATTAAATTAAAGTAGGTGCTGGACACTAATTACATATACATTACTATTCCCACTCCAGTCTACATTAAATTGAAGTAGGTGGTGGATACTAATTAAATATAATGTACTATTCCCACTCCAGTTTACATTAAATTAAAGTAGGTGCTGGACACTAATTACATATACATTACTATTCCCACTCCAGTCTACATTAAATTGAAGTAGGTGCTGGACACTAAATAAATATAATTTACTATTCCCACTCCAGTCTACATTAAATTAAAGTAGGTGCTGTACACTAATTAAATATAATTTACTATTCCCATTCCAGTCTACAATAAATTGAAGTAGGTGGTGGATACTAATTAAATATAATGTACTATTCCCACTCCAGTCTACATCAAATTAAAGTAGGTGCTGGACACTAATTACATATACATTACTATTCCCACTCCAATCTACATTAAATTGAAGTAGGTGCTGGACAGTAATTAAATATAATTTACTATTCCCACTCCAATCTACATTAAGTTAAAGTAGGTGCTGGACACTAATTAAATATAATTTACTATTCCCACTCCAGTCTACATTACATAAAAGTAGGTGCTGGACACTAATTAAATATTATTTACTATTTCCACTCCAGTCTACATTAAATTAAAGTAGGTGCTGGACACTAAATAAATATAATTTACTATTCCCACTCCAGTCTACATTAAATTAAAGTAGGTGCTGGACAATAATGAAATATAATTTACTATTCCCACTCCAGTCTACATTAAATTGAAGTAGGTGCTGGACACTAATTAAATATAATTTACTATTCCCACTCCAGTCTACATTAAATTAAAGTAGGTGCTGTACACTAATTAAATATAATTTACTATTTCCACTCCAGTCTACATTAAATTGAAGTAGGTGCTGGACACTAATTAAATATAATTTGCTATTCCCACTCCAGTCTACAATAAATTAAAGTAGGTGCTGTACACTAATTAAATATAATTTACTATTTCCACTCCAGTCTACATTAAATTGAAGTAGGTGCTGGACACTAGTTAAATATAATTTACTATTCCCACTCCAGTCTACATTAAATTAAAGTAGGTGCTGGACACTAATTAAATATAAATTACTATTCCCACTCCAGTCTACATTAAATTAAAGTAGGTGCTGGACACTCATTACATATAAATTACTATTCCCACTCCAGTCTACATTAAATTTAAGTAGGTGGTGGATACTAATTAAATATAATGTACTATTCCCACTCCAGTCTACATTAAATTAAAGTAGGTGCTGGACACTAATTACATATACATTACTATTCCCACTCCAGTCTACATTAAATTGAAGTAGGTGCTGGACAGAAATTAAATATAATTTTCTATTCCCACTCCAATCTACATTAAATTAAAGTAGGTGCTGGACACTATTCCCACTCCAATCTTCATCAAATAAAGTAGGTGCTGGACACTAATTAAATATAATTTACTATTCCCACTCCAGTCTACATTAAATAAAAGTAGGTGCTGGACACTAATTAAATATTATTTATTATTCCCACTCCAGTCTACATTAAATTAAAGTAGGTGCTGGAAACTAATTACATATAATTTACTATTCCCACTCCAGTCTACATTAAATTGAAGTAGGTGCTGGACAGTAATTAAATATAATTTACTATTCCCACTCCAATCTACATTAAGTTAAAGTAGGTGCTGGACACTAATTAAATATAATGTACTATTCCCACTCCAGTCTACATTAAATTAAAGTAGGTGCTGGACACTAATTACATATAAATACTATTCCCACTCCAGTCTACATTAAATTAAAGTAGGCGCTGGACACTAATTAAATATAATTTACTATTCCCACTCCAGTCTACATTAAATTAAAGTAGGTGCTGTACACTAATTAAATATAATTTACTATTTACTATTCCCATTCCAGTCTACATTAAATTGAAGTAGGTGGTGGATACTAATTAAATCTAATGTGCTATTCCCACTCCAGTCTACATTAAATTAAAGTAGGTGCTGGACACTAATTACATATACATTACTATTCCCACTCCAGTCTACATTAAATTAAAGTAGGTGCTGGACACTAAATAAATATAATTTACTATTCCCACTCCAGTCTACATTAAATTAAAGTAGGTGCTGGACACTAATTACATATAATTTACTATTCCCACTCCAGTCTACATTAAATTGAAGTAGGTGCTGGACACTAATTAAATATAATTTACTATTCCCACTCCAGTCTACATTAAATTAAAGTAGGTGCTGGACACTAATTACATATAAATTACTATTCCCGCTCCAGTCTACATTAAATTAAAGTAGGTGCTGGACACTAATTAAATATAATTTACTATTCCCACTCCAGTCTACATTAAATTAAAGTAGGTGCTGGACACTAATTACATATAAATTACTATTCCCACTCCAGTCTACATTAAATTAAAGTAGGTGCTGGACACTAATTAAATATAATTTACTATTCCCACTCCAGTCTACATTAAATTAAAGTAGGTGCTGTACACTAATTAAATATAATTTACTATTTACTATTCCCATTCCAGTCTACAATAAATTGAAGTAGGTGGTGGATACTACTTAAATATAATGTACTATTCCCACTCCAGTCTACATTAAATTAAAGTAGGTGCTGGACACTAATTACATATACATTACTATTCCCACTCCAGTCTACATTAAATTAAAGTAGGTGCTGGACACTAATTAAATATTATTTACTATTACCACTCCGGTCTACATTAAATTAAAGTAGGTGCTGGACAATAATGAAATATAATTTACTATTCCCACTCCAGTCTACATTAAATTGAAGTAGGTGCTGGACACTAATTAAATATAATTTACTATTCCCACTCCAGTCTACATTAAATTAAAGTAGGTGCTGTACACTAATTAAATATAATTTACTATTTCCACTCCAGTCTACATTAAATTGAAGTAGGTGCTGGACACTAATTAAATATAATTTACTATTCCCACTCCAGTCTACATTAAATTAAAGTAGGTGCTGTACACTAATTAAATATAATTTACTATTTCCACTCCAGTCTACATTAAATTGAAGTAGGTGCTGGACACTAGTTAAATATAATTTACTATTCCCACTCCAGTCTACATTAAATTAAAGTAGGTGCTGGACACTAATTAAATATAAATTACTATTCCCACTCCAGTCTACATTAAATTAAAGTAGGTGCTGTACACTAATTAAATATAATTTACTATTCCCACTCCAGTCTACATTAAATTGAAGTAGGTGCTGGACACTAATTAAATATAATTTACTATTCCCACTCCAGTCTACATTAAATTAAAGTAGGTGCTGGAAACTAATTAAATATAATTTAATATTCCCACTCCAGTCTACATTAAATTAAAGTAGGTGCTGGACACTAATTACATATAAATTACTATTCCCACTCCAGTCTACATTAAATTAAAGTAGGTGCTGGACACTAATTAAATATAATTTACTATTCCCACTCCAGTCTACATTAAATAAAAGTAGGTGCTGTACACTAATTAAATATTATTTACTATTCCCACTCCAGTCTACAGTAAATTAAAGTAGGTGCTGGACACTAAATAAATATAATTTACTATTCCCTCTCCAGTCTACATTAAATTAAAGGAGGTGCTGGACACTAATTACATATAATTTACTATTCCCACTCCAGTCTACATTAAATTGAAGTAGGTGCTGGACACTAATTAAATATAATTTACTATTCCCACTCCAGTCTATATTAAATTAAAGTAGGTGCTGGGCACTAATTACATTTAAATTACTATTCCCACTCCAGTCTACATTAAATTAAAGTAGGTGCTGGAAACTAATTAAATATAATTTACTATTCCCACTCCAGTCTACATTAAATTAAAGTAGGTGCTGGACACTAATTACATATAATGTACTATTCCCACTCCAGTCGACATTAAATTAAAGTAGGTGCTGGACACTAATTAAATATAATTTACTATTCCCACTCCAGTCTACATTAAATTAAAGTAGGTGCTGTACACTAATTGAATATAATTTACTATTTACTATTCCCATTCCAGTCTACATTAAATTGAAGTAGGTGGTGGATACTAATTAAATATAATGTACTATTCCCACTCCAGTCTACATTAAATTAAAGTAGGTGCTGGACACTAATTACATATACATTACTATTCCCACTCCAGTCTACATTAAATTAAAGTAGGTGCTGGACACTAAATAAATATAATTTACTATTCCCACTCCAGTCTACATTAAATTAAAGTAGGTGCTGGACACTAATTACATATAATTTACTATTCCCACTCCAGTCTACATTAAATTGAAGTAGGTGCTGGGCACTAATTAAATATAATTTACTATTCCCACTCCAGTCTACATTAAATTAAAGTAGGTGCTGGACACTAATTACATATAAATTACTATTCCCGCTCCAGTCTACATTAAATTAAAGTAGGTGCTGGACACTAATTAAATATAATTTACTATTCCCACTCCAGTCTACATTAAATTAAAGTAGGTGCTGGACACTAATTACATATAAATTACTATTCCCACTCCAGTCTACATTAAATTAAAGTAGGTGCTGGACACTAAATAAATATAATTTACTATTCCCACTCCAGTCTACATTAAATTAAAGTAGGTGCTGTACACTAATTAAATATAATTTACTATTCCCATTCCAGTCTACAATAAATTGAAGTAGGTGGTGGATACTAATTAAATATAATGTACTATTCCCACTCCAGTCTACATTAAATTAAAGTAGGTGCTGGACACTAATTACATATACATTACTATTCCCACTCCAGTCTACATTAAATTAAAGTGGGTGCTGGACACTATTTAAATAATATTTACTATTCCCACTCCAGTCTACATTAAATTAAAGTAGGTGCTGGACAATAATGAAATATAATTTACTATTCCCACTCCAGTCTACATTAAATTGAAGTAGGTGCTGGACACTAATTAAATATAATTTACTATTCCCACTCCAGTCTACATTAAATTAAAATAGGTGCTGTACACTAATTAAATATAATTTACTATTTCCACTCCAGTCTACATTAAATTGAAGTAGGTGCTGGACACTAATTAAATATAATTTACTATTCCCACTCCAGTCTACATTAAATTAAAGTAGGCGCTGGACACTAATTAAATATAAATTACTATTCCCACTCCAGTCTACATTAAATTAAAGTAGGTGCTGGACACTAATTACATATAAATTACTATTCCCACTCCAGTCTACATTAAATTGAAGTAGGTTGTGGATACTAATTAAATATAATGTACTATTCCCACTCCAGTCTACATTAAATTAAAGTAGGTGCTGGACACTAATTACATATAAATTACTATTCCCGCTCCAGTCTACATTAAATTAAAGTAGGTGCTGGACACTAATTAAATATAATTTACTATTCCCACTCCAGTCTACATTAAATTAAAGTAGGTGCTGGACACTAATTACATATAAATTACTATTCCCACTCCAGTCTACATTAAATTAAAGTAGGTGCTGGACACTAAATAAATATAATTGACTATTCCCACTCCAGTCTACATTAAATTAAAGTAGGTGCTGTACACTAATTAAATATAATTTACTATTCCCATTCCAGTCTACAATAAATTGAAGTAGGTGGTGGATACTAATTAAATATAATGTACTATTCCCACTCCAGTCTACATTAAATTAAAGTAGGTGCTGGACACTAATTACATATACATTACTATTCCCACTCCAGTCTACATTAAATTAAAGTGGGTGCTGGACACTATTTAAATAATATTTACTATTCCCACTCCAGTCTACATTAAATTAAAGTAGGTGCTGGACAATAATGAAATATAATTTACTATTCCCACTCCAGTCTACATTAAATTGAAGTAGGTGCTGGACACTAATTAAATATAATTTACTATTCCCACTCCAGTCTACATTAAATTAAAGTAGGTGCTGTACACTAATTAAATATAATTTACTATTTCCACTCCAGTCTACATTAAATTGAAGTAGGTGCTGGACACTAATTAAATATAATTTACTATTCCCACTCCAGTCTACATTAAATTAAAGTAGGTGCTGTACACTAATTAAATATAATTTACTATTTCCACTCCAGTCTACATTAAATTGAAGTAGGTGCTGGACACTAGTTAAATATAATTTACTATTCCCACTCCAGTCTACATTAAATTAAAGTAGGCGCTGGACACTAATTAAATATAAATTACTATTCCCACTCCAGTCTACATTAAATTAAAGTAGGTGCTGGACACTAATTACATATAAATTACTATTCCCACTCCAGTCTACATTAAATTGAAGTAGGTTGTGGATACTAATTAAATATAATGTACTATTCCCACTCCAGTCTACATTAAATTAAAGTAGGTGCTGGACACTAATTACATATACATTACTATTCCCACTCCAGTCTACATTAAATTGAAGTAGGTGCTGGACAGAAATTAAATATAATTTTCTATTCCCACTCCAATCTACATTAAATTAAAGTAGGTGCTGGACACTATTCCCACTCCAATCTTCATCAAATAAAGTAGGTGCTGGACACTAATTAAATATAATTTACTATTCCCACTCCAGTCTACATTAAATAAAAGTAGGTGCTGGACACTAATTAAATATTATTTATTATTCCCACTCCAGTCTACATTAAATTAAAGTAGGTGCTGGAAACTAATTACATATAATTTACTATTCCCACTCCAGTCTACATTAAATTGAAGTTGGTGCTGGACACTAACTATATATAATTTACTATTTACTATTCCCATTCCAGTCTACATTAAATTGAAGTAGGTGGTGGACACTAATTAAATATAATGTACTATTCGCACTCCAGTCTACATTAAATTAAAGTAGGTGCTGGACACTAATTACATATACATTACTATTCCCACTCCAGTCTACATTAAATTGAAGTAGGTGCTGGACAGTAATTAAATATAATTTACTATTCCCACTCCAATCTACATTAAGTTAAAGTAGGTGCTGGACACTAATTAAATATAATGTACTATTCCCACTCCAGTCTACATTAAATTAAAGTAGGTGCTGGACACTAATTACATATAAATACTATTCCCACTCCAGTCTACATTAAATTAAAGTAGGTGCTGGACACTAATTATATATAATTTACTATTCCCACTCCAGTCTACATTAAATTAAAGTAGGTGCTGTACACTAATTAAATATAATTTACTATTTACTATTCCCATTCCAGTCTACATTAAATTGAAGTAGGTGGTGGATACTAATTAAATCTAATGTACTATTCCCACTCCAGTCTACATTAAATTAAAGTAGGTGCTGGACACTAATTACATATACATTACTATTCCCACTCCAGTCTACATTAAATTAAAGTAGGTGCTGGACACTAAATAAATATAATTTACTATTCCCACTCCAGTCTACATTAAATTAAAGTAGGTGCTGGACACTAATTACATATAATTTACTATTCCCACTCCAGTCTACATTAAATTGAAGTAGGTGCTGGACACTAATTAAATATAATTTACTATTCCCACTCCAGTCTACATTAAATTAAAGTAGGTGCTGGACACTAATTACATATAAATTACTATTCCCGCTCCAGTCTACATTAAATTAAAGTAGGTGCTGGACACTAACTAAATATAATTTACTATTCCCACTCCAGTCTACATTAAATTAAAGTAGGTGCTGGACACTAATTACATATAAATTACTATTCCCACTCCAGTCTACATTACATTAAAGTAGGTGCTGGACACTAATTAAATATAATTTACTATTCCCACTCCAGTCTACATTAAATTAGAGTAGGTGCTGTACACTAATTAAATATAATTTACTATTTACTATTCCCATTCTAGTCTACAATAAATTGAAGTAGGTGGTGGATACTAATTAAATATAATGTACTATTCCCACTCCAGTCTACATTAAATTAAAGTAGGTGCTGGACACTAATTACATATACATTACTATTCCCACTCCAGTCTACATTAAATTAAAGTAGGTGCTGGACACTAATTAAATATTATTTACTATTCCCACTCCGGTCTACATTAAATTAAAGTAGGTGCTGGACAATAATGAAATATAATTTACTATTCCCACTCCAGTCTACATTAAATTGAAGTAGGTGCTGGACACTAATTAAATATAATTTACTATTCCCACTCCAGTCTACATTAAATTAAAGTAGGTGCTGTACACTAATTAAATATAATTTACTATTTCCACTCCAGTCTACATTAAATTGAAGTAGGTGCTGGACACTAGTTAAATATCATTTACTATTCCCACTCCAGTCTACATTAAATTAAAGTAGGTGCTGGACACTAATTAAATATAAATTACTATTCCCACTCCAGTCTACATTAAATTAAAGTAGGTGCTGTACACTAATTAAATATAATTTACTATTCCCACTCCAGTCTACATTAAATTGAAGTAGGTGCTGGACACTAATTAAATATAATTTACTATTCCCACTCCAGTCTACATTAAATTAAAGTAGGTGCTGGAAACTAATTAAATATAATTTAATATTCCCACTCCAGTCTACATTAAATTAAAGTAGGTGCTGGACACTAATTACATATAAATTACTATTCCCACTCTATTCTACATTAAATTGAAGTAGGTGCTGGACAGTAATTAAATATAATTTACTATTCCCACTCCAATCTACATTAAATTAAAGTAGGTGCTGGACACTAATTAAATATAATTTACTATTCCCACTCCAGTCTACATTAAATAAAAGTAGGTGCTGGACACCAATTAAATATTATTTACTATTCCCACTCCAATCTACATTAAATTAAAGTAGGTGCTGGACACTAAATAAATATAATTTAGTATTCCCACTCCAGTCTACATTAAATTAAAGTAGGTGCTGGACACTAATTACATATAACATACTATTCCCACTCCAGTCTACATTAAATTGAAGTAGGTGCTGGACACTAATTAAATATAATTTGCTATTCCCTCTCCAGTCTACATTAAATTAAAGTAGATGCTGGGCACTAATTACATATAAATTACTATTCCCACTCCAGTTTACATTAAATTAAAGTAGGTGCTGGACACTAATTAAATATAATTTACTATTCCCACTCCAGTCTACATTAAATTAAAGTAGGTGCTGGACACTAATTACATATAAATTACTATTCAGAACTCCAGTCTACATTAAATTAAAGTAGGTGCTGGACACTTATTAAACATAATTTACTATTCCCACTCCAGTCTACATTCAATTGAAGTGGGTGCTGTACACTAATTAAATATAATTTACTAGTTACTATTCCCATTCCAGTCTACATTAAATTGAAGTAGGTGGTGGACACTAATTAAATATAATGTACTATTCCCACTCCAGTCTACATTAAACTAAAGTAGGTGCTGGACACTAATTACATATACATTACTATTCCTACTCCAGTCTACATTAAATTAAAGTAGGTGCTGGACACTAAATAAATATAATTTACTATTCCCATTCCAGTCTACATTAAATTAAAGTAGGTGCTGGACTCTAAATAAATATAATTTAGTATTCCCACTCCAGTCTACATTAAATTAAAGTAGGTGCTGGACACTAATTACATATAATTTATTATTCCCACTCCAGTCCACATTAAATTGAAGTAGGTGCTGGACACTAATTAAATATAATTTACTATTTACTATTCCCATTCCAGTCTACATTAAATTGAAGTAGGTGGTGGACACTAATTAAATATAATGTACTATTCCCACTCCAGTCTACATTAAATTAAAGTAGGTGCTGGACACTAATTACATATACATTACTATTCCCACTCCAGTCTACATTAAATTGAAGTAGGTGCTGGACAGTAATTAAATATAATTTACTATTCCCACTCCAATCTACATTAAATTAAAGTAGGTGCTGGACACTATTCCCACTCCAATCTACATCAAATTAAAGTAGGTGCTGGACACTAATTAAATATAATTTACTATTCCCACTCCAGTGTACATTAAATAAAAGTAGGTGCTGGACACTAATTAAATATTATTTATTATTCCCACTCCAGTCTACATTAAATTAAAGTAGGTGCTGGACACTAAATAAATATAATTTAGTATTCCCACTCCAGTCTACATTAAATTAAAGTAGGTGCTGGAAACAAATTACATATAATTTACTATTCCCACTCCAGTCTACATTAAATTGAAGTGGGTGCTGGACACTAACTATATATAATTTACTATTTACTATTCCCATTCCAGTCTACATTAAATTGAAGTAGGTGGTGGACACTAATTAAATATAATGTACTATTCGCACTCCAGTCTACATTAAATTAAAGTAGGTGCTGGACACTAATTACATATACATTACTATTCCCACTCCAGTCTACATTAAATTGAAGTAGGTGCTGGACGGTAATTAAATATAATTTACTATTCCCACTCCAATCTACATTAAGTTAAAGTAGGTGCTGGACACTAATTAAATATAATTTACTATTCCCACTCCAGTCTACATTAAATAAAAGTAGGTGCTGGACAATAATTAAATATTATTTACTATTTCCACTCCAGTCTACAATAAATTAAAGTAGGTGCTGGACACTAAATAAATATAATTCACTATTCACACTCCAGTCTACATTAAATTAAAGTAGGTGCTGGACACTAATTACATATAATTTACTATTCCCACTCCAGTCTACATTAAATTGAAGTAGGTGCTGGACACTAATTAAATATAATGTACTATTCCCACTCCAGTCTACATTAAATTAAAGTAGGTGCTGGACACTAATTAATTATAAATTACTAATCCCGCTCCAGTCTACATTAAATTAAAGTAGGTGCTGGACACTAATTAAATATAATTTACTATTTACTATTCCCATTCCAGTCTATATTAAATTGAAGTAGGTGGTGGATACTAATTAAATATAATGTAATATTCCCACTCCAGTCTACATTAAATTAAAGTAGGTGCTTGACACTAATTACATATACATTACTATTCCCACTCCAGTCTACATTAAATTAAAGTAGGTGCTGGACACTAAATAAATATAATTTACTATTCCCACTCCAGTCTACATTAAATTAAAGTAGGTGCTGGACACTTATTACATATAATTTACTAGTCCCACTCCAGTCTACATTAAATTGAAGTAGGTGCTGGACACTAATTAAATATAATTTACTATTCCCACTCCAGTCTACATTAAATTAAAGTAGGTGCTGGACACTAATTAAATATAAATTACTATTCCCACTCCAGTCTACATTAAATTAAAGTAGGTGCTGGACACTAATTAAATATAATTTACTATTCCCTCTCCAGTCTACATTAAATTAAAGTAGGTGTTGGACACTAATTAAATATAATTTACTATTCCCACTCCAGTCTACATTAAATTAAAGTAGGTGCTGGACACTAATTACATATAAATTACTATTCCCACTCCAGTCTGCATTAAATTAAAGTAGGTGTTGGACACTAATTACATATAATTTACTATTCCCACTCCAGTCTACATTAAATTAAAGTAGGTGTTGGACACTAATTAAATATAATTTACTATTCCCACTCCAGTCTACATTAAATTAAAGTAGGTGCTGGACACTAATTACATATAAATTACTATTCCCACTCCAGTCTACATTAAATTAAAGTAGGTGCTGGACACTAATTAAATATAATTTACTATTCCCACCCCAGTCTACATTAAATAAAAGTAGGTGCTGTACACTAATTGAATATTATTTACTATTCCCACTCCAGTCTACAGTAAATTAAAGTAGGTGCTGGACACTAAATAAATATAATTTACTATTCCCTCTCCAGTCTACATTAAATTAAAGGAGGTGCTGGACACTAATTACATATAATTTACTATTCCCACTCCAGTCTACATTAAATTGAAGTAGGTGCTGGACACTAATTAAATATAATTTACTATTCCCACTCCAGTCTATATTAAATTAAAGTAGGTGCTGGGCACTAATTACATTTAAATTACTATTCCCACTCCAGTCTACATTAAATTAAAGTAGGTGCTGGACACTAATTAAATATAATTTACTATTCCCACTCCAGTCTACATTAAATTAAAGTAGGTGCTGGACACTAATTACATATAATGTACTATTCCCACTCCAGTCGACATTAAATTGAAGTAGGTGCTGGACACTAATTAAATATAATTTACTATTCCCACTCCAGTCTACATTAAATTAAAGTAGGTGCTGGACACTAATTACATATAAATTACTATTTCCACTCCAGTCTACATTAAATTAAAGTAGGTGCTGGACACTAATTAAATATAATTTACTATTCCCACTCCAGTCTACATTAAATTAAAGTAGGTGCTGTACACTAATTAAATATAATTTACTATTTTCTATTCCCATTCCATTCTACATTAAATTGAAGTAGGTGCTGGACACTAATTAAATATAATTTACTATTCCCACTCCAGTCTACATTAAATTAAAGTAGGTGCTGGACACTAATTAAATATATTTACTATTCCCACTCCTGTCTACATACAAATGAAGTAGACGCTGGACACTATTTAAATATAATTTACTATTCCCACTCCAAACTACATTAAAGTAAATATATGTATTATTTAATATATTATTTTTAATAAACATTTATGGATTTTTAGTATTTTTATTCACTACAAATCTTAATTATTTATAATAATTTTTTTTTTCTATTTTTGATTTTTCTTCTATTTATAATCAGTAACATTTTTAGTAATTTAAATTTTTTTTATTAATTTTTATTAATTTGTTACTTATATTTTAAAACACTCCCCACCCTTATCCCTTATAAACCCAATAACCCGTTCCTAAAACTATATATGTTTTTAAATTATTCATAAAAAATTTTTGTATTTTATATTTATTTTTTAAGATATATATTTTTTCTATTTATAATCATTAAAAATTATAGTAATGTCAATGTTTTTATTTTTTTATATTTTATTAATTTATTACACATATTTTAAAACACTCCCCACCCTTATCCCCTATAAACCCAATAAAACGCTCCTAAAACTATATATGTTTTTTATTATTTATATTATTTTTTATTAATTTTTTTTATTCTATATTACTTTTAATAATTTTAACAATTTTTTTACATACATTACTCTATTTTTTTTTTACTATTATACAATATTTTTTATAGTCGATATTTTATCTCACAATATACTTACTTTTTATATATTATTCTACATACTAAATACGATATATCTGTATTCGATATTTCTTTTTTCGATATTATCTACCAACGATATTTAATCTTCGATATTATGTCTTTTCGATATTACATTTTCAATATTATGTCTGATTACCGCAAAAGAGACAGGAAGGGTACAGAAACAAGCAAGTATAGAACAGATGAGCAGAAGGGTATAAAGAAGCAACAAACTTGCACAAATGAGACAACAGTGGTGCAGAAAGAGTCAACAGGGGTACAGAAAGAAGAAAGAGAGGTGCAGAAGTAAGCAAGTGAAGTAAAGAAGAGAGCAACAAAAGAGCAGAAAGAGGCGAGAAAAGAACAAAAAGATGTAAGAGAGTTGCAGAAACAGGCAAACGAGGTACAGGAAGAGGGAACAGGGGTGCAGAAAAAAGCAAGAGAGGTGCAGAAAAAGTAAACAAGGGTACAGAAAGAGGAAAGAGAAGTGCAGAAAGAAACAATAGAAATGGGAATAGAGGCAAGAGCACTGCACAAAGAGACAAGGAAATTGTAGAAACAAGCAACTGAGGTACAGAAAGACAGAAGAGGGGTGCAGAAAGAGGGCACAGAAGTAAAGAAAGAGGGAAGAGGGGTATAGAAAGAACCAAGAGGAGTGCAGAAAAAACAAGCGTGGTACAGAAAGAGGCAACAGCAGTGCAGAAAGAGCAAGAGAGATGCAAAACGACTAAGAGAACTGCACAAAAAGGCTAGAGCAATGCTGTGAGAGAAAAGGATGTATGGATAGTTTCTCCTTAACTGTATGACTGCATTGTAGTGCCTTAGTAAAAGGATGAATGTAAGAGTAATGGTAGGATCATTGGATTCATTCATATGTAGTGCCTACCAAAATGTATCACTTAATATTTGCAAGCTGACACATACTTGAGTCATAAGACCACATAGCCCTTTACACTTGAGAGAGTCCACTTTCTATTTTAAAGAGATACTTAAAATGATGTGGCATATCAGCATGGGCGAATTTTGCGAATCCAGTAACTTGTCCTAAAGTGGGGACAGCAGGGTTATGATTAAGCATGGGCGAATTTTGCGGATCTGGCGTTCGCGAATTTTGCGAATTTGCGAACTCGCAATCCGCAAAATCCGCGAATTCTCGCGAATTTGCGGATTTTTTTTTGGTGTGTTCGCAAGGGTTTCTGCCAGTTCGCAAGGGTTTGGTACTAGTTCGCAATTGCGAACTTACTTGTCGGCTCGCAACGGTTGCGACTATGTTGTTTCTACATCTGGTTCATCATCACAGGTTCCCAGCACCCTCTGTTTTACCACTGCCACCCTCTGTTACATCAATGCCACCCTCTGGTTCATCATCACTGTAGATTATGGGGGGGGGGAAGCAAGCACACCTGCCCTGCTTCAACTGACATGAATTAATTTGGGGTTAGTTTATTAATGTGTCACTGTTTTAAAATTCCAGGTCTGGCACCTGCTTCCTTATCAGTAATTTGCTTTCTGTTGCAGTGCAATTTTTTTTCCAGGACCTTTGTGTCCTACATGTAGCTATTCTATGAGCCTGCTGTGAGGGTCAGAGCAGGGTCATACAATTGTTGCAAATAGCAACTGAACTCTGGAGGGGCCCCAGTCAGGAAGCACTACAGGGAATGGTTACTAATGATGAGTTTGAACTCTTGCACATGCCGAGTGCTTTCAGTTTTGCAAAACTCTTGCAATTTCGCAGGATTCGCGGGGCGCGAACACGCACGAGATCGGATTCGGAAGCCGTGAATTCGTGCGAATATACGATTTCTTTTTTTGGGGCGGGATAGTTCGCAAGGTTTTGTGCGTTTTCGCGAGCCGCTTGTAGCGCAAGGCGCGAAGTTACCCTCGCGGTCGTTCAAGGGCGCGGCCATCTTGTTTGCATGACGTATTTCCGTTTCCGGGCGCAAAGTGTAAACTCGCAAAGTGTGCGGCTCGCCAGTGCAATTTTGCGAGTGTTCGTTAGGAACATCTCGCGCGAACTTACCCGCGCGGTCGTGAACGGGCGCGGCCATCTTGTTTCTCATTCATTGCTATGGTTCTGGGCATGCTTTTAGTATTCTCTCTAAATCTCTGCCATCTTTTGCTTGTTTGAAGTTTTTTTAGATCTATTTTACTTATTATCTATCCCTCTATTTTTCTAGCCCTATATTTTTGTGTTTACTGCTACTTTTGGTTAATTTTAAACTACTTTTTTAAACTCTTTTCTTTTCTTCTCTTCCCCATTCTATTTTCTTTATTCCTTTCCGCCCAGACCATGGTGAAGGGAGCCGGGAAGCATCCCGAGAAGGGGAAGGGTCCCGCACCCCGTCCCGGCTCCCAAGCGGGCGTTTGAGGGGGAGCTAGTGATGCCACTGGAGATCTTTAGTGCGGAGGAGGTGGCCGCACTAGTGTTCTATGTACAGCGCCACCTCCCCAGGACCATCATGGCAGGCAGCAAGATCGGAGGCGGGTACGGGATGCGGGAGCGCCGGAAGCGGTGGGAGAAGGTGTGCCGGGCCATGGACCACCACTCTCGGGTCAGGCGCACCTACAACCAGGCCACCCACCACTGGACGGATGTCCTGACCCATGAACGAGATCTGCTCGACCTGCTTGGCCTCGAGATCCCCGGGCTTGGTGAGTAGTAGTAGCTATTTCTTTACTACTCTGTTTTCTCCTGCTGTGTTATTATATTGCACATTTTTGTTTTTTACCAAAAGCAATAATGCTGCTCATTACATTGTAGGTAAATTATATTTCAAAATCTTCTGTGCATTTCAGGTGCACTGCTCTCCTCAGTAGTGTTGCTACTATGCTTATTTGTTTTCGATTTTGTGTTCATTTCATTGGCCTGTGAAATTATGTATGAGTGTAGTTTAAAGAAATGCGTAATGCTACACACTAAGGTTCAGATTTTTAATTACCGGCGCATCGCTGCAAAGTAGCAGGGATGCGCCAGTAATTGTGCGCCACGCCACTATCACCCATGGTGCGCCGTATTTACAATGCGGCTCACCATGGGCCCAAAACGTCACCAAAGCGTTACGCATCTGTGCCGTAAGGGCGGCGCATTGCTGGAGTTGCGTCGCAAAGATGGTGCAGCTCCATCAATGCTCTGGGGTGCCCTATCTCCCCAATGCTGCGTCAAGCCGTACGTCTGCTTCAAGCAGGCGATTGGTTTGAGTCACGCATCATTGTCGTGAAAGTGAGTTATTGAAATCTTGTAGATTTCCCTCAGCCACTTTTAGGATGCGTTCCTGCGCAGGAACGCCCTCCCTTGCGCCGGAACGCCCCCTGATGGCGCAGGGCTTTACAACGTGATGCATCTCCCATATGCGTCACGTTGTTAATATACGCCGCACCATTGCGCCTCTTTTGTGCTGCCGCTGCGTCACAAAAGTCACGCAACAATGGAGCAAAAGAGCAGCAAGGGGCTTCTAAATCAGCCCCTACAGACTCAAGTCCAGTCCTTCCTTTGTACACATGGCGATAAGAACAAATAGTGGTGGTGGATTGATAGTTTGAGTATTTTAATGACTGGTTAATGTAGTAGGAAACTTTAGTGTTGTCGCTGATCTGCAATCACAATGGACTTTGGCTGTCACTTTGCGTGCTGCGGACTGCTGCCTGCCAATCCAAGGCAAACCTTTTTAGTACTTTGTTTAGTGAGTTACATAAGAAGTTTCCAATTCGACGGTCCGCAAATCAAGCAATACTAATAACGTAGTAGACCACATGAGATTGGTCAATAATATATCCCGTGGAATAGTTGTCTATTTGCTATTTCGCCAAAATATTTTGTTAGTTCTTTTGAAATGTTTGATTTGGTTGACAAATATCATCCATGTTTTCTGTTTTTCTTTCTTTCATGTTGTACATCAGCTTCCCCCAGGGGCAAGAGGAGGACACAGGAGGAGGAGGAGGAGAAGGGTGCTGTTCAGGATGCAGGCCAGGATCGGGCAGGCGAGGGCTCCTTTGCTGGCCCCAGTAAGTTTTAATTTTAATATAGAGTACTTATTTTTTCCCAGCGTTCCTCATTCAATTTTTTCTAAATCGTCTTTGATATTCTTGTAGACTGGATCTAAATTCTTATCCTGCCTCGACTATGACTCCGTGTGGTATTACTAGATTATTCTTATTAGTCTGTCTGTGTAGCTAACTAAGATTGCACATTTGGCAATTCCATTGGACTCCCATTCTAGTCAGCAATAGCTCTATGCACTGAGTGCAGTCCTCAGGGATTGTCCATAATATCTTTTCAAGTCTTCCAAATGTTTATGCTTTGACAATTGCCAACAATAAAAAGTTGAATGACCACCAAGAAAGAATAAGATACTACTTTACTTTTGGTTTGGATAGGAGGACAATCCATTCTACTACTGTTGCAGGGACAAATCTGCACAAACAGAACTATGGACACTAAATAATGCATTGCTTAGCTTATCAATTATAATAGGTGCTGTTAGACTTTCAACATGCCTCAGTGATAACATACTTTGTAGTTGAACCCCCAATCTCCTTACTGACTAGATAGTGTGGCAGAGTCATTTAGCTCCCAAAGTCACCGATGATTATTCCCCAATGATGTCAGAGGCACGGACTCATGCTTGCAAAAATTGCAAAACCTTTAGCTCATCCACTTTAGTCTGGAGGACCAAGTCTATTTAAGTTTAAAAGCTTTATTAAAAGTAAACACATTTATTAAAATCAAGTTTGTCATAAAAGTAAACGTTTAACTAAAAAATGGAAAAGTGTTTAGTTCTGACGATTAATTGGACACATTTCTTGTGGTCGAGCCGAGCTCTCACCTGGTTTGAACTTGATCCTGCTCGTGTTCTTAGAAGTCAAGCTTTTGTCTGTTAGGAGAAAAAGTGGTGCGTGTTAAAAATAAAAAGCAAGCATTCATCAGTTGTGCCAAAAAGTGCAGCAAGACAACAGCCTACCCTGGAAAAAGGGACATTTTTACTTTAGAGTAGACAGTCACAAATTATTAAATTGTATACTGTTTTTTTCACATGTCTTTCCTCCTCCTAGACCAAATATTATATAGTAGTGAGTGGTGTATTCTAACATTATTAAATGTACTTTGTAGGTGGAACATCTGGAGGCAGGGCCAGCGCGGAGGTGGTGGTGGCATTGGACAAGGAGAACTCTGGGGAGGAGGCGGTGGAAGTGCCGGACAATTCTGTGGGGGATGGCACGGTGGTGGCGGGCAGAGGTAAGCTGTATATTCCTTACTTATTGAGATTGAAGACTGCAGAGTGTGCTTTTTGCACGGGTGTATTATATATAAACCAGGTAGTAGCCTCCTCTAAATGTACTTCGACTTAGCTGTGAAGTTTTTGGCGAGAAGAATCCCAATCAGATCTGAGATGAACTTGATGGATGGGATGAACGGAAAGCGAAAGAAGGGTGTAAGTAAGTGTGGAAGGACGAGAAATGTAATGATGACTGGCAAAGAAGAATGATATGTGTTTGCTTGGTCCCCGAGGTGGCTGGGAAGGAAAGAATATGGTATGGTGCATGGCTGGGTGAATGATGAAGCAAGGATAGGTGGAAGGAGAACAGCCTGGGTGGGTGAAACAGAAACTGTATGTGTGCATATACTTTGAATGGATGGATGCCTGGATCATTCATGGTACTATCTGACTCTTAGATAGCATATGTGTATCTAGAGAGAGTAGATGGTCACTGGATGAACTAAGTGTTACTTTGAAGAACATGTAACACCGCACCCGCATGTCCGTTCCAGTGTAGGAAAGGCAAGGAAAAGAAGTTGTAATTTTGTCCAAATACTACCATGAATAGTAGCAGTAGTTTGTATTGCAACTGCAAGCACAGCATATATCCGGTTATTACGGTGGACACTCCCTACCTCTCTTAATAACTTTAGTTTAGTAGTAGTACGTCATTCATGTGTGGGTGTATCACTGTTCACTCAATAATAAGCAAAGCACCTAAAGTCATCCCATATGTCATCAAATACATCCCATGTGAAGTGATAGGTAATCAGATTATTTAGCTTCTTCATTTTCCTTTTCTAATACTCATTTGCACTGTAGGGTGAAAGCTAAATTAATTAAGCAGTAGCCCTTTTAACAGAGTATTCTCAGTGCCACCCGTAATAGAAAAGTAAGAGCTTCACCACCTGCATGTACTGGACCGGTACAGTAACGCAAGTCTGTCTCACTCACCATGGTGTGCGTCTGTTTTTCTCGGGTGCAAGTTCACTGCGCTGGCATTATGCCGGCTTGCATAAGATAACGTACCAATTTTCCTAAACAAGAGAGAAGAAGAAGAATAAGACTGGTGTACTGTCATAGTCGACTGTAAAGGAAGTCCATAGTGCTCGTAGAATTTGTTCCTTGAACTCCCCCTAATGTTAGAGCAAGGATGAAGAAGTCGGAGGTTACATAGATACTGTCCTCAATAGTTATGTACTGTGCTTTCAATTTGCTACTTGTACTGTGACACAACTTTCTGCTCAATCATTTTGTGTTAATCTTAAGGAGAATTGGTTACAGACTATGTCTTTCTTTCTTCATATAGTTGCTCCTTCCAAATCCGAGACCATCAAGGAGGAGGGAGCAGGCTCGAATGGCCCGGCAACGGAGGCTGGATGCCACTGTCGCTGAATATCGGCGGCAGGTGGCGCTGGAGGAGGAGGAGACGCAGTCTGGTACTATAACAACGTCCACTGGGACAGCTGCATCCTCCTCCGTGCGGGTTGCCAGCCAGCACAGTGCTCCAGCGGTACGGAGCCGGGCTACCAAAGCCAAACGCCACCGCCGAGCAGCAAAGACAGCAGCTGCCCCCCACAGGATTTGCAAGGCACGCCAGCGCCGCTTATCCCTCAGACTGTCCTACCTGGAGCAGGAGGTCCTGAACTAAAAGAACTTGGTGGAGGGCCTCCGCTTCGAACATGCCACCCTTCGCAAGGAGCATGATGCCCTGGCTGCTAAAGTCAACAGCACCCTGCCGTAGAGTCCCTTGCACCTTTTTTAGAGACTTTTGGGGGGTGGGAATTGGGAGTTGGGTTTTTTGGGGACTTTTGAAGGACAACCGTTGGGGTTAGGGAGGGTCTTGCGGGAGATTATTTTGTTAGGGCTATAAAAATATTCTTTTTGAAACTTTATCTGACCACACCTGTTTTTCACTGCTTTTGAGTCTGGTGGGTGGGGGTTTAACAGTAAGTTTGTTTTCCTGAATAGTCCTAGGACTTTAGTAGTACTACCGTCAATCTCTCGTCTCTCCTAATACTCCATTATACTACGTGAATGACAGAATGCGACAGTACAGGGCTACATTAAATTAGGTTTAAAAAATAGCCGAAGTAAAACCTATAGAATGGCTGTAGGGATCAATTTACAAGCAGAGAGAGATCCAAGAAATGCAGTCACACACACTCATTGAAGAAAAGAATGGATACTGTATCTGTATTGTTGTAGTTGTCCTGTTGAATTTGGTAAGTTGCATGCAGCAAATAATTCCTCCTATTAGCGGCACACCTCCATTCCAGCTGACGCTTCGTCCATCAATGTTGGTGACCAGAAGACACCCTGTCCACTGCCTGCCTGGCGGATGCTGAATTGCGGCTCGCTAATGTGAAGCCTGACTCCATCCTTTTTTCCCCATTGCACAGACTGAAACCCGGCCTGTAATTATTGAACGAAAAACAGCACTGATAAATAAATGTAAGGTATGTACGCTGTGTAGTGCAAAACGTCACACTTTGATTTTCCTAAAAGACAGTACAACATTTTTGAAAGTGCGTACTCTGTCTGAGTCACCTTTTGAAGGATAAATAAGTATGGGCAAATTAATTTAGCGGATCTTTCCCCTCAAGCTAGGTGTACTATAAACTGTGTTTTAGAACAAAATTAGACCTTCCCAGCAGTGCTTCCACCCAGACCCTTACTAAAGCCAGTTGCAAAAATGTAGAAGACCCCCAATCAGATCTCAAAAAACGAGGCCTAGCAGAAAACTGGTGACAAAACGTACTTCGAAAGTAAAAGTAGGCCCACATACCCCCTTATCCACCGTGGATTGTATTCAAACCACTTGCAAGCAAGCAAAAGTATCCATATCCAGCATCGCTCCAAGACTCGAAAACCCCCCCACCCAAACACATGCAATAGAAATACTGCTAACACTAATGAGCCCTAAGTTAAGAATAGTGGCAGAGGCTTTCTTTAACTATGCCAAATCCCCTCTTTCGCACCATGGATTTTCTTCAAATGACTTGCAACCAAAATTACACATTCTCACGAGTGCTCTAAGACCCCAGAACTCAGTTGCAAAAATCTACAACACCCCAAAACACATGCAATCCTGCTGCTAGGGCTAACCCTAATGAACCCTAAGTTACAAAAAGTGCCAAAAGGCTTTTCCTTATGGATTTTGTCCCAACCACTTCTATCCAGTATTAGACCTTCCCAGGAATGCCCCAAGACCCGCCAACCCACCCGCCAAAAAGCACAACACCCCTAAACAGCCCAAAAGCAAAATCTCATACTTACAATATTTCTCTGCCTTCGGTCCTAACTCGCTGTGCAGCTAGGCCATAACTCCAGTTTTCCACCACGGATTTCCTGAAAAGCAAATGCAATCACGATTAGAGTGTCCCAGCAGTGCTCCCAGACCCCAAAACCCACGCACAAACAGCCGGAAACCCCCCAAAGAGCTCCTCAAAGGCAAGCAAGTCAGCAAACACACAAAATAATTTCCGCCTCCGATTTGGTCCAAACCACTTTTATCCGGTATTAGAGCTTCCCAGCAATGGCCCCAGAGCCGTCAACCCAGGAGAAAACGAGTAGAAGACCCCCAAACAGCCAAAAACCAAAAGTACAAAAATGGGGACTTAGTCATTTTTTTGCCAATTTCCCAAATCACTCCGCGCGCGCTCTGCAGCTAGGCCCTAACTCCCCTCTGCCACCATGGATTTGCTTCAAACCTCTTGCAAACTAAAGTATCCATAGCCAGCAGTGCTCCCAAACCCCGAAACCCACCCACAAATACCAGGAAGCCCTCCAAACAGGCCCCCGAAAACGCTACATTGATAAAAAATGTCAGAAATAGCAACAAAAAAAATCAGCGTGGATTTTGTCCCAACCACTTCTATCCAGTATTAGACCTTCCCAGGAATGCCCCAAGACCCGCCAACCCACCCGCCAAAAAGCACAACACCCCCAAACGGCCAAAAAAGAAAATCTCATACTTATAATATTTCTCGGCCTTCGGTCCAAACGCTCTGTGCAGCTAGGCCATAACTCCCGTTTTCCAGCACGGATTTCCTGAAAAGCAAATGCAATCAAGATTAGACTGTCCCAGCAGTGCTCCCAGACCCCAAAACTCACCCACAAACACCCGGAACCCCCCCAAAGAGCAACTCAAAGGCAAGCAAGTCAGCAAAAACACCAAAAAAATTCCGCCTCCGATTTGGTCTAAACCACTTTTATCCGGTATTGGAGCTTCCCAGCAATGGCCCCAGAGCCGTCAACTCACCCGCAAAGAAGTAGAACACCCCCACAAGTGCTGAGTCTTTCTTCATTGGGCGTAATCCAGCCCTCTGCTTTGATGGAAATAGGAGTCTGGAGGAGGAGGATAGAGGAGCATGTTCTTCTGAACTTGTGAACCTGAGGAATGCAGACTGCGGCACCTTCAAATCAATAAGCAAACAAGTGAAGACAGTTCTGCTGATGGGCTTGTTTTTGTGATTAGGTGATTAAAGTTTGAATTATATTAACTGTGCACAACAAAGAAAGACAGACACACAGGAATAAAAGTGAATAAGGACGAAAAAGAAAGTTATTGATTAGTTGTCTCATTTTCAGGGCTCGGTGTCAGGGTCCAGGAATAAGAATAAGGCTTCATCATCATACTCTGCGAATTCAGGCAGGGTGAGCTCACTGTCACCTGACAGAGACCTGACAGAGAAGAATGTCCCTCATCTACGTTGCTGTCCACCTCGTCTTCATCCGACGTGCTTTCTCGTACTCTGTAATCTGGTGGTATGAGGTGCTGATTCATCTTGATCATTGTTAACCTCTCCACATTTTTGGGCAAGAGGCGGCTCCGTTTGGGAGTTACAATGCCACCAGCAGCACTGAAAACACTTTCAGAAGACACGCTTGCGAGTGGGCAAGACAAGTAGTTTAAAGCCAGGTTGGAGAGCTGTGGCCACAATTCTTTTTTCCATGCCAATACGCCAATGGTTCAGCATTAACATAGACCTCTGTTGAGTCATTCAGATAGACCTGCACCATCGACTCAAGGTCCTCCAAGGTTCCTCCACTTTGCTTAGCTTTTGCTGTGACCTTTTGAGAACCAAAGCCAAGCCGATTTAGCCAATCCTCTTCAGCATCCAATGCTACTGTTGTGTCTGGTGCAGATGATCCGGTTGCCGGTGTCTTTAACGGCTGAGAGGTCACTTGTGCCACAGCCACAGGTGCAGAAGTGGATTGTTTTGACTGGGGATGGCCTGCTGATGCTGATGCTGATGTACTGCCTTTTCCATCAATTTTCTGCCGTTCTCTTTCAAACCTCTTGGCTGACAAGGCTAGCCAACGTTTGTCCTTTGTAACATATTCATCAGCAAAAGGAAAGAATGCTCGGCCTGCCAGCGCCTTTTTTTAGCGTGGATCCAGAATAGTAGCACAAATGTAATGCTGGTGTGAGTGGATCATTTGAAGACGTTCATCACCTTGTAGGCGCTCTAATAATTTCTCCGCCAAAACAAAAGGGTCTTTGTTTTTTTCATCTTTTTGAAACACAGAAGACACCTCCTTCAGTTGAAGCTCCAGCATGTACAACAATGGGATAGCTTTTCCCAAATTACAGTCCTCCTTGCTGACTGCACACGTGAAGACCTCAAAAGGACGAAGCATGCGTGTCAGGCTTTTAACTATGTCCCATTGCCCCGCACCCATCCTCAGGTCCTTCTGAGCTGTACCCTGTTTTAAGAAATAGTGATCGAGTACCGTATACTGCTCATACAGACGCTCAAGCATGTAGAAGGTTGAGTTCCAACGTGTTGCCACCTCCTGGATGAGTGCTTTCACTGGCATTCGATGTTCATGTAGCAGGCTCCTCAGATGCTTCCGGGCCTTAAAAGAATGGCTGAAATGGTTCCACATTTTTCGGCAGATGTCCACTACCTCGTACGCTGGAGTGTCTTTCTCACTCAAGAATTTTTTGACAACCAGGTTTATACAGTGCGCCAAACACGGCACTCTGAAATACTGACCCAGCTCCATGGCCTTAACTACATTGGCGCCATTATCCGTGGAAATATAACCAATCTGGCGTTTTTTTGGGGGACAGCCAGTCAAGGACCTTTGTGTTAAACTCATCCAAAATGTTTTGTGCTGTGTGACGTTTCTCCAAACCAAACATGGCTAATGTTGCATGTTTCCGAGCAGCTTTAAAAACTTGGTCCGGGTCAACACCTGCGCTTAGCTTTGCTTTAACCCCTGAAAAAGAGACCCAGTGTGCAGTGATGCACATGTAATCAGCGCCTGCGCCACTGGTCCACATGTCTGTTGTCAGATGTATAGTGTGAACAGCACTCTTCTGCAAAGCTGCCCCAATCACCTCCAGCACATCTTCATGTAGTGCTGGAACCGCAACTCTGGCAAAATAGAACCGGCTAGGAACCTTCCATTTAGGGCAGAGCGCTGCCACTAATTCTAGAAAACCAACACCTTCTACAAAAGAAAAAGGGAGAAGGTCCAGAGCTAGCATTTTAGCCAGCTTAGTGTTATACAGACGCATCAGTGGGTGGTTGCGTTCATATTGCGCTTCTGTAAACAGCATCTTTTTAATGTTGCCCTGGACCAAGCATTTACAAGATGATGATGATGATATCTTCGACCCAGTTACGCTCGCTGATGAACTTTTTCGCATTGGTTTCTCACTCTCTCCCACACTCTTAGTGTGGCTCACATGGGGTGTGCTGCTGACAGGGGTACTGGGTGTAAGTGAAGTGTTTGACACGTCTTCTTCCTCCTCGTCATCATCAGATGAAACAGCATTACGTGGAATTCGGGCTTCCTTGATCGACTGTAGGTGCGCAAACCATTTGACAGCGTGCTTTCTTTCAAGATGACCTCTCTGGCCTCCGGTACCATAGTTGGAACCAAACTTACCACGACTAACTACCAACTTACAAATGCTACAAATGGCAAAGTTTTCCTTTTTTAGGCAAACACTAAAGAAGTCCCAAACTGCAGACTTGAAATGTCTTTGGGGGCCGGAGGAGGCGGCGATACTGGTGGTGGTGGTCCTGCTGCTAATGCCAGATGAAGTGGAGGATGTGGATTGCCGAACTTCAGTACGTTTTGCACTTTCACCACCACTAATTGAGGTTGAGGTGGATGGAGGTCCCTTCTGGCGACTAAGAAATATGGAAGCGGTAGGTGTTGGTGTACTAGTTAACTCCAATGATTGTGGTGTTTCTTCCATTGCCTCCTCGTCGACAACATCATCACGCTCACTAGCTTCTCGGGCTAGGGTCAAAATGTCTTTTTGCTGCATGCCCTTGGGGCTGCAGTGACCTTTATGATGACTGCGTCGTCGTCGTGAGAGTCTTCATCAGCCGGAGTATCCGCCACTTCTTGTTGAGCCTCATCACACTCCATAACTATGAGTCTTTCGACGACCTTCCTTTTACGCTTAAGTACCTTTGTCAGATCTTGGTGTGCCTCACTCTCAGACGGCCGTGGTGGTTCCCAATTTTCATCCAGTTCATCAAAAGGAGGTGGGCTTGAAGAAGATGTAGACACCCCCCTTGATCTTTTCCTTGCTAGGGATGTGGAAGACAATGAATGATCATCAGGAGGAGTGGCTTCCTCAAATGATACCTCGGCTTGATTGTCGATTTCCTGATGTGCCCCTACTTCGGGAGGAACAACTATTGTGGGCACTTCTGACCCTCCATGCACCTCTGCTTGCGCATCTCCTTGCGCTGCCTCTCCTTCCACATGTTCTTGGGCAGATGTGGTTGTTGTTGAGGCTCTGGTTGTTTAACACTTGTCAGATGAGTTACAACAACCTGTGTTGATTCAGGGACATTGCTGCTACTTTCTTGCGATGAGCCAACATCACTGGTCGATGGTGATTGAAGAAGTACACGGACTGCCTCTGCAGCACTCAAGGGCTTGGACTTAAGTTGGCGTGGTGGTGGTGGTGGAGGCACTGAGCCCAATGGAGCGGGGGTGCTGCTCCCAGCTTGGTCCCCAGCAGATCCCGCTGCTGCTGCAGGCGTACTTTTTTTTTTACTCCCAAAAAACGCGGCGGCCGGCACACCAGCCTCCTTGGTAACTTGCTTCTTCTGCTCCTTACTGGCAACTTTCTTGCTAGAGGAGCTACGGAGAACTTTTTTTGGGGCCATCTTCTTCAGAGCAGGTCAGAACAGCAGGCCGCAGTTGCACGAGTTGCAGAGTTGTCTGTGGCCAGACGTGACGTCGCGTGACGTTATGCTGCACACACACACTGCTGCAGGACTTCTTCCTGGCACTGGTGGCTCTCTTGAGTCTTGTGCACCTAAAAGCAATGGCAGACAGAGGAACATCAGTTCAGTTGTACACCCCCAAAAAATCGAAAAAACACAGAAAAATCAGCACAATCCCATGCCCTCCATGATGTTTAAATTCAAGACACCCCACAGAAGGACTAGGCCCATGCAACACTCACTAGTCACTACCCCTAGTGAAAAGGCCACAACAACAGGCCAAAAAAACGAAAATCACAGAAAAATCACCACAATCCCAAGCTATCCAGCCCCTCGATGATGGTTAAATTCAAGACAACCCACAGAAAGACTAGGCCCATGCAACACTCACTACCCCTGGTGAAAAGGCCACAACAACAGGCCAAAAAAACTAAAATCACAGAAAAATCAGCACAATCCCAAGCCATCCAGCCCCTCCATGATGTTTAAATTCAAGACAACCCACAGAAAGACTAGGCCCATGCAACACTCACTACCCCTGGTGAAAAGGCCACAACAGGCCAAAAAAACGAAAATCACAGAAAAATCAGCACAATCCCAAACCATCCAGGCCCTCCATGATGTTTAAATTCAAGACACCCCACAGAAAGACTAGGCCCATGCAACACTCACTACCCCTGGGCATAAAGGTTGAAAACTAGGCAAAATGGTTGCAGGCCTAACAACACTGACTGCTTTCAAAATGGCCCCCTCCCTCCCAGCACATGGCCAGGGCCTGTAGCAGCACTCAAAATGGCCCCCACCCACATGGCCGGTCCCCATGAACACCCCAAAAAATCAAAAAACACAGAAAAATCAGCACAATCCCAAACCATCCAGACCCTCCATGATGTTTAAATTTAATACACCCCACAGAAAGACTAGGCCCATGCAACACTCACTACCCCTGGTGAAAAGGCCACAACAACAGGCCAAAAAAACGAAAATCGCAGAAAAATCAGCACAATCCCAAACCATCCAGGCCCTCCATGATATTTCAATTCAAGACACCCCAGAGAAAGACTAGGCCCATGCAACACTCACTACCCCTGGTGAAAAGGCCACAACAACAGGCCAAAAAAACGAAAATCACAACAAAATCAGCACAATCCCAAACCATCCAGGCCCTTCATGATGTTTAAATTCAAGACACCCCACAGAAAGACTAGGCCCATGCAACACTCACTACCCCTGGGCATAAAGGTTAAAAACTAGGCAAAATGGTTGCAGGCCTAACAACACTGCCTGCATTCAAAATGGCCCCCTCCCTCCCAGCACATGGCCAGGGCCTGTAGCAGCACTCAAAATGGCCCCCACCCACATGGCCTGTCCCCATGAACACCCCAAAAAATCGAAAAACACAGAAAAATCAGCACAATCCCAAACCATCCAGACCCTTCATGATGTTTAAATTCAAGACACCCCACAGAAAGACTAGGCCCATGCAACACTCACTAACCCTGGTGAAAAAGCCACAACAACAGGCCAACAAAACGAAAATCATAGAAAAATCAGCACAATCCCAAGCCATCCAGCCCCTCCATGATGTTTAAATTCAAGACAACCCACAGAAAGACTAGGCCCATGCAACACTCACCACCCCTGGTGAAAAGGCCACAACAACAGGCCAAAAAAACTAAAATCACAGAAAAATCAGCACAATCCCAAGCCATCCAGCCCCTCCATGATGTTTAAATTCAAGACAACCCACAGAAAGACTAGGCCCATGCAACACTCACTACCCCTGGTGAAAAGGCCACAACAGGCCAAAAAAACGAAAATCACAGAAAAATCAGCACAATCCCAAACCATCCAGGCCCTCCATGATGTTTAAATTCAAGACACCCCACAGAAAGACTAGGCCCATGCAACACTCACTACCCCTGGGCATAAAGGTTGAAAACTAGGCAAAATGGTTGCAGGCCTAACAACACTGACTGCTTTCAAAATGGCCCCCTCCCTCCCAGCACATGGCCAGGGCCTGTAGCAGCACTCAAAATGGCCCCCACCCACATGGCCGGTCCCCATGAACACCCCAAAAAATCAAAAAACACAGAAAAATCAGCACAATCCCAAACCATCCAGACCCTCCATGATGTTTAAATTTAATACACCCCACAGAAAGACTAGGCCCATGCAACACTCACTACCCCTGGTGAAAAGGCCACAACAACAGGCCAAAAAAACGAAAATCGCAGAAAAATCAGCACAATCCCAAACCATCCAGGCCCTCCATGATGTTTCAATTCAAGACACCCCAGAGAAAGACTAGGCCCATGCAACACTCACTACCCCTGGTGAAAAGGCCACAACAACAGGCCAAAAAAACGAAAATCACAACAAAATCAGCACAATCCCAAACCATCCAGGCCCTCCATGATGTTTAAATTCAAGACACCCCACAGAAAGACTAGGCCCATGCAACACTCACTACCCCTGGGCATAAAGGTTGAAAACTAGGCAAAATGGTTGCAGGCCTAACAACACTGCCTGCATTCAAAATGGCCCCCTCCCTCCCAGCACATGGCCAGGGCCTGTAGCAGCACTCAAAATGGCCCCCACCCACATGGCCTGTCCCCATGAACACCCCAAAAAATCGAAAAACACAGAAAAATCAGCACAATCCCAAACCATCCAGACCCTTCATGATGTTTAAATTCAAGACACCCCACAGAAAGACTAGGCCCATGCAACACTCACTAACCCTGGTGAAAAAGCCACAACAACAGGCCAACAAAACGAAAATCATAGAAAAATCAGCACAATCCCAAGCCATCCAGCCCCTCCATGATGTTTAAATTCAAGACAACCCACAGAAAGACTAGGCCCATGCAACACTCACTACCCCTGGTGAAAAGGCCACAACAACAGGCCCATAAAACGAAAATCACAGAAAAATCAGCACAATCCCAAACCATCCAGGCCCTCCATGATGTTTAAATTCAAGACACCCCACAGAAAGACTAGGCCCATGCAACACTCACTACCCCTGGGCATAAAGGTTGAAAACTAGGCAAAATGGTTGCAGGCCTAACAACACTGACTGCTTTCAAAATGGCCCCCTCCCTCCCAGCACATGGCCAGGGCCTGTAGCAGCACTCAAAATGGCCCCCACCCACATGGCCGGTCCCCATGAACACCCCAAAAAATCAAAAAACACAGAAAAATCAGCACAATCCCAAACCATCCAGACCCTCCATGATGTTTAAATTTAAGACACCCCACAGAAAGACTAGGCCCATGCAACACTCACTACCCCTGGTGAAAAGGCCACAACAACAGGCCAAAAAAACGAAAATCGCAGAAAAATCAGCACAATCCCAAACCATCCAGGCCCTCCATGATGTTTCAATTCAAGACACCCCAGAGAAAGACTAGGCCCATGCAACACTCACTACCCCTGGTGAAAAGGCCACAACAACAGGCCAAAAAAACGAAAATCACAACAAAATCAGCACAATCCCAAACCATCCAGGCCCTCCATGATGTTTAAATTCAAGACACCCCACAGAAAGACTAGGCCCATGCAACACTCACTACCCCTGGGCATAAAGGTTGAAAACTAGGCAAAATGGTTGCAGGCCTAACAACACTGCCTGCATTCAAAATGGCCCCCTCCCTCCCAGCACATGGCCAGGGCCTGTAGCAGCACTCAAAATGGCCCCCACCCACATGGCCTGTCCCCATGAACACCCCAAAAAATCGAAAAACACAGAAAAATCAGCACAATCCCAAACCATCCAGACCCTTCATGATGTTTAAATTCAAGACACCCCACAGAAAGACTAGGCCCATGCAACACTCACTAACCCTGGTGAAAAAGCCACAACAACAGGCCAACAACACGAAAATCACAGAAAAATCAGCACAATCCCAAGCCATCCAGCCCCTCCATGATGTTTAAATTCAAGACAACCCACAGAAAGACTAGGCCCATGCAACACTCACTACCCCTGGTGAAAAGGCCACAACAACAGGCCCATAAAACGAAAATCACAGAAAAATCAGCACAATCCCAAACCATCCAGGCCCTCCATGATGTTTCAATTCAAGACACCCCAGAGAAAGACTAGGCCCATGCAACACTCACTACCCCTGGGCATAAAGGTTGAAAACTAGGCAAAATGGTTGCAGGCCTAACAACACTGCCTGCATTCAAAATGGCCCCCTCCCTCCCAGCACATGGCCAGGGCCTGTAGTAGCACTTAAAATGGACCTCACCCACATGGCCTGTCCCCATGAACACCCCAAAAAATCGAAAAACACAGAAAAATCAGCACAATCCCAAACCATCCAGACCCTTCATGATGTTTAAATTCAAGACACCCCACAGAAAGACTAGGCCCATGCAACACTCACTACCCCTGGTGTAAAAGGCCACAACAACAGGCCAAAAAAACGAAAATCACAGACAAATCTGCACAATCCCAAGCCATCCAGCCCCTCCATGATGTTTAAATTCAAGACAACCCACAGAAAGACTAGGCCCATGCAACACTCACTACCCCTGGTGAAAAGGCCACAGCAACAGGCCCAAAAAACGAAAATCACAGAAAAATCAGCACAATCCAAAACCATCCAGGCCCTCCATGATGTTTAAATTCAAGACACCCCACAGAAAGACTAGGCCCATGCAACACTCACTACCCCTGTGCATAAAGGTTGGAAACTAGGCAAAATGGTTGCAGGCCTAACAACACTGCCTGCATTCAAAATGGCCCCCTCCCTCCCAGCACATAGCCAGGGCCTGTAGCAGCACTCAAAATGGCCCCCACCCACATGGCCTGTCCCCATGAACACCCCAAAAAATCGAACAACACAGAAAAATCTGCACAATCCCAAACCATCCAGACCCTCCATGATGTTTAAATTCAAGACACCCCACAGAAAGACTAGGCCCATGCAACACTCACTACCCCTGGTGAAAAGGCCACAACAGGCCAAAAAACGAAAATCACAGAAAAATCAGCACAATCCAAAACCATCCAGGACCTCCATGATGTTTAAATTCAAGACACCCCACAGAAAGACTAGGCCCATGCAACACTCACTACCCCTGGGCATAAAGGTTGAAAACTAGGCAAAATGGTTGCAGGCCTAACAACACTGCCGGCATTCAAAATGCCCCCCCCCTCCCAGCACATAGCCAGGGCCTGTAGCAGCACTCAAAATGGCCCCCACCCACATGGCCTGTCCCCATGAACACCCCAAAAAATCGAACAACACAGAAAAATCAGCACAATCCCAAACCATCCAGGCCCTCCATGATGTTTAAATTCAAGCCACACCCCACAGAAAGACTAGGCCCATGCAACACTCACTACCCCTGGGCATAAAGGTTGAAAACTAGGTAAAATGGTTGCTGGCCTAACAACACTGCCTGCATTCAAAATGGCCCCCTCCCTCCCAGCACATGGACAGGGCCTGTAGCAGCACTCAAAATGGCCCCCACCCACATGGCCTGTCCCCATGAACACCCCAAAAAATCGAAAAACACAGAAAAATCAGCACAATCCCAAACCATCCAGACCCCCCATGATGTTTAAATTCAAGACACCCCACAGAAAGACTAGGCCCATGCAACACTCACTACCCCTGGTGAAAAGGCCACAACAACAGGCCAAAAAAACGAAAATCACAGAACAATCTGCACAATCCCAAGCCATCCAGCCCCTCCATGATGTTTACATTCAAGACAACCCACAGAAAGACTAGGCCCATGCAACACTCACTACCCCTGGTGAAAAGGCCACAACAACAGGCCCAAAAAACGAAAACCACAGAAAAATCAGTACAATCCCAAACCATCCAGGCCCTCCATGATGTTTAAATTCAAGACACCCCACAGAAAGACTAGTCCCATGCAACACTCACTACCCCTGGGCATAAAGGTTGAAAACTAGGCAAAATGGTTGCAGGCCTAACAACACTGCCGGCATTCAAAATGGCTCCCTCCCTCTCAGCACATGGTCAGGGCCTGTAGCAGCACTCAAAATGGCCCCCACCCACATGGCCTGTCCCCATGAACACCCCAAAAAATCGAACACAGAAGAATCAGCACAATCCCAAGCCATCCAGCCCCTCCATGATGTTTAAATTCAAGACAACCCACAGAAAGACTAGGCCCATGCAACACTCACTACCCCTGGTGAAAAGGCCACAACAACAGGCAAAAAAAACAAAAATCACAGAAAAATCAGCACAATCCCAAGCCATCCAGTCCCTCCATGATGTTTAAATTCAAAACACCCCACAGAAAGACTCAGTGCACCCACCACTGAGTACCCCTGGGCAAAAGGCCCCAAAACAGCCCAAAAATCGAAAATTCCAAAATTGTAGTTGCAGCAACTGTAATGCCCCAAACAAACTTACTTGTGAAATTTCTAATCCAAAAATGATCCAAAGAAAGTCAAAAAGGCCTCAAATCCAAATATCCAGCAGCATCCACAAAAAGCAATCCTTCCAGCTCCAGATCCAAATGAAAAGTGACCAGGAGATGAACAAAGCACTGGGAGGAGCCTGCTGGACAGGAACAGGAAGTTGAAGACTGTAGGGCACTTCCTTCCTCCCACCCCCATCCCCAAAATGGACTCCTCGCAAAAAAAGTGCAGGCAAATGTCAACCTGAGGAGTTATTCAGATAAAAATCATCATTTCCAGAAGGTTTATGCTGCTTGCTGGTGGATTTCTTGTGCAGAATTGCAAATTTTGTATTTTCACGAGTGCGAGATTGTTGCTGCTCGCCGCATCTACAAGCCGCGATACGTGAACACGGCGTACTCGCGTTAACAAACTCTCGCTGTGCAAGTTGGCAAGCCGCGATGACGTAATCGCGCTCGCAAAATTCCCGCGGGATCCCGCAGCAAGATCCAAAATGGCGCAGCACTCGCAAAATATCGAGAAAAACAACTCGGCAAACGCTGAATGACGGTAAGTAAACGCCGCGCGCCGCAAAATTGTATCACCAAGAAAAAAAAATCCGCTGCGTGCGAATTTGCGGATTTTCGGTAAATTCGCGAGCGTTCGCGGATTGCGAATTTACCGAAATCCGCAAAATCCGCGAGCGTAACGGATTTTCCGCCCATGCTTAGTGGCATATATGAAGTATGCATTTCCATATACCAATACAAACTGACCTAATCACTAATCCTTCTATAAACAAGTCTTAAAGGTCCCTTTTGGGCTGCATCTTTACTATTCAGCAACTACTCAGAGTGTTGGGCCTAGCCAAATACAAAGCAGCAACTTTTTCAATGTGTCTGTTAAACATCTTACCATATTCCAGAGAGCATGCATGCACGTGTCTGTAACTTTTAAAAGTGGCATCATATATAAAAGAAACATAGAAATAGATGGGTAGCGAGAGAATGCATGACTGGATGAGTAGTGCCTCCTCAGTGAAAAGTTCAGTGCAAGAGTACTGCTTGGGTGATTTCATGAGAGCAGTGGGTACTGCGTGGGTGATTAGATTAGTGCAGGGGAAACTACCTTAGACAAACCATGAGTACAAGGCCAACACATGGTTTAAGACGTGTGTAGTGCTTCAAAGAATGCAACAGTGCATGGGTACTGCCTGAGTGATTCTATGACTGCAGTGGTAGTAACTGGATGATCATATGAGTGTATGGGAAGTACCTGAGAGAAAATATGAGTGTAAGGGTAATGCTTGGGCTATTCTATGAGTGCATCAGTAGTACCTGACTGAGTAGATGAGAGCATGGGTAGTGCCTAACTGAATCTTTGAGTGGGATACTAGTTCCTAGGTGGTTGCATGAATCTATAGTTAATGTCTGAGGGAATACATGGCATGCATTTGTCTGTGCCTTTCCCTAGTGCCATCCTATATAAAAGAAACATACAGATACATGTATACCAGAGTTTTATACCTCTACCATCTATTTAGCCATAACATGTGAGAGAATACATGTGCATACAGACACATACCTCAGCCATAAGACTAAAATCTCCCTTTAACTTGACAGACTACACGTTCCATTTTAAAGAGATACCTAAAATTATGCGGAATATTTGAAGTATACAGCTCCACAGACCAATACAAGCTTAGTTAATCACTACTCTCTCTGCCAAGATGTCTTAAACCTCAGTTTTGGACTGCAGCTTCACAATACATTAAGCAGCAACCATTTTTAATCTATCTGTTAAAAGTCTCACAATACTCCAGAAAGCACACTTGCATGTGTATGTACCTTTTAAAAGTAGCATCATATATCAAAGAAACATACAAATAGATAGGTAGTGGGTAGTGCCTGAGAGAATGTATGACTAGATGAGTAGTGCCTCTGTGAAAAGCTCATTACAAGAATACTGCCTGAATAATTTCAAAAAGCCAACACTAATCCTTCTACCATGTTACTATCTACAAACTATTTCAAAACTCTTTTCATTACAATAATACAAACTACAAAAGAGAGCTGTACATTTCATAACATATTTCATACACCACATTTGTCTTACAATTTCAACACTTGGATTTCTTTCTCTTTTAAAGTAAAAATATCACTAGAAACAAGAAAGCACTGCTGAATAATATATAATACACCTTACAAATGTGTTACGTTTGAGGTAGTATTGCAGAATACCAAATATCAGAAACTCACAACAGATTTTCTTTTCCACACAAGAAATTTAATGTACCTCTCTCAGAAAGGTGAAACCAGAAATGGCAAACTTTCCCTCTCTTTTTTTCGCTCAAATAAATGTAAGTATCAAACCACATTGCTTCCATCATTATTTCAAATTGTAAAATACATGTTTCTTCGTTATACATATTAACCCTTTCTAACTGTCTTCAAATGGTGCCCAAACTGCTTCTGTAATTTTCTGAAGTCACGACTCCACCGCGGTGGAGCTGTCCACTTGGGGGGCCCATGAGGCCCCCATCCTAAAATAATTAAATGCCCTGTGGAGATGGCAGTCCCTGGCGCTGGGGGGGGCTGTGTACCATCTGCAGATTATAAACTAAGACCCAGGGCATTGGCAGTTCCCCACTGGTGCCCGTATATAATATCCTCATTGCTTCCTGGACCTGGCCCATCCAGGGGCTCAAAGAAATGAAGCACGGGAGTCCACACTTCATTTAAAAACATATATTTTCGGACGCGAATTCGGCCCAAAATATATTTTTTAAATGCTTCTTTTGGCCCTGTATGTCCTTGCGCGACCCCCTGAGCAGACCTAGGGGGTCAGGGTGTTTCTACCCTACCCCCTTTTCTTGTTTTCTATCCTTTTTTTTTACTGTTTTCTTGTGACTCGGTGTGACACACCCATATACACACACTCAGTCACCCTTTTACACATACACTCTTGAACACATAAACCCATACATCCAGTGAATCAACCATTCACACATCTATTATCAGAGTCACAGACCTCCCAGCCACCCTCACACCCTCAGTCTCCCATACAAATACTCAGACAACCATCAATAACCCATATAGACACTGTCGTAGCTACTGACCAACACATACAGCAGCGTACACAACAGACATACTGATGCACACATTCAGACAGTTTAGTCACTAACCCATGCATTCAGTAAGACACATTTAATCACTCACTTATACAGTCAGTCATGCACATGCTAAATCCTTCATCCAGACACTAATACACCCACTCATTCTTGAATACACCTTGGCATATTTATATAACATATTTAAACTTTACAGAAACACACAGTCAATGGATGATGTCATCATTGATGTCATCAGTGATATCATTTGAGATGTCATTAGTGATGTCATCAGTGATGTCACTGACCGTGTCATGAATGATGTGATATGTGACGTCATCAGCAGTGCATTGCAGGGGCGTGAGTTATAGTAGCTATACTAACTATAACAGGGAAATTTCTCTGGCTTTGTACAAGTGAAATATCCAACTAACTATAACGTCCCTGAAGCCTATGTTTTTTTCAGTGAATTTCTAAGGATTTTTAAATGCTAATTTCAAACTATAACAAGCCTGAAACCTATGGTTTTTTCAGTTATTTTCAATGTTTTTTTTTAATGCAAGTAAATATATTTAGCAGCTCGCAGAAGGAGAACTACGGGCCGTTGGGCCTGCTAGCAGAGACACACCTACGAGCTAATCGGGTGGCTCACAGAGATAGAGCTGCCAGCCCAACGGCTCGCTGGCGCACAGCTGTGAGCTGATGCACTGGTTTCTAAAGGCACATCCGCGAGCCACAATTGATTCTGACCATGATATAACACACATATATCATCCTCTACAATATCAACAACACACAAAACAATGTTGTGTAATGGCACTTATTTACACTGGAATAATGAAAAATGCTGCTGCATCTTAAAAGGTACATAATGACTGTGTCACAACATATAGTTTGCTGTAAAAACGCTGTTTCCTCTTTCACAGGGCAGTGTTGATACCTAGATTTGGCCTCCCATTCAGACCTTGTAGGAAGACTTCCACAAGCTGAGCCGAATAAGAGCCTTATTGTCCCAGAAAGAACTTTCTTTCACTTCTGACCTTGAGACTTTTATCCTACAGGTTGCAAACACGACAACAGAAGGTCACAATCTTTTAAACACTGATCTTTCACAACATTGCGCTGAACTAGTTCATTCTATTTTCAGTGCTTCACATACAACAAGGCTAGTGCATTTTTTTAGCTTCTGAGATCTGGTCTTGCAATGTGTTTTCAATCTATTTTTGGTGTGATCCCTGCTTTCATTCATTCTATTCAGGTTGCCACTTCGACTGGCTTTGGCTGCCGGAGTTTTCCTCTTGATCTGCATGCTCAGAAATGGCTGCTCCACTTGTGCTCGTTCACAACCCAGCCTTACTGCAGGTACTTTGCAACCGCACTCTTGACTATTATTGTACCTTGCCACTGGCAACTCTCAGCATGGCTTACAATTAGTCTTTCCGCTATCCCTGATATACTTCCATCCAGCCACTGTTCTAATGCATGTGTTGTCCCTTCCAATGGGTGTTGGATTTATGCCTCACGAACAGAGCGTCGCTCGAACCAGATTTTCCTTTACTGATGAACCCTTTGGTGAATCATAATCGTCAAAATTCTGGTATTGGTTTCACGGCATATGCTGCTGCCTTTGGTGTACTAGCTCCGTGGGATGTATGTACGGCTGCACAAGATTTTATCTAACGGAGTTACATCGAGTACCACGCAAGATGCACTGCTATTATGGTGCTGGAAGCACCGATAATCAAGGAGCATGTTTGTTCCTTTGAATTGCTGAATTGGATGGCGCTTACTTTTGCAGACGAAAATAATGATTTCCAGTTGGAAGCTGTTACAGCTTACTGTTCTTATACACTGATGGATTAATTTGGCAGTGCCACATAAGTTACAAGGTGCCAACGACATTCCTAAGTTAGCATGAGTTCGTACCATGCATCACAGCCATTTTAGCTGCTTTTTCCACAGGACTGTAAATGTATTGCTTCTCGAAAACACTTCTGTTTCCACTGCTTTGCATGGGAATTGTCTGCCTTTCACTATTTCTGCTGTGCACTGAGTTCTCGTCTGTACGCCGTATTTAAGAGCAGAAAATAGCATTGCTGGTTATTCAGCTTTGGCCTGTCCCACGCACATATAGACATAACATGGAACAAACCTCCGCTTCTGAAATTTGGAGTGCTTTTAATATTGCACAGGATGCAAATGACACACACTTAGAGAACAATCTTTCCTGAGAAAGAGCTGTGCTTGTCCGGAGATGTAAATCCTATTATGTAATACTTGAGGTAGGGGGTTCCGCTGTCCAAGCCTAGAGGTCTTCCACTGATGTAATAAACATGGCTTGTAGCCTGGGGAGGGTGTTAGCGCTACTTGGCTTAATCCACTGACATTTTAATATACTTTCCACTTTATGCAATTGTAACTATGCTGATTATATTGATTACATGCATTTCTTTGCTCACCCTAGCAGGTGCACTATTATTCTGCAGAGCTTGTTAGTTCAATTAAACATTTTAAACTATACAAAGTCTCTAGTTACTCACATTGTGAACAGGTATCAGTGTCTAACCAAAAGAGTGTCTTGTTCCCAGGAATTCTGAGAGGAGCTGAGTTGCATTGTTCCAGGATATCTAAACATTGGTAGCTCCGCTGTAGTACGGAAAATGAATGAAATACTATAGCTAGCCGGAGAGGAGTTTCTGTGCACTGAGGCGTGTTTTTGGTACATCACAACATACTGAGGTCCTGGTTTCCTGGGACGTGGGGAGCGAGTCGGGAGTCAGTGAAGTGGGGAGAGGGACTGTGAAAGGGGTATCCGTAGTGACCGGATATTTTGTCCTATTCCTGAGTGGTGGTGACTTTAGTCTACTACCATCTAAGTATAGTGGATAGATCCCTATTTTCGGCCTATTCTTAGGGTTAGCCTACTGACTTTGGCATAATAACATACCCTTTCATCACTTTTGGGCCTGAAAGCCTATATTAGAGGGTAGATCCTTTATTCCTGACATCATATTACCTATTGGTAGGGCTTGCCTATGTATCTTGATAGAGCTATGTGTCTCTTTCATCTTTTTTGGGCCTACAAGGCCCAAACGAGAGAGACTCCATTTTCCTTTCTGCCTCGGCTGCTCAAGGCGCTTGTAGGTCAAGAGTGATGTTTTAGTTTGAGCTGTTGTTCACTGGAGAGGAACCGGTCAGAGCTGGCCCTTATCGGAGGAATGTAAGCAGAGCTCAGGTTTTAGACGAAACAGCAGCTGTCCACTGTGGGAACGTCGGAGGCCCGGAGCCTAGTACAGGAATCTGGTGGGCGGCAGGTTACTGTCTGTAAATTTCCATGAACGAAGAGCTCTTTATATTATCGAGGTGTAGAGAGGAGAGGCAGGCAGAAGGCAGTTGGCAGTTGACAGTTGGAGTTGCAGATGACAGTTGGAGTTTGGAACGATTGAAGGCTGATGATCTTTTGGAGAGACCGAAGTTGTATCATGAGTCAATCTGTTAGAGCAGTTGGAGATAGTTAAACGTCGGAGTTAGAACAATCAGAGTGAAGAAGATAGTCGAACAGATGGATTCCAGAGTGGCTGAAACTATATCATTATACTGAAGTCTGGAGGTGAAGACAGTTCGTGGGAGAACGGAAGCCAGTACAAAGTGATCGGTGCAGTGCTGAGAAACAGAGAAGACGAGAGAGAGAGAGATGGGTTCCAGTGCTTTGAAGGAGCATAGTGGTGCAGACGTGTATCCGTGGGTACAGAGTAGAATCTGAGATGAGCCAAGGCACAGATGAGAGAGGGACCCAGATGACAGCTAGAACCGGACTCCGTAATTATAAGGTGAAGTCCGTCCTGCTATTATAGTGTGCACCTATACTAACTCTTTCCTTAACTTTTCAGCTTATGCTTAGATTGTTAGGTAGAATTGTGACTTTATAATATGATGTTTTCTTTGTCTGTTATTGTGTAATACAGGGACCCCAGTTTGTAACGAACCCACATACTTGAGAATTGTTTCTATGATAAAGCTAACCTTTCTTTACAGCCAGGTGCCAGCGTATGGAAGGATGGGCGGTTCCCTTCCTACAGGTAACTGATGCGGGAGATTGATGTGAGTTTTATGTCAGGGAATAATTCTTAAGTGTAACAATTTGGCAGTTCTTGTGTGAGAGGATCGGATCTCCTATCTATCACTTGAGGTATAACAATTTATATGAGATAGAAGATACTCCCAGTAAATATTAGATACTTAGGGCCATAAGTTTCAACACATTTCCCCATAGACACAGAATGGGCAAAACCCTTTGATACATCTGGCCCTTAGAAACTTCCCAAAAGAGAGAGAGAGAGCAGAAGGTATTAATAGTAACCCTGGGCGAAGAACTACGCTCCGTTCGCGGAGTTTGCGGAGTTTCGGCAACTCCGCGCTCCGCGGAGAACGCGAAGTTGTTGAATACTCCGCAAACTGCTGCGTAGCGTAGTTCTCGCGCACTCAATAGCATTTTCGCGTGCGCGAGGATGCTTGTCGGTAAGATCGAGTTGCCGAACACGCAGAAACTGCAATCTGGCACAGAATAACTCGCGAACACGTTAGTAGTGACCGGAAATAAGGGGACGCGAGCGGGCGGGACAAAACTCATGGGTAACTTCGCGCGCTACACATCCCGAGCATGCAGGCAATCAATCAATCAATCAATCAGGATATTTGTATAGCGCGCTACTCAACCAGAGGGTCTCAAGGCACTTGGGGGAGGGGGGTCCGCTACTGCTCGAACAGCCATGTCTTGAGTTGCTTCCTGAAGCAGAGGTGGTCTTGGGTCAGGCGTAGGTGGATGGGGAGGGAGTTCCAAGTCTTGGCTGCCAGGTAGGAGAAGGATCTTCCTCCCATGGTGGATCTTCGGATGCGTGGCACGGCGGCGAGGGCGTGGCTGGTCGATCGTAGCTGGCGGTGGGAGTGTAGAAGGTCAGGCGGTTGTTGAGGTACCTGGGGCCCAGGTCGTGGAGGGTCTTGTGTGCGTGGGTGAGGAGTTGGAACGTGATTCTCTTGCTGACAAGGAGCCAGTGAAGGTCTCTCAGGGTCGGGAGATGTGGCTGTGTCGGGGGATGTCCAAGATGAGTCGCGTGGAGGCGTTCTGGATGTGTTAGAGTCTTTTCTGGAGTTTGGCTGTGGTTCCGGTATAGAGGGTGTTTCCGTAGTCCATTCGGCTGATGAAGAGTGCCGGTGTGACCGTCTTCCTGGTTTCGGTGGTGAGCCATGGGAAGATCTTTCGGAGCATGCGTAGGATGTTGAAGCATGATGATGAGACGGCGTTGACTTGTCTGGTCATCGAGAGGGAGGAGTCCAGGATGAAGCCCAGGTTGCGTGCGTGGTCCGCTGGTTTGGGTGCGCTGCCCAGGGCAGGGGGCCACCAGGAGTCGTCCCAGGCGGAGGGTGATGATCCAAGGATGAGGACTTCCGTCTTGTCTGAGTTCAGTTTCAGGCGGCTGTTCCTCATCCACTCGACTACGTCTTTCATCCCTTCGTGTAGGTTGGTTCTGGCAGTTCCTGGGTCGTTGGTGAGGGAGAGGATCAGCTGGGTGTCGTCGGCGTAGGAGATGATGTTGAGGTTGTGTTGGCGTACGATGGCTGCGAGGGGGCTCATGTAGACGTTGAAGAGGGTGGGGCTGAGTGATGATCCTTGTGGTACGCCGCATATGACTTCGGTGGCCTTGGATCTGTATGGGGGGAGGCGGACTCTCTGGGTTCTTCCGGTGAGGAACGAGATGATCCACTCCAGTGCCTTCTCTTGGATTCCGATGTTGCTGAGGCGCTGCACTAGGGTGCGGTGGCAGACCGTATCGAATGCTGTGGAGAGGTCCAGGAGGATGAGGGCCGCTGTTTCCCAGTTGTCGAGCAGGGCTCGGATGTCGTCAGTGGTTGCGATGAGGGCGGTCTCGGTGCTGTGGTTGGTGCGGAAGCCGGACTGCGAGTGGTCGAGGCTGGTTGGGCGAGCGCAATTGGTGATCCACTGTGTGAGGTTGTTGGCTGCTTGGTTGGGGTCCGTTGAGCTGGCGGGTGGGTTCTGGCTCAGTGAAGTGGTGAGCTGGTCGGTGGTGATCTTGTTCCAGTTCCTGCGGGGAACCTGTTGCGGGTGGTGGTGAGTCGTGGTCTTTTTGAAGCTGAAGTGGACGCAGCTGTGGTCTGTCCAGTGGAGCCCGGTGGAGTGGCTGAAGGAGATGTACTTGCTGGAGGAGAAGACTGGGTCAAGCGTGTGTCCGGCGTAGTGGGTGGGGGTGTTCACCAGTTGCATGAGTCCGAGGTTGGCGAGCTTGTCCAGCAGGGTGGTGGTGGTGTTGGTTGTCGTTGTTGTTCTCCAGGTGGAAGTTGAGGTCCCCTAGGAGGATGTAGTCAGCGGAGGCGAGGGCGTGCGGGCTGATAAAGTCTGCGATGTCTTCGCTGAATTGTGTGCGAGGTCCTGGGGTTCTGTAGATGAGGGTGCCTCTGAGTGTGGTCTTGGGGTCGGTGTGTATCTGGAAGTGAAGATGTTAAGCGGCTGTGAGGGTGTCGTCTGAGTTGGTCGTGATGCGGATGGTGTTCTTGTGGACGATGGCGATGCCTCCTCCTGTCTCGTTGACGCGATCTCTCCGGGTGATTTTGTATCCGTCCGGGATGGTGACGGCAATGTCGGGTGCTGAGGAGGCGTTCATCCATGTTTCCGTGAGGAAGGCGACGTCTGGAGATGTGGTGTTGAGCAGGTTCCAGAGTTCCACGGCGCTCCCGAAGATGAAAAATGGCTTGCGAACTGGTCAAGCAAGCTACTACGCATGCTCGCGGAGCTATGCGTAGTTCGCGGAGTGCAAGTGCATCTTCGCGTAGCTCGCGGAGTGCGGCTACGCGAACTACGCCCAGGCTTAATTAATAGGACAGTGAGATCGCTCAAGATTGGGCATTAATGAGAACACCAATTGGGATTGTTGTGTAATGAGATTGCTCAAAATAAGGCATTAGTGAGAGCACCAATTGTGGATGGTGTATAGTGAGATCGCTCAAGATAGGGAGTTAATGAGAACACCAATTGTGGTTGGTGTGGTAGAGTGAGCTGCTCTCCACTATGAGAAGGATTGTAGAACAGTCCGGGCCAGATTGTCACGGGCTATAAGGTAAGATCATAGGATGAGACATGGAATTCCGTAGTTATTAGTGACTATTCTTAGTAATCCCTTAGATCTAGCAGTGTTTTTGATGATATAAGCTTGTATATTGAGAGTTCCCCATTCCCGGATAAGTACTCTGGAACCATTGTAAATAGGATCCGGAAAGGGATGGTGTTACGTTTTGGCCGGTTTGGTTGTATCTAGGTAAGTGGGTAATTCTTGGTCTGAGAATCCGGTCATTACAGTATCTTGCACAGACAGAGCTATGGTATATTTTCAGTGTTGCCTATCACAGGTAGAACTAGGGCCCTGATGGCTTATAGATAGAGAGATTCCAGCACACAGACTGAATCACAAAATGGCTAGCAACACTTCCTAGTTTCAACCTTTAACAGCCAATCAACCGCAAGCTCGTGCTCGTAACCCCTCAGCCAATTCCATGTCCCAATTCGCAAAGATCGATATCTGTCCAATTTGATTTTTCTTCAAAATTACTGAACAGATTTACACCATTTAAACAAAAGCATACTTTCTGGACCAAGACCTTTTTCCCTGCCAAATTTGGCATAATTCAGTTCAGCAGTTTGACATGTAGCCTTGAAAATGCTTTCTGAACACACGTTTTGGGACCCCCTTTTGTTCTCAGCCCCCCCTTGATCAATCACCCCCAAGATAGGAGTTGATCAAAAAAGAGAAACTTTTTGGTGAATTTCAAATAGATTTGTCGAACGATGTCAAAGTTATAAGCACATGGAGGGCTCCAGGACGGGGGCAGCGCAACCTCCCTCCCAACATGAGTGAAACCCCGGGACTACGGGGACCCCAGCGGGACCCCAACCTTAGCGATCCCCAACTATTATTTTATAAGAAATGCCCCCGGAACCAAGCCCACCCAGAGGCCTCATGAAAATAAAATGCGAGAACTCACGTGAATTGTGCAAGGCTTTTCATGGCTCTGGGGGCCTTCTGGGACACCCTGAGCAGGGCTAGGGGGTCAGGGTGTTTCTACACTACCCCCTTCTCTTGTGTTATATCCTTGTTTCTCTGTTCTACCGAGTCACAAGATGGCTGCCAACACTTCCTGGTTTGGAGTGTTGGCAGCGGGCCCCCCAACCTCAGCAAGCCCCGGTAATATTTTGTAAGAAATGCTCCCGGAACCTAGTCCACCCTGCGGCCTAATTAAAATAACAAAAAACACAGTTGATGGACAGAATGTAGAACAATGTCATACATTCACCCCAGTACAGGGATCTGGGCCTAAATCCATCGTTGTTTTGCACTCCACACCACCCTGGGTTAGACACTGGCTATATGCAAATCAGCTCTGACCCTGTGCCCAATGGGAACAGTCCAGTCCGAACTACCAAGCCATGTCTTTCCCAGACCGGAATCAAGCATCCAAGGACCGGTTTCTGGCTATCAGCCTTCATTCAGCCTGGATAGCTTGACTCCAGTGGTGTGGAGAGCCTGGGACTCACGTCTGAGTATACCCAGCACACTCGGGGTGAAAATTGCAAAAAACACAGTTGATGGACAGAATGTAGAACAATGTCATACATTCACCCCAGTACAGGGATCTGGGCCTAAATCCATCGTTTTTTTGCACTCCACACCACCCTGGGTTAGACACTGGCTATATGCAAATCAGCTCTGACCCTGTGCCCAATGGGAACAGTCCAGTCCGAACTACCAAGCCATGTCTTTCCCAGACCGGAATCAAGCATCCAAGGACCGGTTTCTGGCTATCAGCCTTCATTCAGCCTGGATAGCTTGACTCCAGTGGTGTGGAGAGCCTGGGACTCACGTCTGAGTATACCCAGCACACTCGGGGTGAAAATTGCAAAAAACACAGTTGATGGACAGAATGTAGAACAATGTCATACATTCACCCCAGTACAGGGATCTGGGCCTAAATCCATCGTTTTTTTGCACTCCACACAACCCTGGGTTAGACACTGGCTATATGCAAATCAGCTCTGACCCTGTGCCCAATGGGAACAGTCCAGTCCGAACTACCAAGCCATGTCTTTCCCAGACCGGAATCAAGCATCCAAGGACCGGTTTCTGGCTATCAGCCTTCATTCAGCCTGGATAGCTTGACTCCAGTGGTGTGGAGAGCCTGGGACTCACGTCTGAGTATACCCAGCACACTCGGGGTGAAAATTGCAAAAAACACAGTTGATGGACAGAATGTAGAACAATGTCATACATTCACCCCAGTACAGGGATCTGGGCCTAAATCCATCGTTTTTTTGCACTCCACACCACCCTGGGTTAGACACTGGCTATATGCAAATCAGCTCTGACCCTGTGCCCAATGGGAACAGTCCAGTCCGAACTACCAAGCCATGTCTTTCCCAGACCGGAATCAAGCATCCAAGGACCGGTTTCTGGCTATCAGCCTTCATTCAGCCTGGATAGCTTGACTCCAGTGGTGTGGAGAGCCTGGGACTCACGTCTGAGTATACCCAGCACACTCGGGGTGAAAATTGCAAAAAACACAGTTGATGGACAGAATGTAGAACAATGTCATACATTCACCCCAGTACAGGGATCTGGGCCTAAATCCATCGTTTTTTTGCACTCCACACCACCCTGGGTTAGACACTGGCTATATGCAAATCAGCTCTGACCCTGTGCCCAGTCAAGCTAGCCGGGCTGATGAGAGGTGTTACCTCGAAACCGGTCCGGTCCTCGGATGCTTGATTCCGTTCTGGGAAGGACATGGCTTTTGTAGTTCGGACTGGACTGTTCCCATGGGGCAACAGGGTCAGAGCTGATTTGCATATCGCCATTGTCTAACCCAGGGTGGTGTGGAGTGCAAAAAAACGATGGATTTGGGCCCAGATCTTTTGACTGGGGGAATGTGTGACATTGATCCACATTCGGTCCATCACTTGTTGTTTTTGCAATTGCCGCCCTAAGTGCGCTGGGGATGCCCAGACGTGGGTCCCAGGCACTCCACACCACTTGGAGTCAAGCTAGCCGGGCTGATGAGAGGTGTTACCTCGAAACCGGTCCGGTCCTCGGATGCTTGATTCCGTTCTGGGAAGGACATGGCTTTTGTAGTTCGGACTGGACTGTTCCCATGGGGCAACAGGGTCAGAGCTGATTTGCATATCGCCATTGTCTAACCCAGGGTGGTGTGGAGTGCAAAAAAACGATGGATTTGGGCCCAGATCATTTGACTGGGGGAATGTGTGACATTGATCCACATTCGGTCCATCACTTGTTGTTTTTGCAATTGCCGCCCTAAGTGCGCTGGGGATGCCCAGACGTGGGTCCCAGGCACTCCACACCACTTGGAGTCAAGCTAGCCGGGCTGATGAGAGGTGTTACCTCGAAACCGGTCCGGTCCTCGGATGCTTGATTCCGTTCTGGGAAGGACATGGCTTTTGTAGTTCGGACTGGACTGTTCCCATGGGGCAACAGGGTCAGAGCTGATTTGCATATCGCCATTGTCTAACCCAGGGTGGTGTGGAGTGCAAAAAAACGATGGATTTGGGCCCAGATCTTTTGACTGGGGGAATGTGTGACATTGATCCACATTCGGTCCATCACTTGTTGTTTTTGCAATTGCCGCCCTAAGTGCGCTGGGGATGCCCAGACGTGGGTCCCAGGCACTCCACACCACTTGGAGTCAAGCTAGCCGGGCTGATGAGAGGTGTTACCTCGAAACCGGTCCGGTCCTCGGATGCTTGATTCCGTTCTGGGAAGGACATGGCTTTTGTAGTTCGGACTGGACTGTTCCCATGGGGCAACAGGGTCAGAGCTGATTTGCATATCGCCATTGTCTAACCCAGGGTGGTGTGGAGTGCAAAAAAACGATGGATTTGGGCCCAGATCTTTTGACTGGGGGAATGTGTGACATTGATCCACATTCGGTCCATCACTTGTTGTTTTTGCAATTGCCGCCCTAAGTGCGCTGGGGATGCCCAGACGTGGGTCCCAGGCACTCCACACCACTTGGAGTCAAGCTAGCCGGGCTGATGAGAGGTGTTACCTCGAAACCGGTCCGGTCCTCGGATGCTTGATTCCGTTCTGGGAAGGACATGGCTTTTGTAGTTCGGACTGGACTGTTCCCATGGGGCAACAGGGTCAGAGCTGATTTGCATATCGCCATTGTCTAACCCAGGGTGGTGTGGAGTGCAAAAAAACGATGGATTTGGGCCCAGATCTTTTGACTGGGGGAATGTGTGACATTGATCCACATTCGGTCCATCACTTGTTGTTTTTGCAATTGCCGCCCTAAGTGCGCTGGGGATGCCCAGACGTGGGTCCCAGGCACTCCACACCACTTGGAGTCAAGCTAGCCGGGCTGATGAGAGGTGTTACCTCGAAACCGGTCCGGTCCTCGGATGCTTGATTCCGTTCTGGGAAGGACATGGCTTTTGTAGTTCGGACTGGACTGTTCCCATGGGGCAACAGGGTCAGAGCTGATTTGCATATCGCCATTGTCTAACCCAGGGTGGTGTGGAGTGCAAAAAAACGATGGATTTGGGCCCAGATCTTTTGACTGGGGGAATGTGTGACATTGATCCACATTCGGTCCATCACTTGTTGTTTTTGCAATTGCCGCCCTAAGTGCGCTGGGGATGCCCAGACGTGGGTCCCAGGCACTCCACACCACTTGGAGTCAAGCTAGCCGGGCTGATGAGAGGTGTTACCTCGAAACCGGTCCGGTCCTCGGATGCTTGATTCCGTTCTGGGAAGGACATGGCTTTTGTAGTTCGGACTGGACTGTTCCCATGGGGCAACAGGGTCAGAGCTGATTTGCATATCGCCATTGTCTAACCCAGGGTGGTGTGGAGTGCAAAAAAACGATGGATTTGGGCCCAGATCTTTTGACTGGGGGAATGTGTGACATTGATCCACATTCGGTCCATCACTTGTTGTTTTTGCAATTGCCGCCCTAAGTGCGCTGGGGATGCCCAGACGTGGGTCCCAGGCACTCCACACCACTTGGAGTCAAGCTAGCCGGGCTGATGAGAGGTGTTACCTCGAAACCGGTCCGGTCCTCGGATGCTTGATTCCGTTCTGGGAAGGACATGGCTTTTGTAGTTCGGACTGGACTGTTCCCATGGGGCAACAGGGTCAGAGCTGATTTGCATATCGCCATTGTCTAACCCAGGGTGGTGTGGAGTGCAAAAAATCGATGGATTTGGGCCCAGATCTTTTGACTGGGGGAATGTGTGACATTGATCCACATTCGGTCCATCACTTGTTGTTTTTGCAATTGCCGCCCTAAGTGCGCTGGGGATGCCCAGACGTGGGTCCCAGGCACTCCACACCACTTGGAGTCAAGCTAGCCGGGCTGATGAGAGGTGTTACCTCGAAACCGGTCCGGTCCTCGGATGCTTGATTCCGTTCTGGGAAGGACATGGCTTTTGTAGTTCGGACTGGACTGTTCCCATGGGGCAACAGGGTCAGAGCTGATTTGCATATCGCCATTGTCTAACCCAGGGTGGTGTGGAGTGCAAAAAAACGATGGATTTGGGCCCAGATCTTTTGACTGGGGGAATGTGTGACATTGATCCACATTCGGTCCATCACTTGTTGTTTTTGCAATTGCCGCCCTAAGTGCGCTGGGGATGCCCAGACGTGGGTCCCAGGCACTCCACACCACTTGGAGTCAAGCTAGCCGGGCTGATGAGAGGTGTTACCTCGAAACCGGTCCGGTCCTCGGATGCTTGATTCCGTTCTGGGAAGGACATGGCTTTTGTAGTTCGGACTGGACTGTTCCCATGGGGCAACAGGGTCAGAGCTGATTTGCATATCGCCATTGTCTAACCCAGGGTGGTGTGGAGTGCAAAAAAACGATGGATTTGGGCCCAGATCTTTTGACTGGGGGAATGTGTGACATTGATCCACATTCGGTCCATCACTTGTTGTTTTTGCAATTGCCGCCCTAAGTGCGCTGGGGATGCCCAGACGTGGGTCCCAGGCACTCCACACCACTTGGAGTCAAGCTAGCCGGGCTGATGAGAGGTGTTACCTCGAAACCGGTCCGGTCCTCGGATGCTTGATTCCGTTCTGGGAAGGACATGGCTTTTGTAGTTCGGACTGGACTGTTCCCATGGGGCAACAGGGTCAGAGCTGATTTGCATATCGCCATTGTCTAACCCAGGGTGGTGTGGAGTGCAAAAAAACGATGGATTTGGGCCCAGATCTTTTGACTGGGGGAATGTGTGACATTGATCCACATTCGGTCCATCACTTGTTGTTTTTGCAATTGCCGCCCTAAGTGCGCTGGGGATGCCCAGACGTGGGTCCCAGGCACTCCACACCACTTGGAGTCAAGCTAGCCGGGCTGATGAGAGGTGTTACCTCGAAACCGGTCCGGTCCTCGGATGCTTGATTCCGTTCTTGGAAGGACATGGCTTTTGTAGTTCGGACTGGACTGTTCCCATGGGGCAACAGGGTCAGAGCTGATTTGCATATCGCCATTGTCTAACCCAGGGTGGTGTGGAGTGCAAAAAAACGATGGATTTGGGCCCAGATCTTTTGACTGGGGGAATGTGTGACATTGATCCACATTCGGTCCATCACTTGTTGTTTTTGCAATTGCCGCCCTAAGTGCGCTGGGGATGCCCAGACGTGGGTCCCAGGCACTCCACACCACTTGGAGTCAAGCTAGCCGGGCTGATGAGAGGTGTTACCTCGAAACCGGTCCGGTCCTCGGATGCTTGATTCCGTTCTGGGAAGGACATGGCTTTTGTAGTTCGGACTGGACTGTTCCCATGGGGCAACAGGGTCAGAGCTGATTTGCATATCGCCATTGTCTAACCCAGGGTGGTGTGGAGTGCAAAAAAACGATGGATTTGGGCCCAGATCTTTTGACTGGGGGAATGTGTGACATTGATCCACATTCGGTCCATCACTTGTTGTTTTTGCAATTGCCGCCCTAAGTGCGCTGGGGATGCCCAGACGTGGGTCCCAGGCACTCCACACCACTTGGAGTCAAGCTAGCCGGGCTGATGAGAGGTGTTACCTCGAAACCGGTCCGGTCCTCGGATGCTTGATTCCGTTCTGGGAAGGACATGGCTTTTGTAGTTCGGACTGGACTGTTCCCATGGGGCAACAGGGTCAGAGCTGATTTGCATATCGCCATTGTCTAACCCAGGGTGGTGTGGAGTGCAAAAAAACGATGGATTTGGGCCCAGATCTTTTGACTGGGGGAATGTGTGACATTGATCCACATTCGGTCCATCACTTGTTGTTTTTGCAATTGCCGCCCTAAGTGCGCTGGGGATGCCCAGACGTGGGTCCCAGGCACTCCACACCACTTGGAGTCAAGCTAGCCGGGCTGATGAGAGGTGTTACCTCGAAACCGGTCCGGTCCTCGGATGCTTGATTCCGTTCTGGGAAGGACATGGCTTTTGTAGTTCGGACTGGACTGTTCCCATGGGGCAACAGGGTCAGAGCTGATTTGCATATCGCCATTGTCTAACCCAGGGTGGTGTGGAGTGCAAAAAAACGATGGATTTGGGCCCAGATCTTTTGACTGGGGGAATGTGTGACATTGATCCACATTCGGTCCATCACTTGTTGTTTTTGCAATTGCCGCCCTAAGTGCGCTGGGGATGCCCAGACGTGGGTCCCAGGCACTCCACACCACTTGGAGTCAAGCTAGCCGGGCTGATGAGAGGTGTTACCTCGAAACCGGTCCGGTCCTCGGATGCTTGATTCCGTTCTGGGAAGGACATGGCTTTTGTAGTTCGGACTGGACTGTTCCCATGGGGCAACAGGGTCAGAGCTGATTTGCATATCGCCATTGTCTAACCCAGGGTGGTGTGGAGTGCAAAAAAACGATGGATTTGGGCCCAGATCTTTTGACTGGGGGAATGTGTGACATTGATCCACATTCGGTCCATCACTTGTTGTTTTTGCAATTGCCGCCCTAAGTGCGCTGGGGATGCCCAGACGTGGGTCCCAGGCACTCCACACCACTTGGAGTCAAGCTAGCCGGGCTGATGAGAGGTGTTACCTCGAAACCGGTCCGGTCCTCGGATGCTTGATTCCGTTCTGGGAAGGACATGGCTTTTGTAGTTCGGACTGGACAGTTCCCATGGGGCAACAGGGTCAGAGCTGATTAGCATATCGCCATTGTCTAACCCAGGGTGGTGTGGAGTGCAAAAAAACGATGGATTTGGGCCCAGATCTTTTGACTGGGGGAATGTGTGACATTGATCCACATTCGGTCCATCACTTGTTGTTTTTGCAATTGCCGCCCTAAGTGCGCTGGGGATGCCCAGACGTGGGTCCCAGGCACTCCACACCACTTGGAGTCAAGCTAGCCGGGCTGATGAGAGGTGTTACCTCGAAACCGGTCCGGTCCTCGGATGCTTGATTCCGTTCTGGGAAGGACATGGCTTTTGTAGTTCGGACTGGACTGTTCCCATGGGGCAACAGGGTCAGAGCTGATTTGCATATCGCCATTGTCTAACCCAGGGTGGTGTGGAGTGCAAAAAAACGATGGATTTGGGCCCAGATCTTTTGACTGGGGGAATGTGTGACATTGATCCACATTCGGTCCATCACTTGTTGTTTTTGCAATTGCCGCCCTAAGTGCGCTGGGGATGCCCAGACGTGGGTCCCAGGCACTCCACACCACTTGGAGTCAAGCTAGCCGGGCTGATGAGAGGTGTTACCTCGAAACCGGTCCGGTCCTCGGATGCTTGATTCCGTTCTGGGAAGGACATGGCTTTTGTAGTTCGGACTGGACTGTTCCCATGGGGCAACAGGGTCAGAGCTGATTTGCATATCGCCATTGTCTAACCCAGGGTGGTGTGGAGTGCAAAAAAACGATGGATTTGGGCCCAGATCTTTTGACTGGGGGAATGTGTGACATTGATCCACATTCGGTCCATCACTTGTTGTTTTTGCAATTGCCGCCCTAAGTGCGCTGGGGATGCCCAGACGTGGGTCCCAGGCACTCCACACCACTTGGAGTCAAGCTAGCCGGGCTGATGAGAGGTGTTACCTCGAAACCGGTCCGGTCCTCGGATGCTTGATTCCGTTCTGGGAAGGACATGGCTTTTGTAGTTCGGACTGGACTGTTCCCATGGGGCAACAGGGTCAGAGCTGATTTGCATATCGCCATTGTCTAACCCAGGGTGGTGTGGAGTGCAAAAAAACGATGGATTTGGGCCCAGATCTTTTGACTGGGGGAATGTGTGACATTGATCCACATTCGGTCCATCACTTGTTGTTTTTGCAATTGCCGCCCTAAGTGCGCTGGGGATGCCCAGACGTGGGTCCCAGGCACTCCACACCACTTGGAGTCAAGCTAGCCGGGCTGATGAGAGGTGTTACCTCGAAACCGGTCCGGTCCTCGGATGCTTGATTCCGTTCTGGGAAGGACATGGCTTTTGTAGTTCGGACTGGACTGTTCCCATGGGGCAACAGGGTCAGAGCTGATTTGCATATCGCCATTGTCTAACCCAGGGTGGTGTGGAGTGCAAAAAAACGATGGATTTGGGCCCAGATCTTTTGACTGGGGGAATGTGTGACATTGATCCACATTCGGTCCATCACTTGTTGTTTTTGCAATTGCCGCCCTAAGTGCGCTGGGGATGCCCAGACGTGGGTCCCAGGCACTCCACACCACTTGGAGTCAAGCTAGCCGGGCTGATGAGAGGTGTTACCTCGAAACCGGTCCGGTCCTCGGATGCTTGATTCCGTTCTGGGAAGGACATGGCTTTTGTAGTTCGGACTGGACTGTTCCCATGGGGCAACAGGGTCAGAGCTGATTTGCATATCGCCATTGTCTAACCCAGGGTGGTGTGGAGTGCAAAAAAACGATGGATTTGGGCCCAGATCTTTTGACTGGGGGAATGTGTGACATTGATCCACATTCGGTCCATCACTTGTTGTTTTTGCAATTGCCGCCCTAAGTGCGCTGGGGATGCCCAGACGTGGGTCCCAGGCACTCCACACCACTTGGAGTCAAGCTAGCCGGGCTGATGAGAGGTGTTACCTCGAAACCGGTCCGGTCCTCGGATGCTTGATTCCGTTCTGGGAAGGACATGGCTTTTGTAGTTCGGACTGGACTGTTCCCATGGGGCAACAGGGTCAGAGCTGATTTGCATATCGCCATTGTCTAACCCAGGGTGGTGTGGAGTGCAAAAAAACGATGGATTTGGGCCCAGATCTTTTGACTGGGGGAATGTGTGACATTGATCCACATTCGGTCCATCACTTGTTGTTTTTGCAATTGCCGCCCTAAGTGCGCTGGGGATGCCCAGACGTGGGTCCCAGGCACTCCACACCACTTGGAGTCAAGCTAGCCGGGCTGATGAGAGGTGTTACCTCGAAACCGGTCCGGTCCTCGGATGCTTGATTCCGTTCTGGGAAGGACATGGCTTTTGTAGTTCGGACTGGACTGTTCCCATGGGGCAACAGGGTCAGAGCTGATTTGCATATCGCCATTGTCTAACCCAGGGTGGTGTGGAGTGCAAAAAAACGATGGATTTGGGCCCAGATCTTTTGACTGGGGGAATGTGTGACATTGATCCACATTCGGTCCATCACTTGTTGTTTTTGCAATTGCCGCCCTAAGTGCGCTGGGGATGCCCAGACGTGGGTCCCAGGCACTCCACACCACTTGGAGTCAAGCTAGCCGGGCTGATGAGAGGTGTTACCTCGAAACCGGTCCGGTCCTCGGATGCTTGATTCCGTTCTGGGAAGGACATGGCTTTTGTAGTTCGGACTGGACTGTTCCCATGGGGCAACAGGGTCAGAACTGATTTGCATATCGCCATTGTCTAACCCAGGGTGGTGTGGAGTGCAAAAAAACGATGGATTTGGGCCCAGATCTTTTGACTGGGGGAATGTGTGACATTGATCCACATTCGGTCCATCACTTGTTGTTTTTGCAATTGCCGCCCTAAGTGCGCTGGGGATGCCCAGACGTGGGTCCCAGGCACTCCACACCACTTGGAGTCAAGCTAGCCGGGCTGATGAGAGGTGTTACCTCGAAACCGGTCCGGTCCTCGGATGCTTGATTCCGTTCTGGGAAGGACATGGCTTTTGTAGTTCGGACTGGACTGTTCCCATGGGGCAACAGGGTCAGAGCTGATTTGCATATCGCCATTGTCTAACCCAGGGTGGTGTGGAGTGCAAAAAAACGATGGATTTGGGCCCAGATCTTTTGACTGGGGGAATGTGTGACATTGATCCACATTCGGTCCATCACTTGTTGTTTTTGCAATTGCCGCCCTAAGTGCGCTGGGGATGCCCAGACGTGGGTCCCAGGCACTCCACACCACTTGGAGTCAAGCTAGCCGGGCTGATGAGAGGTGTTACCTCGAAACCGGTCCGGTCCTCGGATGCTTGATTCCGTTCTGGGAAGGACATGGCTTTTGTAGTTCGGACTGGACTGTTCCCATGGGGCAACAGGGTCAGAGCTGATTTGCATATCGCCATTGTCTAACCCAGGGTGGTGTGGAGTGCAAAAAAACGATGGATTTGGGCCCAGATCTTTTGACTGGGGGAATGTGTGACATTGATCCACATTCGGTCCATCACTTGTTGTTTTTGCAATTGCCGCCCTAAGTGCGCTGGGGATGCCCAGACGTGGGTCCCAGGCACTCCACACCACTTGGAGTCAAGCTAGCCGGGCTGATGAGAGGTGTTACCTCGAAACCGGTCCGGTCCTCGGATGCTTGATTCCGTTCTGGGAAGGACATGGCTTTTGTAGTTCGGACTGGACTGTTCCCATGGGGCAACAGGGTCAGAGCTGATTTGCATATCGCCATTGTCTAACCCAGGGTGGTGTGGAGTGCAAAAAAACGATGGATTTGGGCCCAGATCTTTTGACTGGGGGAATGTGTGACATTGATCCACATTCGGTCCATCACTTGTTGTTTTTGCTAATTAAAATAAAACACAAGAACCCATGTGAATTGGGCTGATTTTATTTTGTTTTTTAAATGCTTTTCTTGGCCCTGAGGGCCTTCTGGGACACCCTGAACAGGCCTAGTGGGTCAGGGTGTTTCTACTCTTCTCTTGTGTTATATCTTTGTTTCTCTGTACTACTGAGTCACAAGATGGCTGCCAACACTTCCTGGTTTGGAGTGTTGGCAGGCAATCAGTTTGACGCTCGTGCTCTGGACTTAGGCTCCACCCAAATACCGAAACTTTTATTTTCTAAATTCTCAGCAACTACGAACGGATTTACAGCCTTTAAAATAAAGGTGGCTTTCTGACCCAAGCTCTACCTTTTTGCCTAATTTGGGGTAATTCCGTTCAGTAGTTTCAGGTGTAGCCTTGCACAAAGTTTCCTTTGGGAAATTGAATTTTTGATGCTTATTTTTCGATTTTCTAAAAAACTACTGAACGGATTTACACCATTTAAAAAAAGGTCGCTTTCTGAACCAAGCTCTACCTTTGTGCCAAATATGGGTTAATTCCGTTCAGCACTTTGGGCTGTAGTTTGTCTCAAAATTTATTACGGAAATTAACATGGGGAAAACGCATTTTAGGACCCCCCTTTTTTCTCAGCCCCAGCTTTACGAATCACCCCCAAACTTTCAGGATAGTAGTTGACCTTGATAGACTTGTTATTTTGAGAATTACGCAAAGATTTGGCAAATGATGCCAAAGTTATTAGCAAATCAAAAAATGCTTTTCCTATGAAAATTCGATTCTAACTATAACTACCTACTGGCGACCGCCATATATATATATATATATATATATATATATATATATATATATATATATATATATATATATATATATATATATATATATATATTTATTTATTTTTTTGGGTGCTCGACGGAGTTCGCCGAGGTCTGCGGTGAGTGACGGCGGCTAATTTCAGTCAGTCCTGAATACGAAAAACGTGCTATCCTCTGTCCCGTATGGTGTCACACTGTGTTTTCAAACCCCCTAAAGTAAAGTGTGGAATGCCACCGCCCCCCGAACTGTTAAATTAAATAGACTGCACATTTCTATCACCATAGCGACCATGGGAGAACTAACGGGCGAGAGGGAGGCTGCTGCAAATATGATGTTTATGTCGGCGAAGGATAAACCATCAAAGGGAAAGGGCACGGCCCCACCGACTGAAGAAACCACCAACCTGAAAAGTCTGTTTCTGAAGCTAGAGCGGCTACAGGAACGAGAAGTGAGGAAATGGTGGGAGGCCACCTCCCTAGAAAGATATCTAGAGTGCAACAGAGTTCCCAGAGGCCTGCGCATCTACACAATCCCCTCCTATGAAAACCCGGACCCTTCCCTTTTAAAAGATTGGGCAGAATACACCGCAGAGTCCTCCAAGGGAATGGTCAGGTTGCTTATAAAATATGCGTGGAGCGACCGTGATAAGTGTTTGAAAGACATAGCAGACCTCGAGGACGAGATTGCTAAGGACAAAGACACCACGGAAATTTGACGCCACACGTAAGAGATTATCTCAGGGTACCGCACAGTCAACAGGTATTGACACTGAGGAGTCAGAAGTAGAAACCTCAGATGGGGAACAGAACCTAGCCCCGGGAACAAAGGAAAAAGAAACAGGGGAACCTTTTTTCGACGAGTATCAGGTAATGAAGGAAACCCGCCAGAGACCACAACTAAGAAACCATCCCCCTCAGCCAAATCAAAGAGGAGGACGAGGCGGGGGAAGAGGCACAAGGGGAGGTTCACAGAACAACACCACCCCAATGGTGACACGGAGTGCTTCCAATCGCAGAAGAAAGTAATTACCAGAGAAGACAACAATGTCATTAATCTTTCCAAAAGGATTTTAACTACTGATGAGATCAACGTCTTGAAAAAAGGTCTAAGTTTCTGCCCGACCAGTGAGTTCAATCTAGTGGATGCCAAAATCGACTTGTTCAAATATATCAGAAAGTTGAAGTTCAAAAAAATCTTCCTGCAGATTCCAGAAAAAGCAGCTTTGGAAAATTCAGAAAATACAGCTGCGATAGATGAAGATGATCTCTTGGAAATCTTGATCTCACCAACACAAGATTTACAAAATTCAGGACAAGAGACTGAACCTCCTCTCGAACAAGTCAGAGATCCGAGCAACCTAAAACATAAATCAAGAAAACTACCAAATACACCCCATGATGCAATTGACGTGTTTAATGAAGCAGTAACAGCAGATTTGGAAAGAATGGCAAACAGAAAAATGGATATGAAGTCCTCTAACATCTCCAGGAAAGAATGGGCAGCAATAAAATCTTTGAGAGATGACAAGTCAATAGAGATCAAGCCCTCAGATAAGGGCGGAAACATCGCCATCTTTAGCAAAGAACTTTACGAACAGGAGGCACATAGACAATTAAGAGATAAAGAATGCTATATCACAGTTAAAAGAGAGGAATACGTTAAGAGCACCATTGCTTACGAGAATCTATTAAAGCAATGGAAAGACGAGGGCATGATTAGCCAAGATGAATTGGTCTTCTTACACTGTGATTCCCCCATGCTGCCCACCTTCTACCATTTGCCTAAAATCCATAAAAATGCCAAACGACCACCAGGGAGGCCGATTGTCTCGGCAATCGGAAGTCTCCTGGAAAATACATCACGCTTCATTGACACTTTTCTAGCACCTATTGTTAAGGACCTGCCCTCTTATGTAAGAGATACACAGGACTTTCTTCGCATCATGGACAATATCTCCTGGGACAAAGACATGCTACTAATAACTATGGATGTCATTAATCTGTATACGTGCATAGATCATGAGCAAGGACTGTGTGCTACGAAATGGTTTTTGGAGAAAAAACAGCCGAAATACCGAGCACATAGCAAGATGATTCTAAGCATGATGAGATTTTCTTTGTTCAATAATTACTTCCTTTTTGCAGGCCAACTTTACAAGCAGATCAGAGGGACCTCAATGGGTTCGTGCTTCTCCCCCAGCTACGCGAATCTCTTCGTGGGCTGGTGGGAGAAGCACGAGGCATGGGGAGGCAGGAATGAAAGGTGGAACGAAAGAATATTGATGTGGACCAGGTACATTGATGACCTGTTTATTGTTTGGAGGGGAGACAGAGCCTCGGCTGAGGAATATATCTTAACTCTAAACAATAAAGAACTGAATCTTAAATTCACCAGCACCATAAGTGATCAGGGTGTATGTTACCTTGACCTAGAGGTCTTTGTGGATAATGACCATCTCCACACCAGACTTTATAGAAAGCCAACTGCTGGCAATGCCGTATTGCACGCGGCTAGCCACCATCCGAAAAGTCTGATAAGGAATGTACCATATGGTGAGTACTTTAGACTCAAAAGAAACTGCTCTGGAACTGAGGATTTTAAGAAAGCTCAGGAAGAAGCTAGCGACAGGTTCCAAGCGAGGGGTTACTCCCGGAACATCCTAGAACAAGCTAATGCAAAAGCAGATACTGTTGAAAGAAGGGATCTTCTGTTAGTGAAAGAGTCAAGGAAAGACAGTGATCAGGTCAGAATGATTACGACATTCAATAACAAATCTGGAGAACTGGTCCAGTCATTTAAAAGAAACTGGCACATATTACATACTGATAACATCTTAAAAAATCGTTACCAGATAGACCTATGGTAACATATAGGAGATGCCAGTCTCTTTCGGACCATCTTGTCCATAGCCATTACTCCCCTGTAAAAGCCAATCAGACAACAAACAAGATAGTTGGCTTTTTTCCTTGCTTACGTTGCAAGGCTTGTAAATTCAGTAAGAAGGTCAAGGAGTATCCTTGCAGATCAGGTGAGGACAGACCCAGTAGAAAGATCATGAAACATCTGAACTGCAACTCTGCAGTCTACTGTTTGGTTTGCCCTTGTAACAAACGTTACATAGGAAGTACCATAAAACCAGCGAAAATGAGAATCTTAGAACATATGAGGGCTATCGTGAACAATGATAAAACCTATCCGATAGCCCGCCACTTTGCAGAACAACATCATAGCAACAGGGATTTACTCATTTATTATTGTATTGATCAGGTTCCAAGGACAGAACGAGGGGGAAATAGAGAAAGATCCCTCCGCATATTGGAATCACGTTACATTCTGGACCTTAAAACGATGACACCATGGGGTCTTAACAACGATGCTGAAATGTGGGTACACCTATAACAAATTAATGATCTGCAAAAAAACAATAACATAATGATACTACTCCTTGTCCAAATGTAAATAGAAACTGACTGTAGGCCTGTAAATACATATTCCCTTCATCCGTGCCACGGTGATGAGATAGAAAATGACATTAATGATACCAGTAAATTGTGTTGGCGAACTGTGGCAAAATCATAAGCCCATACAGGGCTTAATGTCAATCAACTAGCCCTGCTGAAAACTGTTCATAATATATGAATATACATAATTTAAATTTGTATATAGCGGGCATAGGGTTGAACAATGAGCAACTTGTATATATATATATGATTTGCACACAATGGGGCCATGTACATAATAGGGGATACACCAGAGACGTCTGTGGGTAACGGGTATTGGGTTGAATAACTCACCATATGCATAGAGGCGATTTGCATATAAATGCTGTGTATACATTAGGGGATACACCCCCACATGACACCTAAGATGTCTTTAAATATGTAAAGTGCATTACTCGGTATCGCAAATGTAATTATTGTAAATATGTGTCAGTCATATAACATATTTTGTCAAATGTCAAACTTTGTTTTATATTTTTGCACTGAGCACTTTTATTTATCGCCTTGTTTAAACAGTGGTAGGAACCTTGTATATACACACTACAAGATGGCCGCCACAAAATTGATTGTGTACCATCGTTGATGTCTATGACTCTAAAAAGGGCGGACTGTTTAAAAGGCGAAAATGTTTGGACACTGACGACACTGATGAAGCCTTGAGCGAAACGCGTCTGTCGGGGGTGCTGGGGGGTTTGAAAATAAAATAATTCAAGAGATCACGACATTGGAGTGCTGGCCGTTTTCTTTCCTGGTCTCATTCCTTGGGAACGTGTAACGATGTGTGAACAAGAGTACGTGGTACTCGAAACGCGTCACTTGAAGGGTCGTGAATAAAAAAGATCATCCTGCCTGAAAACGTGGGTCTGCCCTCTTCTTTCGCCGCGCTGCGCTGTTGGCGTGGAGGTTCGAGGATTGTGCTACATATATACATATATATATATATATATATATATATATATATATATATATATATATATATATATATATATATATATATATATATATATATAACAGAAGTCCAGCACCGGTGAATAATAAGGAAACTAGCATTACATCATTACATCCGTGTCAACCTCTGGTCTCTTACAAGATTAGCAAATTTAGGGGGGTTGAGGACAAGGGTCATGCCAGACATTACTCTTATATGCTGGGTGTCAAAAAGGAAATTAATTATTGAAGAGAAAAAGAGAGGGAGAAGAAGAAAAAAAAGAACAAATACTCAATTGAAACACAACATAATTTCCTACAAACAGAATACAGGCCTGTATGTATACCATACCATAAAAGTGTAGGTCTGTCATGTGATCTGTGGAGGGTATATCCAATGGCTCTCAAGTGGAGCTAGTGTCACGTTGAATTCTAAGCACCGGTTAGGAGGCAAGGGCAGAGCTGCAATGCCCTCAGTCGGGAAGGGTTAAAGCATGTGAACTCTATGCTGGTGAGGTTTTGAAGGATTTGGGGTCAGTTCGAGTTAGGTTATGTAAGAGTTCCTCCATGGCTAAAATGTGTCATGGTCTGGTAAATCACTGTGCCAGGGTGGGCGGGTTGGCAGTGTCCAGGGCATTGCAATCAAAGACAAACCTTCCTGTTTCAGATGTATCTAAATATTGTCCCATTTCTCTTCTCCCCTTATAAATTAAGATAATGGAAAGTCATATCAACAAACAAACAACTAGTGGAGTACATTGAGTCCAATAGGATCATAGACTCATCCCAGTCTAATTTTAGACCTATGCACAGCACTGAAACTGAACTGCTAGCAGTTACGACCATATTCGATGCTGCAAGGCTAAAAAACAGCCATCTATGCTAGTACTGCTAGACTTATTGCCCGCTTTTGGTCGGATATCTCACTCGAGACTGATACAGAGACTGGTGCATAGGTATTCGAGGCATAGCTCCACAATGGTTTATGAATTTCCTGTCTCATCAAACACAGACCATTGATCTGGGACCTTTCAGATCGCATGCCATGGAGATTAACAAAGGGGAGCCTCAGGGCTCTTGTCGAAGACCACTCATTACTGGAATAAACTTCCTATTCACAAATGGGAGTGTACTGTTTGACGTAGCTTCAGGAAACTGCTTAAAACTGTACTATTTCAGTATATACACTTTCTTGTGTTTTCTCTGCTGCACTGAGATACCTCTTTCTGGGTGATTAATGCGCATTATAAGTTAATTTAACATAACATTATATAACTGTCAAGCCGCATGTAGCTAATGAGCATCCATTCATTCTGGGTCATCACTTTAAGGGTTCAAGGCCGTATCCCTAGGATGATAGGAAGGGGGAGGGAATATCCCACTGTGGCTTTAATGTGGCTAAGGACCTCCTCGAGCATTGGAGCATCTCTAACAGAGTTCGCAGGACCCAGCATCGATGGTTGACAAGAGGGATGGTATATAATACCACTGAAACATATGTTTATATGCTGTGTTCCTGAGGGAGATACTACAGCATGTTGGGCCCGATTCACAGAATGAACTTAAGACTCAATCCTAAACTTACTACTATTTTGGCATTCACAGAATGCACTTACTACTCTTGGCATTCATAGAATGAACTTACTACTTTTGGTATTCACAGAAGTTAGGACGTTGTCTTAAGTGTGTCTTAAGACAAACTTAAGACAGACTTAAGACAGACCTAAGGTAGGATTTTGTCTTAAGTCTGTCTTAAGTCTGTCTTAAGTCTGCCTTAAGTTTGTCTTAAGACAAAATCCTAACTTCTGTGAATATCAAAAGTAGTAAGTTCATTCTGTGAATACCAAAATAGTAGTAAGTTTAGGATTGAGTCTTAAGTTTATTCTATGAATCGGGTCCCCTGTGGGTAAAATTGTAAATTGATACTTGTATAGCGCACTACTCACCCACAAGGGTCTCAAGGCACTTGTACGAATACCGCTGTGAAACCCATCCTGGCTTTCCCAGTGAGGCGTCCACTCCTGGGCACCCCCAAGGTGGAGGCCAGGCATCCTTAGCGTTGTGGGGGCCTTTGTGGAGATTAAGCAAGCTATTGCCCAGAGTTGCAGAGTGGGACTCCATGATTGGAAAAGGCGCCAAAGCGAGAATTATCAGGTCCGTGGAATTTTGAGCCCAAGACCCGCCGAGGCGGGGAATTGAACCCTGGTCCCGGGCTAGACCTCTGCATCAGGGTCTGCCGCTCTAACCATTGAGCCACACTTCTCCACCATCAGGGTCTGCATGGGTATGTTGCACCACATGGTTGTCCCATTTTTTAGGCATTATATCTTTACACTAAACCATGTCCCACCAGAGTTGGTATGGGTGTGTATGGGCGGGTGTGAATTCTGATGGTGTAGAACTTAGAAACCTTCTCAGGGGTCCTACTGATACTTGGTCCTTTTAAACCAACAAAGAAAAATTTGTCACAGAAGCTGAAATATAAAAAGAATACATTTATTCACCTCAGATCAGGGAGACTATGTCACACATAAGCCTTAGCAACTGAATGAGGCAGTCTAAGGAGTACAGTAACAGGGGCCTTGTATATGCTTAGGGTTACATAGTCAGCATAACACCAAGGGGCAGTCCTGGCTCATGTAGGTAATATGGGCATGCAAGATCTGCTTGCTGAACAAAGTGGGAAGAGAGTTACTTCTCCATACAGCAGCAAAAATAGCCTGACAGTTCTACAAGATGAGCAGGTGCATCCTAACAGCTAGGCCCTTCTGAGCATGTGCAAAGGTGGAAGATGCTTAGTTTCTAGGCAGATTACAAGAGCAGTCAACACTGAGGGTGGACAGAGCAGTTGGCGAGAACGTGGCAGCACATGGCAAACAAGATGGACTGCCCGAAATACAAAATGGCTTTCAGCTCATGCTAACAAATCTGTCCACTCTTTAACAATGGGCTAAATCACCATCTCTTCTTTTGGGACTAAGCTCACACATATGACAAACCAACACTTTCAGGCTCATTTCCTCCCACTGGTGGTCAATATTATGAAATCACTCCATACCTGGAAAACTCTGATGCTCTCATTAGTGGACGGCATTAATGCAATTGAAATGTATTTCCTTCAACGCCTTATTTACCTATTTCAGATGCTCCCAATGTAGCGGGATCCAGCTTATCTTAATATTATTCTGTGAAGATTTTTGTCCTTTGTATGGAGTGGTAGAAATCCTAGTCTATCCCAGACGCTTCTGACCCAACCTTGGGAAATGGGGGTGGGGGAGCTGGTAATTTCCAGCATCCCTCACTATTACTCAGCAGCACATGTGCAAGTAGTAGTGGATTGGTCCACATTGGCATCAGACAAGAAGTGGCATGGGATGGATCATGTGATTGCATACCAGCCCCTATTGGCTTGGTATAGATGGACAACAAACACATGCCTCCTAACACATACGTTAGCAGCTCAGTCTCCACCACTCTCCATTTGTGAGACAGATATATAGAAAAGTTTCTTCCCCCTCTTCAAACACACTTGTTCATCACAATCTGGCTTTTATGCCAGCTATGGAAGGCCTGGCTTTTGGCAACTGTTGAGAGGAGGATGTAAAATGATCTCAGATATGTTTGAAAACTCAGCCCTGAAATCCTTCATACAATGTCAAATTACCTTTGTCCTACTGGAGACTAATAGGCTTTATAATGCCTAACTCTGTCAAAGGGTGCCTCATCCCACTATCCAAAGTTGAGCTAGCAGACCTAAAACTACAATCAAAACGGTCTTCTCTAAACTCATTGGAAGGAAGGGAACACTTTCAGCTCTCTACAAGTCATTGCTTGCGGCTGAGAACTCCCAGACTTAGCTCATAATAGGGAGTGGGAGCTGCTCCTCATGCTGCTGGATAGGCATAGGAACATGTAAAGATTCCCCAGGTACATCCACCCCTCTTCAGCACTAATCTTAGGAAGGGAGATACACTATTACATTTGGCTTGTCTGGCATTAAAACTCCCACAAGGTCTACTACATGTGTGCTAACGCCTCCCCTAGGTGTTGAAGATTCTGCAGAGCCCTCGGTGAGACACTTCACATATGGTTGGACTGCCCGGTCATACAACCATTTAGGTAGGAAGTGTTGTGGCTTTTCCACAGTGTATTGTCTTACCCGTTCTCACACATACAATGAGGTAATGATTCTTTGGCTTCGGCCACCGTACTGCAGAGCAATGATGACCCATGAATGGCAAGGAGCCTCCGGTGCATGGTGGCAGCAAAACTAGCAATAGCGCAGAACTGTGGTAGAGTACAGTGACCAGCAATGATTCACTGCTACCAAAGATTATGAATTATATTTGCCATGGAATGACCAACTAGCAACATGAATGAACACACATAATGTTTGATCTAAAGTGAAAGTCCCCCGATGACGATTTAGGCAGTGGACTCACAAATACAACTCTGTCACCATGCTGGAGAGCTCTGTGCCTCTTACACTGAGACCTTGGGTGTGGTCAATTACTGACATTTGGTGACCCAACCCATGTACAAGCTGAGCTGTAACACGTGCGATGGCCCTACGCTGGGAAGGGACTATGGGCCAGATGTAGGTAAATCTGAAATGCCAATTTCTTAATAGCGAATTTTACCGATTCGCTATTAATAAATCGGTATTTTCTATGTAGGTAAAGATTCGGAAAAAAATACTGAATCCTTAATATTCCTTATTACCGAATCAGTAATTGAGATTCGGTAATAAGGAATACCTACCCCATCATTTCTATGGGTTTGGAGGCCCATAGGAATAAATGTGAAGACATTCACTATTAGCGATTCGGTATCACCGAATCGCTAATAGCTGGAGCACTTTCAAGGGTGCCATGTACCTCTGAAATGTGCATGTGTGCACATGTGGCGCACATACATGCCCTAAGGGCATGGCTGTGTGCAACATGGCACTCAACCAAAAACAAAAAAGTGATTTTTTAAAGGAAATCGGCAATTACCACCAACTTGAAGATGGTGGTTATTACTGATTTCTTAAGGCTCAAAAGCATTCTTTAATGTGTTTCCTACATTGCATTTAAGGAATCGGTATTACCGCTTGCTTAAATGCAAGAGCAAGAGCAATAAGGAATCAGTATTTACCGATTCCTTAGTTGCAAATGCTTCCGGCAGTTGGGTTAGAAGAGGGTGGGGAGAAGGAGGTGCTAGGTTAGACAGGGTAGAAGTGTGTTCTTGAGCAACCCACACTGGTCTTTCCTTTCAGGTGCCTCTGTCGATTTCAATTTTCTAACCTATAGCCTATCAACTGTGCTGGAACCTGCCCCATAGAAGGGGTTGGGTCTGTCAGTTGTTCCAATGTATCCAAAAGTTAATAAAAAAGATTTTAACTAAAAAAAATTAAAAGCAAGGGCCATATCTTTAGTCCTTAATTACTCAAGCAGGCCAATCATCACCGTATGATTGGTGGTATTGAATACCGCCGGTAGAACAAGCAAATGAGTGCTGTCTATCCACTACCATCTACTATTGCTCTGATCTCATCAGTTGCAGCAACTAGAGAAATTCTGTATTATATAAACCTCTGAAACCAAATTGATATGGATCTTGAAGATTATGTTTATCCAGAAAACAGAGAGTTCTGAATCAATCGCCTTCTCAAGAGCTTTCACTGCCAAACACTATAGAGAAATAGGACAATATTTGCTTGAATCTTGAGGCCTTAGTGAAGGCTTGTTTAATCAGTGGTAACACTGTGGTCCTGTTCCACAACTTTGTAAAATGCCCTGTTTTAATAATATCATTAAACAGCTCAGTCAAATGTTGAGCAAACTTATCAAGAGTGAACCGCAGAATTCTAGGAGGCCATGGGTTTGAAGGGGGTCCAGATTTGATATAAAAATTACATTATGCACCTGATTAGGTGGAAGAGAAAAAAATATTTGAACATATTTTTCCGTTTACAGGTAGAGTCTGATTTAATTACAAAGTATTTTTTTAATCAAAGGCGAAAACTTGATTGAATGAGTTGACTTTAGATAGAAAGCAATTAGCTAAACTGTTGCAAAGAAAAGGATAGAACCAATATCACTAATATTTACTTGATTAGAGAGTATTTAAAAAACCGAAAAAAGCTCCTGCAATGAATTTTTGGCTCATCCAATCTTGATCTAGAGCACTCAGATGTTTCCTTAAAAAAGCAAAACTTTATAGTCATAGACAAGATCTTTGTATTCAGCCTTCTCCAAAGGGTCATCATTGTTGATCAATTTTTGTTCCTGCTTACGGTATTGTTGCTTGTGCAATGTTAGTCTGTCTGAAAACCAGGATGCAGAGGGGTTAGTATGCTTCACTCCAGCCGTTTTTAAAAGGGCTGAAAAATCTAAGGCCTTGCCAACACACCCTGAATATTGTGACGGGGCTTGGTCCATATTCAAAGACACTTTGGGGCAGATTTACAAGCCCCTTGCGCTGCCAGTACGTCACTTTTTGTGACGCACTGGCAGCACAAAATCCTACTAGGACAGGAAAAGACTCTCTGCTTGGCTTTTTCTGTCCTAGTATATATGGCCCCTTTACATCCTGCACTTTGCGTGAAAGGGGCGTTTCATGGGTGTTGATGTAGATGTTCCCACGCAACAGCCATGGAACAAGACACATTCCTAGATTTACGAAGAATCATAAATCTGGAAATGCATGTGAATGCTATGCCTCCCCAGGGGAGGCGTAGGGAGGCGCAATGAGAATAAATGTATTCATTTCTCCTCATTTTTGTTTCCTGTTTCTATGCGAAAGAGGAAATCACCTCTGATGATTGTTTTTGTTCAGGAAGTGTTCCCTTCCTGCACATGAACACATGTTCAGGAAGGGTTCCCTTCCTGCACATGAACAATCATTGAAAGATTGTTGTTTTTCAACTTCTAAAAAAACGCATCTGGCCAAAGACGAATTAAAAAACTACAGACCAATAGCTAGCCTTCCTTTTTTGGCCAAGGTGGTAGAGAAAGCTATGAATCATCAGCTGTCTGAATACATTGAGGAACATCACCTGCTGGACAACACCCAGTTTGGGTTCCGTAAATTTCATGGCACTGAAACGGCCCTCATTAAAGCCGCCGATGACATTAGAGTCATCAGAGACCAGGAGGGAACAGCAGTGCTTGTACTGCTGGACCACTCTGCGGCCTTCGACACGGTCGATCACTCCATCTTGATCAACCGTGTCGGAAAGATGGTTCTTGTGCAATATATTGATGATCTCCTGATTGCTTCAGAGACTGAGAAAGCCTGTAGGTTCGATACTGTTGCTCTGTTAAATCATCTGGCAGAAATTGGGTACAAAGTGTCCTCAAGCACACTTCAGTACTATGTGCCTGAGGTCCAGTATTTGGGTTATCGTATCAAGAAGGGCAAGAGAAAGGTATCACCAGACCGCATTGAGGCGATCATGCAAATTAGTCCGCCTACTACTCTGAAGAAAGTCCGGATGTTTTTGGGAATGGTCGGCTATTGTTGTCTGTGGATTTTAGTTTTTTTATTAAAGGCGAAGCCTTATCAGAGATTGGCGCACAAGGATGTGAGCAATCTGGTACCATGGGATAACAACTGTTTGGTCGCCTTCTTGCAGCTGAGAGAGACCATGTGTCATGCTCACGCTCTGGATATTCCTGATTACAACAAATCATTCTACTTGATTCGTAGTGAGGGAGGGTTGTGCTTTAGCTGTACGCACCCAGACACATGGGGGTGTCAGTAGACCAGTAGCCTACTTCTCAGCTTCTTTAGATCCTGTGCCTTCATCATTGCCTGGATGTCTCTAATCCATTGCTGCAACTGGTGTCAGCATTGAAAGATGTGAAACCATTGTGATGGGTCATCCACTTACTCTTTATGTTCTGCACTCAGTTGTGCCCCTGATGACGAGACCAAAACACAGCATCTGACTAACAATAGGCTTACACATTAGGAACACGTTATCTTGGCCTCAGAAAATGTCATCTTGGAAAGATGTTCTGATGTTAGTGTTAAATCTTTGTACCTTGATGCCTAGTCCAAATATTGAAAGGGAAGATTGTGAAGACCATGACTATCTAGATGTGACTGAACTTTGCACAAAACCGAAACCTGCAAGTGTTGATGAAGCACTTCCTGAATCAGTTTAAGTCCTCTTTGTAGAAGGTTCATGTTTAAGGGACGTTGGGGGTCATCTGAGAGAAGTGTTTGCTGTCTGCACTATTTCTAGAGTTGTGGAAGCTGCTTTGTTACAGGGAGTATACTACATACAAGTAGCTGAAATCATTGCTTTGACACGTGCATGCCTTGTTTCTGATCAAATCCAAGTCTATACTGATAGCCAGTATGGATTCGGTGTGGTCCATGAGTTCAGACAGGTTTGGCCACAGAGGGGATACTTAACTTCATCAGGAATAGGGAACAGTGAGACAACTGTTGGAAGCTTTACTGCATTCCAAGGAAATGGCAGTAGTAAAATGTGCTGCCCATGGGAAGAGGGAATATTTTGTTACTAAGGGTAACTGATATGCATTTGAAGTTGCACACTTTTTTTTGCTTTATATTCTTGCATTTTCAATGGGAATTACTCAGGAGAGAGTGCAGAAAGGACAAGCTTAGCATGATGCTAGCCATTGCTGCACAGGTAGAAGTCTCAGACCAAGAAGAAGCTGTTTGTATTGAGGTTGTGAGAAAAGAGATGATGGCATTTGGGTTTCAACAGATGGTAGAGCAGTATTACCTGATTGTTTGCTAAGTCAAATGGCAAGGCAGATTCATGGAGCAGTTCACATTGGGAGAGATCCTATGGTGCGGACGTTCAGACAAACATGGTTCAATCTCAAATTTTGCGTGTTTGCTGAAGCAGTGCACCTACGGTGTGTTATGTGTTAACAGATGAACATTGGAAACAAAAACTGTGGTTGCACTGAGTAACATAATGAGGATAGGAGGTCCTTTTACTAAGTTCCAGCTTGACTTTATTGAGATGCCCAGAGATACATGTTGGTGGCGAGGCTGGTTACCCACCATGTCGAGCTGAGGGCGTTCAAACTAAACAAGGTACAAACTCTAAGGGAAATGGTAACATTGCGATTGGTATAGAGTCAGACTCAGCTGCGGAGACTGGTGTGAGAAGTGGTTGAGTCCTGCGCAGAAGAACTGAAGCTGAAAGAGAATCATGGCCGGTTAGACAGGAATGGCAGAACTTGAGACTGCGTCTAAAAGAGATCTTGCTCCCATATCTGAAATGTCTGGAAACAGAGGAAAGAGACACAGAGTAAAATCAAGGAAACTTGGGAAGAGCAAGAGTACTGTGCAAGAGATACGCTGCTCCGGAGCGGACTTATCTGATCTCAGATGCGGGAAACAGGGAGGTCCGGGAGACTGAGATCCATACGAGTGAGGCACGGAACGTTGGTGCTGATAATTGAAATTGAACTATTAGTCCCTGGAGTAGAAATAATGGAGTTCTGACACTGACTGTTCCAGATCATCTGAAACTGAGGAGCTTGCGGAACGAGACTCTAGAGGAGCTTTCATTTACAACTTTTGGGGGTCAGCCATCAGCTCAGGAGATGACAGCATTTCGTATGGAAATGTTGCAGCGTGTCATTGAGGAACTTGGCTCTGATCTCATATATGATATAAACTGAACTGTAAATAAAAAGGTGTTACTCTAAGAAGATAACTTACGCCTGAGTGAAGAACAAAAAAATGAGGGGCTTTTCCGTAGAATAAGAAAGAGGGATAGCAAAGTCTTTTAACTGTGTAAATAACTATATCATAGACTGAGTGCGAGCAAATTCTATGGCTTCAAGACATCGTGTATGAACGTTGTTGTGTAACAAGTAAAAGGCAGAGAAAATACTTAATTGTGATCCTCTTGCAATTCACGATCTGAACTAAATTAAAAAACAAGTCTGAAAATTCGAACCTTAAAAAGAAGTTACTAATAGGCACACTCATAGTAGGAGTAATCATAGTTATAGCTATAATCATTATTATGTTCATTATTAATGCACATGAAACAGAAGCTGACAGAGTGGGAGTACGAGGGACATCCACATCCTCTACTTCTAGCACAGATGAGGGTACATTAGAATCTGACAGTGCTATGATAGAACAAACTAGTCGCTTATTGCAAGCAGATTTGTCTAAAGTTCATTATACACTGAATGCATATGTAAGGTTTCTATATGAGCATGTAAACACAATGGATGCAAGAGATTGTTATGTGTGCATGCAATTGCCAACATCAGTAGAGGAGGGTATCAGGTACCTCCACTTACCTCTGAGATATGGTTTCACTTGTAGTATATTGCTTAGCATGTTTTATGGCATGGGATATTATGAGTACTATTTCCCAAACTACGATGTGGTGCGTTCAGAGGTGTCAGCTTACAAACACTTGCATAAGTATGACTATTAAAAACAAGATGAGAGATCGCCCAGAATAATCCAGACCCATACACAATGAGACAACACCACTGGATAGCATAAAAGGCCACTTTTTATTCCATAGATCAGGCAGTTTTTATATCCATAAACCAATAAACAGTTGTAATTTTCACTTGTCTTCAAACCAATGAATTTGCATATTATGCCAAAACCATAACCTTTCTTTTGCACTTGTTTGTTTATAACGTTATTGTTCCAAACCAATATAACTTATTTTCCGTTGAAATCACCCCCATGTTTCGAAATCTTTTCACTTTTCCTCTTTCTTTCTTTTTCCCCCATCTTGTACCTCCCACCACCCTCTCTCCTGAAGGACGGTCAAGTCCGCTCTAAATCTTGACCTCCCCCTATTCCGCCAAATTCAGCTAATAGGATACACAACCATTGCCTGACCTAATGTGGCATCTTTCTTGTTTGACATATCTAATGTTCATAAGTAACTTTGTTAACAGTATACAATTTATTATTTAACATTTTGTCAACAGGGGTGGGTGGGCGGGCCTCGCCGAAAAACGCTCCTGCCTCAACTACGGAGCCTAAAATGGCGCTCCTGACTAACTCCTACGCACTGCCTCGCGCGCGCTGCCCTGCCTAACGCGTCATCGCTCTGGGTCTGTACCACCGGGCGAAAATCCGCGGGGGGAGACTGCTTCGCTCTGCTCCCCCCGAGGATTACAATGGAAAAATATTTTGTACCTTCTGTCACATTAGATACAGCTTAGATATAACTTGATGTGCATGTTAACTGATATAGAAAACAAATGTGTTGATCAGATAGAAGAAAAGGCATAGACAATCATTATTTAGACGTAACAGTAGAGAGGCAAAAAATTGATTTGCACATAAGGCAAGGGGAGGTTATGGTCCAATACCTTTAGATTTACAATAATGATGCAAGCTTTGCATCAGGCAGGTACAGACATATTGTGATGAGATATTTGTGGGACAGACTGTATGTAATCACTTTTTCCTGATTGAAGACTCAGCAAATGAATCCTTGCAGATACGGTGCATGTGGTGTCGAATGTGTACTTTGTGTGTGGGAAGAATGCATATGTTAGATTGCTCTTAAATTGATTTGGCACATGCTATGTGGCTGTTGTATTTCCTAAGATAAATAATGTGGAGGATTTGTGGCTGTTAGATGATCTCGATATGGGATTTAGTATTGAAAAACAATCTAGTTTTAGATGTTAGGCTAGCAAAAGAAGCTGAAGTTTATAAAATGTTAAGGGTTCAGCACTTTTGTACGTATATCCTAGACAACAGTAAGGATGTAAGGAAGTATATGAGCAATATCTCCGAGATACACCATGAGATACATGATTTGGCCACAGAGGGAATTTGGGATGAAGTTTTTGAAAAGGTTGGAAATTGGTTTGCAAATCGTTGAAAGGGATTCCTTAGTTATATCTTGAATCCCATCATAATATTTGTGATCTGTGTCATCCTTTTATTGGGAGCTATTAAAGCTTATAAGTCGCATAGAGCAAGACAGGCTGAGAATTCTCATAGGCAGAGAGAAGGGAGAATGGAGAGGCTGCAGGACCGTTACTTCTAGAATCTGAAGAATTTGGAAAAGTTCAGATAGGGAAAACTTGCTACAACTTCTGTTTAGGTTGGTTCTTTCTAAAGGGAAATGATAATTATTATAATGACACTAGTCATCGGGGGCGCTGATAGAGCACAATTTAGCTCTATCAATTTTAGGGATGCATTATAACAAGAGATAGTTTGCATCCACATATAATCTGTCATCATGTGAACATTAAGTTACTAAATCATGTATTGTAATACTGTGTAAGTGAAGTGTTAGGTATTTACTTAATGTAGGACAGAGAATTTGCATTGTACTTGTATGTGTTTAGATGAAATTTAATGTGTAAAAGTATATTCATAACAAATGAATGTTTTTGATATTAACCCCTTAAGTGCGGGGAACGTTCAGCGGTCGTCGCGTGCACTACCTCGCCAGTGCTGCGCACGTCCGCTGAACGTTCCAATCTCATTCGCACAATGGAACGTTCCGCACTAGCGCGGAATTTTCGGCGCAGGTAACGGGTTAATACTCATATAACGTGTTGATATTAGTGATCCATAAATGTGTGCTTTTTAAATCTTGTGTACTGTTCCTAGGTTGGCCACATTTGGTACTCCAAACGTGTGTTTCTCCCTCTGTGTTCTCAAGGTAAAGGTTGCTTTTAGAATTCATGTGCTTATGGAGTTTTCAATTTTTCACGTTTCTGGTGCACGTGGAAGTGTTTCTTGTTAGTTAGAATAACACCTTTGTTTCAGGAGAAAGACATAGGGAGGAGAGAATACCTTTAAACAATGGTGCTGATAATGTAGGAGGTTCTCTTACTCATCTGAGAAGGCCTGGGAATCAAGGTCATCGAGCAGGAGCCTGGGAGCATAGTTGCTTCATGGAAAGTTACCTACAAGGCGTGGTGAAGAGATGAGGCTGTCTTGTGATGTATTTGGGGTGTGATTTTCTACTTTTATATTGGGGTTAGGAACAGAGTCCAGGGATTTCTGCCATGCCAGGACAGGAGAGAATTTTAGAATGAGCTTGAAGCTTTATGCTATTTGACCCTATGAAAGTGAGTGTGCTTCTTAGGAAGACTTCCCTTACTGACACCTTTCGGGGGTCTTACCTGGGAAAATGTGAAGTAGGGATGGCACGCTAGCAGTAGTGTAGGGACAGACTAATGCCTTTTGTTTAAGAACTGCCAATGAAAGGGGCTCTTCATGTAGGCGCAATCATTTCCTGTTTGCTGATTCTTGAATTGGTCATTCTGTGCATGTGGCACGATCTGGATTATACTCATAGATTTGGTTTTGCATTAGTGCCCATGTACCTTTACACTCTGGTCTTGAGGTGTTTGTATGTCCAACTCTTCTTGGTTTTATAATACATGTACTTAACTTGGATCAGGAGTCTGTGTTCCTTTAGCATCATGGGTCAGGCTAATGTATAATTGCATAATGATTTTTTCTCCCCTGTACTTACAAGCAGGCAACAGAAAGCCATTGACCAGTGGTTCCAGAGTAGGTCTAGAACATGGAACCCAGCATCCTCACACACTAAATCATACTTCATATATGCAAAATCTAGTTTAGCAGAGACATACAAATGCAAGGTACCTGTATTATAAAGAACAATACGATCCTCTCTTGAATAACACAATTTAGTCAAGAGAGTAGAGGCTGTTCCACCAGCGACTCCTACTGCAACTCACATCCTATTACGTGGGATGATTATATTAGAAATAAATGACAAGTGAAAATAAGCATGTGCAATGTCAAATCCTAAAAATAAAATAACGACAGTAGCAACCTTCCATATAGAGCCCTAAGTTAGTATCAGGAGCCAGGAACCTCCTAAAAAGGACACCACAGTGTGTGCAAGGAAGACAACATTCACTTTCAATGGTGAGAGACCCTCAATCTTACAGCTGCACAGACGCACAATGCTACTGTTTAAGGAGCCTGCCATAGAGGGGGACGTGGCCTGGGGCTAGGCTTAAGTCCGAACGCAACTCATCACGTAAGTACTTCAAAACAGAGTGGCATATTTACAAGTCCCTTGCACTGTGGGTGCTCCAATATTTACAAGGCCACATAAAGCCACCCAACATGACTTTTTGTGACCTTGTAAATATGGCCACTTTTCATACAGCACTTTGCATGAAAGGGGCGAGCCATGGATGTTGATGTGAGTGTTCCCATGCAGAACCCATGGAATCTGTTGATTTCCCAAATTTATAAAATTTGGTAAAACTGGAAATGCCTCCCAGGGAATACGTAAGGAGGCACAAAAAGGAGGAATACTTATATCTCTCCATGTATTTTCCTCTTTCTATGTATGCTGCATTCTTCAGCACACATAGATAGAAGAAAACACCTCAAGTGATCATTTTTATTCAAGAAGGTGTCCCATCCTGCATAAATCCAATTCTCCCTAGACGTAGACACCCTTGCACCATGGTGCAAGGGTGCCTGAGTTGGTGCATGGCACCCAATTATGCATCAGCGCAGGGGAAAGCAAAGCTATGTGACATATTGCTGTAAATATGATGCATCTCTGTGTTTTGAAAGTGAGGAGACACCGTCAAATAGCTTGCAGTGCCTCACTGCATCACTTTCTTATAAATAAGGCCCCAACGGAAAAAATAAAATACAAGCTGGAGTCCAGTCACTCCTCCTGTGGGGTGATTATACTGGAAGAAATAGCAATATAAAATGTGATATGTTAAATCATGAATATAAAATAATTAAGGTAGCAACGTTCCATTATGTTGCATACAGATACAGGATGCAGGCACCTCCTAAAACTGAAACTATGGTTTCAACAAGGCAAACAGCATGCACCTTCAATCGGTTTGGGACATTTTGGCTTAACGCCTCAGTCCGCCACTTCAAAAATGCAGGGCTGCAGAATATTAACATGAATATGATGCAGCCCTGTGTTTCCCCCTGTGCTGGTGCTACACATAGCAGCCTAGCACCAACGCAGGCATCCTTTCACCATAGTGCAAGGGTGTCTGTGTGCAGGGGAAGATTGTTTATGTACAGAAATGTCACATAAACCTGGGGCAGTACCAAAATCTTATGTCTCTCAAGAGCAGGGATAATAAGGAAAAATGTTTTCATTTATCTTACTTTTTTCCTCTTTCCATGTGCGCTGTGTTCTGCGGCACATATAGAACAAAGAAAATACCTCCATGGATTATTTTTGTGCAAGAAGTTGCCCCTTCCTACACAAAAACAATCTCGCCAACAATAAAGAAACCCTTGCACTGTGCCTGCTTTGGCGATAGGCATCAAATTGTGCAGTGTCACTAATTTAAAGGACAGGAATGCACCATATCTCATAAATATGGTGCAATCCTGCCCTTTCAAATTGGCGCAGGGCAGTGCAGCAAAAAGACTTGCAGCACTGTCCTACTCCAATTTTTGACAAATATGCCCACACTACTCCTGAATCAGTGAGAAAGAAGCCGAGCTGCTGGGTAGCAGGGTACCTCATTAACTTAAACTCTATATTCTATACATTATATACATACATGTATATATCAAACCTTCTCAGCAGACATAAGGTAACAAACATCAAGGTACTCTGCTATTTGGTCAATGGACCAGCTAGTAGAAGTCAGTTGATGGTGATGAAGACCAGCGCAATCACAATATTCCCATAATTTCAATGTTTAATTTGTCATGACTTTTATTCTAAATAATAACAGACTCAAGTTTATATTTTTACAGAAATATTATCTAAATCTATTAGTAAAGAAATAGCATTTATCTTCAGATAAGCAAAGTAAATTTAGAAAGCATATTACCAATCTGCCATAGTACAATGAAACTGCATAGAACAGTTTCCTAAGCTGACTGTCTTTCTAGCCTACTCGATGTCACCCCCCTACATTGAATCTCCGCAACCAATGCCTTTGCCCCATCAAAAGTTAAAGTCCAAAATATTTCAATGTCTTTGCACCATAAAAATTGTTCGAACCACAACATGCCGTGGTGCAAAATAATCCACGGAACCCACAACTTTTGTACCTTTTCCCTTAACAATCTAACTCAAAATTGAAACTTTTAGAGTCCGCACTCAATTCTCATTGGTCCATTAGTGGGATGGTGATGATCACCTCATGTCCTCCATGTCCAAACCAGTTCATATTTTGCAAAGTCATTTCCCAAATGCTTTCTCAGGACCAAATTGTCATTCAGTCCTTGTATATTTTATTCATAGTAAGGTTACATCATTTACGTTTCCCAGGCTTTTAAATACAAGCATACTTTGGCATAACTCCCAGTCATCGAGCAAGTCGACCTTGACATCTCTCGCTCCGAGCACTGGCCATTCAACCATCTTTAGCATATTAGCACATGCGTAGGGGCCATCTTTCCCAGAGTCACTGTCATTGTTTCATTTAAACAGCCATTTTCTGACTGAGCCAAACACAACAGATGTTAGATATAGAATGTTAGCACTTCTGTTTACTTCCCACCATTCTAATTTGAATGACTTTACAAGGGGTACACACAAATTGTTTGCCTCTCCCCTGCTCCATCACACTGATCCCCTATTGTTTAATGGTGGCCGCAACAAATTTTTCTCAGTAATGGAGAACCCACATTGTGGCGTCTGCTCCTGAGAAGAACCAGCTATGGGTTTGAGGACTCGAAATAGACAAGAAGAAAATCTGCCTCGTCCAGTGTGATTTGCTTATTTTAATTTAGGGATGCAGAATCCTTTTAAATTCACCTAAAAAAAATCTAAATGATTATTTGGTAAAAACTCCTGAACAGATTTATGCCAAAGCAAGCAAATGCTCTTCTTTGAGTAAAGTTCCATCTTCATTCCAAGTTTGTTGTAATTTTGTTCAGCTGATTTTCTACAAAGTAGACCAGAGAAGCCTGAAGGAATTAAACTTGAAAAAGTCTGTTTAGGTCAATGCCCCTAAGCAAAACTGATGAATTTCAATGTTTCTGTTTTTACTGTGTTTTTTTAGTGATTTCTTAAGTTTTTTTAAACACACCTATCGGGGTGATCACCAAAATTGACCATTAATTTACTATAACCTTTGTTTTTTAAGTGAATTTCTGCAGTTTCTTGGTCATGTACTACTTTCAATTAGTTCTTGTGCCTAAAACCCTATTTACACCCAATTCCCAGTGTGCACAGACTTTGGCCCATGGCAAAGACCTGCATCCAACCCTGCAGGCCATACCATATGTGGCTGCCCCTGCTATGCAGAGTGATTCGGCCATCTGTGGCAGGGTGTGGTTGCAAGGCATGTCCCAAAGGATATGCACTTTATCCCTTATTTATGAAGGGCTTACGCAGCTGTTGCATCACTTTTTTGTGACACTGCAGCAACGTAATCAATGTGCCACACTGTGCCCTATTTACAAAGTGATGTATCTAGTTAGATGCGTCACTTTAAAAGGGCCTGCTCTACATTATCCCTGTGTCAGGTATAATGTATGCAGAGTGCGCTTTCCTCAATAAAAAAGGCTAGTAGAAGTGTAGAGTTGTGTCTATTTTCCGCCACACTTGAGCAATGCGCCATTACTGCACCAACAGATACATAAGAATTTTCGGACGTATCTGTTCAAGCCTTGCAACATGGAGGGGCGTAGTGTAAATATGACGCATCCATGGTGTCAGAAGGAGGGCACAATGAAAAGTGGGGCATCGGTGTTTTCAACAACTTTTATGTATTGTAGTTTAGATATATTATCATGCTGTAATGTGTACAGCAATGCAGTAATCCCGATGTAATTACTATGAAAATGTACTTTAAACAGAGTGGCTCTGGATGCAGAACTTGCAGTGTGTGACTACTGCAGTGAAAGAGCCACTTTTGTAGTCTGGCACCCTATGATGACCTCCAACTACCACCATTTTAATCAATTTTAGTGTATTTTACCCTTGCCTTAATGTAGGATGGTCCTGCATTTACCAGCTTCTCTTCTGTTCTGTAGTCTTGCTGTCTTTCAGTAGGAGCTGTTAGGGAGTGGAAAAGTCTTGCCAAGAGCAGAGCATGTGGGATGTGTATTTGAAGGTGTGCAATTGAGGAGGAATGTGTATTGTATTGTGCATTGGTGAGAATTATGAGTTCTTACTATTGGATTTGACCATTTTGTTTGACTTTACCTTGCTTTATGGCAGTGCTGACTATTGCATTTGACATGCTCTCATGTCTTCTTGCTTTTCAATTCCATCTTGCTTTGGGCCTTTCTGTCCTGCACAAAGCTGCAGAGCTGAAGAGGGCATCTTTTGCTTTCCTCCTGTTTTTCACACTTTTCTGACTGGAGGAAACCGGTTCTTATCAGAGGAATGTACATGGTCCATCTTGAAGCCATAGCAAAGGCCTGATCAACCGATGCCGTGGCCTTGGAGCAGACTGGTACGGACTCTCATGAGAATGAGAGGATGAGGCTTGCTAGAAGCTTCATTATGTTTGGATTTGTATTAAAAAGGGGAGCCTCCACTGGTCTGGTGGAAGTTTGGGAGTTTGGATTCCGAGTGAGGGCAGACGTGTCTATCTCGGATTGAACCGTGATTGCTGAGCTCTGATCCCCGGCTGTGTTAAGACTTCCCCCAGCCAGAAGTGGGCAGTGTATGCAACGGGTGATGTATTGAGTTTTGTGGTTATTGCCATTGTGATGTGAGCCAGTGGCTGTGATCGTTTGAGGTGTTTTCCTTGTGGTGTGGGAGGTGCACATCCAGAGTGATCCTCTACTCTGTATATATATCTTTCTGATCTCGTGCTGGACGTCCAGTGTATCTTACCTTATATCAATTATTGCTTGTTTATTAATCAGTATAATTATTGATTCACGCCTTTAGATTATAAGTTTGCTACATATATTTGAATCTAATGCATTTGGCATCTGAGACAGCCTTTGTTTACAGAGTATTATGGAATAAATCCCAAGCCTTATTCTAAAAGTGATAGAGTATTTGCATTTTGTTAAATAAAGCTCAGTCTCAAAAACTGCTGTTTGTTTTGTGTTGAAGTCTTGATTTGCCAGGGGTGGAAAGACATGCTTAAAAGTGTATATTATTCAAAGGTGTAATGATATGTTTGCCTCCCAGGTGGGAGTGCAGTGATTGGGTGTGGCTTATTGGTGAGAAACCAAATTCAAAATAACTACCAATATTTGGAACCAATGTATTTGGAGTACAACCTTGACCCATAAACTTGCAGCTGAAAGACTTCCAGCAGAATATTTTTCTGCAGGAATTAATTTCAGCAGTGTATCTCGGGCTGTGATTAGGTCACCCTAAGTTGCAGTAAACCACATTTGGCATAATTTGTACATGACAAGCAACACACTTCCTATTCATCATCGTCTCCTTTAACAGCTATGGCAGGAGAATTATGGAGAAGCATGCTGCTCATCACGTAGGTCAGGACCTACACAGGCAGACTGTGAGTTGCTGCGATACAGAAGCGTCCATAAAGAACTGACTAACAGGCACCTCTTTTGTTTGCTTTTATATTTTTTTTAAGATTGCCAGCTCTGAGCGTAAAACTTCTCTCCTCTGGCTGAGTTTTGGCAACTTCGCCTTCCATGTAGAACGCGGAGTTGCAGATAAACTCCGCACTCAGCAATGGAATAGAGATTGTTTTTGTTCATGTGCCCACAATACATTTTTGTGTGCGCAGGTGCGACTTACCGGCTGCCTTCGATCGCTAATGAGACTTCCCATCCTGCTAGAGTTTGCGATCGTGAACAAGTCATTCAGGCACGCCATCGGTGGAGAAGTGTGGCTCAATGATTAGAGCGGCAGACCCTGATGCAGAGGTCTAGTCTGGGACCAGGGTTCAATTCCCTGCCTCGGCGGGTCTTGGGCTCAAAAATTCCACGGACCTGATAATTCTCGCCTCAGTGCCTATTCCAATCACAGAGTCCCACTCAGTAACTCTGGGCAATAGCTTGCTTAATCTCCACAACAGCCCCCACAACGCTAACGATGCCTGGCCTTCACCCTGGGGGTGCCCAGGAGTGGACGCCTCACAGGGAAAGCCAGGACGGGTTCCACAGCCGTATTCGTAAAAGCACCTTGAGACCCTTGCGGGTGAGTAGTGCTCTATACAAGTATCAATTTTATATTTACAGGCGGATGTTTTGTGAAGATCGGGATCCCAAACACACAGATTTTACAATCTGGAGAAGAATCTCCCTCGAGCAGCATCAAAATGTTCTCGAAATGATGATTTGTATTAAAAAACTCCTCTGATTGACGTTTGGCTGTACTTATTTGAGCTAGGAGTCCTTTTTCTTTTTTTTTTTACTTTTTTTTTAAGAGGAAGAAAGTGCCCCAATTTCTCCAACTTCCTGTTCCTGTCCAGCAGGCTCCCCCCAGTGCTTTGTCTATCTCCTGTTCTCTTTTCATTTGGATTTGGAGCTGGAAGGATCAGTCTTTGTGTCTGCTGCATCCTATATATCATTGCATTTGAGGACGAATGAGTTTGAGATTTCACAAGTAAGTTGGAAAATTGATGTTCTTTGATTGGGACCATACACCTAGATTTTTTTGTACTTTTCATTTTTCTTTTAAATTTATTATGATGGGCGGCCTCTAGTTTCAGTATGTACCTAGTTGTTTCTTTGTTTATAAAGGAGACATGTTGCCCCGTTCACTAAATTTTGCTCCAACTTTTGAAATCAATTTTTAAATTGTATCTAATTTACTATATAGCCCAGTAGGCTAATAGGCATTTCAGTCAGTAGGCCGAGAGCTACTCATGGGTGCATGACACAACAGTTTTTGTGGTGTCTGTTGGATTTTTAAATCTTTTACGGCATGGATGGCATTAGATTAAAATGCAAAACGTGTTTTCTTTTGGTATTTCACTATTTTTCATGTGTTCTAAATAAATACCTTTGATGGATGTGTGTGGTTGTTGTAACTTGAAAACCTTTTTACTCTGTGGATTTTCGTTTTTGGCATTGTTGCATTAAAGCTGTGTTGTTTGGCATTCCTCCTTTGGCTGGCCAGTGTGTGAGTGTGTTTGTAATAGTGGGCCAGCATTTGCCTTGGCTGAACCTCGCTATGTGGCCAGGGGCCATTTTGTAAAGTCGGTTTCCATATAGGACTGCATGAATTAATTGTTTTCCAAGCCTCCTGCTTTTTGTTGTTGCAAGTGACCTTGTGGATGGTGGCCATTTTGTGTTGGTAGTTAGTGTGCTTTTGCCATAGACCTGTATGTCTTTCCTTTGTTCCTCTTGGCTTATTGCTATTTGTTGTGGTAGCCTGGCCATGTGGCTGTCAGCTATTTTGTGAAAACAGACAGTGTACATTGTCCACAGGGCTGCATTGTCTCTATACCCTTTCTTGTTGTGGCTTGGCCATGTGGCTGTTGACCTTTTTGTAAAGGCAGCCAGTGTGTTTTTTCCATAGGCCTACATTGTCTATCTTCCTTTTCTTGTTGTTATGGCCTGGCCCTGTGGCTGGTGGCCATTTTGGAAAAACAGCCAATGTGCTTTTGCCATAGGTCTGCATTGTCTGTCTTCCCTCTCTTTTAGTTTTGGCCTTGCCATGTGGCTAGCGTCCATTTTGTTGATGGTCAGCCGGTGTGCTTTTGCATTAGGTCTACAAGCCTTCTGTGTGGTGGCCATGTTTTCTTGCTGGTTGTTGTTTTGCATGCAATTTTTTCTTCTTTTATCCAGCAAAAAATGTAGCACAGTTCACTTCATTTTCTAATAAATTTGCAACATTATTGATTTGGATTCATTCACTATGTGGCCTAGTCTGCCAATGGATTTTCCTCTCAATAGGCTCAAAGCTACTCATGGAAGCATGAAATAACTATTTCTGTGTGTCTGTTGAATATAAAGATCATTTAGGGCATGCATGGCATTGGATTGAAATGCAAAATGTTTTTTTAGTATTTCACTTTTTTCATGTGTGTTAAATAAATACCTTTGTTGAGTGTGTGTGGTTGTAACTTGCAACCCTTTTTTAGCCCTGTGGATTTTCGTGTTTGGCATTGTTGCATTAAAGCTTTTTGTTTAGCATGCTTCCTTTGTCTGGCCAGCGTATCAGTGTGTTTGTGATAGTGGACCAGCATTTGCCTTGGGGGAGCCTCCCCACGTGGCCAGGGGACATTTTTAAAAGTCTGTGTCCAACTCCATATAGGCCTGCTTGAGTTTATTGTTTTCCAGACCTCCTGCGTGTTGTTGTTGTGACTTTGGAGTGACCATGTGGCTGGTGGCCATTTTGAGGCAGCAGTTAGTGTGCTTTACTTACTGCTTTTGCCATAGGCCTGCATGTCTTTCCTTTGTTTCTTTTGCCTTATTGATTCCATCCATTTTCAGCTGCAGCTCCCTGAGCTCCCTCAGCTCACGTGATGCACAATGCCAAACCGTTACATTTGCATTTTTGTTGTTGTTCTTCTTCTTCCCTATCCTTCCTTAGTGTACTATACAGTACACCATGAAAACCCTTGTTGTTGTCACAGTCTCACAAATAGCTAAATGTATTGTCATGTTTTTTAATAACTGAGGTAATAAATAATAAATATAATACTATTATTAACACTAACAATTGTGACCACACACTAGGTTAAATATTATATTTGTTTGTTTGTATTAATAGTAATTGAATCACAACATTGAATGCCAGGTTTCAATGATGTTCTTCTTGCTTCTTTGTTTTTAGGTGCACAAAAGAGAAGGAGACAACATCACCCATTGTACTGCCAGACAGAAGTCCTGCTAAGCACGACGTCATGTGACATGTGACCACAAACATCTCTTCAACTTGTGCCACTGTGTGCTGCTGACATCTTCAAGATGGCCCCAAAGAAAGATACCAGATCCAGTACCAAGAAATTTGCCAGTGAGAAGAAGGCACTGCCTCTTACCAAGACCAGTATGTCGCCCAAGACCTTTTTTGGGAAATCAAAAATTGCACCTGCAGCAGTGGTGTCTGGGTAGCAAGCTGGAAGCAGCACTCCGGCATCAGTGGAACCACCCCACACACTTAGGCCCAAGCCCATGTCTGTTGCAGAGGCAGCCAGTCTCATCATGAGTCCAAGCTGACGAGCAGTCATGTTGAAATTGACTTATCATTATTGCACAATAGTAACCATTCAATGCAGCAAACTCAGATAAGTGGGAACAACAGCTGCAACCACCCCCAACAGTTTTGTTCCTCCCAAAGTTGGGGCAGTTCAGGAGATCAAGCTTCCTGCTGAGAAGATCCATTGCCTTCCAGATCCCCAGGAAGGAATAGGAGGGTTAGGTTATCAACTTCTGCTAGCCCAATTCTGATGATCTAGACACCACTTGGAAGCCTCCTCAGTCTGAGAGTGAGACATGCCACTAGACAAGGCTAAGGAAAAGGGAGGTTCCAGAAAGCCTTATGGAGGTAGATGTAGAAGAGGAGGATAATGATGAGCCAGTCATGGACATTAGTCTCTCCCCACTGTAGACCAACATTACCCCATTGCAAATTGCTGTGAGGGATGTGGCATGCAGTGGCAGCTCGCCAAGGGAGTGCTGCGAGGCAGTGGGGTGGGGTGGGGGATTGGCAGCATGGGGGGGTGGTAGACTTGGACGTACGGCAGAATGGATTTAAGGAAATAAATAAATAAAACAATTTACATTGCACGCGCTGCATCGCTAATTTTGCGATGCAGCGTGCGCAATGTAAATTGTTTTATGTATTTATTTATTTAACTCCATTCTGCAGTAAGTGGAGTCTATGACCCCCCCACCACAGCCCAACACCCCACAGTACTCCCTTGTGGAGCTGCCACTGATGGCATGGATACCACCAACAGAAATTCCACCAATACCACCTCCAGCTTCCATAGTTACAAAGGCTCGGCAGTGACATACATCCACCACAACCAGGTCAGTAGAAGAGGTACTGCAGAGAGTCAAATGTCACGCCCACCTACCAGTTCATCTAACATTACAAGTGGCAGCAGCAGTGCCAGAAAATTGACCACCCTAGTTTGAGACTTTTTTCGGTTAGCAAGAAGGAGGTGAACATTTCCATATGCTCCATTTGTGGAGAAGTTGTTAATTGTGGTGAGCTTGTACAAACTATAGTACCAGAGGCCAAACAACCCATCTGAGAAAACACCACTTGTTACAGTGGGAGGCGCACCTTAGAGGCCAAAGACCTGCATGTGTTGTTGATGGAGGGAATGAAGAAGAGGATCTGATCACGTCAGAAAGTGAACAAGAGGGAGACATTTTCTGTTACACAAAGCAACCCTGTCCCCAGCAGTGTAGTAGTACCACCCATATCATCATCAGCAACATCACAATGGCACCAGAGTCTGTCTGATACACCAAGGTGTCCAAGTAAAGAAAGTACTGCATAGAAAAAATGTGCATAGGGCCTAACATCTGGCGTCAAGATGGCAACTGCATCAGTGGCACCGAAAAAGAAAGAAAATCCAGACTACCATTCTCAGCATGTTTAGGTTGGAGGGGCAATACGAATGCAACCATCCAATGGCACGTTTGTACAATGCGCAGCTGACTAAAATGTTAGCGCTGGACCTCATCCCGTTCTCTTTTGTGGAAGGGGTGTTTTTTTTTTAATTTGTGGTAGTGAAGGAAGTGCCCTGATTAGGGTTACCCAGTTCACTAATGACCACCTTTCAGCCTTCCATACCAAATGAAGAGTTGGTCAGACAGTAGAGAATACAAAACAATATTTGTTTATTCAGGTACACTCAGACTGGAGCCTAGTATGCACAGTCACTAAGTGAGCTGCAGAGGGACTGGAATCAGGAAGCATAAAGATACATTGTGTACATTTCATAACTGGGCTGGAACACGTCGATAATGGAATTTTCCAGGCAGGTGCTGCAAAACAATGAAATAAAGGGAATACATTTCGATTCTGAGGCCGGGCAAACACTAGCTACTACTCAAGGTTGCTCTGCCTGTGCTTGCCACTAGACTACTGGGAGAAGGCCTTATCTCGAAGGAAAGATATGCGCTAATAAAGACAGTGTAGTCATTAATGAAGCAAAACTCAGCCTTGGAGAAACGCAACTCTGCAGAGGCCGTTTCTCAGGACTAGCAAAGAATCAGTTTGAAACACGATCCAAAAAGGCACCCAAATAAAACATTATGCAGCGAATGGAAGCTTACATATTATAATACATAAACACAATAATTTCTATTCTAACAGACCTTCCTTTTAGCATGAGATAAACATTTTTCAATAAATCAAAGAGCAGACAAATCAATAAAACAGGAAATAAGGAGTACATTACTTAGAAGCACTCCATACTTTCAGCATCAGGAAGGGAGACTGTAAGGAGGGAAGAAGTCTCAAAAATACCCTCATCTACCTGCATCATGTCATTTATCTCTTTCTGGACCACAATTGCAGCATTGGTATCATGAATTGATATTTTCCTCTTAGGAATCAGAAAGGTGGTACAATAAGAGCAACAGAAGGGGAAGCACTGAATAAGGGCACAACAAAGCATTAATACCACAATTAGGTAAATCACCTTTTCAAGAATACAACCCAAACCACCAAAAAGAGACCAACTGCAATTTCTGTTCTCCATCTCCTTAACATTTCTTGAATATCTAGAATATGTTTGGTAATATTCTTTCTCATATTTGTTATCTCGAATATACACTGGTCGCCAACTACTGTGCACACACCACCATTTTTTGACAAAATAAAGCCCACTGCATATTGAGTCTGCTCGGAATAAATCTACATACTTTCTAACTGAATGGTTATATCGCACAGAGTCGCCAGTCAAGTTGGATAACATTTGTACACACAAAGTATTCTCGAGCCTTTTTACCTCTTGCCATGGCAGTTCCACCTAATGTAAAAATAGAAGATATAATATATCCAAAGGTAATACCATTACTATAATTATTTATCTCAATGTCTGTGGCTCCCTCACAAAATTCCTTTGTCAATGTTCTTTTCACCCATTTTATCTTAGGTCTTGCACTTTTACAGCGCACACCTAAGGGCAGCCCCATTCCAAGGACCACATCTTTTGTCCCGTTATGAACATTAGAGTATGTCCTATTAGGCAAGAAGAAAAACCTCGGTGTGCATAAATGGGGATGTCATAATCTACTGCAGAATATTGAGTATTCATTCCGACGGTATTTTGATCATATGCTCTTACCAAAGGGATTGTCTCTTTATACACTGTTAATCCACAACAAATGATGTACAATGACAAGGCAACACTGTTGATAATCGGACAACATGCAGGATAATAACTATCTTGCCGGCGGATCGTCAATTCTTTGTAATGCCAACCTACCAACGTTATGTTTTGTTCTTTCAAATAGAAATTATCACAATAGGTGTTATTATCACAGCCAGGATAACCCTTACCCAGTGGCTGTCGATGGTACAAGCAAGGTCCTGAATAATCAGATCCAAACACTCCTTTTATCTCTACAAAGTCAGGGGTTCAGTATATATATAATTTACTAATGATAATGGATATGCAGTACATGAACAGGTGACAGAATCAGTGGGCTAGCAGTGCTGTTCCATTACCAAAATATCTCTTATGTGTCTCCCAGAATACTCAAAGCTACTCTCTTATTTATTTTTAGACAAAGACATTTACCTCAACTGTGTGAGGGTACGCTATAAGCATTTTCCAAAACCCACAATACCCCACATAAGATTGTCATTATCAAAACTGCAGAAATAACATAAATCAATTTTCCTTTATGGATCTGCAACACATTATGTACAACAAGAGCCATCAGCTGCTCTTCCATGGTAATCAACCTACCAAAAGGATGCATAACGAATGAAAGAATGGGGTGACAAAGTACAAATATATAGTTTTCCAGTGCCCATCATAGCCTCACTGGAACACGTTCCTATTGTCCATCAATACATTGGCACTCTTGAGTTTTGGTGATGGAGCTTGCTCTGTGCTAAACTTGTATCCCATGTCTATCACATTGGTATACTTGCGTGGTATACTTAGATCTGTTCAATGTTTAAACAGTGCACAAGACTCCCATCAAACTTAAGTAACTCTTTTGGTACGATAACAAAGCACACCTTAACTTACACAGTCCATCCCTAACAAATATTTTTTCTGTTTTGGTGCACTGTCTATCAGCCAAGGGCCAAGTTGTACCTAGTGGCCCCTGGCACAGAATGGTCAACAAATAAAGGCTCCTGAATAGCTTGTATTCCCAGAGGAACCACTGCATTCAACACATCATCACTCTGTTTGTGACCACGCCAGTTGGGCATCACGGAATGGGACAAATTGATGCACCGTCTTGCACTCGGAGTTCCCGATGCCATTTTTACCCACTGGGCATAACGCAAAGGTAGAGAGACCCAGCGACAATGGGTCACATGGATCCAGTTCTTACAGCTGGCAACTTTCACTGCGGTGCACGTTACTAAAAGGACTAGCTCTGGCCCCTTTCACCACTGTTCCAAACTCTTCTTCTGCTAAAGATTCTTAATCTATATGAAGACTTCAGGCTGATTATCATGACCGGGTCCCTCTGGCATGAAAGGCAGGGAGTCCTGGACCTGTTGGTGAATAGAATGTAAACTTTCTGTTAAGTGGCCAAGATAATCCAACAACACAGGGTACTCAATATCGGAGAACAAACAAGGTCGCGGGAGGGCCCATACATTCGCAGGGTGTCCAAACACGGTCTCATACAGTGATAATATTGTTCTTGAATGAGCAGTAACTCTTGTTGACAAAAGTGCTAACTGTAAAGCATCTGGCCATTGTAACCCTTTCATCTCCCAAACTTTTGCCAGTTTCAGCTTAAGAGTACCATTGTACTTCTCGACCAAACCCGCTGAATGTGGATTGACAGCATGAAATGTTGGTTTATGTGCAGACCTTCACAAATCAATTCAATTACTTTTGCATTCAAATTACTTACGTTATCATTCCAGCTCACTCAGGGCAAGCCACAATGAGGAAAGAACTCTTTTAGGAGTACCTTTGCAGTGGTCATGGCCATATTGCCTTCAGTGGGGTAAGCCTTGACCCATTTACTGAATCCACATGTAACCACCAAAATGTACATGAAATTATTGCATCCTTCCAACTCTATATAGTCATTTTGAACGACCTCAAAAGGAGAAGTGGGTGGTGCAAAGTTATCAGGGGCGTAGGGGTACCTATCCCAGTATTATTCATCATTCATACCATGAAGTGTTTCACTAAGTGTGCAGCTGTCTTAGAGATATTGTCATTCTGCCATATGGGGTCTAACAATTTACAAATGCCATTGGCACTAATATGGGCTAGACCGTGGGCCATAGTAACCACAAGAAGAACATATGCATCTGACAACATCCATCTGTTTCCCTGATTTATCAATCCAAAATTCTACATAATTCAATTGTGCTGTAATTTCCTGCCACACTGCTAATTGTTTTATTGTGGCTTCACTTTGTATCTGGTTTACACTTTCAAGAGCATCTTTAAACATAACTTCAGTAACCCACCAAGCAGACCTGCTACAACATTATTTGAATTTTTATCCGGGCCATTTCCTTAGCTCTCCTGTGAGCAAAAGCATTTTCCCTCCCTGCATCATTGGTGATATTCCTGTGAAAAGTACACTTTACTATTCCCAACTTCTTAGGAAGAGTCAAAGCAGACAAAAGCCTCAGTATAAGGTGTCCATTTTGGATTTTTGTGCGATGGGAAGTAAGGAACCCTCTCTCACGCCAGAGTCACCCAAAATTATGCACGACCCCAAAGGCATACTGGCTATCAGTATGAATATTGACAACAAATCCTTCACTCATTTTACAATTTCGAATCAGGGCACAAGCTTAGCCGTTTGAGCCGACTGATAAGGGACCAGTGATGTCTCTACTAATGTACACAGTATGATAATAGCAAAAGCTGCACTTGTAGTGCCATCTGGTAATGTAAAACAAGAGACGTCAACATATAGTTCCCTTTGTGGGTCAAAAAAAAGGAACATCGGTTAAGTCTACCAGTCCTTTCATCTCTTCTTTCATCCGGAAGATACAGTCATATTTGTCAACTTCATCAAGCTCAGAGGGAAGGGGTAGTATTGGGGTTATATTTAGAGTAGCTCCTTCTGACAAGGGCACCATTAGTACCCCCTGCTGCTGCACTGCTGAAATAGGGAGACTTTCCTCCGAATAAACCATGTTTTTCTCAATAATCCATAGTAATCATTGAAATCCAGTAAAGTAATCAAATTTATCGCAGTTTATTAAATCAATCCGGAGACATAATACATATAATACATAAACAAAATAATTTCTATTCTCAATTGAAGGTTCCCAGCCCCTCCTATTTTGCCAGAGTTGCTCTTCCAGCACTACAACATGACGTTCTGGAATTGCTTGGATAAGCTTTGCAGAAGAGTGCTGTTCACACTATCCACCTGACAACAGACATGTGGACCAGTTGCCAAGCCACTGATTACATGTGCATCACAGCACACTGGGGGCATATTCTCAAGTATCGATTTCCAAGTTATCCACACTTTATCGCAGCTACAATAACAATAAATGTATCTCCCCATTCACAAGCTGGTGCTACGAGCCCATATCACCAGGTTTCCTGCGATAGCAGCCGCAAAAAACATTGTTACAGATGACCCCGGCAACTATCGCTAATGAGATGCAGAGTAGGCGTTCCAGTGCAAAAAGCCACGACAACACCACGTCACAACATTCTCAACGACCAGCCAGATTTGCGATAAGATTGCCAAACAGGCGATAAGGCTCAATAGCAGCAGGAAATCACCCTGGTGTAAAGTCGGATGATAGCCTGCAATGGAAAAGGGATCCTAGGCCAGAGCCACGCCTGAAGGGCATCAGATGCCATGGATCCACTGACCATGCAGCTGGAAGCCCCAACAGGGCTACAACACCCACCGCCACCATCCCCAGGACCCCACCTCCAAAGACCCCCACCCGGGCACAGGCATATCACATCAACTTCACGAAATCATGTACAAAATAATTTGCCTGATGTCACACAATCACAACAGGCAACATGCATGTGTCATCACAAAAATGAGCATCACACATTCACCTCTGAATTACCAAACAAAACAATTTATTAAAAAAACCTCAAAACAACAACTTTGAAGACTCATGGCGGGCCTCTTCGGGAACATCTGTAGGTCACTGCCTGTAAGATAAAATTCCAGATAAGAAGGTGTGTCATGCGCACATCATAGGACAGAGAGAGAGCAAAAGAGAGAGAGAGAGATACAGAGAGCGAGAACGAGAGGGAGAGAGAGAAAGACGTAGAGGGAGATAGGGAGAGAGAGAAAGATGGAAAGAGAGAGAGAGACACACAGTGAAAAGAAAAGAAAGAGAGATAGGGAGAGAGATTGCAGAAACTGTGCACCCAGGCCTCACTGCTCACCTGCTGGCAAAAGTGTGTCTCCAAACAAGTGCCGGTATTTACTGCAGTTCACCAGGTCCATCATCTGAAACGGATCCCTCATCTGAAAGAGATTTCAGATACATGAATGGCAGAGTACATACTATTGCACATGCAATCATCGCCTGTCCATCTCCGCACAACCAGGCAGCTGCACCCCAGTCCCTCCCGTCACCCAGCGGTACATCCCCACCCCTGCACACCCAGGCAGCTGCCTCCCAGCCCTCCCACCACCCTGCGGTGCATGCCTGTCGCTGTTTACCCAGGCCGCTGCACCCCAACCCCTCTTGCCACCCAGTGGTGCATGCCTGCCCGTGCGCACCCACACAGCTGCACCCCAGCTCCTTCCGCTGCCCAGCGGTGCATGCACACCCCTGTGCACCAAGACCTCACTGCTCACCTTCCGCCACCGGCGTGTCTCCAAGAGGGTCCAACACATGCCGGTGCAAACCCCAAGCTTGGGGCCTACGAACGTCGAACCCTCGCCATCATGCAGCCCCGCTCTGCTGGCCACCAAGTCTCATGCTTTATTCTGGGTCTTGATTACGCTATTACAGAAAGCATTTCAGTGCACATGGCATCATCGCAGGCTGCACACCTGCTCAGCCCTTGAGGGGCCACTAACTCTGTGACTCATGAGGCAATGCCACATGGCAGTAGGCCAGCACTGCCCACTGGCTCAGGCCTACACTGCGGTCCAGCAGGGCTCACAACAATTGACACCAGTCCAGACCACCAGGATGGGTCATCATCGCAGGCTGCACACCTGCTCAGCACTTGAGGGGCCACTAACTCTGTGACTCATGAGGCAATGCCACATGGCAGTAGGCCAGCACTGCCCACTGGCTCAGGCCTACACTGCGGTCCAGCAGGGCTCACAACAATTGACACCAGTCCAGACCACCAGGATGGGTCATCATCGCAGGCTGCACACCTGCTCAGCACTTAAGGTGCCCCTACCTGAGGGCAGTGAAAGTCACCGTCTCATGGTGGTGTGCGTGTGCCGGACACAGTGTATCCGTTGCCATCAAGTCTCTGCCCCAAAAGTCATCGACACTCCATGATTGAGTATAGTGGTGCAGATGCCATCATGTCACCTGTGGCCCTGGAAAATGTGATATGGCAGGGCCCTAGGCCCTGATGCATAAATGAGAACCACACAGATACACCAGAGAGACAGTGGAAATGGCGACAAGCACATGCGCCCGGCCTTTTTTATTGGGAGGGTCACATGTCCTGTTAGGCATGTACTGGATGGGTGTGGTATGGTACAAACCAGCCATGAGGGAGTGGCTGTGGCATGCTGACAACTAGACCTGTGATCTGGAGAACAATACAGGCTAGACCTGGGATATGTAGAGTTGTCGCCCCCCCCCCCCCCGTGAGAGTAAGCGGAGTTGGCTGGCCTGGCAAATGCCAGTCCAGCTTCAGGGTTTGAACAATTACCCCGGGGTTCTAGGCGTGGTTCCGTACTGGGCTGGACAGAGAAGTAACTAATGCGCGTGTCTCTGTTGTTGTGTCTGGGCCACACAGACCGCAATCGGCAATGTGTCACCCTGTGACCCAAGTCAAACGTCATGAGCAACATGGACGTAAGGCGGAATCTTTGACCCTACATACATCCATACTTCCATACATGAAAGATCATAGACATGACACATCTGAGTGATTATGAATGTTTAATGCACATTCAGTGGAGTGATGCAGCTGGAGCAGTACAGGGCCATGCTAACCCCACTTTACAATGTTGGCCCGTGAAGGGCCAACCAGATTCCTTCTGGGAATGACAAGTCCAAAGATGAGGAAAAGTTCAGTCCGCAATCTGATTGCTGTGTCAGTGGCAATCAAACAAAATATGGCAGTCCATGTCAAGGTCCAAGGTGAGTGTCGCAGAGTGTATAGGGGGACCTTGAAGGTTATGATGCTGAGGGCAGAACCAAGCATAAACAGGCCCTATGGCAGAGATGCTTGGTACTGTGTCCTTCTTACCATGATGGCAGATTAATTTGCATCTTTGTCCTCTGCTGTTTCATGCGCCTCACGTGTGGGTGGTGATGTTCTGTCTCCCACACAGTGTGGCAGTGACACATCAGTGGACGGAGGAGGAATGTCTGCCGCACTGTGTAGCACTGACACTGCAGGGGTGGAGAGGTGGATGTAATGGTAGCAGCAGCATGCATCAGCGCCAGACCTTGGGGCAGCAATGCCATGAGGATGGTCCTGAGGTTATTGAGGAACCCAGCTATCTCGCGCTGGTGTGCAGCTGTGGCATCCGCTCTTTGTGCCTGCTTCCACTCCATGGCCTCCATTAACTTCTGCATGTGTCCCAACTCCTGCTTGACATCTCGAGAGCCACTCTGACTGGACAGTTGTTCTAGTCTCTGAGTCAGGGCTCCAGCGATGACAGCAATGGTCCATTGGAGAGCATGAAGCAGACTATGGGTGTCTGTGTCATGTGCTTATCTAGGTTCCTGATCGATACTGTGACCTTATGCCCCTATTCGGCTATAAATCCATTTATTCCCTATATTGGCATAACCGTTCAAGTACGATTTTCTGTAAAGTCATCTCTGGCCTCACACGAGCAGAGCCACAGAGCCACATTCCAGCATGACTCTCTGCTACTTCCTTTGCGACCAATTAGTGCAATGACAGAGCAGCAGTCACTATCTGATATTCCTAGATAACACTCCGAGTTCTTCAACAAGATAAAAACTTAGCAAACCTGGAAATCCCCGCTTGCTATGTTTTGATTAGTAATAGAACTCTAATGAGCAACTGATAGCTGCCACTTCCTAGTGACATCTTTAATTGACGTCTTATGTCCAGCAAACTTGCGTCAAACCCGGCACCTGTCAGGTATAAATATTACCAACGTTGCCTTAAGCAATGCGAAGCTGTGAGCTGTGAGAGCGAAGCTAACTGCTGTTGAGCGTTGCCTGTCGCTGCAGCCTGCTATCCTGTGGTGGTGAAGCTACTGATTACCATTATCGCCGCTACAGCGCGAACTATGGTGCAGTACGCTTGAGGAGCCGTGCAGCCGTCCTCTGCGAAGACATCCAGCCCAGCTGCCCGCGGACGCTGTCACCCCTCCTTCCTCCAGACGCGCTGAGAGAAGCCGCTGCCTTTCTCGTGCAGAGAAATCCAGTCCCGGCGCTTCCAGTTTACCCTCGCAGGTGACTGGGATATCGAGAGAGACCCCTGAAGGAGATACCAATCCTCCATCATTCTATTCAGAGGTATGGTGTTGACTAAACCCTTAGAAGAGAATTCTTGAAACAAACCTTGGCAAAACCAACTTAACTTAAGCTACTCACTTACTCCCCTTCTCACGTGTTAGGCCTAGGTCAGGCACACTGGGGTAGGCTTAGTTAGAAGCACCAGTTGAGTATGTTAGCCTAATGTATATATGACTGTATATATGTTTTATTACTTTTAAACCATTGTATGGCTAAGAAACCATATCAATGCTTTTACAGTTCTATTTCACTATTCTTATCTTACTGTACGTACTTTTCATAATAACAGTTATTGCAATTGTGGCAATACATTTCTCTTGTATGAGAAGAAAGACTGTTCAATAAATGTTAACCTTTATTGATACACGCCCGTCTCTCTATTCTCTACATACCGTGAAAGTAAACTGCACCAGACTGACTGAGTGAAATCTATGTCTATTGTTTCACACGACCCTAGAGATCGACTCTTGATCTGAGGAGCAAAGTTGTCATGTTGCACGGTTGTTGGAAAGCTGAATCCCTTCTTGTCTGTGCCAAGGAAGCTGATCACTTCCTATGCAGAGAAGAAAGTTTCCAGTGACCTCTGAGCTAGTTGGTAACACAACCCAATTAAGTTTAGCATAGTCAGTGGAGACCTGGAATATCCGCAGTTCCACGTCGATACTACTGTTTATGTTATTCCAATGCGCAGGGCCTAGTGGGAAACTAGGAACTACACTACATGGCGCCCAACGTTTGGTAAGGCGATAAACTAACGTAAGACTTGTAGAGTAACTCAGTCGTGCATATTTCACACCCCTTTCTCCCGTAAATACTCCAATAGACGTCTGGAGTGGGTGAAAGGTTAAAATCCGCCCGACCTTAGTAGGAAGAGATTCCTATGTAAAGCTCTGGTTTATTCAACGTTGAAGGATACAGTGTTCCAAAATATTGTGCATCTAATCTTTGTCTCCTTGGAGACCTACTCTGCAAACCTGCATTTTTTGAAATGTCAGTAGAAAACAACGGCACCACTGGGGCCGCAGTAGATGCGACTCAGCAAGGTCCCGAATACACAGACCCGGGTGCTATTATCATCCCGGTCCAGTTAAGAAGATCTATAACTTTAAAACTTATAGAAAACGGACTGCCACCTCAAGGTGGTACAGTAATTTTCGTGATAGAGGCTCACGAGTATCGGCAGACAGAGGTATTCTATTCATGGATAAACTTTCCAGCGGTAAACGCTATAACACAAGAGTTTCACTATTACAAAATAGAGGAACCTCCGGATGAGTACGCCCCTTTCGAGGAGGTTGAAATTCCACTTAAATTTCAAGAGCACCTGCTCTGGTTTAATGGCGCCCTAAAACACAATGATCACATAACCAGGCTCGGTCCACTAGGTAGACCAGGAGCCACGTGGCCGGTTCTAGCCAGCTACACACCACATCCTGACATTGCAAAAATGTCTAGAGAAGAGCTGTTAGCACAGCTAAACACATTAATAAAAATACATAGGCAATTAGTCCAATATGTAATACGGACTGCAACAGTCCAGCCAGCTGTTAATTCACACCAGCTGACCCCTCATCAGGGGAACACAAATAAAATTACACCACAGAACATACAGTCATGTCTTGGTAAAACACCCGTAAAACGGGAACAAATTCCTTTCTGGTTAGCCCAGAAAATCACTCAAATAGAGGCAGTATTTCCTGATACTACCCCTATTGAGAAACACAGAATCTTGACCATCTGCCTTCCTATGGGAATCGCACCACACATGGAGGACTGCGACACTTGGGGTACAGTCTTTGCTTCCATTTACACAAAAACACACGGTGTTCCGTCTATGGCGGTAATACCAGACGTGTTAAAACAGATTCAAAATGAATTCGGTCCAGAACCAGCTTTAAATCTAGGTATGAAATTACTGAAAGACTTCAAGCAGGTCACGGCTATATTATTAGCCAATGTAAAGGGAGAAGCAGCATCTGTGGCGATTCGCCAGAAGTTGAGGGAAACAGATATAAAAGATCCTGTTGAACTTGCAAAAATCATAGAAAAATGCTATGAAGAATTAGGTAGAGACAGCTTGGGTGGAAAACCAGTTAAGCCCCAACTGCTCGAAAATCCTGAAAAATTATTTATTAAAAATAATTTAAACACTCCTAAAAAGAGCTGGGATGGAAATAAACAATCCACTCCCAAGGAAAAAGTTTTCCAGTCCAGAGGAAGGTCTCCTCGACGGAGGGAAAGAACTCCGACTCGAGAACGCCAGTCTCCCCAACGGGAGCCCTCTGAGAAAAGATATAACCTTAGAAATAGGGATAATATAAAAAAACCTGATAGATATCAAAGTATTGATACACGTCCCTCTCGATCTTTTCCACAGAATTCGGAAAGAAGAGGACGGTCAGACCCAGGAGAGCACACCAAGTCCAAAGACAAGGAACCTGCTCAAAATAAGAAATCTCAATTTCAGAAAAAGAAGGTAGCCAGTATTAGAGTAATCAACCATGCCGAGAATACTGAGGACACAGTTGAAAAACGGGGAGTGGGCATTGACAATGTTGGACAGTGCAGCAGAGATCAGTATAGCGCGCAAGAACTTGATGAGTCATCTGGAGACAGTGGACACGAATGAATACATTCAGGTTGAAACTGCCGACGCCAGACTTAGCGAGCCCCATAAAATATACGAAATAACATTGCGTATAGAGGGTGATAAGACTAGGAAAATTAAGGGTCTGTTTTGGGATAAGCTCTCAAAAGGCTATGATATTCTGTTAGCTGAAAAAGATTGGCCCCCGGAGTTTGTCAGGGAGTGCCCTCGTGGCGAAGAAGTGATTATGCCTGCCTTCTCGAATCACATTCCGATTCATAAAAAATACACATATGCAAGGAAATGGGCAGTAGCCCAGGCACCTGCATTGTATAAAAATCATGTAGGATGGGATGAGGATTCACCTCCTCACAAAATCCAACTAAAAAGTGAACCAACTGCCCAACGGCAGTATCCCATAAAGCAAGAAGCTAAAAAACAGGTCAGGGAGATCTTAGATCAACTTGAGTACCAGGGGGTGATTGAAACATGCACCTCTCAAATGAACAATCCTTTGTTTCCTGTCTCCAAGCCAGACAATTCATATCGTCTAGTTTTGGACTACAGACACCTTAATACATGTTGCAAAACTTTTGCAGTACAAAACTCGCATAGTGCAGCCCTAATGAATAACATAGTTAGGAAAAAATATAAAACGACATTAGACATTTCTAATGGTTTCTTTTGTCAAAACATTGCACCAGAAAGCAGATACTTGACCGCTTTCTCCGCATTTGGGTCACAGAAAAAATTCTGTCGACTCCCACAGGGGTTCAAGAACAGCCCAGGACTATTCTCAGCTAGGGTAACAGAGTTACTACAACTCTATGATGATGAAGCATTATCTTACGTAGATGATATTTATCTCACAGACGACGACTTGGATACTCACTTGAAAAGAGTGAACACCATTATACTTGGGTTCGCAGCAGAGGGTTACAAATTCAACTTTAAAAAGTCTCGAATTGCCCATCTGACAGTACTGTTTTTAGGGTACGAATTATCAAGTGAAGGGAAAAGCCTAGCGGACAACTTCTTAGAGAAGTGCGCTGTACTCCAAGCTCCAAAAACGCTGAAGAATTTACAATCAATACTAGGTTTTCTGAATTTCGGAAGAACTTACATCCTAAATTACGCAGAGAGGGTTAAACCTCTCTACGAACTAATAAAACCTGATTTAAAACAAATCAATTGGACTCAAAAACACACAGAAATTTTGAGATCACTGCAAACAGACATGTTAGCAAAAACAAAATTAGATACACGTGACAACACACGTGATCTTGTAATCCGAGTCATCCCAGGAAGATGCGGATTCACGTACCTAACCTCTAATGAGGGAGAAAAGGTACCTATTTCAATAAAATCTCACTGTAAGCAGAAAGAACATTCAGTCGCACAGAAAGAACTGTGAACGCAGTGCAAATCGCATTAGCAAATGAAAGAGAACTAGCACACGGCAAACGGATTAATATCCTTACAGCGGAATCCGCCTTCGAGGCGCTATTCAGCCCAGTAAACCTGCCTACAGTGTCACTGGATCCAAAATGGATACAGTGCATAGATTCTCTAGCAGCGGAAGACGTGAAATACTATTTCGCCCCGCAATACGAAGAACTGAATGATTTAGAATATGAAGAAGAATATCCTCTGCCAATCGAAATCCTGCCTCTCCCACAATACGCATGTATAATCTATACAGATAGCTTTGTACAGCATTTCAACGTAGAGAGAAAATCCTACGATGCAGCATGTGCGATCATTAAAGGTCGTTGGCTGTGCGGTAAATTCAGACCGAAAGTAACAAAAACTGAATCAGTAAAGTACTGTTCCGTTCAAAGAACTGAGATCAGATCTTTAAAGATGGCGCTCGAAAATGCAGAACGCGAATTCCCCACACTTATCGTGTGCGATTCTCATTTTTGCGTCAATTCTTACAACAACAAACTGCAGAGTTGGATCGAAAACGACTACAAAGATGACACAGGTGCCACAATAAAGCATAAATTGCTTTGGGAACAGGTAGCTCTTTTACACAAAGAACTACAAAAGACTCACGTGATTCACGCACAGAGTCTTCAACGTGATGGCGTTCACGTTGCAGGGAATTCATTGGCTAATACAGCCACCACGGAAGCAACTAAACCGGCTTCCGTAGCCACAAAAAAGCGTACAGATAAGTATATAGACGGGGAAACTATGCTAGCAGTAAAAACGACCGTAAAAGGCGACTGTGCAGCACTACCCGTAAACTATCCACTCAATTATGCATACATAATCGATGCAAACTCCGTTCCTTTTGCTCGAATCCCTGGAGTGGGGGATAGAGTAATTCCAAACAGGAGCAGGAGGGGCTTCCTCCTACTGGAAGCACACATGGGGTTGGGTCTGAAACACCAAACAATCAAAGCCTCTCTGAAAGAATTGCAATCAGAGTATTGGTGGCCAGGAATGAGTATAGATATTCAATGTTTTGCTCAAAATTGTGAAGACTGCAACAGAGATCGCAGTAATAAACAGGCCAGTGTAGTTTCAGGATCCCTTCTAGACAGCATAAGGCGGTCTATCTGCGCAATCAAAGAAGAAAAGCGCGTCCCAGTGTACAACGTTTAAGACGAAATGCACTTAAAAAATGAGGCCACCAGCACTCGGCTGACGCCTAGAACTGTTATAAAAGATTAGCGAGTCCATATCGGCACATACGCAATTACCACGTTCCATTCTGACCAGGGTCCTGCTTTCAGCTCTCGAGCCTATAAGAGGGCCATGGCCGGCATGGAAATTGGGTTGCGGTATTCTTGTCCGTCGCACAAGTGTGGTAGAAAGAAAAAACCGGGACATAAAGCAATCTATAACAGCGAAGGTATTAGGTTCAGGCGCTGGGTGGGTCAAACATTTAATAAGTGTCCAGACTAGTCTTAACAACATGCCAAGAAATTCTCTAAAAGGTTTCAGCCCATACGAACTATTGTTCGGAATAAGAATGCGCGTTCAGGACCTCGATAGTCAGATGTCAGTGGTACAAAAAGAAACAAAGCAGTTTGAAGTAAAAGACCGTTTGGCTGTTTTACAGGAACTGAATGAAACAAGAAAATCATTAAGCAACCTAAAGTTAAAGCAACAGCCAAATACCACTGACGAGGCACCACCCGCAACAGCCCCAGCAAGGCCTGTCTGGATTCCAAAGATTGGGGATCTAGTCAGAGAAAAGATCGCGGTTAAGAAGGAATTTGGGCCTTCTTACAGAAAAGCAGTACCTGTCTTGGCAGTCACCGGAACAAGATCAGTTGTGCTACCGCCCCTTGCTGGTAAAAAGGAGAACAGAGTCGTGTCCATCGATCTGGTAAAACCACAAGCATGTGGCCTATAATCAACAGTAGGCCCAGTGGACTCCCAAGAAACAACAGAATACCCAAACTTGCAACAATCCAAGAGGTTCAAACTGAAAGACTAATCACATTCGATCAGCCTGCAGTGCACAATGAAGGACTATGCAATAATGCCATGGAACTCGTGCCTCTTGAAACACAGATTGAAACAGTTCGTCAAGAAACAGCACCAGTCTACAATGATGTGGCATCAGAAAGTGCTACCGAGAGACAGATTGAAAAAACAATCCCATCAATTGACAGAACTGCCTCTGGTTATTTCATCAACTTCGACAACTTCTCTGAAGATTTAAACGACCCGGAAGTGATGCCAGAAACAAAAAAGTCTTTTAAAGAAAAAGCAACGGAACTCTTTCATCAACTGAAGGAAATCTACCTTGTTTCCCCTTGGCTAGAGTTCTGGTTTGGTCTAGGTGTATTTTTCCTCCTGCTTTGGCTCATCATGGTACTGTGTTTGGGAAAATTCATTGAAGGAAAATATATTACAATGGACACAGCAAGTCAGAACATCAACCTAGTCCTGAAACCACACAGATCATCCCACGTGAAGAAAAGAGAACTGTCAACAGTAAATGTCACAGCAATTCCAATACCTGGTGGGGTAGTATGGGAGAAAACAGACTATGAGATCTATGGTCCGGTAGAAATCCTGAAGTATCCTCATCAACTAAAGGTTTCCTTAAGTGACTTTGTTACACCTAGTACATTCTCTGATGATTGGGACTTTAACAGTATTAATGACATGATGTCTGATTTAGTAATGTCAGCTAGATTCACAGATCATGATTATTTACAAGGTTCATCTAGTTATGAGCAGTTATTCTGTTACACCCACTATGGGGATCATTACTTGCATAAATCTGCACAGCCTAGAAATGTTTTTATGTATAATCAATGGGAACATTGTTCTACACCACCTAAAAGCAGTTCTAAAGCATTTTTTGAGAAATTCAAATATTTTTCAGGGTTTAACACCAGTGATGCAGACACGTTTTATTATAAACTGTTAGATAAAACAGGAATGAAAACAATGCTGACAAATTCTAAATTGATATATTCAGAAGCATTTTATGACAAAATGATGACATTTGGTTTTGATTATTGGAAAAATAATATTGAAACGAAATCAATTTGGGGTACAAAAGATTGGCAGGTGCAAGGCATAGAAGCACTGTTTAGAACCTGCATGATACCTGAACAAATGTTATTTTTAAATGACACTGTACACCAAACATCTTGTCTTGGCCTAGCTAAGAACAAAGACCTTAAAACACCGTCTATTCCAAAGCCAATAGCAGAAAATGCAACTGCAGATAATGAGTTAGACGTGTCACACATTTTACATTTCAACAGAACACATCCTGATTGGAAAAAATGGTTAATCTGGCCTACAGACACAAATAGCTGTCAAGATAGGTTCCTGAATAAAACACAGGGTTTAAAAATGACCAGATTAGACTCAAGATATTCCCAGAGACAACATCCAGGAATTATAACCACATACAGTGTAGGCAAACTCTGCCTAGAATGGCTAACTTCATCCACACTGGCTGAAATTAAGCAACACTTGTCTTTGTTAAAAGATGGTGCTGATTTGCGCGATTTCATTCTTGGACCACGCAAACAGCGTAATAAGCGTTTCATAGCGACCAGTATCTATGCTGCTTACAACGAGGCTTGGAAAGTAAAGCAAATTGAAACTGCTGAAAAGATACGAGAAATTGATCGTATTAATTTGGAAAAATCACTTTCTGTAGTTGACAATGGGTTAATGACTCTGTCTTCCAGAATATATTCTTTGGACAATATTGTATCCTCTGCCTTTGATGTGATAGACAGAGATTTGCTAATGTTACAACATGGCCAGTCTCAATTACGCTCTATTATAGAATTAGGCTGGACGCTGCAAAATCTTCGTTCAGGCTATGTGCCTTGGCGTCTGATAAACACAACGTCATTATTTTCCATTTTTAACCTTACTGATAAACAGATCAGTTTGGCACAGAAAGGAGCAGACTATACAATCTTGAGCATCGAGAAACTCGAGAGATTATCATTGACAATGTCAGAGAGCCCTGTCATTGAATGGATAATACACGGAATTATCACAATTCCGATAACAACTTTCCGCTTTAAAAAATGCCTTGAATACATACCTGCTGGCCAGTATGAACAATTGGGTAAGGGATATGTTAAATCCGAATGGAAATTACCATACACTCATTCTTGCTATAGTGACAGCGACAAAAATGTATTTCTTAGTGGTGACAACTGTAAACACTCACTAAGCGGTATACTTTTGTGTCAGGGTATTAATTTACACGGAGCATGCGATGGCAATTCAAACAACCTTTCATGCCACCAGCTAGTCACACCTGCAACTCAGATAGAGCCCTTCTTTATGCAACTCGCAAACGGGAGTTACATTCTAAGAACGGATCACAGGTGCTGTGGCCTCGCGCCCGGACTAAGTTATCTAGTAGAAGTAACGTCCATGGTCAAATGTTGTATGCAAGCATTGTTTCCGAGCGGGCCTCCAGACACAGTGACTCCCCTCTGGCCTCGTCTGAATCTCTATTCTATACGAATTGATACATTAAGCAAAATGAAATCTGTGCTTTTACAGACAACAGTGCCTATAACGTCATCTAAAGAGACGTATGATCTTCTAGTCGCAAGGACGGCTACTGAGGTCCATGACCTTTTATCAACAAATTGCCCCGTGCATTTCGTACAAATACTCGAGCAACTCCTTAACATGTCTAGTGCTACAAGCATCCCAGGCATATTTAAGACAGTCTTTACGGGACTGCTAACACCCTTCCGGGCAATTTTGGGAATCTTTCCTAATTTTGTGCACTCCATCTTTGGTGGTATTCCACTATTTTTTGGACTCATCGCAGGGATTCTATTTTTGACCCTCCTGCTACGTTATGGCAAGCCTCGGCTCAGACATAGCTCCCATGGGAATGGAAGAAACAATCCTAGCAATGCGCTACAGGGACAGGATAACTAACGTCCTCGGATTGGCCAGGCTGAGAGATCTAAACATGACCTGGTTCCTTTCATTCAGACCGATATGGCAAAATTGCATTTTACCTGTGCTACGGTGTATGCTTTGCGGCGAGGAATGCGTGTTGGACATCTGTCTTTCACTTCCATCAGCAGTACCAATGGACGTCGATACTTTGCTAAGTCCAATAACGGCTCACGCATTGTGTTGTCCCCAGCGGCTACCAATCCTGATGACGGCATTCGTGGAGACTCCTGTACTACAGCCAAGTGGTAACAGTGGAGCGAGTGACAAAAGCAACATCATCCAGGTACAACGTTCTGTGAGCATTGCTGATCCTGCATTCGATGACAGCAATCATTCTCACACCTGCCAAGTTTCAGCGCTATCTAATTTGGTTGAACTATCACCTGATTTTGTAGACCAATTCTTTGCGAGCCTGTCTGATACGATGTTCTCACCCATAGAGAAACAATAACTTTTGAGAAGCTTTCCGACACACAGCGTTCCCATGAACTCTGAATTCGGCCTTCAGTTTTGATCAACAAAAACTGCCAGGAGCTTTGGTAAACTGATTTTTCTTTGAATTGGACAATTTTTTTAAAAATATTGACCCTCTCTTTTTGGCACGAACAATTCTTTGCTTAACGTAAAAACTATTCTTAGAGAACAGAAGCTTCACACTTCTATTTCTAAACTCATCTAGAGACATAACAACATAACACCAGCCTCTAGCACACATGTTATTACAATGCATTTTTATGTGATGATTTATCTCGCATTTCTTCTGTCAGAGATACTTCATGTGTAATTCTTTTTGCATAATCGTTCATTGACTTCATATGCAATACCTTTTGAATGATTACTATGCTTTAAAAAACGTACAGTACCTAAATTCCATGTATTACAAGTACGCCTATTTCGAATGCATTTATGTATTTTGGGGTGGGCTATGTTACACAATGTTACACATGCATCTAATTGCTTAGTTTTAGTAATTTTGATGGACATGAATTCGTGGAGTGGGTGTCATGTGCTTATCTAGGTTCCTGATCGATACTGTGACCTTATGCCCCTATTCGGCTATAAATCCATTTATTCCCTATATTGGCATAACCGTTCAAGTACGATTTTCTGTAAAGTCATCTCTGGCCTCACACGAGCAGAGCCACAGAGCCACATTCCAGCATGACTCTCTGCTACTTCCTTTGCGACCAATTAGTGCAATGACAGAGCAGCAGTCACTATCTGATATTCCTAGATAACACTCCGAGTTCTTCAACAAGATAAAAACTTAGCAAACCTGGAAATCCCCGCTTGCTATGTTTTGATTAGTAATAGAACTCTAATGAGCAACTGATAGCTGCCACTTCCTAGTGACATCTTTAATTGACGTCTTATGTCCAGCAAACTTGCGTCAAACCCGGCACCTGTCAGGTATAAATATTACCAACGTTGCCTTAAGCAATGCGAAGCTGTGAGCTGTGAGAGCGAAGCTAACTGCTGTTGAGCGTTGCCTGTCGCTGCAGCCTGCTATCCTGTGGTGGTGAAGCTACTGATTACCATTATCGCCGCTACAGCGCGAACTATGGTGCAGTACGCTTGAGGAGCCGTGCAGCCGTCCTCTGCGAAGACATCCAGCCCAGCTGCCCGCGGACGCTGTCACCCCTCCTTCCTCCAGACGCGCTGAGAGAAGCCGCTGCCTTTCTCGTGCAGAGAAATCCAGTCCCGGCGCTTCCAGTTTACCCTCGCAGGTGACTGGGATATCGAGAGAGACCCCTGAAGGAGATACCAATCCTCCATCATTCTATTCAGAGGTATGGTGTTGACTAAACCCTTAGAAGAGAATTCTTGAAACAAACCTTGGCAAAACCAACTTAACTTAAGCTACTCACTTACTCCCCTTCTCACGTGTTAGGCCTAGGTCAGGCACACTGGGGTAGGCTTAGTTAGAAGCACCAGTTGAGTATGTTAGCCTAATGTATATATGACTGTATATATGTTTTATTACTTTTAAACCATTGTATGGCTAAGAAACCATATCAATGCTTTTACAGTTCTATTTCACTATTCTTATCTTACTGTACGTACTTTTCATAATAACAGTTATTGCAATTGTGGCAATACATTTCTCTTGTATGAGAAGAAAGACTGTTCAATAAATGTTAACCTTTATTGATACACGCCCGTCTCTCTATTCTCTACATACCGTGAAAGTAAACTGCACCAGACTGACTGAGTGAAATCTATGTCTATTGTTTCACACGACCCTAGAGATCGACTCTTGATCTGAGGAGCAAAGTTGTCATGTTGCACGGTTGTTGGAAAGCTGAATCCCTTCTTGTCTGTGCCAAGGAAGCTGATCACTTCCTATGCAGAGAAGAAAGTTTCCAGTGACCTCTGAGCTAGTTGGTAACACAACCCAATTAAGTTTAGCATAGTCAGTGGAGACCTGGAATATCCGCAGTTCCACGTCGATACTACTGTTTATGTTATTCCAATGCGCAGGGCCTAGTGGGAAACTAGGAACTACACTACATCTGTTAGGGACTGTGAGTGGTCCCCGATGGGACTTAGACACCCATGTATGGCATCCAGTTTGGCTGCCAAGCGGTCGAACCCCACCCGCACCTAGTCAGGCAGATTCTCCTGGCACCCCAACACATGATGTTGGAAGGCCATGTGTTATTTGGGGGGTCCTGGGAGGTAGCTGTGGTGATGGGTGCTGCATGCTGTGTGGTCTGTACAGGGGGTGGGGTCTCCTCGTGGCAGCTGGGCTGCCCTGTTCCTGGAGGTGGGGTGCGGAAGCTCTCCACGAGCTGTTGGAGGGTGTCAGAGTTGCAGCTGTGGTGGTCCTCCTCATTATCAGAGAGAGAGGTACAGTCCGCTCTGCAGGAGGTGTTAAATTTTCCTCTGCAATGTGAAGGGGAGATGCAGTTTAACATTGTGTTCACACGGATGTTGCCGCATTGTACATGTTTACATTCAGACTGAATGACAGTGTACAATGTGATTGTTTGCGGGTAACTGCCTATTTGATGCAGGGCAGTGGAAATTTAAACAACATTATGGATGTTATTACTTGTACATTATCAATTCACATTTTCCTGCAATGCCAAATGTCATTTGCCAGTTTCTACACACATGCGGCACCAGTTGTGTCCTGTGTTCTGTTGTGGAAGTGTTGCGGTCTGTACCACATCATTATCAATGCTGATGTGCTCTACATGTTAAGTGTTTGTGCTGCATTTTGGGGGAGTCGCCGCTGCAGTTCTGATTTTGCGACCCCCGTCTCCCATAAATGTGGTGTGTCTTTGACTTCTTTGCTTATACAGTGCTGTGATGTTGCATACTTGGGTACATTGGTCTCTTGGTGGGATTTGGGGGCCTGGGGCATGGTTTGTCTGCAAATATGCCCTACTTCATTGTGCATGTGTGCCATTGTGCTCATTTCCCCTGTCCCCCCAATCCCTAGTCATTACTCACCCGGGTGCTGTTGTGTCCGGTCATGTTGAGCAGTGTCCGGTCCCCCAACTCCTACCACTGTCTCCCCACTGATGACTGTGGACGCCATTTACCCCATCTTGTCAATCTCCTCCTGTGGCACAGGACTCCCACCTTCAGTCTTCATGGTTGTTGGGGAGTTTATGCTTGTTATTACACTTGACATCATTCTAGCGCCTCTTGATCTCTTCCATTGTCCTCTTCAGCACTCTGACTGCATGCACCTTGTCGCTGATGGACTGCCATATTCCCATTTTTGTTGCCAATGACACAGTGGAGGTGAAGAACATTTGTTGATGGTGTTCTACCACCTCCATTATCAGGATCCTGTTTTCCTGCAGACTAAACCACTTCTTCCTACTCTTCTTCTCCTTGCCCTTCCATAACCCTGAGGTCCCAGGCTTGTACTCCGGGGAGCTTGTGGGGCTCTGGTTGTCCTCTGTACTTGCTCTGGCAGCCTCCATTGTGCTTCGCTGTTGTTTGGCTTTTGTTTGTATGTTTTTTTTCTACTTTTATAATGATTTTACCCGCCTGTTTTTGGGGAGCTGACTTTTGTATCACAATTGGCCTCATCGCAACTTTTTTTGCGTTCGTGTTTCGCATTTTTGCGGCAGCGGGTTGACTTTATCACAGGCATTTGATGTGTTATCGTGGGCCTATCGCTTGGCACCGCTGTGTTGGGAATACTAAGGTAACACAGCGATGTGAAGAGTTGTGTTAAGCTTATTTTAAGGTAATTATCACATGTTCTTGAGAATATCCCCTGGATATCTCTTTTGGGTGTTAGAGAAAAGATATCTGCAGGTGTTGACACTGCTGAGATTTTAAATGCTGCTCAGAAACTTGCAACTGTAACAATGTTTACCATGGAGAAATCTCATACTACTGCAAACATTTTAGAAGACTTTGACAGCAAGGTCTTTGAATGGCTGTGCCCAAGAGAGCTTAGCTTTGGTTTTGTTGCCACGGACAAGGGCAGTGACATAGTTAATGCCATGGCAGATGGTGGCTATTTCAGGGTCCTGTGTGTGGCACATTGCATCAACATCATTGTTGAAGACTTCCTGAAAAAAGAAGATTCAGCAACTTACTGACCACCTACAGAAGAATCTGCACACATTTCAGCCATTCTTTTAAAGCCCGGAAGCAGCTGAAGATCTTTCAAGGTGATAATAGAATGCTAATGAAAACACACATCCAGGAGGTGCCAACATATTGGAACTCGACTTAGTACATGCTTGAATGTCTGTTTGACCAGTACAGACCAATCAATGAATATGTCATGCAAAGAGGGGATGCTACTTTGAAAGGTATGATCATTGAGATGGAGCAATGGGGCCTACGTAAATGCCTGACAGAGATGCTACTTCTTTTTTAGGTATTCACACGTGAAGTCAGCAAGGAGGACTGTACTATGGGCCAAGCTATCCCATTGTTGTACATGCTAGAGGAACAGCTGAAAGGGGTATCTGCAATATATGCAGGGGTGGAGGGAAAAAACGAAGCATATGAGTTGGTGGAGAGCTTAACCCTTTACTTATCTGAAAATACAAGGGTGCACAGAGGCATTGTGTCATCCAGCCATCACATTGGTGGCACAATTCTTGATCCACAGTACAAACCATTACTGTACACTTTCAATCCTTTTTCAGACGGGGATGTTGCCAGCTACAAAACTTGGATAGCTGGGCAAGCCACTCTGCTATAAAAAGAAACGCTGGGAATTGGAAGCCCACTCCTCCAAGGCACAACAAGTACAGCAGGCCAGCCTTCAAGTTCAACTTCAGTGCCTGAGGGCAGTGCGGTTGACTCAGAGCAGCCAAAACCATCAAAACCAAGAACAACTTCAACAACAACAAGAACAGGAGCATCAGCTCCAAACTCAGCACGGGAATAGTTTCTACTGGCAGGGCTTAAGTCCAGTGCTGAGGCAAAGGCAAAATAGGCCGAGCAAAGTTGAGCACCTAGGAGCATTGAGCTGATGTTTAAGGCCTATCTTGATCACCCAACAGAGTCTTCTTTGATCAAAACCCATGGCACTATTGGTATGGGGAAAGGTACCTGGCGTCTGGCGATAAACTATCCGACTTGCCCTGTCGCAAGTGTACCTTCTGAGTGGTTGGAGTGGTTGATCATGATCAAAATAAATCAGCACTTTATACTAAGCATGGGCGAATTTAGCAAATTCGCAATATGTGAATTTGCGTATTTGCGAGCTTGCAATCCGCAAAATTCGCGAACTTTCACAAATTTGCAGATTTTTTATTTTTTTTGTGTTCGCATGGGTTTCTGCCATGTCGCGAGGGTTTTTTACCAGTTCGCAAACGCGAACTTACTTGTCGGGTCACAACGGTCGCGACCATGTTGTTTCTATGTCTGGTTCATCACAGCACCCTCTGTTACACCACTGCCACCCTCTGGTTCACCCATGCCACCCTCTGGGACATCACTGCCACCCTCTCGTTCATCACTGTAGTTTATGGGGGGAAAAGCACACCTGCCCTGCCTCAACTGACATGGATTAATTTGGGCCTGATTAATGTGTCACTGAATTTGAGCTGGCACCTGCTTCCTTAGCTGTAAGTGCTTCCTGATTAATGATGAGCTTGAACTTTTGCACCTGCTAAGTGCTTTCAGTTTTGCAAAATCGTTAGCACACCTGCCCTGCCTCAACTGACATGAATGAATTAGGGGCTGATTAATGTGTCACTGAATTTGAACTTCCAGTCTTGCACCTGCTTCCTTATCTGTAATTGCTTTCAGTTGCAGTGTAATTTTTTTTAACAGGACCTTTGTGGCATACATGTAGCTATTCTCTGAGCCTGCTGTGAGGGTCAGAGCAGGGTCAGCGAATAGTTGCAAGTAGGCAACTGAAATCTGGAGGGGGCCCTCAGGAAGCACTACAGGGAATGGTTACTAATGATGAGCTTGAACTTTTGCACCTGCTGAGTGCTTTCAGTTTTGCAAAAATCGTTTTTTTGCAATTTTGCGGGATTCGGAAGCCGCGGATTTGTGCGAATATGCGATGTTTTTTGCGTCGTGTTAGTTCGCGTGGTTTTGTGCGTTTTAGCGAGCCGCTTGTAGCGCAACGGCGCAAAGTTACCCTAGCGGTTGTACATGGGTGCGGCCATCTTGTTTGCGTGACGTATTTCCGTTTCCGGGCGCTATGTGTAATCTCGCAAAGTGTGCAGTTCGCTAGTACAAGTTCGTGAGTGATCGCAAGGGAAATCTCGAGCGAACTTACCAACACGGTCGTGATCGGGCGTGGTCATCTTGTTTTTCATTCATTGCTATGGTTCTGGGCATGCTTTCTGTATACTCTCTCAATCTCTGCCATCCTTTGCTTGTTTGAAGTTTTTTTAATCTATTTTACTTATTATCTATCCCTCTTTTTTTCTAGCTCTATATGTTTGTGTTTTCTGCTACTTTTGGTTAATTTTAAACTACTGTTTTAAACTCTTTTCTTTTCTTCTTCCCTATTCTATTTCTTCTTTATTATTTACCTTCCTTTCTGCCCAGACCATGGTAAAGGGAGCCGGGAAGCAGCCCGAGAAGGAGAAGGGTCCAGCACCCCATGCCCGGCTCCCGTTCGGGCGTTTGAGGGGGAGCTAGTGATGCCACGGGAGATCTTTAGCGCGGAGGAGGTGGCCGCACTAGTGTATTATGTACAGCGCCGCCTCCTCAGGACCATCGCGGAAGGCGGCAAGATCGCAAGCGGGTACGGGCTCCGGGAGTGCCGGAAGCGGTGGGAGAAGGTGTACCGGGCCATGTGTCAACATTCTCGGGTCCGGCGCACCTACAACCAGGCCACCCACCGTTGGACGGATCTCCTGGACCGGGAACGCGATCTGCTCGACCTGCTCGGCGCCGAGGTCCGTGGGCTTTGTGAGTAGTAGTAGCTATTTCAGCACTACTCTGTTTTCTCCTGCTCTGTGTTTTATTATATTGCAAATTTTTGTTTTTTTACCAAGAGCAATAATGCTGCCTATTACATCGTAGGTAAATTATATTTCAAAATCTTCTGTACATTTCAGGTGCACTGCTCGCCTTCTCAGTAGCGTTGCTACTATGCTTATTTGTTTTCGATTTTGTGTTCATTTCATTGGCCTGAGAAAATATGTATGAGTGTAGTCTACAGAACTGCGTAATGCTAGACACTAAGTGGCAGATTTGCAATTACCGGCGCATCCCTGCAAAGTAGCAGGGATGCGCCATGCCACCACCACCCATGGTGCGCCGTAATTACAATGCTGCGCACCGTTGGCCCAAAACGTCACCGAAGCATTGCGCATCTGTGCCATAAAGGCGGCGCATTGCTGGAATTGCGTCGCAACGATGGCGCAGCTCCAGCAATGCTCTGGGGTGCCCTATCTCCCCAATGCTGCGTCAAGCCGTACGTCTGCTTTAAGCAGGCGCAGAGTTTGAGTGACGCATCATTGTCCTAAAAGTGACTGATTGAAATCTTGTAGATTTCCCTCAGTCACTTTTAGGATGCGTTCCTGCGCAGGAACGCCCTCCCTTGCGCTGGAACGCCTCTGATGGCGCAGGGCTTTACAACGTGATGCATCTCCCATATGCGTCAGGTTGTTAATATACGCCGCACCATGGCGCCTCTTTTGTTCTGCCGCTGCGTCATAAAAGTCACACAACAACGGAGCAAAAGAGCCGCAAGGGGCTTGTAAATCTGCCCACACAGACTCAAGTCCAGTCCTTCCTTTGTACACCTGGCAATAAGTAGAAATAGTGGTGATGGATTGATAGTTTGAGTATTTTAATGACTGGTTAATGTAGTAGGAAACTTTTTAGTGTTGTCACTGATCTGCAATCACGATGGAGTTTGTCTGTCACTTCGCGTGCTGCGGACTCTGCCTGCCAGTCCTAGGCGAACCTTTTTAGTAGTTTGTTAAGTGAGTTACATAACTTTCCAAGTAGACGGTCTGCAAATCAAGCAATACTAATATCGTAGTGACCACATGAGATAGGTCAATATATCCCGTGGAATGGTTGTCTATTTGCTATTTCGCCAAAATATTTTGTTATTGTTCTTTTGAAATGTTTCATTTGGTTGACAACAATCATCCATGTTTTCGGGTCTTTCTTTCTTTCATGTTGTACATCAGCTCCCCCAGCGCCAAGAGGATAGAGGAGGAGGGGGTATCGGCTGCTGCTGCTGTACAAGGCCAGGATCGGTCAGGCGAGGGTTCCTTTGGTGGCCCCGGTAAGTTTTAATTTTAATATAGAGTACCTATTTTTTCCTAGCGTTCCTCATTCGATTTTTTCTAAATCGTCTTTGATCTTCTTGTAGACTGTATTAAATTCGTATCCTGCCTCTACTATGACTCCCTTTGGTATTACTAGATTATTCTTATTAGTCTGTCTGTGTAGCTAACTAAGATTGCACATTTGGCTAAAGGTGTTAAACGAAACTCCCATTCTAGTCCGCAATAGCTCTATGCACTGAGTGCAGTCCACTGGGATTGTCCATAATGAATCTTCGAATCTTCTAAATGTTTATGCTTTGACAATTACCAACAATAAAATGTGAATGACCACCAAGAAATAATAAGATACTACTTTACTTTTGGTTTGGATAGGAGGACAATCCATACTACTACTGTTGCGGGGACAAATCTGCACAAACAGAACTATGGACACTAAATAGTGCAATGTTTATCAATTATAATAGGCGCAGGTAGACTTTCCACATACTTCAGTGATATGAGACTTTGAAGAACCCCCAATCTCCTTACTGACTAGATAGTGTGGCAGAGTCATTTAGCTCCCAAATTCATCGATGATTGATCCCCAATGATGATTATCCAATGCAGGACAAGAGTACGGAGTCAGAGTCCAGAAGTGTCAGAGGCACGGACTCATGCTTGCAAATTGCAAAACCTTTTGCTCAGTCACTATTGACCACAAACCACAGAGTCTATTTAAGTTTTAAAGCTTTATTAAAAGTAAAAACATTTATTAAAATCAAGCTTGTCATAAAACACAAACGGTTGATTAAAAATGGAAAAGTGCTTAGTGATTTATTTCACACACTTATTGTGGGCGAGCCGAGCCCTCACCTGGTTTGAACGTTAAGTTTTCTTTTTGGGGCTGAATCGTTGGTCACTCCGTCCTAGTGATGATGATCTGATCTTGCTCTTGTTCTTTGAAGTGAGCTTCTGTCTGTTATGAGAAAAATGGTGCGTGTTAAAAAGCAAGCATTCATCAGTTGTGCCAAAAAGTGCAGCAAGACAACACCCTTCCCCTGGAAAAAGGGACATTTTTACTTTAGAGTAGACAGTCACAAATTATTAAATTGGTTTCTGTATTCACATTTCTTCATTCCTAGACAAAATACTAGTGAGTGGTGTATGTCTATGACATCTAACATTCTTAAATGTACTTTGTGGGTGGAACATCTGGTGTCGGGCCCAGCGGGGAGGTGGAGGAGGACACTTCTGGGGAGGAGGCGGTGCAAGTGCCGGAGGAAACTGCTGTGCGGGTTGCCACGGTAGTGGCGGGCAGTGGTAAGCTCTTATATTCCTTACTTATTGAGAATGCAGACTGCGGAGTGTGCTCTCTGCACGGGTGTAGTATATATGTTCAACAGTTAAGTTACTATACAGTAAGGCAGACTTTCAAATTTAGAACAAAGTTTTTATCAACCAGGTAGTAGCCTCCTCTAAATTTACTACAACTCAGCTGTGAATTTTTTTTTGAGAATCCAAATCAGATCTGAGATGAACTTGATAGATGGGATGAACGAAAAGCGAAAGAAGGGTGTAAGTAAGTGTGGAAGGACGAGCAAGTTAAAAGTAATGATGACTGACAAAGAAGAATGATTGGGTTGATTGGTGCCCGAGGTGGCTGGGAAGGAATATGATGCATTACTGGGTGAAGGATGAAGCAAGGATGGGTGGAAGGAGAACAGCCTGGGTGGGTGAAACAGAAACTGTATGTGTGCGCAATATATCCTTTGGTTGAAATTCAAATGTAAGTCAAGCACGGATGTATGGCTTGTGGTTTCCCAAATAAAATGAAAAGGTTGTTTTCCCATGAGAAAACGTAAGGTTTTTCCAGATGAGAGACATGAAGAAGAATGATTGACATATAGTTTGAATGGATGGATGCCTGGATCATGGTACTATCTGACTCTTAGATAGCATATGTGTATCTAGAGAGAGTAGACTGTCACTGGATGAACTAAGTGTTACTTTGAAGAGCATGTAACACCTCACTCGCACATCCGTCCCAGTGTAGGAAAGGCAAGGAAAAGAAGTTTTAAATGAATTTTGTCCGAATACTACCATGAATAGTAGCAGTAGTTTGTATGGCAAGCACAGCATATATCCGGCTATTACGATGGCCACTCACTACCTCTGTTAATAAGTTTAGTAGAACTCGGTCGTTCATGTGTGGATGTATCACTGTTCACTCAATAAAAAGCAAAGCACCTAAAGTCATCCCATATGTAAGAAAATACATACCATGTGCTTTGATAGATAATCGGATTATTTATCTTCTTCATTTTCCTTTTCTAGTATTCATTGGCACTGTAGGGTGAAAGGTAAATTAATTAAGCAGTAGCCCTTGTAACAGGGTATTCTTAGTGCCACCCGTAATAGAAAAGTAAGAGCATCACCACCTGCATGTACTGGACTGGTACAGTAACGCAAGTCTGTCTCACTCATCATGGCGGGCGTCTGTTTTTCTCGGGTGCAAGTTGACTGCGCTGGCATTATGCCGGCTTACAGAAGTTAACGTACCAATTTTGCTAAACAAGAGAGAAGAAGAAGAAAAAGACTGCTGTACTGTCATAGTCGACTCTAATGGAGTGAGTCCATAGTGCTCGTAGAATTGATTCCTTAAACTCCCACTAATGTTAGAGCAAGCATGAAGAAGTAGGAGGTTAGATAAATACTGGCTACATTAGTTATGTACTGCGCTTGCAAGTTGCTAGTTCTACTGTGAAACAACTTTCTGCTGAATCATTTGGTGTTAATCTCACAAAGCATTGGTTACAGACTATGTCTTTCTTTCTTCTTATAGATGCTCCTTCCAAACCAACACGGAAGGAGTTGGCTAAAATGGCCCGTCAACGGAGGCAGGAGGCGACTGTCGCCGAATATCGGTGGCTGGTGGCCCAGGAGGAGGAGGACACGCAGATTACATCGACAACATCCACGGCAACACCTGCATCCTCCTCCGTGCTCCCTGGGTCAGCCAGTCAGTGCAGCAGGTCTCCAGCGGTACGGAGCCGGGGTACCGCAGCCACCCGCCACCGCCGAGCAGCAAAAAAATCAGCTGTCCCCCCCAGCAGTACCAAAAAAAGGTTGCACCGCCTTTCACTACCTCGAGCTGCTCAACACCAACACTCTGCTTGAGACCCTCCGCAAGGAGCATGCCGACCTGGCCCGAAAAGTCAACAGCAGCCAGCAGTAGGAGGAGACTGTCCCTTGCCCCCTTTTGGGGGTGGGAATTGGGAGTTGTTTTTTTGGACTTTTCATGGACATTCGTTGGGGTTAGGGAGTGGGGGTGGGTTGGGTCTTGCGGGAGATTATTTATGTTAGGGATATAAATATACTTTAAACTTTATCTTAGCATACGTGTTTTTTTACTGCTTTTGAGGCTGGTGGGTGGGGGTTTAACAGTACGTTTGTTTTCCTGAAACTTAAGTGGCATCTTGATTCAAGTTGTGTAAGTAATTGCGCAAATGTTTTCAAAACTAAGTGCCTCTCACAGAGTAAGTGAATTCAATAGTCCTAGGACTTTACTAGTACTACCGTCAGTCTCTCGTCTCTCCTAATACTCCATTATACTACCTCCCCCCAAACGCTTATCTTACCTGTAATTTGTGTTTGGAAATAGGGACTGTTCCCATGAGGGACAGGGTCAGAGCTGATTTGCATATAGCCAGTGTCTAACCCAGGGTGGTGTGGAGTGCAAAAAAACGATGGATTTAGGCCCAGATCCTTGTACTGGGGTGAATGTATGACATTGTTCTACATTCTGTCCATCAACTGTGTTTTTTGCAATTTTCACCCCGAGTGTGCTGGGTATACTCAGACGTGAGTCCCAGGCTCTCCACACCACTGGAGTCAAGCTATGCAGGCTGATGAAGTCTGATAGCCAGAAACCGGTCCTTGGATACTTGATTCCGGTCTGGGAAAGACATGGCTTGGTAGTTCGGACTGACTGTTCCCATGAGGGACAGGGTCAGAGCTGATTTGCATATAGCCAGTGTCTAACCCAGGGTGGTGTGGAGTGCAAAAAAACGATGGATTTAGGCCCAGATCCTTGTACTGGGGTGAATGTATGACATTGTTCTACATTCTGTCCATCAACTGTGTTTTTTGGAATTAGGGCTAGGCACAGGGCTGGCTGCACGGGAAATGGCGATTAAGGTTGGCAATCCTGGGCAGATGAAATGTCATCATTGCGGTGGTACTAGTGGTGTTACACAGTGGCAGTTGCAGCATCTGAAAAAAAGAAAATGAAACCTTGTTTGTCCTTACCGTATCATTAGAACGGTATGATAGAGAATATAGCAGGTGACAGTACACTAGAACAGTACCACAATGTAGCCTAACAAATGGAAAATTATTGAAAGTATAACTACTACTTGCATTGAATTTCTTTGACATTGGCTACTACTACAAGAAATAGTACTGAAGGTGAAGGACACAGCAGCGTAATCATTTGCCACGTCTAGGAGGAGGATGTTCTTGATGATCAATCAAGTTGATGGCACACATGAAATTCTGCTTTCATTTGCCAATAGTCATGGGTCTTTGTCAAGCTGAGTAAGAATATATCCTCGGATTCCTTCACCAGCCTGTTGCTATGACCTTATCCTCCCCAGCAAGTGTGGAATTATTGCTGTCATTTAGTCACACATCAATCAAACCACACAGCCCGGGGGAAGAGGATTAGGGTTTTGAAAATGGATGGACATGGGCGGTTTTGCAAGAGTTTTGTTGAGAGAAGAAAAAAAAAGCACAGCATGGACAAATAATAATTGAAGATAAACAAATCTTTGGGTACAAAGAGCTATTCATAAATCTTTTAAGAGACATAAAGGAAGTGCATGCACTATTGCATGCATGGTTACTGAAAAGTAAGTAGTACTTTCGACAACCGTGAATGAAAGAATGCGACAGTACAGAGCTGCAGTAATAATTATGCGTTTTCACTTGCCTATCTCTGCAGTCAGAGAAACACTTCGTACATTAAATTAGGTTTGAAAAATATCAGAAGTAAAACCTATTCAATGGCTGTAGGGATGAATTTAGAAGCAGAGATCAAAGAAATGCAGAGTCACACTCATAGAAGTTCACAGCAATAGCATTACTTAAAAGATAATTAGAAAAGAACGGATACTGTATCTGTATGTTGTTGTAGTTGTCCTGTTGAATTTGGTAAGTTGCATGCATCCAACCATTCCTCTTATTAGCGGGACTCCTCCATTCCATCTGACGCTCCGTCCATCAATGTTGGTGACCAGAAGACACCCTGTCCACTGCCTGCCTGGCGGATGCTGCATTGCGGCTCGCTAATGTGAAGCCTGACTTCATCCTTTTTTTCGCATTACACAGGCTGAAACCCGGCCTGTAATTATTGATGGAAAAACAGGAAGTGATATTAGAACACCACTGACAAATAAATATAAGGTATGTACGCAGTGTAGTGCAAAAAGTCACACTTTGAGTTAGACAGTACAATATTTTTGAAAGTGCGTACTCTGTCTAGGGGCCAGATGCAGGTAATTCCGATTTACTGACTTTTAAATACCGAATCATACCGATTCGGTATTTAAGAGTCGGTAAATCGGAAGGGGGCAGATGTAGGTAATTCTAATTTTAGAATTACCGAATCTGTATGATTCGGTATTTACCGATTCGGTAAATACCGAATCGGTATTGCCCATTGATTCCTATGGGCCATGAAGCCCATAGGAATCAATGGGAAATACTGATTAGGTATTTATCGAATCGATAAATACCGAATCCTACAAGGGTGCAGGGGGTGTCACTTTGACACCCTTTAGCCTCTACATCTGCCACACTGCTGCGAGCGCGCTGGACTAGCGCTGTGCGTTTTTAACTTCCCAGCGTTTTCTATTTGAGTTTGTGCTTTTGTTCCACTTACCCTTGCTTTTAGATTTGGCTGTCTCCAGCCTGCGCCCCCTCCCCTCACTGCATTTAAAAAGTGCACCTCTGTGCCTAAAAGCACCACCACTTTGGTGGGTCCGGGTCCTGGGCATCTACTTTGGGCGCCATCTTGGTTTGGGGATTGGGATTCGGCGGCGGCCGCCATCTTTAAGCGGACTCGCGCGCCAAGGGCTCACTGGAGAGTCTACTTAAGGCGGTCTTTGTTTTGGAGGTGGTCCTCAACATCTGCCACACTGCTGCGAGCGCGCTGGACTAGCGCTGTGCGTTTTTAACTTCCCAGCGTTTTCTATTTGAGTTTGTGCTTTTGTTCCACTTACCCTTGCTTTTAGATTTGGCTGTCTCCAGCCTGCGCCCCCTCCCCTCACTGCATTTAAAAAGTGCACCTCTGTGCCTAAAAGCACCACCACTTTGGTGGGTCCGGGTCCTGGGCATCTACTTTGGGCGCCATCTTGGTTTGGGGATTGGGATTCGGCGGCGGCCGCCATCTTTAAGCGGACTCGCGCGCCAAGGGCTCACTGGAGAGTCTACTTAAAGTCGCTCCTCCACGCGCAGCGTGACGCGCAGGTAGACGCCTTCGCTTAGCCTGAGTCGTGCCGGAGTCCTGCCCGTCTGCGCCCGTCAGCGTCCCGGAGGCGCCGGGGCGACGGTGGACTGCGGCTCGGCCCGGCGAGGGGGAAGATGATCACCTATACCTCAGCGGTGCTGCGCGCCATGCAGACCCATTCTTGCTCATGTCGCTCGGTCTTTCCAGGACGCTTCAAGGGTAAACGCCGCTGCCCGGCCTGTGGCTGGACGCCCACGTGGACATCGGTCAATGAATGCAGGCCCCTAGAGGCTCGTGTTAGGCACCTTTGTTTGTTGCTGAATACGAGGTCGCTGGGATGTCATGCATTGCACCTATATGATCTCCTCGTGAGGGAAAACCCCCTGTGTCTCCTCCTAACCGAAACTTGGCTGGGAGAAGCGTCGAATCCGGATATCTTTTCCGCTATCCCCCCAGCCTATCACATCTTTCGGCAGGATAGAGAGAAAGGCAGGGGCGGTGGTGTAGCTGTGGTGGTGAGGAAGAACGTTTCTTGCTCTGTTCTCCCTCTCAATCCCATTGGGGGCTCGGAGTCCATTGCTTTTACACTTAGACTGTCCTCGGTCCAAGCATTTAAGGGGCTGTTGGTCTATAGGTCACCAGGTCCGATGGGCTCCTTTTTGGAGGATTTGCAGATAGCGATTTCCGAACTGGCGCTTACCACACAGCACTGTGTAGTGGCGAGCGATTTTAACTTCCATTTAGATGTCACAGACGACCCGGACACTATCAAACTGTTGGACATCACATCTCCTCTGGGCCTATTACCGTTCGTGTCAGGTCCTACGCATGAGAGAGGGCATACCCTCGATCAAGTGTTTTCATCAGCTCCGCTTGCTGATGTAGAGACTCTGCCTGTGCTCTGGACTGATCATAGGCTGATCAGGTTCTCTGTGTGTGAGAATGGGCGGCCGGATAACATCGCCCCCAAGCTACCTAGATCGGCCTCGAGAGCGCTCCATAGAGTGACACCTGATATGTTAGAGCAGGCGCTCGCGGAACATCCCTGTTATCTCTCGGGTGATCTGGAAAGAGACACGGAGGCTCTGCAGTCGTGGCTGACTGAAAGGCTGGACGATCTTGCCCCACTGGCGGCCCCTCGGTCCACGGCTGTACGGCAATCTGCGCCGTGGTTTACTGAGGCGCTGCGGGTGGCCCGCAGTCAATTCAAGGTTGCTGAGCGGGCCTGGCGCCTTCAGTATAATGAGGTGGCCAAACTCGCCTACAGGGCGGCTATAAAGGCATATCATCGGGACATCTTAGATGCCAAAAAAGAATACCTTGCTAAGAGGATTGAGGTGGCGGCGAACTCCTGCAAGGAGATCTTCACGGTGGTGAAGGAGTTCACGACCCCCAGTTCCTACTCAGCCCCACCAGTGCCATCGGAGGCGTGGGCGTGTAATCTCGCCAGCTTTTTCACTAATAAGATCAGGGCTATTCAGGCCTCCTTCTCTGAGAGCGTTGAGGATGGTGGATGTGGCCCCGGAGCGGAACGTGAGCTATCGCCCATGCCTGCCGCAGTGTTGACAGATTTTCCAGCTGTCACTTGCGAGGCGTCGCGGGCGCTGCTTACCAGCCTTAAATCTGGCTCGCCACTTGACCCATGCCCTGCCAAATTCTTGGCCGGGATGGCGGCGGTGGTGAATCCCCTGGTTAACCCCATCCTCAATGCCTCCTTGAGGGAGGGAAGGGTGCCTAGTACCTGGAAGAGGGCGATGGTGATCCCCCTTTTGAAAAAGCCGGGCCTTGATGCCGAGGTCTTGGCCAATTATAGGTCAATTCCACTTCTCCCGGCTCTGGCCAAGATTACCGAGAAACATGTTAATGGCGTCTTGTCGAGCTTTCTTGAGACCAACCATCTGCTCCATCCTTCCCAATCCGGTTTCCGTCCCAACTTCAGCACGGAAACGGCATTGCTGGAGGTCTCCGAGATCATCAGGGAGACCTTGGATGTTGGTGGCAAGGCTATGTTAGTCATGTTGGACCTGTCGGCGGCCTTTGATACCGTCCCCCACGCGGCGCTTCTCGCCAGGCTCCATGACATCGGCATTAGGGGGACGGTGCTCAAATGGTTTACATCCTCCCTTGAAGGCCGCCGCCAGACGATCTGGGTCTCCCAGAGCTCCGCCGAGATGCCGCCTTTGGGGGTTGGGGTTCCACAGGGTTCTGTGTTGAGCCCATCGCTATTCAACATCTTTATGTCCCCCCTGGCGGCGGCGGTGGAGGCTTACGGGGCCCAGATCGTGTCCTACGCTGACGACACGCAACTCCTCTTCACCTGCGGTAAAGATCAACCATTTGATGGAGAGAGTATTTGCGGTTGTTTGGGCAGGGTATTCGATTGGTTCCAGCACAACAACCTGAAGGCCAACTCCAGTAAGTCGGAGGTCCTATTCTTTGGCTGTGTCACCGATCCTGAGTGGCGGCAATGGTGGCCATCGGAAATGAGCCCTCCCGCACAATCATCTGCGGTTGCTAAAAATCTTGGCGTCAAACTTGATAATAAGTTGTCACTGAGAGCACACATCCTGGGTCTGGCCGGAACCTGCTTTGGCATTCTGAAGATGCTCCGCAAGTTTCTTCCACTGCTTTCTGCGGAGCATAGGCGGATTACAGTGCAGGCGCTTATCGGGTCCCGGCTCGACTATGACAATGCCCTCTTTCTTGGCCTCCCGGATTACCTGGTCCAACGCCTTCAGGTGGCAAAAACTCTGCTGCCCGTGCCATCTTTGGCCTGCATAGGCGGTCACGAGCCTCTGGGTTGCTGCAGCAGCTTCATTGGCTGCCTATCCGTAAGCGGATTATGTTCAAATCCCTTACGTTGATGCACAAAGCCCTGTTTGGCTCAGGGGCTGGGTATCTACGGCGTAGATTGGCCTTCTATCGCCCTGCCCGCTCACTGCGGTCTGAATCTCTTTTTACTGCCGTGGTTCCACGTGTACGGAAGGCGCGGACTGGGGGCCGTTCCTTCAGCTTTAAGGCGCCCCAGTTGTGGAATTCCCTGCCACTGGCGCTACGCAGTACCTCCAATCTGCTTCAATTCAGGAAGAGCCTGAAGACTTGGCTTTTTAATGTTTAACTGTTCCCTTGGTTGGATTTTTTTTCCTTTCTTTTCTGTATTAGTCTTTTCTTGTTATGTTATTACACACGGAGCCGCCTGTGGAAAGCGCTGGGACACTCTTTTAGAGTAGCCGTGCGCTATATAAGTTTATTTTAACATAACATAACATAACAAGTACAGGCTTGTGTGACATGTGGCACACATAAATGCCCTAAGGATATGTCTGTGTGTGTCATGGCACAGGTGTACATGCACAGATGTGCTGTATACCTGAATTCGGCATTTTCCTCCCTACACCTCTGAGGCGGATGCCGGAGGCTAGTTGCACTCGTGTTTTTTAAAATTTGCATCTTGTGTTTTACATTTTTTAAAACTTACTTACTCCTCTCCTGAGGTTGACAGCACCTTTTAGCCTAATCAGGGCACCCCACGAGCAGCGGAGCTAGCGCTGCATCGCGGGATAGACAGGGAAAGGGCCGCCATCGCTGCTCCGCGAGGCCACGCCCACCTCTCTGGACACGCCCACTCCCCCGCCTATAATTAAGCGCTGACTGAAAGCGCTGGTGACTTCTCCCTACACCTCTGAGGCGGAAGCCGGAGGCTAGTTGCACTCGTGTTTTTTAAAATTTGCATCTTGTGTTTTACATTTTTTAAAACTTACTTACTCCTCTCCTGAGGTTGACAGCACCTTTTAGCCTAATCAGGGCACCCCACGAGCAGCGGAGCTAGCGCTGCATCGCGGGATAGACAGGGAAAGGGCCGCCATCGCTGCTCCGCGAGGCCACGCCCACCTCTCTGGACACGCCCACTCCCCCGCCTATAATTAAGCGCTGACTGAAAGCGCTGGTGACTTCTCCCTACACCTCTGAGGCAGAAGCCGGAGGCTAGTTGCACTCGTGTTTTTTAAAAATTAGCATCTTGTGTTTTACATTTTTTAAAACTTACTTACTCCTCTACTGAGGTTGACAGCACCTTTTAGCCTAATCAGGGCACCCCATGAGCAGCGGAGCTAGCGCTGTGTTGTAACTAGCAAACAGTAATTCCTGCACCCATGTTTACCCCCTCCTTTCTCCCTAGCACTTGGTACAGTCCTAGTGTCAGCCGGCGCTCGCTATCGAATGTTGACATAGCGGCCCGGCTCAGGCGATGACAGCTGACGACATCTGTGTTTGCTATCTTGTTGAATAAACACTTTACTTCACATTTGCTTCCCTGCGTTACTTTCAACATTTTCTGGCGACGAGGATGGGAGCACTGTGCCAGGGACAGTGGATGTCGTTTCCCTGGAATGATTTTATTGCTGTCGATCGTGTAGAAGTAAAGGATACTTCTTATGGAGCCTGTGATGGGGAAATGAAAAGCGCCTAGAGACGAGTCGGTGACAGCGAAGGAAGAAACAAGTAAGAGGCATAGCGCTCGTGGAACTGCGCTGCATAATTGAGGGAGTGATAATTAAGTCGAGTGCCGTGTCGGGCACATCGTCCCCGTCAGTGCGTTACCAAAGCTACGTGGGAGCTAGGGTGATCGGCGGCGCCGGCATCGATCGAGTGTCGTATCGGGCACAGGGGGCGCTGAAGTAAACATCTGACATCGGAAAAAAAAAAACGCGTGGGGGAATATCATCGCGTCAGGGCTGGTGGCGCCTCTACTTAGACTGCCCGGCGAAGGTTAAGGAGAGCACGGTCACCGCCCTGTCAGCTCTCCTCACGCTCGCATACCCAGCGGCTGACAGAACGGGTCTGACTGAAGGGAGGCGCAGAGGGCGCTGTGTTTGCCGAGGAGTGAGAAAAAAAAAAAAGTACCTGTGGGGCGCAACGACCATTGTTCCTCCGGACCTCCTCGGGCTGCAGCTGACTGAAATCCCTTTGAGATAGCAGGATCAAGCGTGTGGCGGCGCGATTAGGGTGCCTGGCCGACCCTCCCCGCACTTTCAATTCCTCAAGGGAAGCTGTTCAAGCAGGAAGTTCCCGCCTGGAGGAGGAGGTTGATAGACTTACCCCCAGTTGGATGGGAAGGAAACTTGAGGAGGAGGTCAACCCTCAGGAGGTCAAAAGAAGAATCGAAACCAGTCAACTCAAATACAAGGAATGGTACGATAAGAAGTGGGGAGTTAAGGAGAGAGGATTCCAGCAAGGAGAAAGAGTCAGTGTAAGGAAACCAGAGAGACTGAGAACAGGAGGAGAAAAGTATTATGCCCCCAGTACCATTAAGATACGAAACAAGAACTCAGTGGTCATGGAGGATGGTAGACTGTGGAGTGATGACAGGATAGTACCTGCGGGAAGAGAAGAAACCAGGCCTCACCAGGCTCGACCCGAAGTGGTGGACTCCAGTAGAGATACAAGACCTGGCAGGAGAAGCGACCGGCAGAGGAACACCCCCCGGTGGCATAGACATTACCAGATGAGATAGACACTTGCAGGATAGGCCTACCGGTTTGGTATTCTCTCCTGGAGTAACTTCATAGAAGGGACTGGGAGGTTTATTTTCCCCTCATCTCTCATAGGGGTGGGGAGGGGGATGTTCTTTTCGCAGGTTCACTCCCGCATGAAGTCTTCTGTTATTATAGGGAGGATGATGTGTTGTAACTAGCAAACAGTAATTCCTGCACCCATGTTTACCCCCTCCTTTCTCCCTAGCACTTGGTACAGTCCTAGTGTCAGCCGGCGCTCGCTATCGAATGTTGACATAGCGGCCCGGCTCAGGCGATGACAGCTGACGACATCTGTGTTTGCTATCTTGTTGAATAAACACTTTACTTCACATTTGCTTCCCTGCGTTACTTTCAACACGCTGCATCGCGGGATAGACAGGGAAAGGGCCGCCATCGCTGCTCTGCGAGGCCACGCCCACCTCTCTGGACACGCCCACTGCCTCCCCAAACGTGCCAGCCTCGCAAGCGCAGCGGGAGCGCCTAAGGCAAGCCCGTCTGCGCCCGTCCGCGTCCATTCGCGGCCCAGGCCCCGTCCTCCTGTCCAAACTATCTCAGACCAACATGGGAATATAACATATACGAGGCAGGCATTACTTCAGCTGCGCAGGAGACTGCCGACGGAATGCTATCACAAGCTGCAGGTGGAACAATGGCCCCTGAAATGTGTGGGCTGCGGCCATACTATCCGCAGAGACCAAGCAACGAGTAATGAGGGTAAGGAACTATCTGCCGTATTACTGAACTGCCGCTCAATGAAAAAACATAGCCTGAATATCTATGACCTACTGACTGTCGGCAAACCCGACTTGGTCTTCTTGACCGAGACATGGCTGGATGAACAATACATCCCTGATATAGTAGAGGCCCTTCCTCCCGGCTTCGATATTCTTCACATCAATAGAGGGGACCAAAGAGGGGAGGGGGATAGCTATCATTCACAAAAGCGACCTACCAGTCTCTCTTGAACCAACTCCCATTAGTAAATGTGAATCAGGACTCTTCTCTATCATTGTCAGCCCCAACTGTACCATAAAGGGCTACCTTATATATCGCCCCCCGGGTGTGGCAACTGCGTTCATTGAAAGCCTCCTGGATGTTCTAACGCAATCGGCCTTACGCCATCATAAATTCATGATTGTAGGAGACCTCAACGTGCACTTAGAGGATGTCTACTTCAGAGAGGCCGTTTCCTTAATCAATGAACTCAGAGCTCTTATGTTTGAGTTAGCTGACAATAGAGCCACCCATCAAGCAGGACATCTATTTACAGTTTACAAACTGGGACGATATAAGGGTCTCTGCTCCGATTAAGATCCTATGGTCAGATCATTATCTGATACCATTTCAATTCAGAAAACTGCCCAACAGGGGGCCCTTACAGAAACCTCCCGCTATTAGACGCAGGGACTGGAGGAAATTCAGTCACGAGGCCTTCCGCCAAGTCCTAGAACAGGACCCCCCAAAGCTTAGCGACAATTTGGTGGAGGCATACAAGATGTATGAAGAATGGGTTCAAGGTGCGCTGGACAATGTAGCCCCTTGGACTCACAAACCCATGGCAAGGAGCACGAAATCCGCTCCGTGGTTCACCACTGAGCTACGCGCCGCTAAATCCAAATGCAAAACCTTGGAGCATAGATGGAGAGTGGATTACGCCCCCTCACTACGCGAAGCCTATAAGAGCGAACTCAGAGTCTACCACAGCCAGATCCGGAAATCTAAAAGAGAGTACTATAACAACAGGATAGGCTGTGCAGAGAATACATCGAAAGAGCTCTTTATGATTCTAAAGGAACTCTCCACTACTCCCGCGAGCTCAGGGGAAGTCCCACCCACGACCGAGTCATGCAACGAGATCGCAGACTTTTTTATAGGGAAGGTAGAAAAGATCTATGCTTCATTTCAGACTAACTTAGAGGCTACTAACTTACCCGACCCTAACCGCGGTAATATGGTCAAAAAAGAATTCAGGAAATTTGCGGTTCCCCAAACTGAGGAGTTTATCAAGGAGTTTATCAACATCCTATCGGACATCCACTCGGGCTCTCCCCTAGATGCGGTACCAGCGAGAATTCTCCGAAATCATCTTCCCCAGGTGGCGAAGCAGATAGGCAATATGGCCGCGCTTTCCTTCAATGAATGTCTAGTTCCGGACAGCTGGAAACTGGCCCAAGTCGTCCCAATAAAAAAGAAAGCCCACTTAAGCATAGCACAACTCGACAACCTAAGGCCTATCTCCCTTCTCCCCTACTGTGCGAAGGTAGTAGAAAAACTGGCCAATCGACAGCTGGTAAGTTTTATGGAGGACACACGTCTCAATCGGGTTTCAGAGCGAAACACTCGACTGAGACTGCCCTCCTCCTATCAACAGAATTGCTGCGGAGCAAGGCGGATGAAGGTCACACGGCCGCACTAGTCCTATTAGACTTAAGTGCGGCGTTTGATACCGTATCACATCCCGTACTACTGGACCGACTGAGGGAAAAGGGAATAACCAGACCTGCTCATGAGTGGCTGGTATCCTTTCTCAAAAACAGAAGATTTCAAGTGCATTGCCCACCATGCAAATCCAGTGTAAGGTGTCTCAGGCAAGGGGTTCCCCAGGGCTCTATTTTGAGCCCTACATTATTCAATCTGTATATGGAGCCCCTTGCCAAACTGGTGGAGTCATATGGTGTGGCAATAGTCTCCTATGCAGATGACACACAACTGGTGATCAATTTGTCCCGTGATCCAGTTGTGGAGGCTGAGAATTTCTCGGCTTGCCTTGTAGCTCTTGACGGCTGGATGAAACAAAACTGTCTCCGCCTTAATGGTAACAAGACGGAAGTTCTTATTGTAGGTCCACGTCCTTCCATCTGGACCTCTGCCTGGTGGCCCACTGAACTGGGCTCTGTCCCGGTCCCAGTGGACACAGTTAAGAACCTTGGCTTTCTTCTGGACTCTAATCTTGCCTACACCAATCATGTGGGTAAGGTCGCGGGAAAATGCTACGGACTTCTGAAGGTCCTAAGGAAAATCCTGGACCTACTGCCCCCTAGCTCCAGAAAAACCATGGTACACGCCTTGGTCACCTCCCAGTTAGATTATGGGAACTCCCTCCTATGTGGACTTAGTAAAAAGGGCCTAACACAGCTTCAACGCGTCCAGAACGCTGCAGCGAGGCTGGTCCTCAACCTCCCTAGGAGAGCCTCTGGGAAACATGCATTACGCACCCTTCATTGGCTCCCAATAAAGGAAAGAATCAATTTCAAAACCATGTGCATCACCCACCGTATAGCTCACAAAAAAGCACCTCCATATCTCCAGGACTTGCTTCCAGTATATCGCCCTACACGTCCTTTGAGGTCGATGGGTAGCATGCAATTAGTGGTGCCTCGGATACATAGAGCAAGGATGGGAGGACGCTCTTTCAGACACCATGCCAGCAACAACTGGAATAACCTACCTATCGAACTGAGGATGGAGCCCTCTGAAACCAGGTTCAGACAGAGGCTGAAAACCCATCTTTTTCCCAGGTTAAACTCAGCATAGTGTACCCTTGCCCCTGTGTCCAGCCTCTATGAGCTAGGCCGAAGAGTTGTAGGTAGGGTTGTCAGCGCGGGGACGCACTGTTCTCTGTGCAACCAAGCGCTTAACAAATGCCATAAACTAAACTAAACTAAACTAAACTACCACCCAACTGGATTGGGTGATAAAATACCGAATTCTGAAGGCCTATAGCACTGTAAACAGTGCTACCTACATCTGGAATTTACCGAATCGGTGAAATTACTTATTCGGTATTTTACAGAATCAGTAAATTTACTGATACAGTATTTTACAGAATCTGTAAATTTACTGATTCAGTAAACTTACTGAATCTGTAAAATGAAGGGCCCTACATCTCAAAATCCAATTACTGGTCGGTAACGGCCGAATTCGGCCGTTACCGACCGGTAATTGGCGACCTACATCTGGCCCTAAGTCTCCTTTTGTAGGATAAATAAGTATGGGCGAATTAATTTAGCGGATCTTTCCCCTCAAGCTAGGTGTACTGTAAACTGTGTTTTAGAACAAAATTAGACCTTCCCAGCAGTGCTCCCAGACCCTTACTAAACCCAGTCGCAAAAATATAGAAGACCCCCAAACAGATCTCAAAAAACGAGGCCTAGTAGAAAATGGTGACAAAACGTACTTTGAAAGTAAAGTAGGGCCAAATCCCCCCTTACCCACCATGGATTGTATTCAAACCACTTGCAAGCAAGCAAAAGAATCCATACCCAGCATTGCTCCAAAACTCGTAAACCCCCCTACAAACACCAGTAACCCCCACAAACAGCCCCCCAAAAATGGTAGAGTGAGCAAAATCTCAGAAAATGCAAAAACTTTTTCCCCAGGGATTAGCTCCAAAACACTTTCTTTTGGGTATTAGACCTTCCCAGCAAAGGCCCCAGAACTGTCAACCCGGGTGAAAACAAGTTTAACACCCCCAACAAGCCAAAAAGCAAAACCCGGGAAAAGCCACACTTAGAAAACTTTGGGCCTACCTGGAATTCAGTCCAAATGCGCTCTGCAGCTAGGCCCCAACTCCCCTTTTCCACCACGGATTTCCTGAAAAACAAATGCAATCAACATTAGACTGTGCCAGCAGTGCTCGCAGACCCCAAAACCCACCCACAAAAACCTGGAAGCCCCCCAAACAGCACCCCAAAGACAGGCAAGTGAGAAAAAACGCAAAAACTTTTTTACCATGGATTTGATCCAAAACACTTGATTCCGATATTAGACCTTCCGAGCTATGCCCTCAGACCCCTGCAGCCACCCGCACAAAAAGCAGAACACCCCCAAACAGGCAAAAAGCAAAAATGGGCCTACCTTCAATTATGTCCAAATGCGCTGTGCAGCTAGGCCCTAACTCCCCTTTTCCACCATGGATTTCCTGAAAAGTGAATGCAATCAACATTAGACTTTGCCAGCAGTGCTCCCAGACCCCAAAACCCACCCACAACAACCTGGAAGCCCCCCCCCAAACAGCACCCGAAAGACAGGCAAGTGAGCAAAAACGCAAAAACTTTTTCACAATGGATTTGGTCCAAAACACTTGATTCCAATATTAGACTATGCCTCCAGACCCCTGCAGCCACCCACAAAAAAGCAGAAAACCCCCAAACAGGCAAAAAGCAAAAATGGGCCTACATTCAATTCTGTCCAAATGCGCTCTGCAGCTAGGCCCCAACTCTCCTTTTCCACCACGGATTTTCTGAAAAACAAATGCAATCAACATTAGACTGTGCCAGCAGTGCTCACAGACCCAAAACCCACCCCCAACAACCTGGAAGCCCCTCCCCAAACAGCACCCCAAAGACAGGCAAGTGAGCGAAAACGCAAACACTTTTTCTGCTCCGATTTTCTCCAAACCACTTTTATCCGGTATTAGACCTTCACAGCAATGCCCCAGACCCATCAACCCACCCGCAAAGAAGTAGAACATCCCTACAAGTGCAGAGCCTTTCTTCATTGGGCGTAATCCAGCAATCTGCTTTGAGTCTGGAGGAGGAGGATAGAGGAGCATGCTCTTGTGAACTTGTGAACCTGAGAAATGCAGACTGCTGCACCTTCAAATCAATAAGCAAATAAGTGAAGACAGTTCTGCTGATGGGCTTATTTTCGTGATTAGGTGATTAAAGTGTTTTATTGTATAGATTTTGCAAAACAAAGAAAGATAGACACACAGGAATAAAAGTGAATAAGGACGAAAAAGAAAGTCAGTGATTCATTGACTCATTTTCAGGGCTCGGTGTCAGGGAAGGAGAGCTCATCCTCAAACTCTGCGAATTCAGACGGGAGTAGGTCAGTTAACAGAGAAGAACTTCCCTCATCTAAGTTGGTGTCCTCCTCGTCTTCTTCCTGCGTGCATTCTCGTATTTTGTAATCTGGTGGTATGAGGTGCTGATTCATCTTGATCATTGTTAACCTCTCCACATTTTTGGGCGAGAGGCGGGTACTTTAGAAGTTACAATGCCACCAGCAGCACTGAAAACACGTTCAGTAGACATGCTTGCGAGTGGGCAAGACAAATCATTTATAGCCAGGTTGGTGATCTCTGGCCACACATCTCTTTTCCCATGCCAATACACCAATGGGTCATCATGAACGTAGACCTCTGTTGAGTCATTCAGATAGTCCTGCACCATCGACTCAAGGTTCTCCAGGGTTCCTCCACTTTGCTTACTTTTTTCTGGGACCTTTTGAGAAGCAAACCCAATCTGAGTTAGCCAATCCTCTTCTTCACACAATGTTTCCATTGTGTCTGGTGCAGATGATACGGTTGCTGGTGTCTTTAACGGCTGAGAGGGTAAATCACTCACTTCTGCCACAGATGCAGATGTGGATTTTTTTGACTCCAGATAGCCTGCTGATGCTGATGTACTGCCTTTTCCTTCAATTTCCTGCTGTTCTCTTTCAAACCGACTGGCTGACACAGCTAGCCAATGTTTGTACTTTGTAACATCTGCGTCATCAAAAGGAAAGAATACTCTGCCTGCCACTGCCTTTTTGTACCGTGGATCCAGAATAGTAGCACAAATGTAATGCTGTTCTGTTTGGATCTTTTGAAGACGTTCATCGCAAAGTAGGCGCTGTAATAACTTCTCTGCCAACTCAAATGCTTCCTGCTTTCCATCTTTTTGAAACGTAGAAGACACCGCCTTCAGTTGGTGCTCTAGCATGCACAACAATGGGATAGCTTTTCCCAAATTACAGTCCTCCCTGCTGACTGCACGTGTGAAGACCTCAAAAGGATGAAGCATGTCTGTCAGGCTTTTAACTAGCTGCCCTTGCTTCACCTGTATCCTCAGGTCAATCATAGGTGTACCCAGTTTAAAGAAATACTGATCGACTACCGCATACTGCTCATGCAGACGCTCAAGCATGTAGAAGGTTGAGTTCCAACGTGTTACAACCTCCTGGATGAGTGCTTTCACTTGCAGTTTACGTTCATGTTGCAGGCACCTTAGCTGCTTCCGGGCCTTAAAAGAATGGTTGAAATGTGTGCACATTCTTCGGCAGGTGGTCAGTAACCCGCACACTGGACTTTCTTCACTCAAGAATTTTTTAACAACCAGGTTTATACAGTGCGCCAAACACGGCACTCTGAAATAGTTACCCTTATCCATGGCCTTAACTACATTGGCGCCATTATCCGTGGAAACATATCCAATCATGCGTTTTCTTGGGGACAGCCATTGAAAGACCTTTGCGTTAAACTCATGCAACTTGTTTTCCCCTGTATGATTTTTCTCCATGGCAAACATGGCTAGTGTTGCATGTTTCCGAGCAGCTTTAAAAACTTTGTCCGGGTCAACACCTGTGTTTAGCTTTGCTTTGACCCCTGAAAAAGAGACCCAATGTGCAGTGATGCACATGTAATCAACAGCTTGGCAACTGGTCCACATGTCTGTTGTCAGATACATAGTGTGAACAGCACTCTTCTGCAAAGCTGCCCCAATCACCTCCAGCACATCTTCATGTAGTGCTGGTACCGCAACTCTGGCAAAAAAGAACCAGCTAGGAACCTTCCATTTAGGGCAGAGCATTGCAACTAATTCAAGAAAACCCACCACATCCACAAAAGAAAAAGGGAGAAGGTCCAGCGCTTGCATTTTAGCCAGCTTAGTGTTATACAGACTCGCCGTTGGGTGGTTGCGTTCAAAGGGCGCATCTGAAAACAACATGCTTCTAATGGTGGGCTGGACCATTTTACGGGATGATGATGACTTCTTCGACCCAGTTACGCTCGGTGATGATGAAATTTTTCACATTGGTGTCCCACTCTCTCCCACACTCTTAGTGTGGCTCATATATCTTGCAGGGGGTGTGCTGCTGACAGGGGTATTGGGTGTAAGTGAAGAAATGTTTGTAGCTTCTTCCTCCTCGTCGTCATCAAATGAAACATCAACGGATACAATTTGTTGACTTGCAATTTGGGCTGCCTTGATCTCCTTTAGGTGCGCATGCCATTTGACAGTGTGCTGTCTCTCAAGATGACCTTTCTGGCCTCCGGTACCATAGTTGGTACCAAGCTTACCCCGACTAACTTGAAGATTACAAATGGTACAAATGGCTATGTTTTCCCTTGTTGGGCTAATACTAAAGAAGTTCCAAACTGCGGACTTCAAATGTCTGTGGGGGGCGGAGGAGGCGATACTGGGAATGCTAATGCCAGATGAAGTGGAGGATTTGTGTTGCCGAAATTTAATATGTTGTGCACTTACAGCACCACTAATTGAGGAAATGGAGGTCGAGGTGGATGGAGGTCCCTTCTGGCGAGAAAATATGGAAGCGGTGGGTGGTGGTGTACTAGTTAACTGCATTGGTGGTGGTCCCATTGCCACGTTGCCAACATCACGCTCAGCAGCATTTCGGGATAGGGTAAAAATGTCTGTTTGCTGCATGCCCGCTGAGGCTGGAGTGACGTCTATGATGACTGCGTCATCGTCGTGAGAGTCTTCATGCTCACGAGTATACGCCACTTCTTGTTCAGCGTCATCATCACACTCCATAACTATGAGACTTTCGGGGACCTTCCTTTTATGCTTAGTTACCTTTGTCAGATCATGGTGTGCCTCACTCTCAGACGGCTGCGGTGATTCCCAAATTTCATCCATATCATCAGAAGGAAGGGGGCTTGAAGAAGATGTAGACACCATCCTTGATCTTTTCCTTGCTAGGGATCTGGAAGACAATGAATGATCAGGAGGAGTGGCTTCCTCAAATGATATCTCAACTTGAATGTCGATTTCCTGATGTGCCCCTACTTCGGAAAGGAACAACTATTGTGGGCACTTGTTCCACTCCATGCACCTCTGCTTGTGCATCTCCTTGCGCCGCATCTCCTTCCACATGTACTTGGGCTTGTACTTGCACATTTGGTTGTTGTTGCGGCTGTGGTTGTTGAACACTCGTCAGATGAGTTACAACAACCTGTGTTGATTGAGGGATGCTGCTACTTTCTTGAGATGAGCCAACATCACTGGTCGATGGTGATTGAACAACTATACTGGCTGCCTCTGCAGCACTCAAGGGCTTGGACTTAAGTTGGCGTGGTGGTGGTGGCACTGAGCCCAATGGAGCGGAGGTGCTGCTCCCAGCTTGGTCCCCAGCAGACGCCGCTGCTGCTGCAGGCGTACTTTTTTTTCCCCAAAAATGCGGCGGTCGGGACACCAGTCTCCTTGGTAAGTGGCGCCACTTGCTTCTTCTGCTCCTTACTGGCAACTTTCTTGCTAGAGGAGCTACGGGCAACTTTTCTTGGGGCCATCTTCTTCAGATGTCAGAACAGTTGCACAAGTTGCAGAGTTGTCTGTGGCCATACGTGACGTTGAGCTGCACACACCGCAGCAGGACTTGTTACTGGCACTGATGAGGAACGATGAGGCTGATGATTCGTCTTTCTGGACCTAAAAGCAAACAAAGCCAGAGGAACATCAGTTAAATAAATGTTGCATATGTAGCGCTTCAATTAATAGTTTCCAAGTAAGCATTTTTATTATACCCACCCCCCAAAATGGAAAGATTAATAAAATGCACCACTGACAGAGTTATCCTGGGCATAATGGATGAAAGCATGGCAGACTGGGTGCAGGCCTATGGCACAACAAAGCACACTGCCTGGCTTCAAAATGGCCCCTAGACCCCCACCCACATGGCCAGTCCCTGCCTGGACCAGTCCTCAAAATGGCAGCCACCCACATGGCCATGCCTCATCAACACCTCAAAAAATCAAAAAAGACACAAAAATCACCACAATCCAATGCCATCCATGCCCTCCATCATGTTCAAATTCAAGACACCCCACAGAAAGACTAGGCCCATGCACCACTGAGTACCCCTGGGCATAATGGATGAAAGCATGGCAGACTGGATGCAGACCTATGGCACAACAAAGCACACTGCCTGGCTTCAAAATGGCCCCTAGACCCCCACCTCATGGCCAGGCCCTGCCTGTACAAGTCCTCAAAATGGCCCCCACCCACATGGACATGCCCCAACACCACCCCCAAAAATCGAAAAACACACATAAATCACCACAATCCAATGCCATCCATGCCCTCAATCATGTTCAAATTCAAGATACCCCACAGAAAGACTCAGTCCATGGGCAAAAGGCCCCAACAACAGCCCAAAAATCGGAAAACACACAAAAATCACAGCAATCCAATGCCATCCATGCCCTAAATCATGTTGAAATTCAACAAAACAGTTATATCATGCACCCATAACTAACCCTGGTCCTACTGGATACTGTGGCTACCCACAATATATTTTATTTAATGTTCTGAAAAGTTCCAAAATTGTAGTTGCAGCAACTGTAATGCCCCAAACAAACTTACTTGTGAATTTTCTAATCCAAAAGTGATCCAAAGAAAGTCAAAAAGGCCTCAAATCCAATATCCAGCAGCATCCATATAAAGTAATCCTTCCAGGTCAAGATCTAAATCAGAGTTACCAGGACATGAACAAAGCACTGGGAGGAGCCTGCTGGACAGAAAGAGGAAGTTGGAGACTGTGGGGCACTTCCTCCTCCCACCCCCCCCCCAAAATGGACTCTTTGCAAAACAAAAGTGCGGGCAAATGTCAACCTGAGGAGTTATTCCGATAAAAATCATCATTTTCAGATGGTTTATGCTGCCTGCTGGTGGATTTCTTGTGCAGAATTGCAAATTTTGCAAATTTTGCAATTTCGCGAGTGTGAGATTGTTGCTGCCCGCCGCATCTACGTGTTCGCAATTGTTTACTCCCGCGATGCGTGATCATGGGCCTTTATGACGTACTCGCGTTGACAAACTCTCGCTGTGCAAGGTGGCAAGCCGTGATGACGTAACTGCGGTCGACAAACTCCCGCGGGATCCCGCAGCAAGATCCAAAATGGCACAGCACACGCAAAACATGGAGAAAAACAACTCTGCAAACGCTGAATGACGGTAAGTGAACGCCGCAATATTGTATCACCAAGCAAAAAAATCCGCTGCGTGCGAATTTGTGAATTTTTGAGAAATTTGCGAGAATTCGCGGATTGCGAATTTGCCGAAAATCAGCAAATTCCGCAAGCGGAACGGATTTTACGCCCATACTTACTTACTTTATACCACTGGATTACACCATACCTGAACTAGCACAGCAGGAAGATGTTGACGGCGACTCAGGTTATGAAAGTAGTGTGCTAGGTGACTTACTTCTGTGTGAGCCACCAGAGTTTTAGGATGAGCTCTACTTACCTGACAACTAGGCACTTTCTTTCTTCCTTTTTTGACGTCCCAAAAAAGCCCGCCTAAAAGACATAGCTAAGGAATATTATTGATGTTAATATTTGTGTGTGTCACTGTCTTTCCGGTTCAAATCACAAGAAATCCATCACCGCCGTCTTACTCTTCTATTGCCGGATTGGAGTTGCAACTGTGCGCAGTCAGTGAAGAAGTAAGTCTACTCCTGACTCACCCTAAATCCATTTCTGACAAGGCAGACATCGGATGGAGAATAGTACAACAAATGTCATATGTGTGAAGGCCTCGAGTGCCTCCATACTTGACTAAATTTTGGCCTCCCCTTTTAGTTGAAAGGCCTCTCCCTTTAGTTGAAGTACAATATATACTTGTTGGAGACAGGATTGTCTCTGAGGGTTATGCTTGAAATATGAGTTGAATTTGACATACGTGCGGTTCCACTGCATGCTCAGAGGATACAATGGTGCTGTGATATGAAAACCTCTATACTGTTTTTTCTTCTTCTTTGTCGTACAATGACTGCTTGTATTGAAATGCCCTCTTCCTATACTGTAACTTACATATTGTGTTGTAACTAAATACTGAAAACTGGCTAATATAATTGATCAATATGTGGAAATGCTAAATAAAGTTTTTAAAAAACATCTATACTCCTTTCTGAGCCTAGAGGGACTGCCCCGGAAGAACAGGTAAATGATAGTATGCATTGCACGCTGACTATGAGTGATTGGATTCTGTTGTGCATGATGTCTACTAGTATTCTACACACAAAATAGTGACTCAAGTCAATATTTCCATTCTTGTTGTTCAATAACAAAATTTGACTACTGCAGGCTGATCCATTGCAGTTTTGAGTCTGTACTCACTCGGGCCATTACAGAGTTGGACACCATTACCATACCATACTCGCAGTCAGTCAGTAGGGTCGGAGATGATTGATGGAATAGGAAAAGATAATATTTATAAAGTGCACTAATACCGGGGCATTTCATGAAGTGGTCTAAAAGGTAAACAACAATACCAGACATACATTTCTTTGTAGTGGAGTAGGCGAGTGTGGTGGCGCGACTAACAGCGGTGCATTTATTTTGTTACTTAATTTGGAAAATGCTATGTTGCTGTGTTTGTATGTGTGCTCAGGGCTGTCTGTCTCAAATTCTAAGCTAAGTGGAGGTTGGGTGGGGGCTCTGCTCCTGTCTTTAGAGGTAACTGTTGGAAACAGACATGATTTAGCCATGCCGCCTCTGAAAGTTTTCTTGTTGCACTTTCTTTAATTTATGCATTTGAACTTTTCTCCTTGATTTTCCAATATCCTTTTTGTTTTTCCATCTACAGGCCGTCCATTTCCCTGTTGCTTACTGGGAAGAACAACTCACACTTACATTTCCAAACCGCATCCGCCAGGCAGGCACCCAAAATTAACGTACCGACAGTCGAAGGAAGGACCAAGAAGAATGGGGAGATGCAACTCCCAATTTGGCAATAAATATGGTATCATTTCATTTGATTCATTTTTTCTCTTCAATTATTATGACTGCATATGTTGTTGTTTGCGTTTATATATTTGAGTCCTACAGATATTTTTGCATTTTCTTTGCTATCTTTCAAAGGAAGCCTGGTACAATAGAACATAATATGCATGTAACTGGGGTATCTCTGGGGGCAGACAGGCAAGGCAATTGCATACTAATTAATATTATGCTGCCTTGTACTAGCTTAGTACTTCTCATCAAGCCATCATCATGCATTGATTTCCTTTTTCTCCCTCAACAGATTTATGATGGTTGGCTGCCAAGATTATGTGTGTTGTGCTGTCCATGTGTAGTGTTTGTCTTTGTCAGAATTTTCCCTCAAATCCTCCTTCCCAACCCTTCATCCTACCCTAACTCTCTTCCCCCGGGCTGTGTGATGTTTATAGAGGTGTGACAAAATTACATTTACACCAATTATGTATCACACATTTGCTGGGGTGGATGTGGAGAAAGCAACACTAACTCAAGGCAGGGTGAGCATCTTCTTCTACTCTAAGTATATATACTATAGCCCACACTGGCAACATTAGATTAGCCACCCATGCACAGTATTCGATATTCAATTATTTTTTCCAGAGGAACATAATCCTCCATCATATAATTGGCAGCATTGAGTCATCAATTGTCCTAGTTCCAGCACTAAAGATTACGAAGCCACTCGTCCGCTTCATATCTCGTTTCGACTTCAGTTTATAACTTTTATTAGATTAGATCTCCAGGCATTCTGGTTTATTTTAAATTAGTATTGATTATAATCATCATGGTTTCTTGTTTGGCAGTCTTCCTGTGTACTGTACTTCTACTACTCATTCCCTAGTCTCCCTTAGGTAACTGACTCTATCATTTTCTTTTTCGAAAATGCTACTGTCAGTGTCTACTACTACTACCACCACCAAAGTACCTTGGGAAAAGAAACCATCACCATCCAGCCATTGCTTTACCTAACTATAAACATCAATCACAGGTAAGAGAAGAAGTTTGGGGGAGGCATAATGTCTGTACTATGGAAATTAATGAATTACCACTCCCACACCCTTCTGAGACAATAGGGGTTTTAGTAGCAGACTGCTCCTCCTCCTCCGCCAAACCACCAGCCATCGATATTCATCCAGAATGTCCTCCAGCCTCCTTTGCTGGGTCCTGGCTGCTAACTCCTGCCTGTTGGGTTGTTGTTTCAGTTGAGAAGGAGTAGCTATTTAAAGAAAGAAAAAAGACAATTGTAACCAATACTCTTAACAAAACAGTAACAGAAATGTAATTATGCACATAAAAGTATAGTTGCACGGTAGTACTATCAAGCACAGTACATAACATTTGTGGTATCCTTCCACTTCCTTTGCCTCTAACATTTGTGTGAGTTTCAGGCGTTACTAGGCACTATGGAGCAAACAAGTCTTCTTCTCTCTCTTGTTTAGCTAAATTAACCTTGTAGGCATTTCAGCTCAGTCAGCTTGCATCCTAGACAGACATGCTAGTGTTGCAGTTGCAGACTCACGTTACTTTACTACTGTCTACAGGTGGAGTAGCTGTAGTCTACAACTACACAATTATCTATTTTTCTATTATGGCCATACTCTGTTAAATCAATGGCAACTGCTCAATTTCACCTTCACCCTGATTATTACAAGGTAGATGATATCTGATATGAATGATTATATATGGGATGACGTGAGGTACTACTATTGTTTGATTGTGTAACCATGCAGCCGATGGGCCACCCAAGGCTGACACGGTCGAAATGACATGGGTAGGGAGTGGACCTCAGAGTGGGAGGGAGGCGATTGAAAATGGGTGTGTATGGGTACATAGATACACAATGTATATGTTGTGCTTGCAAACTACAGTGAATCGAGGGAATAATATGAAATAGAACCTTGAATCAAAAACCTTGAAAAAAACAGTCCTTGTTTCTTTTCAGCGATTCTTCCATTTAACATTGCATTGCTCTTCTAGCATTATTCTTTGATTCAAATCTTATTCTTATCTTCACCCTTGGATTTGCTACTCTGGTACAGTTTGTTTTTCTTTTACATTCTCATCATCCAGTGACAAACTCCACCTATAATATGATTTAATACCATCCAGGCATCCATCCATTCGAAGTCAACATGACTATCATTTTTCTTAATCTCTCAACAAACCTTTCACCAACAACATACATTTGTAATTTAAACACCACCCATGTGTCCATGCTTGCCTTTGAGTTTGACCCATCAAACCTCCGGAGTATTCCTATCACCCATGCAGTTTCACCCATCCACCCAGGCAGGCATCCTTTCTTTCACTTTTTACCTACCCTTCAACCACCCATGCATCCTATCAGCCACCTATGTATCCTGTGCCCCTTCCTTCACCCACACATTCTTCTCTGCCTGTCATATATTACATGTAACCCGTCCTTCCTTCTTCCATCTTTCTTTTCCTTTTCATTCAACCCATCCATCAAGGCTGTATGACTCTTAGTCTCCTTCATAAAACTTTCCCACCTGACTTGAAGTCAGATAGAAGAGGCCATTAGTTACCCAACTCCCGCCACTAATGCTATCGCTAATGCTAAATAAAGGGTGTCTTCTTCAAACGTTCACCACAACTTCTTACTTACTAACTCTAAACAGTACAGTATAAACCCTTGCAAGATACAGAAAGACTAATAGTAGTACAGAGCCAAAGGCAGTTACATTGATGTAAAAAAAAAACAGGCACTAGAAATATAAATAACTAAGTTGGTTAGTAATGCAGGATAACAAGAATTTAGGAACATATAGATTGAAGAAGATTTGGTAAAAAATAGAATTTGGAATTGGAAATAATAGTTCAAAAAAAATAAAGTGCAGTAAAAGTTAGGGAAATATAATTATTAATATTGACGACCGAAGAACTTACTGGGGCCAGCAGCAGAACCATCTGTAGAGGAGCGATCCTGGGAGGCACCTCCAGCCTCTGCAGACCCTGTCGTCTTCTTGCCCCTGGATGCTGATTATGTAAGACATAGTAAAGATACAAAGATTGATTGGTGTGAAACAAATATTAAATATTTAAAAAATCACTCCAAAAATATTTGTTGACAGGAAACGGCAATTGAAATAGAATTGAGCTATCTTATCAGATCAAGTATTAGTAGTGGACTAGTATCGCGATCCGTCCTATCTCTATTATTCCACTGTTCCATTCTGATTCCCGAATCCTGAAACCTAAGTACCACGTAACCCGCCTATTCCAAAGACTTTGGAATGAATTGCCAAAAATGATATTTGCTTCTTCTAAGTTCAGATCTCATTCGCAATCATCAATTAATCAACCCCTTTGATGTGCCAATTCACTAAGTCTAAATTTATTTTAGTCCTGACAAGCATAGATGGATGCCTGCATATTGCAATCAATCAATCAATCAATCAATCAATCAATCAATCAATCATTGAATTTGTAAAGTGTACTACTTACCCGTGAGGGTCTCTAGGCGCTGAGGGGAGGGGCTGCTGCTACTGCTCGTAAAGCCAGGTCATGAGGAACTTCCTGAAAGTGAGCAGGTCCTGGGTCTCCTGCAGGTGGGTGGGTGGGGTGTTCCAGGTCTTGGCAGCGAGGAAGGAGAAGGATCTGCCGCCGGAGGTTTTTTGTTGGATGCGCGGGATGGCGGGGAGGGTGAGGCTGGTGGAGCGGAGCTGGCGGGCGGGGGTGTAGAAGTTGAGTCTGTTGTTTAGGTAGGCAGGTCCGGTGTTGTGGAGTGCTTTGTGTGCGTGGGTAAGGAGCTTGAAGGTGATCCTCTTGTTGACGGGGAGTCAGTGCAGGTCTCTTAGGTGGGAGGTGATGCGGCTGCATCGGGGGATATTGAGGATCAGGCGGACGGAGGCATTCTGGATGCGTTGCAGTCGTTGTAGGTGTTTGGTCGGGATTCCTGCGTATAGTCCATTGCCGTTACTGCTGACGAGGGCTTGGGTCACCGTTCTTCTGGTTTCAATAGGGATCCACTTGTAGATCCTGCGAAGCATGCAGAGGGTGTTGTAGCAGGAGGAGGAGACGGCGTTGACCTGTTTCGACATGGAGAGGGAGGATTCGAGGATGAATCCCAGGTTGCGTGCGTGGTCCGTGGGCGGCGGTGCTGTTCTCAGTGTGGTCGGCCACCAGGAGTCGTCCCAGGCAGAAGGGGTGGGGCTAAGGATGAGGACTTCCGTCTTGTCCAAGTTCAGCTTCAGGCAGCTGCTCCTCATCCACTCGGCTACGGCCTTCATTTCCTCGTGGAGGTTGGTTTTGGCGGTGTGCGGTTCCTTGGTGAGGGAGAGGATTAGCTGGGTGTCGTCGGCATTGGAGATGATGTTCAGGTCGTGCTGGCTGGCCACTTGTTTGAGGGGGGCCATGTAGACGTTGAACAGGGTCGGGCTGAGGGAGGAGACCTGGGGTACGCCGCAGATGAAGTCAGTTGCTTCGGATAGGTAGGGTGGGATGCAGACTCTCTGGGTTCTGCCGGAGAGGAAGGATTTGGTCCAGTCCAGGGCCTTCTCCTAAATTCCGGCTTCTTGGAGGGGTGTTCTTAGTATGCGGAGGCAGACCGCGTCAAAGGCTGCTTACAGGTCTAGAGGGATAAGGGCGGACGTTTCGCCGTTGTCTAGTTGGCGGCGGATGTCGTCTGTGGCGGCGATGAGGGCTGTCTTGGTGCTGTGGTTTTGTCTGAATCCGGACTGCGATGGTTCTAGGATGTTGTTGTCCTCGAGGTGGCGGATCAGCTGTATGTTGGTGATTTATTCGATGACCTTTGCCGGAAAGGGAAGCAGGGAGATGGGTCAGAAGTTCTTGAGGTCCTTGGGGTCTGCCTTGGGCTTCTTGAGGAGGGTGTTAATTTGGGCGGGCTTCCAGCTATCCGGGAATGTCGCTGTGTCAAAGGAGATGTTGATGACCTTCCGTAGTTGGAGTGCGATGGTGGCCTCTGCTTTGTTGAACATGTAGTGCAGGCGGGGGTCTGATGGTGATCCTGAGTGGATGGAGTTCATGACCTTGCGTGTCTCGTCGTCGTTTAGGTGGGTCCAGGAGGTCAGCTGGTTGGTGCAAGTGCGTTTGGGATGGGGTCTGTTGTGGTCAGAGCGGCCGGGGTGTTGAAACTGTCGTGGATGTCGGCGATCTTGCCATGGTAGAAGGTGGCCAGTGAGTCGCACAGTCCTTGGGAGTGCGGGATGTCGTTGGTGTTGGCGCTGGGGTTGGAGAGTTCCTTCACTATGCTGAAAAACTCTCTGCTGTCGTGTGCATTGTTATCCAGGTGGATTTTGAAGGAAGATTTCTTGGTTGTTCTGATTAGGTGATGGTGTCTGCGGATGGCGTCCTTGTGGGCTGCGTGCCTGTCTGGCGTGCAGACATGGAGCCATTTCTTCTCCAGCTTCCGGCATGGGTGTTTGGAGGTCTAGTGTTCTTATGGTGAACCAGGTGGCTTTCTTGCGGGGTGGTTGATGGGGGGTTTCTTTAGTGGGGAGGGCGACAGTGTTGGCACAGTCTTCGATCCACTGTCTGAGGTTACGGGCGGCGGCGTCTGGGTCGGTGGGGTTGGTGGGTGGGTTCTGGGCGAGGGTGGAGGTCAGCTGGTCCTTGGTGGCTTTGCTCCAGCAGCAGTGGGGCAGCAGTTGGGTGCGGTTGTGCAAGGTCGATTTCTTGAAGGTGAAGTGGAAGCAGCAGTGGTCAGTCCAGTGGAGTTCGGTGGTGTTGTTGAAGTCGACGTGGGTGCTTGTGGAGAAGACGGGGTCGAGCGTGTGGCCGGCAGCGTGGGTGGGTTCGGTGATGAGTTGTCTGAGGCCGAGGTTGGCTAGGTTATCGATCATAGTGGCGGAGTTGGCAGCGTTGTTGTTCTCCAGGTGGAAGTAGTCCGTGAAAGCGAGTGCGTGTGTGCTGGCCAGGTTGGCGATGGAGTGGCTGAACATGGCCCGAGGTCCAGGAGATCTGTAGACAAGTGTTCCTCTGAGGGTGTGTTGGGGTCGGTGTGGATCTGGGAGTGGAGGTGTTCGGCGGAGTCGAGGGAGTCGTCTGCGTAGGTGTGGACCTGGAGGGTGGACTTGTAGATGATGGCTATTCCTCCTCCATTCCGTTGGTGCAGTCTCTGCTGGAGATCTTGTAGCCGTCTGGGATGGCTATGGCGATGTCCGGTGCCGAGGAGTCATTCCACCAGGTCTCGGTGAAGAAGGCCAGGTCTGGGGCAGAGGTGTTGAGCAGCTCCCAGAGCTCGACGACGTGTTTGCGGGTGGAGTGGCTGTTGAGGAGAATGCATCGAAGGTGGTTGGGTACGGTTCTTGGGGCCTTGGTGGTTCTGTCACATGTGAAGTTGCAGGAGTGGCAGGAGAAGGGTCTGTGGGTGCGTTTCCAGGCGGCATGGGAGCAGCGGTGGTCTTGGTCGGTGTTGAGGGAGTGGAGGGTATTGGCATCGTATTAGAGTCTGGCGTTGTGGTGAATGCGAGGTCCAGGTGTTCTTGTGCTGGACGCGGTCCAGTCGCGGACGGGAGCAGACAGGTTTGCCAATCGGCACACCCGCTGCGCGCATCCGCTGCGCGTCTGGGCGGCGGTCGCCATTTAAGTTGGAGAGGGATGGAGGAGCAGCTGGGAGGCAGGAGCGGGGCGGCAAGGGGGCGTGGCCTCAGGAGAAGGTGGTGGGAAAAAAACAAGGTTTACCAAAGGAAAGAGGAGGGTGGGGGGTGTAGAGCTGGCAAAAAAATGTGGGAAACACTGGAAGAGAAAAAAGAAATAAAGTACACAGCACAACACAATCAGATAGTCAACTTTAAGCAGCAAAAAGAGCAGTGGCAGCGGTCACCGCAAGCTCAAACTCGTGCTGGGGGGCAGCGGCGAGGCATCAGCAGGTGGAGCTGAGTGGTTGTCGGGGAGGCGGCTCGGCTTGCAAGCATACACCAAATTGTTGGTTAGTTGCTGATGCTGAGTTGCTATATTATTCACTCAATAATAAACTACAAAAGGTTCTACTAAGAAGTCAGCAGCGCATGACAGAAGACACATGAAGTGGACCACTAAATAATTACCAACTAATACTATGTACCTAACTATAACTACCTACCACTAACTTAGTGACAGGACAAAGAAAGAAGTCGCTCTAGTCTGCATTACCTAATTGAAGTTCCCTAACCACTCTTACATAATCAACCCAAGCGAGTGCTACCTTGCAAATAAGTAAGATTAGTAGCACCTTTTACCTGTCTAGAAGAATAACAATCACACAATATAATATTTTTAAACGTAACTTACCAGCATGTAAGCTGCAGCATCGTTCTTGCTATTTGGGAAAAATATTATATTTGCAATAACACAGAAAATAACACAAAATAGTAATATATTAGCTACTCACCAAGCCCCACGACTTCAACACCAAGCAGGTCTAGCTGGTCCTGCTTCCAGTCCAGTCCAGGATGTTGGACCACCAGTGAGTCAGTTGGTTGTGGGTGAGCCGGGCCTAAGAGCAGTGAAATACTGCTCGGCGCTCCCTCCCTGGCAGTGATGCTCTTGGATCCTATAGACGGAACCAGGTGATGCTGCACAAACAAACTAGGGCAGCCACCTCCACCTTAGAGGATAAGGCCTGGGGTTGCCCCCTTCATAAAGCCCGGGGTTGCCCCCCTTCCCGGGCACCTCCTTCCGCAAGGAATGCCGCTCCTGGTCACACTCTGCGTCGTCTACTTACTCTTGGCCATGGTTCTGGGGGCAGAAAAGAAAATGTAGAAGTCAAAAATAATGTTAGCAGGAGAAGTAGGGAAGTAAAAAAAAATCAAGTAATAGAAAAACAGTAAAATAATGCTGTAAAAGTAGAAAAAAATGCAAAATAAACACTTGGGAAGAGCGAGGGATAGATAATAAATAAAAAAGATCAGAAAAAAAGTTTTAGGAACAAAGGATTTAAAGATATTGGGAGGATTCAAAACATGCCCCGGGACCATAACAAAGAGTAGAAAAACTAGATGGCCACACCCATTGGCGACAGCGTGGTGAAGTTTGCGCAATATTTCCCCACAAACATGCAATCTGCATTGCCAAATGCCAGAAACGTCTCGAGAGTATGCACAAGCATGTGGAAGTAGCAACGTTGCATGCTCGCAGAACTCCACATAGTTTTGCAGACTTTTTTCACCGCTTCATGGAGTTCCGAGTAGCAAAGCTATGCAAACTCCACCTGGGCTTAATAAAATGTTTGAAGCTGTGAAGAGTTTGGCTGCACAACTTCAAAGGCAGAACAGAGCTGTCTGTGCTGTTAAAGAAAGAGGAGATTATAATTTCAGTCTCAAATCTAAAAAGAATACACATCATTACCACTGCAGTCTCCCTAACACACCCACCTGCTACAGCTGAGGCTGTCACCCCACCAGCAGCACCGCACTAGGATGGTCCTGAAAGATGTAAAAATAATGAGTGATGGAGCACTGTTTAGCCTAGGGCAAGATGGCTGCGCTGTAGCACTACTCTGCCGGCCAGGAAAATAATCAGATAAAAATGCAGGCCCCATGTAGCCATTGAAGGCCCAGAACACTGGAAATATTGTAGCTTAAAGAGGAACAAGAACTGCTGAACCACCAGCCAAGTGGCCAAAATAACAAGTGTGTAGGCCCGGGCTTCCCCTTTACAAATGGAGGACGATGGCGGTGGCTGGAGTCTGGCGACCGGAGTTGAGGGACTGAGGTGAGTCTGTGAAGCTGCTACCAGTTCCCAGGTAAACTACAGAGATCTGTGGTGGAACCAGAGAGACCCAAAAGGGATAGAACCTCCAGCCCTGTGGCTGCCCCCCAGGAGCTGATATAACCAGGAAGCTGTTCGGTGGGGGTGCCAGGGGAGGGGAGGAAGAAAAGCAGCCAGCCACAGGGGAGCAAACTACACCAGAAATTGCTCTGTCTGTACTGAGGCGGGCCTGCGGCACGCGGAGCAGCAGCGAAGCCAGGAGTCAGGACAGCAGAGACAACATCGGTAAACCCAACAGCGAGAGTACACCGGGAAGATGGCGGGAGATGACATGAGGTGGGCACCGGGTCCCGAGAGTCTGACAAAGCACAGACGCAGTTAATTCAGCTGCAATAATAAACGGACTCTCCACTGCAACAGACAACCCGGACCTGTCGCGGTTGCCACCCGGCCTGAACCGCTCTTGCCCAAATGTCACCAGAAGTGCATGGGAGAACAATAAAGTGGAGAACTTGACATTAACTCTAGGTGTGAGGATCACAACTAAGTAAACGACAGTACACTTGCAAGTGAAGGAACTGTTTATTGGAGCCCTGTAGGGAGTCCTGGCCACACCAACATACAACGGAACACTCTCCTTGCACAGAGGTGAGTGTGCGACCATCTCACCCCCTACAATGTTTAATGTGCTGAGGATAGGTGTCACTGACAGCAAGTGCACAGACACCACATAGCAATAGCAGTGCAGCAGTCAACCCTGATATGGTGACTGTAAATCTAGCACCCAACTTAACTCTGTCTGGTGAGGTGTCCATGTGAGGGAGAGAAGCCCCACAGGCCACCACAGTGCGGGGAGCAGTACACACAGAGAACTGGCACTGGACGGCGAGTTATGTGATCATCAACAAAAGTAACCAACAAGATCATTGCTAGGAACAAATAGTCGAGTAAAATGGCACATCTGTACAAGCTATCCTGTCCCTCAAGATGGGGAAGCTGTATGGGCAACAGATGAGCCTCACCTCTAAGGTCCCAAGATTGCACAACATTCTCACTCTGACTCCGAGCAGGACCCACCTTTGCAAGCAAGCGGATCATTGGAAGCCATGCTGCAGACCATGCAGCAGAGTCTGCAATCGATTGATGGAAAGATGCGACGCTCTGAACATCTGAATGGATGAGATGACTTCTAAGCTGGAAAAGCAACACAGCAGACTCACTATGGCAGAGCAGCTTATCTTGGGTGCAGAAGACATCATCCAAGAACTGACCAAAAAACAACAAAATATGGACAATGTATTAGCCGTTATCTAAGCCAAGAATGAGGACTTGGAGGCACGGTCACGCCATAACAACTTGTGCATAATAGGAGGCCCAGAATCTACAGACACGTGTTGGCTGGAAAATTATGTGGAGGAGATGCTGATGATCATCTACAGCCATGAGGACCTGTCGCCATTGCTCATAGTAGAACAGGCACATAGAGCCTTACAGGCACGACCAAATCCTGGTGCCCCACCAATCCCTATCAGCGCTAAACTACAGAGACCGGGTTGCGGTGTTATGACTCTCCCACGAGCCTGGCACTTTCAAATTTTATGGAAACAAACTATCCTTTTATCCAAATTTCATAGTTGCGGTAAGAGCAGCACAATGCAAATTTGGGCAAAACAGAAGCTGTAATCATTGGGCCTGAAATACGCTATGCTATACCCATCTCGCCTGAGAGTGGAACAGGACAGCCATCTTATTATACTCAAAACTCCCAATGTAGCAATGGAAGGCCACAGACTCTTTAAGCAAACAGAGACACACATGATGGCGGACTCCACTTAATAATGACAGAAAAGTATCAACTAACTGTTTGCACTGATAGGTGATTTCAAGGAGGAATTTGGGTGAATTGCACAGGCATTGTAAAGGGGCATTAGGAAATGATTTCCACTTACATCATAGAATTGCAGGGATATGTATGGTGCTCACACTCCTCTCAAGGGCTAGAAATGGTTGTTTGGGTCTAACTTACAGTATTCCTGGCCCCTTTTGTACCAATGAAGGGTAAAGTGCTTTTGCGCCCCGCCAACGAGGGTAGACCACATCTAATCTGAATGACAGAGGATAGACCCCATCTAATCTGAATGTGTGTTTCATATCACGGTCCCTCTCGACCGTATGATATTCTAATGTCTAAATCAAAAAAATAAATTGCGCTGGGTATGGCTTTGGCATGTTCCTTTCGCACAGGGAGTGTGGAAGGGTTGTTACCGTTGATATGTGATAGCCACCCAAGTCCATTTCTTTTGCACCATAGCCCACTTGGACATACTGAGACCTGAGAAACATTAGCCTTGCAATCCAACAAAACAATAGTGATATTTAATTGATCAATAGCACACAAACTCTCAACCTAGTTACGTGGCCCGTAGGAGGGCTAAACAACCCCAAAAAAGTCAGCCAGAATTTGCATATCTCGACAGGCACCAAGAAGATATTGCGCTCATTCAGGAGCATACCCTTTCACCGCACACAGCGGCATACAAAGGAGCACAATGGGCACACAAAAGAGTGGCATCCTCCTACTCCTCTTACTCAAAGGGAGTACTTAACCTAATCCTTAAGGGACTTCCCTTCATACCAATACACACCAAAACCGATGATCAAGGAAGATTTGTTATCTTGCAGGGGAACTGTAGAGGTACAAGACTCACCCTAATAAATCTGTATGGTACCAATGTGGGAACCCCGAACACTTTACCACAATAAATGATAGAATATACAAACTACAACCTTCCACTATTATATGGGGAGCATATTTTCCATTGGATCTGGATTTAGATAGGTCCAGAACTCATGCAATTCTGATCAGGCAAGCGGGGTACTCAACCTGAGGAAAACAGAGGGGCGCTGTTGTACTGCCTGCACATCCCCCTTTGCCTCCAATGTTTTTTGGTCTCTCAGTTGTCACCTCTCGATCCTTTCTCTCACCATTTATATCCCTATTCGTGGGAAAGGAGAAAATGTATATCCCTCTTTTAGTGGGAACATTTCTTAATTCTTTTCTTCTCAACCATTCATCCCAAAATGTGATGTTAATTTTATTGGGGGACTTCGGTCTTGTCCCCTGTAAAGAGTGTCATCGGTATTGCTCAGATGATGTAGATGGTCCCTTGGATGTTCCGCTTCATGTGAAGCATGCTGCTTAGGGGGATATGTTAAGCTACTTAACTACCCACTTAAACCTAGTGAATCTTCTCTCTAAAAATGTTTTGTAACATTGACTGCACACGACATGTGGTCCCTACTAGATTACAGGCTGGTAACCCGTAAAGTTATTAACTGGACAAATAGGGTGAGGCACTTGCCAAAACAATGTCTGATAATTCCCCAGTACTATTGTCACTGACCCTGCTTACTGACACCCCGGGTCTGTTCCAGTGGAGGTTGCAGGCCCCAGCCCTTACAGACACAGTCTACAGGGATGCGGTAAGGACAGCTATTATTTAATACCTCAGAGAAAATTAGGACTTGGTAGACACAGAGGAGGTACTGAGGGAGGCCTTCAAGGTCACTATACGGTATGCATGCATTGGTCTCAGGGCTGGTTTCCTATCGTCTCTACGCACTAGAATGTCCCAACCCAAAACACAGCTTTGGGTGTTTAAGAGAGCATACAAAGCTTATCTTAAACCCCAAACACTGACAGATATTAGAACACATCTTCAGAAGTACACAGAGACAGCTGACCAAGAGATCAGCTTTTTATCAAAAAGATGGGTGGCGAGGGAATATGGGGAGGGAGGGAGACCGGGGTGCAGCCTAGCCACCAAAATAAAAGGGTCTCACGACATTTCCCAGGTACAGACCCTTAGCACGCATGATGGAACACAAAAGCATGATTCCCAGTAAATTCTTAAGAACGTGGTGGATTACTACGCAAACCTGTATGGGGGCCGACGGTCTGCCACTGTGTGCGAAACAAACGCATACTTAATATCAGCATGGCTATCACCAGGGCAGAGAGAATTCCTGGTGCAGCCAATAACGGAAACGTAGGAGGCGGATGCTATCCGTTCCTTACAAACCAGAAAGTCACCTGGCAGTAATGGGATTCCAAGCGAATTCTACAAAACCTTCTTGGATCGGCTAACACACTACTCAATAGCTATGTATCAGGAGGCGTATGATAAACAATCTCTTCCCCCCTTCCTAGGCACTGCTGAAACCTGGTAAACCACTCGAGCAGGTAGATTCTTACCACCCGCTGTTACTAATTAATACAGACAAAAAGATCCTGGTGAAGATTATTGCATTACGGATTCAGCTGCTACTACAGGCCCTGCTGCTATCAGAACAAGCAGGTTTTATAACCGGGAGTTTGGATACACAAGAAGTTATACAACAAAACCACGGCACTGCCATTACAAAACTGCGAGATCAAATAGCTCACTGGACTTCACTCCATCTGCTGTCGCCGACAGACTGGCAATAATGAAGATGGTCATCCTGCCCAAATTTTAATATGTATTCCTCAAAATCCCCATCCCTCTCCTGCAAGACTTTTTTTAAACAATGCAATCTTGCATGATAAATCTTGCCTGGGTAGGTAAGCAACCCAGGATAAGCTGGCAGATGCTCACAAGCCCCTAAACACAGGGCAGGTTCAATGCCCCATATTTTTACCTTTACTATTTATGTGCCCACGCCCACGTTGCTCACTACAGGTATCACCCCCAAAGATACATTTCACACACAGCAATTGAGTCTGATGAAGTACATCTAACTACCCTCAATGCGATGCTATGTCATGAGTGCCAAGTGACGAACCTCAAAACCGTAAATTTGCTAGATAGCACAATCAGAGAGTGGAATCTACTTGCAACGTGGGCAAAGAAGACCCAGCTATATACGGCCAAACTACCCTTCCTACATCACCCCTCTATATCAGTTACTACAGAAGTGGGAGCACTGATAACATTGCACCAGGCAGGGATTTGAATCCTAGGGGATGCCTTCCCCATGTGAGAGTTTATCTCGCTAGATGAGTTTATCGATAGTCGGAGTGGCACTCTGATGCAGAGATTCATGTACCTTAGATTGAGGCTGGCGGTGAAGGCATTGTATCCCTGCTTCCCTCTGGCCCAACCCGTTGTTGCAGTCCATGTTAGTGAGTGCTGACAGGAAAAATCTGATAACTCAATTGTATAAGGCATCTGAAGACGTGGCTTTTTAGACTGAGATAGGGTCCATCTGGCCCTGACTATTGCCTGACCTGGACATGATGCTAGTGGTCAAAGCGGGGACATTCCGCTCAGAGTAACCAGGTGCTCTATAAATGCAATATTCATTCATTCATCTCAGAAGGAGTGCAAGGTCCCAAAAGATAGAGCTAGGGAAAGGGTGGAACACGAGCTCAGACAAACATTTAACACCAGAGGACTGGGAGTCCTGTTGCCCGCTGATAGACAGACTAAATTCAAATTGCAACCTAAAAACGATGATGGAAGTGAATGGCGTGCGATTTATATTTTGCCTCGCGGTCTAAAAGAATACAAGTGGATAACAGGACCCCCGAGCAACACGCTTTGTTTGGAGTTCACAAACGGGAACTTTGGGACATTCTTGCCTACAGTTTAATATACAATAAATTTTGGAGTAGAAGGCGTTGCCTTAGTCCAATCTGCTGGTAATGAGTGTGTGGGCGACAATCTTTCTGCATTCGGGTGGGATCCACTAGAAAGTCTTCCGGAGGACATGGAGGGTGTTGAAACCGGTGGAGGTGACGGCCTTAATCTGGTGGGTCAAGGTGAGGGAGGCATCTAGGATGATGCTGAAGTTCTGGGCGTGGACCGTCGGGTGGGTGTCTGAGGGAAGGGGTCACCAGGAGCTGTTCCACGCAGTGGGGGAGAGTCCGAGGACAAGGACAAGTGTCTTTTCCGAGTTCAGTTTTAGGCAGCTGTTGCTCATCCAGACTGCAAAATATTTCATTCCTTCTTGGAAGCTGAGGCTGGTGTTGTTGGGGTTCTTTGTGAGAGAGAGAGGATGAGCTGAGCTTCTTGAGGAGGGGCTTGACCTCTGCCAACTTCCAGTCATCAGGGAAGATGCCGGAATCGAGGGAGGTATTGATGGTCTGGCCTAGCTTGGCTGCTATGGCAGTGGCGGCTTTGTGGCAGATGTGCAGGGGCAAGGGGCCGTGGGAGCTCCTGAGTGGGTGTTCTTCATGGTCATGGTGGTGTCTTCAGTGTTGGCAGGTTTCCAGGTGGTGGTGGTCAGCTGGTGGTGGAGAGGGGCGCGGTGTCCGGAGTCTGTTTGCTGTAATTTTTGTAGAGGGCCTTGATTTTCAGGTGGAAGTAGGAGCTGAGCTTGTTGCAGAGGTCCTGAGAAGGAGTGATGTCTGTGGCTTCGCTGGGGTGGTTTGGTGAACTGCTAAATGACGTTGAAGAGTTCTTTTGCGTTGCTTGCGTTGGTGTGGAATTTGCTCTTGATAAAGGTCTGCTTGTTGGCTCTTATGCGCAGGTTGTATTCTTTCATGGCGTATCTGTAGTTGTTCTGGTCTTCTGTGGTTTTCCAGTTCAGCCACAGTTTCTCGAGGTGTCTGCAGGAGCGCCTGGCTTCTTGGAGGCCAGTGGTGAACCAGGCAACCTTTAGGGGGCGTTGTTTGGTGGGGTGGCAGAGGGGAGCGAGCTGGTAAGCGCAGCTGGAGATTCAGAGGTGTAGTTATTTGGTTGTATAGTTAGCATCGGTAGTGGCGGAGGGGGGTCATGGAGGAGGGTGATGTTGAGGAGTTCCTCTGTGAACTTGCTCCAGTTTCTCCGTGGCGGGCACGGGGCAGGTTTGGGTGCAGTGGTGGTGGTGTAGTGTACGCAGTAGTGATCTGTCCAGAGGGGCTGTGAGGTTTGGCTGAAATGGATGTTTGTCCCTCTTGCGAAGATGGGGTCAAGGGTGTGTCAATCTCTGTGGGTAGGGGTGGTGACGAGCTGCCTCAGTCCGAGGTTGGCGAGGTTGTCAAGGAGGGTGGTGGAGTCGGGGTTGTTTCGGTTGTCGAGGTTGAAATGTTATTCTTTGATGAGGATGTAGTCTGTGCAGGTGATGGTGTGTGGTGAGGTCGGCAATTGTGGCAGAAGAGGCATGGAACCAGGGGGTCTGTAGACGAGTGTCCTGCACAGCATGTTTCTGGGGCTGGTTTGGATCTGGAAGTGGAGGTGTTCTGTGTTGGAGAAGGGGTCACTTGTGCTGGAGGTGGAGAGTCGGAAGGAGCTTTTGTGTGTGATGGCGAGTCCCCCTCCTGGGCGTGGGAGGTGGTCCTTTCTTTGGATCTTGTATCCATTGGGGATGGCAGTGGCGATGTCAGGAGCGGAGGTAGCGTTGGTCCATTTTTCCGGGAAGAAGGCAACATCAGGCAAGAGGATCTCGAGCTGGTCCCAGATCTCCGTGGCATGTCTATGGAGGGAGCGTACATAGAGGAGGATGCACGCCATAGCGTCAGTGGTATGATGTCCTTCATGTACCCTGCGGTTGTGGGAAAGCTGTTGATGGTGAAGGATAGTCCGCAGTGTTGGCTGTGGGGGGTGTTTGGCCTCGATCCCTGGCAATGGTGGTTTCTCCCAGGGTTGAGTGTGATTAGGGCGGTGGCACGGTGGGGGTCATAGATCCAGGGTCTCTGGCACTGGCCACAGTCGGGTCACGGACGGGCACAGACGGGCTTATCTTTAGTGCACTTTCGGCAAGCCAGTGGCGCGCCCGCGCAGCTGCCACTATTAGGTAGGGAAGGGGGCAGGCAGAAAAAGAGGTAGGGAGGCGGGTGCGGGGCTGAGTAAGGGACGGGGCGCAGGGGCAGCTGCGGCATTAAATGGCGGAGCAAGGGAATTGGCAGGGGAAGGTACCTAGTGGGGCAGAGAAGAGGAAGCCTAAAATAAATAAATGAGAGTGAAAATAAATGAAAAATGTGCAAAGAGAGGGCGACAGAAGAAATCAAATAATGATGGCACGAGTCAGGAGTAGGAGCGATCAGCTGGCGTGAACCCTCGCCAGGAGGAGGAGGAGGACGCTGCAGTGAGCAGAGATTTGGAGCTGCCAGGGTGAGAGCTGACCTAGACTTGTAGCCCAATAGCGCAATACTGGAAACAGATAACACAGAGGCTAATGACAATGGTGGGAATCAGAATTCAATGCTCTCCTGATGTCTGTTTACTGGGTCTGAGGTTCCGTGACAATTGTAAGTGGTGCTTTCGACTCGCACGAATATAGTCGAGTCTGGTATCTATGAACCGCAAATGACGAGTTTAGTGGGTGTACGCAGTTTCGCTGTACTAACCTAAACCGTTCGTCTGTTACGTGGGTATTTCTATCTGTACCCACGGGTTCCATCTTAGATACGGCATCCATTTTGTCTCTTGCCCTCAAGTAGCCAGCGAACGGACGTTGTCCGCTTCGCGACCCTGGGACCCCCAAGATATTTGCGGAAGACACATGTCCTTTGTAAGTGTCTTTATGATGAGGGGGATGCTACTGTAAAGCAGATGGTGCCGCTCGAGGCTCATCTTGCCGCACGGACTTATTGTCTCAGCCGTGCATCTCATTAGGCACGTCCCTTTGATGCCTGTATCTCGTGTTTCCCGATACCTCCCCTTTTACACCCTTTCCGATCTCCCCACTGTCTCAGTCTTCCTCTGCACCTGTCTTTGTTCCTATTTCGATCTGTTTTACTACTGATTGGAATGCGCTAATGGTGGGAAGATGGGTTTTTACAGTTGGGAACCGCCAAATGTTTCCGCACTCATGTCCCGGACCTTGTGCGTTTCAAAGTGACCAAAACGACCCCTCTGGGGGATGATTGTGGGAACCGGGTCATAAACTTTTGTGTTCAATGTAACTCTATGGGCAAATTGTGTATAAAAGGAGCGATCCACAGAACCAATTTGAAGCAGTCTCCCCAAGTTGCACGAGTTGTACGTGTCGTGATTTCTGTGTTCCCTGCAGCAAATAAACCTTGAATCTTTGACGTCGAAGGAAGTGTCCCGTGTCTCTGTGATTCGTACGCCGGAGCAGGTTACCCACGAAGGTTTCAGGTGTTGTGCCCTGGCACCGCTGGGTCTTAAAGAACCCAGTCCTTCAGTTGGCGCCCAACATGGGGCTGCATCAGTGGTACCGGTCCAAGCCCGACGATCGTGAGGAACTTCGTGTGAAATCTCCGAGGGAAGGTGCACCCCGCTTCATCGATCCTGTTGTCGAAATAAGTGGCCCGAAGACTTTTCCCGCGAAGATTCCCGCCTCCTGACGGCTGCGACGGACTGCTGCCCTGACTGTAGACCTGTTTTGGCGCCTGGCGTAGACCTTGGTAGAGCGAGACGATTGACGGGCCTTCCTGGTGACGCCATCGATCTTTGAGTTAAGTATTTGTGGGTCGCTCCCAGAGTTCTTGGTTGTGGTTACTTAGCGGTTGCATGGTTCCATTGCATTTGTAGTTCTTGGTACTTTGTTGTGTTGTTTGACGACTGCAGCCGCCAAAAACCGAGGGTTTTGTTCTTTGCTGGGACTTGGTAAATCCCGTAACCCTTGAAGTTTGTGAAACTCGGCTAGTGTGCAAGATGCCTGGTCGCAGTACTTTGTTTAGTTGTTTCAGACCTTGTGGTACGGATTCCCGACTGGAGGACTCGTGTCCGATACCTCCGGTTGGAGCTCCCACTTATGAACTGTACAGTAAACATGGGCTAGGCCCGATTACTTTTAATGATTACTGGATCAAATACACGAAGAAGGACGGTGACCTTCGTTGGCCACCTCATGGTAGCTTCGAGGCCCCGATCTTAGATAATTTAGAGATTAAATTGTTCGAAAGAAAGTCAAGGCCGGCCATGTTTGATGCCTTTCGGTTGTGGCGTAAAGAAGCCCGACAGAAAGAAATCAGACAGACTAAACGTAATCAGCGAGATAATGTTGCTACCATAGTGAAGAAAGCAGAGCAATTTCAGCGCGACAAGGAGGTTAAGGATAAGGAAGTGTTTGACAGACTACAGCGTATGACCATAGATAAATGTTATCCCGCTTTGCCTACGGAGTCGGAAAAGAAGGAAGAGGCAGTTGAGGATTCTTTAATGTCCTATCTTATGAAGTCGCCACCTCCGTACGTACAGGGTACCGCAGCTCCTGTGGTCCCTGCCGTACCTATTCTCCCGCCTATTCTTCCTCCGCCTGTTCCTCAACCTGCACCCGCTCCTCCGACTGTTCCTGCTCCTTTGCCTGTCGCTATCCCTACTGCTCCTCCGCTTCCACATACTCCTGCTCCCGCTACTGCTCCTGTTTTGTTAACTCCTGCTGTTGCTACTGTTTCTACTCCTTCGCTTGTTAGTCCTGTGTCCTATACTTCTCCCTCTACTCGTTCTTGTACTACTCCTCTTGCGGCTAGCTTCTTGTATTCGCTCGGACCTGTTCATGGGTCCGCTGATTCCGATGGTCCTCAGAGACGTAGTCAGCTTCCCGGTAACAGAGAACGCGTTGCGCTATATAATATGGCGATGGGTTGGATGGTAAACCCTCTTAGAAGTCCACCCCGTGTTGTACTCGAAACATTTTGTCAATTCAATATACCAACCCAGAGATATGTGTTCGATGAAATGTGTAAGTTCCTTCGCGATCAAATATCGGCCGATGAGCCTGACGAGGTGCTGACCGCCCTGTCTGATCTCCAGCTTCAGTTCTCGAATGGGCTGATAGTGGATACCAACGTTCGACGTGCTGTTGAGCGGTTGCTATCTTTTCGTCCCACTCCGATACCTCATGCATTGTTTGTTGAGGATATTGAAAAACAGCCAGACGAGTCTGGTCAATTTCCTATGCGAGAAGTTCAACCGGTTTGGATACCACCTAATCCTAATGCCGCTCCTCCGACGACAGTGGGGCATTTCCAGAGAATATGGATACATCTCCCATGGAAACGCTCGGAAGTGTTACAGGTGAAGCAATCTTTGCCTGACCCACGCAAAAATCCTACAGGGTATTACAAAGAATTATCGCAGCTCGTAGATGCTACGGTAATGAATCTTGCCGATATCGATATGTTGTTCGGCAATGTCGTACCGCAACCGGTATGGGCTAAGATTCGCCATGAAAACCATCCGAATGAATTAGGTGGTGCTTGGGCTGCCATTGTAGCGGCAGATGCCGGACAAACGGCTGCTGCTAAACCCGACCAGCTGATTGTTGACCTTCCTCAAAGAATTATAACATTAATGAAAACTCTTATGCCAGCTATGAGGGTGAACTGGGACAAATTGTCAGCTTGTAAGCAAAAGAAGGACGAGAGTGTTTCCGACTTCTTTACGAGGTTCGAGGAAGCATTCATTGACCATAGTGGACAGGATATGGGTACCGAGGGTGGTCAGCGATTGTTTGTGGATAAATTTGTTTCGAACTTACTGCCCGATTTGAGTAATAAATTAAAGAATCCGGAAAGTGCATGGGCCGTTTCTACCTCAGCTCAGATATTGGCTACGGCACAATATTATGAGAATAGAGAGAAAGAGGAGAACGACCGTGCTGATAAAAAGACGAAAGAACTAAAAACTAAAGTGTTGTTGCAACAAGCGTATCCTCCTCGTTCAAACCAGAATGCACCCCAACAGAATAGATCGCAATCACAATCGAATCGATCGCAGCCGCGTAATGATTCCTCCTCCCAAAGATCCTCGTTAGGGTACAATCAATGTGCTTATTGTAGACAGGAGGGACACATTAAATTCAATTGCCCTGTTCTGAATGACCGCAATAGTGGTAATTCGTCCAAAGGAGGTCATGGTGGTTCTCATCAGGTATCACGTGGTAGGGGTCGTGGTGCTCAGAATGATCGTTCTGACAACTCCTCTAATTCTAATAATTGTTTCGATCAACGTGGATCATCGCAAGGACGATCTGCGCAGTACAATGTAGACGATTATTACGTTGATCAGGGAACTGACGACAGTAATTACTAGGACAGCCAAAGACAAGGAGAGGGAGTGGTATCAGTTCCGGTTGATCAGAGAGGGCCTTACGTCGCAGTTGCTACATCGGGCGTCGTTGAGCCTTTTCTGTTGGACACTGGTGCAGCGAAAAGTTCTATCATGCATTCGAAACTCCCTGGCGCACCTTTGTCTGGCTTAACAAATGTTTCCGTTGGATTCTCTGGCGCCCCCGTTAGCAATCCAGTTTCACGCCCTTTGCCCCTTACGATTGGGCCACGTGAGCTTCAAGCTCCGTTAATTTTGACTACTGGCTGTGGTGAAAATCTTTTGGGCCTGGATTTGCTTAAACGTTTGTATGCAACTTTGTATTGTTCTCCTGCGGGTGTAAAGCTTACGATTAGGAGAGAGGGTTGTCTCTCCTATGTATTTGTCTCTCGATAAGCTTCCACCGGAATTGAGTTCTCTTCCTGCGTCTTTGTGGGCGACGGGTCCAAATGACGTGGGCCTGCTTGACATCTCCCCTTATGTTGCTCAGTTGAAATCTAATGTGCGATTGCCACGTATTCCCCAGTACCGTATCTCTCTTGATGGTGAGCGAGCACTGTTAGCGATCATTTATGATCTGATCGAGAAAGACGTTATTGAAGAGACTCGGGGAAACGTGTGCAACAGCCCTGTACTGCCCATTCTTAAACGTACTGATCCTTCAAAACCGCCTGTTTATCGCTTTGTTATCGATTTACGGGAGGTGAATAAAATTGTGGTTCCTCAATTCCCTGTTGTGCCTGACATCACGGCGCTACTGACTCTGATTCCAGCTTCTGCATCGTGGTTTTCGGTGATTGACTTGAAAAATGCGTTTTTCAGCATCCCGATTGCCGAGGAGAGCAGAGACCTTTTCGGTTTCTCTCTCGGTGGACGCAGCTTCCGGTTTAAGCGCGCTCCTCAGGGCTACTGTGAAAGTCCATCGATTTACAGTCAATCCTTGAAGGGTCAACTGGATGCGTTTAGGTTGCCGGTTGGTGCGGCCTTAATCCAATACGTCGACGACTTATTGGTGGCTGCTGATACTCAGGACATATGCAAAATTGCTACGGTGTCGTTGCTGCAACATCTCTGTGAGTTGAATCATAAGGTGTCCCCTTCTAAACTCCAATATTGTTGTCAAGAAGTAACCTATCTAGGTCACTTATTGTCAAAGGAGGGAAGGAGGTTGACCCCAGAGAGGATTGCAGCAATTGCGCGAATGGCTGTGCCAAAAACCCAAAGAGATGTGCGTGCCTTTCTAGGTATCACGTCGTACTGCAGGCAATGGATTCCTAATTTTTCATTGCTAGCGAAACCATTAGTGGCTCTTACGTGCAAGGATGTTTCGACTCCTTTACCATGGACGGAAGAATGTCAGAAAAGTTTTTCTGAATTACGTGATTCATTGTGTTCGGCTCCTGTGTTAGGTACTCCTGACTATAGCAAGCCGTTTACATTATATTTTCACGAGAGAGAAGGTTGTGCGTTGAGTGTCTTAACGCAACCTTTTGGTGGTAAGCAACGTCCATGTGCATATTTTTCCTCGACCTTGGACCCGGTAGCTAGAGCATTGCCGAGTTGTTTACGAGCAACAGCGGCAGCCGCGGTCTCCATCCGACAATCAGCAGGATTGGTCATGGATAATATGCTTACGGTGATGGTTCCGCATGCAGTCGATACTCTTTTGAATCGTACGAAAACTCAGCACTTGACAATGCGAGGTTGTATGGGTACGAGCTGACGTTGTTGGCAAGTCATATTCAGATAAAACGTTGCAATGTTCTGAACCCGGCAACTTTGTTACCAATTAGCGCAGAGTCAGATGAAGTAGCAGAACATGATTGTTACTTGAGGACAGAAGAAGAAACAAAAGGTCGAGTGGACCTTAAAAACACCCCATTGGAAGATCCGGATGGTACACTGTATGTGGATGGGTCATGTTTTAAATTGCCGAATGGCGATGTGACTACTGCCTATGCTGTTGTAACGTTGAATACTGTTGTTGAGACTGCAAGGTTGAATCAGAATTCTGCCCAGGCTGCAGAGTTGATCGCTCTCACTAGAGCGTGTGTGTTAGCAAAAGGGAAACGTGTGAATGTGTTAACCGACAGCCAATATGCGTTTGGCGTCGCACATAGTTTTGGACGATTGTGGAGAGAGAGAGGTTTCTTGACGTCGCATGGTACGAAGATTCAGCATGGACAGCTTGTGAATGATCTTTTGGATGCACTGACGTTGCCTAAACAAGTAGCGATTGTTAAATGTAGTGCGCATCGTAAGGTGACGGATGATGTTGGTCGTGGTAATGCGTTTGCGGACGAGATTGCTAAGGAGACTGCCCGGAACCCTAGCACTCGAATGTATGTGACGAGTTCGGTTAGGTGGCCTACAGAATCGAGCATGTGTGAAGACACTATCGAAAGTGTGAAAGAAATTCAGAATGAGGCCACCGAGACTGAAAAGGCGAAGTGGAAAGAAAGCACGGGAAAGTTGGATGCGAATGGTTGTTGGATTGATTTGTCGGATCAGAAAAGATGGTTGTTGCCCGATGCGTATGTGCTGGCCGTTGTGACAATGGCGCATGGGTTAGCACATATTAGCGCGAAAGGTATTTGCAAGTTGCTGTCCCCTGTGTGGAAGAATGATGGTATTACGAAATGTGCTGAACGCTTGGTTAAGAACTGTATGGTGTGTATGATGTACAATCCTGGCAAGGGAACCCCAACTCCTCCTGGCAGTTTTGCTCCCCCTTCATGTCCCTTTGAGGTGATTCAATTGGACTTCATCCATATGGAGCGATGCAATAACCTGAAATACGTTTTAGTTGTGGTTTGCGCATTCTCCCGATGGATCGAGGCCTATCCTCTCAAAGACAATACTGCTTTGTCTACTGCGAAAATCCTACTGAAGGAATATTTTCCTCGGTATGGAATGCCTAGAGTCGTGTGGTCAGATAACGGAAGTGAGTTTGTGGGTAGTGTGATGAAGAGTGTGTGTAAGGGCCTTGGAATTAATCAGAAATTCCACAGCGCCAATCATCCCCAGTCAGCTGGATTGGTTGAGGGGTATAACGGCACCCTTAAACTGAAACTAGCAAAGATTCAGGCTACGACTGGTCTTTCGTGGCCTGACGCTTTACCTTTAGCATTACTGTCAACTAGGGCGACTGTACACTCCCGAGTAGGGCTTAGTCCCTATGAAATAGTGTTCGGCCGTCCTGCGAATGTGTGGGGGGTTCCTAGGCCAGGAATGTTCTGCGATCTTGAGTATCCAATGTTGATCGATTACCTTCATGACTTGACTGCTAAACTGAGGTTAATTCACCAACAGGTTTACGACGCACTGCCGACGCAGACGGAGGGTCCAGGCCACCAGCTCCAGCCCGGAGATTGGGTGGTGACGCGGAACTTTTCACGCAAGAACAACTTGGACCCGAGGTTTACTGGACCCTACCAGGTTCTCCTTGCCACGAGGACTGCTGTTCGTCTCGAGGGACGTAAGAATTGGGTGCACGCCACCCATACCAAGAAGGTCCCTATTCCTTTGCCGGCAGACCCGTGGGTGAGGAGAGGCATTGCATCAACTGAAACCGAAGGATTGCCGGCGTTTGTACCTTTCAGCGACGCACAGCCTGTTGGAGAATCCTCAGCGCAGCAGAAAGACTTTGTTGAACAATTGTCATCAAAAGACTCAAGACCAGAACACTCAACTGATCAGCAGGACGCTGTCTCTTCAACGGATCCTTTGTTTGACGAGCAGACACGTCCTGGGAAAACCCGATACTTTTTGCGATCGAGCACTAAAGACTAATAAAAGATCCTGCTTTGCTGTATTGACAACTGCATTATCCCGTTTTCCGTGATCAGTTTTGAACATTCATATTATTGTGATTATTCTTGTATATATACATTGAGCTTCATTCTTTATACTTTTTGCTTCCACAGCCGAGAGACTTTGTTTTTGCATATATATATATTGTGCATTAAAGGCCGTAGGGCCGCGCGCGTACTTCCTTCTGGATAGTAGGTCTTGACGCTAGGTTAAAGACCGTCGGTTCCTGGGAACTCCTAGGGATTGACTATTGCTACACGGAACGAAGTGCGTCAAGAAACGTTGCGGACGGTCGTAGGGAATGGCATTTTCGAAGCTGATGGACTTGGAGGAAGCTCAGATACAAAGATTCAAGCTGCAACAACTTAGTCGTACGAAATGTTTCATGTCTCAAGTGTTTATGTTATTCTTGACTGTTTCTGCATTCTTGGCGGGTGGGGTGTATTATATGATCTCTGGTTTTCTATCTCCTGTGTTACCTACTCCTACACCTGACCCTAAACTTACCTCCACTGCATCTCCCCATTCTTTCCATATCTTACCCGAACATGAACAGGCTAGACGTGCAGAATTCCGCAATAATTCCTTTATTCAGCTCCTTCACCAGCACCAGTTAGTGGTTAACACTACTAATTGTTGGGTGTGTGGGTTGATGCCACATACTACGGATAAGGGAATTCCATATCTGGTGTTACCGTATAGTTCCCAAGGGTCTGCTCGAGCATTTCAAACAATGTTTCGAAGCGCACTGGGTTTCCACCCCATTCGAGAACCACGTTCCCCCTACTCTGGTCCTACCTCGTATCAAAAACCTTTGTCGATAGCAATAGAGGACTTAGACAGCGATATCTATGATCCCTCGCTTATTCCCGAAGAGGAGGTACAAGCTTATAGGGTCCTGAGTAGAGGCGAGTATAGTGTGTTCACGAGTGAAAAGCAGCTTAAAAGCTCACCTCCGATATGGGTCGTACCCCACATTGGTAATTTTTGTCTGATGGGTCGTGGCCGAAGATCAAAAGCCCGACTCGGAGAGAGTGCTTGCACTGAAACTTACATGCTGCCGATGGTCTCGTCCCCTGTGTTTCTGGCTGCCAAGGGTACATACTTTATCTGCCATGATCGTGCATACGCATGGTTGCCCGCTGACTTCATGGGCTCATGTTTCATTGCAAATCTGTTGCCTCCGACGTTCACTGTAGATGCCGATTATCATAAGACTAGAGTTGTGCGAGGCGTAATTAGCGAAGAGGACACTGCCGGTCAAGAGGCAGGAGACTTTTTCAAGGGTTTCCTCCCGTTTTGGGGACCTATGGTTAATAGTAGGAACCTGAGACAGTTGACTTGAGTGGTAGAATCGACAGCTAATATTACTGCCAGTGCCCTTGGTAATATCACCACAGAACTTCAGGCGGATAGGCTTATGACGTTACAAAACCGTATGGTTTTAGATGTCATCTTAGCAGATCGAGGTGGGGTATGTAAGGTGATCCATTCGAGCTGCTGCATTTTCATTCCAGATAATGCTCCGACCGTCTATCAAGCCATCTCTAAGTTGCATAAGATCTCTGAATCCATACACGTGGATGTAGGGGATTGGACGCTACTTGGATGGTTTTGGGGCCTAATGTCGACTTGGGGTTGGAAGATTCTGATGATTATCGGAGTTGTCGTGGCGTTCCTGTTCACGTGTTGCCTTTGCGTGCAGTGCGGTCCTGCCTTATGTGGCCTCTGTGCTACAACGTGTATGAGACAGCCGCCTGTCACCAATGGGACTCGGTTGGACAGAGCTATGCTACAGCAACATCTAGATGGTCTGATGAATATCGAGTATGATTCCGATTAGTGCTTGCCTACATGAGGGCAAAAGGAGCGTCTGAGGTTCCGTAACAATTGTAAGTGGTGCTTTCGACTCGCACGAATATAGTCGAGTCTGGTATCTATGAACCGCAAATGACGAGTTTTGTGGGTGTACGCAGTTTCGCTGTACTAACCTAAACCGTTCGTCTGTTACGTGGGTATTTCTATCTGTACCCACGGGTTCCATCTTAGATACGGCATCCATTTTGTCTCTTGCCCTCAAGTAGCCAGCGAACGGACGTTGTCCGCTTCGCGACCCTGGGACCCCCAAGATATTTGCGGAAGACACATGTCCTTTGTAAGTGTCTTTATGATGAGGGGGATGCTACTGTAAAGCAGATGGTGCCGCTCGAGGCTCATCTTGCCGCACGGACTTATTGTTTCAGCCGTGCATCTCATTAGGCACGTCCCTTTGATGCCTGTATCTCGTGTTTCCCGATACCTCCCCTTTTACACCCTTTCCGATCTCCCCACTGTCTCCGTCTTCCTCTGCACCTGTCTTTGTTCCTATTTCGATCTGTTTTACTACTGATTGGAATGCGCTAATGGTGGGAAGATGGGTTTTTACAGTTGGGAACCGCCAAATGTTTCCGCACTCATGTCCCGGACCTTGTGCGTTTCAAAGTGACCAAAACGACCCCTCTGGGGGATGATTGTGGGAACCGGGTCATAAACTTTTGTGTTCAATGTAACTCTATGGGGAAATTGTGTATAAAAGGAGCGATCCACAGAACCAATTTGAAGCAGTCTCCCCAAGTTGCACGAGTTGTACTTGTCGTGATTTCTGTGTTCCCTGCAGCAAATAAACCTTGAATCTTTGACGTCGAAGGAAGTGTCCCGTGTCTCTGTGATTCGTACGCCGGAGCAGGTTACCCACGAAGGTTTCAGGTGTTGTGCCCTGGCACCGCTGGGTCTTAAAGAACGCAGTCCTTCAGGTCTCCTTAAGTTCATACCAAACACACAATGCAAATTTGTGGCTGTAGCTCTCCTATTGGCTAAATGTAGAGTATCTATTTGATGGGGTGGGAAAAAGGCACCAAAACTGTCAGAGTGGATGGGAGATTTGGCCAAATGCAAAAAACAACTTGAAACATATGAGGAAGAACTGCCTGAAGCATCAAAACCAAAAGGCTTTTGGGCCCCATACATGTCATATTTGCGATCCGTAAATAGGGTAGCTGAAGACTGATTATAAATAATGTTCCTGATGTGGGGAGTGGCTTGACATTGATGAGGTAGTTTGTCACATTCATGTCATGGTGTATACTGTGTAGGGCTTGTGTAGCTCCTTTTTCTTTTTAGGGGTTCTGGTTCCCTTGCTTTCGGTTATAATAGGGGAAAAAGTTTTCAGATATAGCACACATTATGACCACCTAAAATACAAGCAATATGTGTATATTTAACTGAACAATGTAACAACATGCGCCTCTGTTATATGTAAAGTTTAATTAAAATAAATAAATAATGAGTGATGATTAGACTTAGTTACACAAATCTAGCGTTTTTTTAGCAATACAAAACCTACATGCAATATTATCCTTTCAAAGGTTCCGGGCCCAACAAACATTATCCATATAACCCGCCCCCCCTCGTTCATTTTTCACTATCACACTCGAAATATGAAGGATAGAGGAGTCAAAGGGAGTCATGTACCGCTAAACGAGCAGACATTACTGCCCTTGCATTCTTTTGTTCTTACCTTGTACTTATAAATTAGAGCCATTGAAAATCCAACCTATTTTCTTCCCAGCCAAAATATTTTAACATTAATTGCATACCTGATCCCTCTTTTATGTGGATTTGACACAGGGGGCAGTTCAGCCACGGACCTTGCTGCATTGCTGTATGCCAACGTGAAAGGGCTGGAATACATCCTATTTATGCAATTCCCCCTGCTCTGGTGCCATTTTGACAGCCTAGCACCAAATCAAGAACCTTTCCACCATGTGTTGTCGGAAGGATTGTTTTTGTGCAGGAAGGGACACCTTCCTGCACAGAAACAATCCCAAGATACTTTTTCCTCTCGCTATGTGTGGTGCAGAATGAAGCACACGTAGAAAGAGGAAAACAAGGAGTAATAATGGTATAACTCCTCATTACACCTCACCTCAAGAGGTGTAAGGATTTGATGCTTCTTCAGGTTTACATGCTCTTGTAAATCTGGGGCAGTGGCAACATCCATAGTTGTTGCAAGGGGAACACCTACCGCAACACTCAGAGTAAGACAGCTGTACCCTTTTGAGGTCTTGGTCTATTGGCCACTTGGCTTAGTGGCTCTTTTCAATTTTAATGGTCTGGGAGACTATGGCATTCATTTTGATGACCCTCCATATGTAAATGTAAATTGATACTTGTATAGCACACTACTCACCCGCAAGGGTCTCAAGGCGCTTGTACGAATACCGCTGTGGAACCCATCCTGGCTTTCCCTGTGAGTCGTCCACTCCTGGGTACCCCCAAGGTGGAGGCCAGGCATCCTTAGCGTTGTGGGGGCCATTGTGGAGATTAAACAAGCTATTGCCCAGAGTTGCCGAGTGGGACTCCATGATTGGAATAGGCACCGAGGCGAGAATTATCAGGTCCGTGGAATTTTTGAGCACAAGACCCGCCAAGGTGGGGAATTGAACCCTGGTCCCAGGCTCCACCTCTGCATCAGGGTCTGCCGTTCTAACCATTGTGCCACACTTCTCCACTTCTCCATATGGGAGCACAATGAAATTATGTCAGGACCTAGTAGGCATACAACTGATCTAGTTAGCAATCTTGCAAAGATGTCAGATTGAGACCTATACAAGTAAAGTGGATGGACCACTACATTGTCTCTTTTATTCTACAAATCCATTGTGTAAATAATGTCCTCTCTCAGTCAATGAGGCTCGATTGCTGTTGAACAAAATTAGATCACACCAGCTGGAATCTTATGCTCTTAAATTCTAAACCTGAGGCAGGGGAGAAATTCTTGATGCAATTCTAATATTTAATAACTAGATTAAGTCCTTGCTAGATAAGATCATACTACTTAGGACTCATAAAAGTGGCATGTCAGCCAGATAAGCCACCTGGTTTGACTCTCATTTACAAGAACTTAAGAAAGAGGGCAATAGAGTGGACAGGACTCAAGTAGTAAATCAAGCTATAAAAAAGCAGTAAAAAATATCACTAAGCTATTAGAGCTGCGCACACCACCTATTATGCCACACAAATAGAGAATGCATATAATACAGCTTAGGAGATATTTCAGATAATTAAATCATTTATGAACCCTATAAGTATGGGCACCTGGCACACTCCATCTGAGCTTTGTTGTAAAACAATTGGCCCAGTTTTCTGTAAACAGAATCAATTATATATATGCCACTGGTGTTGACAAGCTGGAGCAGCCTAAGCTGCTGGCTCCATCCTGTTCTGCTATTCAACCAGTGAAACCTTACGTGTGTTCCCCTCCATCAGTAAAGAATATTGAGAGGGGTTAATGAAGGCAGTCAAGTTACGTTCCCCACTTTGCCCTGCCTTTCTTACTTACTTATAGGGAAGTTATAACCTATCATCTCCTGTTAAACATCTTTAATACCTTACTTCTGGTCTAAATAGTGCCTTTGTTACTAAAACATGTGATGGTGAAACAGTTATTAGACAAAGCTTTGTTAGACCCTCCATGGTCAAATAGCTTTAGGCCAATATCCTTATTGCCTGGGAACAGAAAAAGTGCTTGAAAAGTGTGTTCACCTACAGTTATCATAATTTCTGGAAAACAACAATGGACTACACTTTACCCAACATGCCTTCACCCTAGATGCGGCACAGAGACTATGTTTCTGGCTTTCACAGAAGAATTAAAGGTAATTTAAGATCAAGGTAGCTCGGCTACAGTGATGCCAAAGGACCTAAGTGCAGCATTTGGTACTATATCACATTCAATCTTATTATAAAGGCTGGAGATGTCAATTTAGCTATGTTTTGCCTGCTTACCTCGTGTTTTTGCTTATTCTTTTATTTGGCCTTATGACCATGAGCACTTTGCCACTGCTGACTAGTGTTAAAGTGCACATGCTTCTCCCCTAAACATGGTAACATTGGTATGTACACAATTGGCATATTTAATTTCCTGATAAGTCCCTTGTAACATGGTATACCATATACTCAGGTCATGTAACCTAAATGCTACAGGTGAACCTGCAGATCTCATTGTGCCACCCATGCAAGTAGCCTTTCAAACCTGTCCCAGGCTTGCCAATGCAGGAACTATTTGTGTGAAGGATGGAGAAGAAAATCTCAACACAAGTGTTTGCTACGCCGGAGAGACACAGTGCTGGCATGGAATTTGGAATAAGAATATGCTGGTGTGACATACTTCTGTAGGATTTTTTTTTCTCTTTAGAAGCTTACTGCCACTTTGACTTGCCTTTCAAAACTACTTGCTTAACCTAAGCTCCCCTTTCATTCTATATAAGTCCCCCCTAAGGTAGGTCCTAGGTAGCCCATTGGGCAGGGTGCTGTGCAAGTAAAAGGAAGGACATGTACTGTCATGCATTGCATATGGTGGTAGTGACTACACCCAAATTCATTGTTATCTAATGTGAGGCCTACTCCTCTCATAGGTTAACTTTGGAAAATCCTTAATACCCTTTTAAGCTGTAATTCCTGATTAGGAATGAGTAGCACTATCATGATTTATATCTTTGGAATGGAATTGATAAATCATCTTTAATTGTACATTTGGATTTAGCATTACTATTTCAGAAATGCCACATTTACAAAATGTTAACTAAACAACAAAAGTAGGGTGCCAATACTGATACTTAATTTCCAAACAAATAAATTCCCAATGTAAAGATCACAATTCAATACAAGTGGATGCTAATGAATAGCTATTTATTTTGAAGACATTTTTTGGTTTATGCACATTTTTTCAATTAATGCAGTAGTTCAAAAAAAGCAATTATATAAGAACAATCAAGATAAGGACACAAAAAGTGAGATAAAAACTTCATACATACCATCACTCATAATTATTCAAACATATCGCAGTCAAACCTCTTGCATTCCAACATTCAAACGATGTACTCAGCACAAACTGGAGGCTCAATAAACCAGTTGGTGAGGTACTAAGTTTGCTTATACAATTCCAAGGAACTGTCCTATCATTCTAAACAATACACTACAAACAATGCATTTTTAAATCATATAATTGAAATCACAATTATCAACATTAGAGTGTAAAGATGCAGGTCAGGATGAGAAACCATTAGGCACCCAGACGCAAAAAGCAGACCAACAGGCATACGCGTTTATTAAACTTCCTTATTTGCGAATTGGCAATTTGCGAATTTGCAAATAGGAAATAATTTCCCTTTCATTCCTATGGGCCCCGAGGCCCATAGGAATGATTGTGAAATACATCTCAATTTGCGATTCGCAATTTGCTAATCACAATATGAGAATATTTTCAAGGGTGGAGGGGTGTCTCAAGGACACTCTGCTGCACCCCTGAAATTAAAATGTGTGTGCATTTGGGCATGTATGTGCGTCACATGCCACCTTCAAAAATGCCAAATTGTGCATTTTTAAAAGAGTTCGCAACTTACCATTAACTACAAGTTGATGGTAATTTGCGATTTCTTAACCAAAATTCGCAATTAGAAAATGCTACATACATAGCATTTAAGGAATCGCAAAATTGTGATTCCTTAAATGCTATAGCATAATAAGGAATCGCAAATTTTTGCGATTCCTAATTTTGCGATTTTTTGATGCATGCCAAAACATGCAAAAAGATCGTTTGCGATTCGCAAACGCCGGAATTCTGCAAATTCCGGCCTTTGCGAATCGCAAATGGCTTGATACATCTAGGCCTAAATGTCTTACTTCAATTGCTACACTGGCATTGTCGGAAGGATGGAGAAGAAAATCTCAACACAAGCGTTTGCTTTGGCGCAGAGACAAAGTGCTAGCAAGGAATTTGGAATAAGAATATACTGGTGTGACCTACTTCTGTAGGATTTTTTTTTCACTTCGGAAGTCGTATGCTTCTGAAACTATTTTTATGCTACTAGAGTCTTCGTTTTGTGCCTCTGTTACCTCTTGGAACTGTTACCAGCTCATAACTGTGTTTGACCATGTTTGCCAATTTTTACTAAGGTTTTTCTGTGCTGTTCCTGCAACCCTATCAGACACTCTCGCACGAGCCGGGTGTATAACCATGATTTGGGCTCTAACAGTGTATGGCTAGTTAAAATCTTGCTATGGTGATGAGATAATTCCTGCGCTCTAGATTCTCTTTCAAACGTGCTCTTATATAGCGACTGTCCCGCCTCATTTGTGTTCTCACTTGAGTGCATTGTACCAGCTTAGAAGCATGGGCTGAGTTTAAGTAGTGATGCAGCACAATAGGTATAGGCTGCCCCTGCTGGCGTTGCATCACGCTTGCGACGCAACTCCAGCAATGTGCTGCCCTTATGACAACAGATGTGACATGCATCCGACTATCCTTGCGCCACGGTGCGACGCATCCATGGTGGTGCAAGGGTATTTCTACGTGTTGCATCTTTAATGGTACATTCCTGCTACTATGCAGGGATGCGCCAGTCCTTGTAAATGTTCTCCCTAGTTTGGCAATTGCTGTGTCAGACCCGGACAATGTCTTTCTTGGCTTTGTAACCAAGTCTTACCTTGGTAAGCCCAACGTTTGGGAAACCTCCTCATTCTCTTCCTTGGACTGTACTTCCTGGGAGTGCTGCCTCCTTTCGTTGGGCATTGTCAGTGGTCTGCACAGTTGTGAGCCGAATTTGCGGATCTAATGTCAGCATGCCATTTCAGTGGCATGCACATTGGTGCACTGGACTTATTTTCAACAATCTTTAGAATTGTGCTAATTGTAGTATTGTGATCCTACCTGCTGGGCTCTTTCGGTAGTCCATTCCTGGTTGTTTCAATGTTTTTCAACGTGCTGTTTCAGTGGTACGCACACTGGTGTAATAACCTAATACTTTTCGAACCCTAAAAGCCCATGTTTTTTCATTGGCTTTTAGTGATTCTGCAGCAAACCTCACATCAGTGCGCTAACCTCATTGTACTTGTGCATGCTGATTTAGTGGCTCCCACACTGGTATAGATATCACAATTTGAGTGGCTACTTGAGTATTTGTATATATAATACTGACTTTACAGCAATTTTTACACTCCCTTTACAGTGAATACCTAACAGAGCTTAAGTACTTATTTATGTTTTTGATCTTATTTCTCTTGCTTTTTCCTGTCCTCACATTTCTCGTTTTGCTATGTAAAAAATCACACCCTGCTGTTCTTTCTATCAACCCCAGGTTCTCCTTCAATGAAATGGCCAAAATGGAAGAAAGTATTTGAAAGGTATGCTAAGATGTGTTGTGCTACCTTGAGTGTGGAAAGGAAGGCTTCTTTATTATTACACTATTTGAGGGCTGAAGGTCAGGAAATATTTGCCCACCGTCCTCAACCTTCAAAGTCCAACCTACAGGATTTGAATAAATATGAATTGTGCTTAAAAAAAACGTAATATTCACGTTTTACCGAAGGTCAGCACCATTCTTGAACATGACAATTTTGCCAGGAGGTTTCAGAACAAAGGGGAGTCAGTTGTAGATTGTAACTGATTTGAGCAGGTTTGCAGCTACATGCAAATTTAGTAACATCACTGATGAGGGGTTAGAGATCGGTTTATGGTGAGGTGTGGGATGGAGAAGGTCAGGGAGGAAATTTGGCTGAAAGACTAGCCTACTCTGGATGAATTCCTTGTTGTTGCAAAACGTGTGGAACACTCCATGGAGTGTATTGGTGTCATAAAAAAAGAAAGTGATCAAGTAGTTAATGTTAGTAAAGTAAAGGTTAAAAAATTGGCATTCAAATTAGAGGGGAGTGGAGACAAAAACCGAACTGCATCTGAGCAAAAATGTTATAGTTGTGATGGAACTAGGCATTTTGGCAATGACAAAAAATGTCCTGCACTTACATTTTTTTGCTGCTATTTGCAAAACATTTTTTTTAAACCTAAGGTTACATTTGTGCTGACAGTAAACTTGATGATTAAGACACATCATCTGCGGAGTACCCCAAGTAACTTCACTAAGCCCGACACCCTTCAACATCTACATGGCCCCCAAGGCCGCCAATGTCAGACCGCACAGGCTTAGCATCGTATCCCATGCGGATGACACCCAGCTCATCCTCTCACTAATAAAGAATCCTGAAGACACGAAACTCTGCTTCCAGGAAGGAATGAAGAATATGTCAGCCTGGATGAAGGACAGCTGCCTAAAGCTCAACTCTGAGAAGACAGAAGTCTTCATTCTCGCGCCCTCCTCCTTTGCCTGGGACAACACCTGGTGGCCCCCTGCCCTCGGAGGCCCACCCACCCCGATTGACCACGCTCGGAACCTCAGCATAATCCTTGACTCCTCCCTCTACATGAACTGCCAGATGAACTTGGTCGCCTCCACCAGTTTCAACTGCCTCCACATCCTCCGTAAGACCTTCAAATCCCCCCCACCTGCAGAAAAAACTTCACCCACACACTCATTACCAGCAAACTAGATCACCGCAACGTGGTCTATGCTGGAATCAACAAAACTCTTCTATGCAAGCTCCAAACCATCCAGAACACCGCAGCCAGGCTAGTCCTAGGGACACCATGCTACGAGCATATGACCCAACACCTACGAAGCCTCCCAGTTGAGAAGAGGTTCACGCTCAAACTCCTCACCCAGGCCTACAAATCCCTCATCAACATCGGACCCAAATACCTCAATGATCGAATATGTTTCCACGTACCCAAGAGACACTTCCTCTCCGATGACCTCGCCATGGCAGAGGTAGCTCACATACGCAAAAGCACAGCCGAGGAGAAAGCTTTATCCTACATTGCAGCCAAAACATGGAACGAGCTCCAACATCAGACGCTCCCCTACCCTTCACACATTCAGGAAAGACCTCAATGCCTGGCTCTTCAGCTGGTCCGGAGCAGTTGTCCCACCCCCCGTGCCTTGAGACCCTCATGGGTGAGTGTGTGCTCTATAAACTACGGATTGATTGATTGATTGATTGATTGATTGACACCGATTTTGTGTGTGGGCAAATAGTTCTCCAGTTTGATGCTGAGGTGGAGTGTAATGTGGCTAGTCAGGGCAGGCCAAGGATAAGTGTGGCTGCAGTGCTCTTTATGGTCAAAATTCTCTGGAGGAGGTGTGTTGATTTTCTTATGTAGAGGGCATTGATTTAGTTCAGTCGGCTGGTGATGAGGGCCTGTTTCACGGTGCGTCTCATGTGTAGGGGTAGCCTCTTCAAAATCTTACGTAGCATTCACAGTTCAATGAAGCAGGCGGAGGAGATGGTGTTGATCTGTGATTTCATGGTGAGCTTGTTTTCAATGATTATTCTGATTTTTGTGGCATGGTTGGAGGGAGTGGGTGCAAGTCCTATGTCTGATTCCCACCAGGAGTCATTCCATGTGGGGCTGCTGTTGCCAAAGATCAGTACTACCATCTTGTCTGTGTTTAGCTGCAGGCAGTTGTTCTACATCCAATTGGCGATGTTTGCCATGCATCTGTGAGGGTTGGTTCTGGTGGGGCCATCAGTGAGTGAGAGGATGAGTTGAGTGTTGTACACATAGTAAATTATGTCGAGACCATGGAATCTGACGATATTGGCCAGAGGGGTCATATCTGCTTTGAAAAGAATGGGGCTGAGTTATGAGCAGGTGATCTCTTTGGGTTCTTAGGAGAAAGGTGGGACGTGAATTGTCTAGGTTTTTCTGGTGAGGAAGGAGGTGATCCATCTGAGTGTGTCTCTATGGATACTGATGTGGTGGAGTCAAGTCAAGTCAAAGTTTCTTTATTTTAATTGTAGAAGCAATCATAAAAGTACAGGTTTAAAAATACATTAATTACATTGTTAAAAAACAAAATATAATACAGAAATTTATCGTTCAGTCAAATAAATTAAGGCTCAGAAATAGAAATTTAAAATCTAAACTATTTTTACAGTGTGTTTACATATCCATGCTTTTCCTGGTGCGCATCATATCTTTTAAATATAGTGTTACTGTTGCTACACATAGATGGTTATCAAGACATTGGATATTTAGCATTGTCGGTGTCCTAGTTCTCTTAGTATTGGAAGTAAAACCTTTTTCCTTACTGCATCATAAAATTTACAAAACAGGAGAACATGGATAGTGCTCTGAGGTGAAATATGATCACAGGGGTAAGAAGGAAGATCGTGCGTTTAATTATTAATCGTAGGAAAACTAACCAGCCTGTGGAAGATACCAAATCTAAAGCGTGAAAGTAGGAAACGCTCATAATTATTCGATACATAGATTAAATAGGGCTGAATGTTAAAAGTTGATAAAACCATTTGATGTTGCAGGACAGAGGGTTTTAAAACCTCAGTTGCAATTCTGTTTGAGTCCAAAAGAGCTAGGCCCTCCCTCTTGAACTCTTTCCGTGAGATAGCTGAAATACTAGTAGGGTTCAAGAAATAATCTTCTCTCCCAATATCCTTTAAAAAGTTGTAAACATAATTCACCCATGGTATTTTTGTAGCTCCCTCTAATTTTACAATGTCTGTTAGAACATCTCTATTTAACTGGGTTGCTTCTTGTGTCCAGAGCCTGTGCCATAATAACACAGGCTCTAGTTTAATTAAGTCTGATATATAAGAGAGACCAAGTTCCGAGTGACAATTGTAGTTAGGAGAGCTTTTGGGAAGTGCCAAAATATATTTTAAAAATTAGTTTTCAGCCATCTGAATGGGTATGAGGTTTGCAAAACCCCAGACCCCACTACCGTAGGTAGCGCCAGCCACACACTTAGAATTATAAATGTTAATTAACTCTATAGGTGGTCTGGTCCCTAGTTTATTTGAAAAGATTTTGAGAGCAGCGGTCGAGCGTGAGAGCTGAAGTTGTTTTGCGGACACAGCTTGGGACCACGTCTCATTCTGGGCGAAGAGTATCCTAAGATAAGAGAATTACTTGGCAAAATCGAGTTTCTGTCCTGCAATAAAAATAGGCCTCTTAGGTTTGTTTTGCCTACTACAATACATAGTGAAATTTTTTGTTGTGTTGACTTTCAGGCCCAACTCCTTCAAAAACGACAAAAACTGTCAACCACGCGTTGTAGGCCCACTTGAGTACGTGACATAAGCACAGCATCATCAGCGTACAGTAGTGCTGGTATTGGGCGGCCGCCTACATAAGGGTGATCCGAATGTCATTGCAGAGAACTTTTTCCAAACCATTTATATACAAGTTAAAAAGGAAGGGGGCCAGGATACAGCCCTGCCTGACCCCACTCCTGATTGGAATTTTATCAGTGCATTCTCCCTTTAGGCCAAAGCGAACGCGGGCTGAAGCGTCGCTATAAAAACGCTTAAGATAATAAATAATATCAGATTCAACCCCAAGTTGTTCTAGAAGTAACCACAGCTTAGAATGGATCACACAATCGAAAGCGGCCGAGAGATCAACGAAGGCCAACAACAGGTTACCCTGTTTTGCCCTCGTATACTTCCCGACCAACATTAAAAGGTTCAAACCTTGCTCTACTGTCCCCAGGCCAGAATGGAAGCCATACTGGAAATCTGACAGGACAGAGTTTTCCTCTGCCCATTCCAAGAGCCGATCCAAAACTACTCTCCCTGCTAATTTTGTTAAGGGATCCAGAAGGGAAATAGGCCTATAACATGCCGGGTCATGTCCATTCCCCTTCTTGTAAATCGGGACTATTACGGATTCCACCCAGATGGGCAGGAAATCTGCAATACAGCTGGCATTGAGCACCTGGACCAGAAGGGGCACCCACAGAGAAGAGATGGTCTTAAATATGTCTATGGGGACCCCGTCTGGGCCAGGCGCTTTACCGCTCTTGCTTTTACTCAAAGCTTTTTCAACTTCCTCGAGAGTAAAATGCAAACTTCTACTGGGAGGATAAGCAGAGGCGGGATTCAAAGATCCTACCTGTGCCTGTTCCTCCCCCTCATATACTCTCGAGAAGTATCTAACCCAGTCTGAATCAGGGATTGCTATTTCTATTGTCGGGCGGACCTCTTCCCTAAGAAAGGGTGTTCTCATGAGTTTCCAAAAACTCGCACTGTCATTCCTTGTAGAAGCAGCATGGAGAGCCTCCCAAGCTTCAGTCCTTAAAGTATTCTTCCGGTCTTTAATTGCCATTTTATATTCTTTCCTACATCTGCTAACATATTCATTTGATCTGGGTTTTTTATGCAGCACCTTCTTCAGGTGCGCATAGGCCCTAGAACACCTATAATCAAACCAACTGCCCCCTTTTTCTTGATTCCTAAATTGCCTCGTAAGGGAGCCTTTAATTTCATTTGATATTGTAAGGAAGGATGCAAGACAGACTTCAGGTGGGGTATCTGCCCCAAGACATGTCATTATTTCCAAAAAGCAATTATCAACTACTCCCTTAATTATCTCTGCCTCATTTACCATAGCCCATTTTAGCGTATACCCATTAACGCTGCCAATGGCTAAATTTGCATCCAGACTATCACAATCTCTCTCCTTTTTACGCGTGGATGTAATAGGTAACCAGATGGTCACACAATGTGGGAAATGGTCGCTGAGTACTATATCAGAGATATCAAAAGAGTGTATTCTGTTACCACATTTGTTGGAAACAATAATATAGTCTATGGTTGTAGAGAAGCCTCTACCATTGAATGTTGGAGCTGGTACAGAGGGTGAATTGCACAGTTCGTTAGAAAACCCTAGGTCAAAATCAGCTAACAGGATATTGAACTGTTCCCTTAGAGGGGTATGTTTAAAATGCAAACGACCCTCACCATCATCCTGCGCCAAACCACATCTATTGTCCTTGGTCAATTCACACAGATTACAATTGAAATCCCCTAGCAAAATTATCATCAATTTGTGCTTGAAGATTTTTTCCTGTCTGGAAAAGGCTTTACTCAATTTCCTTAAAACAATCTTCACATCACCAGAGGGAATGTTATTGTATAAATTAACAATAACAATTGGGGTGTCACAGACCAAAACAAATACCAGAATTTGAAAATAAGTATCTTTAACCCCTTCGATGCTCATGACGAGCTCAGCTCGTCATAGAGTACACTGCTCGTCAGCTCATGACGAGCTGAGATCGTCATGAACAATGGGAGTAAACCATCTGCAGCACAGAGGGGGAATTGCTGCAGCACTGATGGTGTTAACAGGTTCGATAACTTTTGCAAGGACCAGTTTATTAGACAAATGAACACTCAAACCCCCCTTTGATCTTCCATGGGGAGCAGGAAGGGCCGATGTATGGAAAGTCCTATAACCATTCAAATGTACTGGTTCAAGACTCCATGTTTCCTGAAAACAGAGTAGGTCCTGTGCTTGGATAAAGTCCCATCAAATTGGGTTTTCAATTTTTGTTCTAATTCCCGCTACATTCCAAGATGAGATTTTAAAGACCGGTGTATCTGTCAGAGGGATAAGCGGGGCAGCTGAAGTCATAATAATAGGGCCAATATGTAAGGAGGGGGCTACTCGGTCCACCCCATCCCCAGCGCCCTCTTGTGGTGTCAAAGCACCCCCCCATAGATTCATCATGCTCCAATAATGCTGGGACTATACATAATGAATTCTCCCCGCTTGTACCTATATATTTCCTTGCACAGGAGTCATGAATAGGATCTGCCTCTAAGCCTGATGAAACAGAGGTAATAATATCTAGCTGTAGTCGAACATTATTTTCCAGACCGCTAAGAGTATCATAATAATTAAATGTTGGGACACCATATCTTCTACCCCATAGTTCTTTCGGATTCAAAGGGAGACAGGGGGCGACCTAAAAGGTCGTGGAGGGGAATAAAAGTAGCCAAGGGGCAAAATGTTAACAAGGTGAGAATCGTATGTCCCCATGGCTGCTCTCTCCAACACTATATTAACTAGTTGTGGAGACCGAAATGATAGAACTACACAGTCACCCCTCGTTGTTTTGTTGGAGGTGCCTACCCATCTCACTCTTCTAGCCATTTTAAACTCAGAGAAAAGGTGGTTTTTGAGTCCAATCCTAGAGGATAGGAAATAAAGTGATTTGTTTCTCAGAGTCGACCAATTTTCGAAGGTATTAGGGGGGAGTGGAGGGACATTTGTCAAAACCACAGTGTATGGTGTTGCTTCTGGTGGTAGATTAAGATTAACTAGGTTAGACGTTACCCCTGTCTCAAGAACATCCTCTACTCTTCCATGATGTGTCGGTATATGAGAGGATGTATTCGGAGCTTCTGTAACCGGGGCGGGTAGCCCATTACTATTGGTTACAGTATCTCTTCTTAAATCTTTATGCTCCGATCGATCAACAGGCTTTGGGTTTAGATTTTTGTGTTTAACTGGTGCTTTAACTGGAGCTGGTATTTTAGCTGGGATCAACACTTTAGCTGGGGTTGGTATAATAGTTTTAGAGCAAGTGGCAATAGACTGAGGTAATCTAAGAGATAGATTTCCCTCACTTGAACTCAGCTTCTTATCTATTTTTCCCTCACTGCTAGTCAGCCTTAATTCTATATTCTTGACTTGTAAAGTAAGGGGCTCTAAAAAAGTCATTAAAAGAGTTTCCATTCTTTCCCAGAATAAATCGTCTTTTATGGGGTCTTCAATAGCAGTTAAAGGGGGGACAATCTCAATTTGAACAATCTCCTCACTCACTCTAATCCTTTTTGGGTTTTCAACTCCAAGGTTTTGTTTAGTATTCCTTTTACTATTATTAATAATTTTAGTTGGTTGCCTCTCCCTAGAAATGTGTTTTTGCTTATGTCTAGCCTTCTGCCTTCTAGTCCTCAGACAGGGGCTATCGCTAATATTTAAGACTGGGATTGGGCTCCCCAAGGTATCCAACTCTTCTTTATCTGAAACATCCTCATTTAGAGGAGGAATGGGATCATCCGTTTGATTATCATTAATTAATACAGGAGTTATAGATAACCTTGTCGTCCTGGGCAATAATTCAGTTGTATCATGTGTTGCCCTAGACAATGTCTCATTTATTGGCGTAGTAGCCTGTGCCCTAGATAAAGCTACAAAAGAGGGGGCTGACATAGAATCCTTTGAATTGGTGGTTAACATTGAAATGTTCATATTAGGCAGAGGTGGGAGGGTACCCGGCAGGAGTGAGAGACGTCTTTCTGTACTTTCGATTGCAGAAGCGACCACCCCTATCGTTTTCTACAACATTCGGTCTATTGCTGTCAAACTGGGTAAGGGGGTGTTAGTAAGTGCCCTTTGTTTCCCATTATTGTCCGATTGATTGGGAGTATTCTTCCCCATTTTTAACGCTAAGCAATAATTATAGTCAAATGATAATACTATAGTTCTAGTAGGAAAGATCTATAAGACTAATACACATACATTAAAATATCATGATTGCCTCATAACAAACTACAAAACATATTAAACATCTATAGTAATATTTACTGTAATGCAGACCTCAACTTGATAAGAAGAGCCAGGAGTAGATGCCCAGCCTACTTCAGCCACTGAGGGCCACTGAGGGCCCGCCCTTTGCCCGGGCTTAGCCCGCACGCGTCCCGCGTTGCGTTGGAGTTAGATGCTTATATAGCGCTTGGCCTTTTATGTGCCTCGTAGGACGTTACGTTCCGCGACTTTATCCAAAGCCTTGATTCCCCCATCTGCCGGGCTAGAATCGGAGGATGCGTTTTTCGTTTTCTAGCGTCTCAAAGTTGGAATGACCTGCCTGTCTTGCTTAGGAAAGCTGAGGATCTGCTCTCTTTTAGGAAAGGACTAAAAACCTGGCTTTTTATACAGTAACTGTTCTTCTCTTTTTTCTATTTTCGCAGTTTTATGTTTCTTTACATTGAGGGCTCTTTGTCAAAGCGCCGGGACACTCCTAGGAGTAGCCGTGCACTATAAAGAACATTTTTAACATAGCATAACATAGTTCAGAAAGGCGGGACTGATGAGCCTCAGGTACTCCCGGGTGCAGTGGCGTGGAAAGGGGCCGATGGGACAGGTAGTCCTTACGGCTGTCGGGGGAAAACACAGGTTTCTGGTGCGTCCTCCTTCAGGTGTTGAATCCCCAGCAAGGTTCTGCCTGTTAATATTTCGAGCGGCCCCCACAAAGGACCCTGCAGCACAGTCCGTACTTGCGCCCCTTGCGATGCGGCACCCGCGGCAGAGGGTGCTGCGAGCTGTTTTCAACTGTCGGGGCTGACGAGCCTCAGGTGCTCCCGGGTGCAGTGGCGTGGAAAGGGGCGATGGGACAGGTAGTCCTTATGGCTGTCGGGGGGGAAAACAGGTTTCTGGTGCATCCTCCTTCAGGTGTTGAATCCCCAGCAAGGTTCTGCCTGTAATTATTTCCAGCAGCCCCCACAAAGGACTCTGCAGGACAGTCCGTACTTGCGCCCCTTGCGACTTGCGGTGGAGTCTTTCAATCAGCGTGTGGTGGCATAAGGTGCTGAAGGCTGCCTTGAGGTCAAAGAGGATCAAAGCTACTGTTTCTCCTCAGTGGAGGAGGGGTAGGATATCACTGGTGACCGTTATCAGGGAGGCTTTAGTGTTGTGATTGCTATGGTAGCTGGATTGAGAGGAGTCGAGTAGCTGTTTCTGCTCCAGGTATGTCATGAGTTGATTGCTGATGATCTTTTCCTGCACCATCCCTGGGATTGAAAGCAGGGAGATTGGCTGGTAGTTATTGAGTTCACTGGAGTTGGCAGAGTGTTTTTTGAATAGTGGTTTGACTTTGGAGTGTTTCCAGGGGTTCAGACATGTTGCGGTGGTGATACAGGTGTAGAGTAGGGTAATGAGTTCCAAGTTGATCCTGATCCTTTGGTTTCGGAGGTTGAAGATGTGATATGGACATGGGTCTGTGGGCGCTCCTAAGTAGACGGACTTCATGGTGGAGATGGTGCCCTGGATGGAGAGAATGTTCTAGGTGGTCAGTGTGTGGTTCATGTAGGTTACGATGGTGATGTATCTGTCGAGGCAGTCCATTGGTGTTGGTCAGGGTTCTAAGTTTCTGTATAAGGTTGCGATTTTGTTGTGGAGGAAGTGGGCAAGGTCACGGTACAGCTCCTATGTGGGTATGATGTTATTTACACTGACAGCTGGGTTGGAGAATACCTTAATGATGTTGAAAAGTTCCTTGGTGTTCCTTATTTGTTGCCCTCAGATGGGAAGTCATGAGTGCTGCCCTGTCAGAGGTGTCCTTGCTGTCATGCCATCTCCTCTCCAACTGTTTTCTGTCCCGTTGCATTGTTCTAAGTTCTTAGATGTACCAGCTGGCCTTTTTGGAGGATTCTCTCTGGATACTGATCTTGATGTGGATAATGCTGTCTGCACAGTTGGTGATGGAGGCGTTGAGATTATATGATCCCTTTTCAAGGTTGATGGCAGTAGCAGGGTTGGAGGTCATTTGCCTAGCTGGTCTCTTAGACTTTGTTCCACTTCCAGTTGGGGGGGACGTTGGTCTTCTTGGGCATGACAGTTTATGGTTAAAGATACTGATGTAAACTATTAAGTGATCAGTACATGTGAGTTCTGTGACCTGGCAGTATTTGATTTAGTTGCTGGATGTATAGACTGGGTCCACTGTACTGTGTGTGTAGGGTCATGAATGATCTGGGTCAATCCAAGGCTGCTCGTACTGTCAAGGAGATGTACTGTGTTTTTGTCATTTGTGTTATCCTTGTGGCCATTTAGATTGCCATGGCAGACATAGTCCTAGGAGTCTCAGTTGAGGGCGAATCAATAAAGTTTGTCATGGTGTTCGAGAAGCTGGAGTGTGGGCCAGAGCCAGGGGGCTGGTATACAATGGTGCGTCTGATGGATGTATTGCCGTCTGTGTGGAGCTTGATGTTGAGAAGTTCCATGGGGGTGATGGTGTTGACGGTGGTGGTGGTTCACTGTATGGTCTCTTTGTGGATGATGGCTGTTGCTCCTCCCGGCTTGTTAATGAGGTCATGGTGAGGTATTTTATATCTGTCGGGAATCACTGCTCCAATGTCTGGGGTGGAGTAATGTAATGTAATGTAAGGGACATTTCTACTGCGCGACTTCCACTCCAAGGAGTATCTTGGCGCTCTTGTTGAGTTGAGTTGGAGTTGAGCTAGTTCTCAGTGAGCAAGATGATGTCTGGTGAAGAGGTGGCAATGAGGTCCCATAATTCAGTGACATGCTTGGATAACGAGCAAGGGCACATGTGAGTTGGTGTTTATGTTCAGGGGGTTTCTGTGGTGTGTTTGGGGTGGGGCTGGTCAGTGGGCTGGTGTGTGGGCAGTGGCAGGTGAAGTGGCAGTGGGTGCAGGTGTAAAGTAATACCATGGAATGTGGTTTGGCGCAGTGGCAGTGGCAGTGTTTGTTGTGGTGTCGGGGGCTGAGGGTGTTGAGCTTGGCAACAGTGTATCTTTGGGCACTGGGCGCATTCCAGGTGCAGACAAGTAGCGTAGTGGTCACACTGTGGCCTGCATAAGTAGGTCCTGGGGTGTGTGGGGCTTCTGCTGGTGGGAAAAACGGTGTGTGGTAATATCTGGTCAAAATAAACCAGCAGGAAATCCTGGGCAGCTGCAGTGTATCTGGATCAGTCTGGAACAAGAAGGAACTGAAGGCCACAGGTAAGTGGGAAGCTAGGTGTCCAGGTACCTGGCTAATACTGGGAAATGCACTGTGTGCCCCCTACCTAATTATTATCATGTTAGTGCAATTTTAATCATATTGGATTATTTCTTCTATTATATTGGTTTGGGGATTCTCCTAATTTACTTTTTGACTGTGATCTTGTTCCTAGTGCTGCTTAAACAATACAGGCCAGATTTACTAAGCTTTCATTAAACATAATATCTTGATTTCAGTGAGAGAACACAGACCTTAATGATTTTTTTTTTATTTTGTTCATACTTGGATTTTCCAATTCACAGGGACAAAATCACTGATGACACGTTAATGATCATAGATCTTCTATAACAATCATTACTGTTGCCAACTATGGCCCATCTCTTTCCGTAAACCATCTGGAACAAGCAGTCAAGGTATAGGGCTTAAATTAGAGTGGCTAAGGTCTTATGATCAAGGTACACCATTGGAATATGAGAGGCTTGCCCACCCACAACAAACGGTATAGGATTCACCATTACCTAAAATACCAACATCTACACCATGCATGTTTCCAGGTGACACACTACACCTTGAGCGAACTGCTTAAGCTCAGCAAGAAGTGGAGGGGCACAGTCATGGGGACTACCTACTCAGGATATTTTTGGAGGGGTCTTGAAATAGTTTTCTCCTGGGGTTGCATTCACTGTGCAACAATCCAAAATAGATCTTGAGGGTAGAAATGTTGTGCTTGAAGGGGTATTGAACTGGATGCCACTGTTTCTGGTTGTTTCATGTGCACGTAATACGAAACAATCCACATTCTTGGATACACTCACAACATCACTTTTCACAAATATGCTCGTATCGTGCCTCTGGGATGGGTATTTCAATAGTGTTCAAAAAAAAGTATTGACTAGGTCTACACTGCCAATACATGGAGCTTAATTAATCTTAACAAGAAAATACCTTCACCAGTGGATGGCTCATACTCCATTCTTAGACATATTACACCCCTTGTAGCCAGAAACATGAAACTACTTGTACAATTTCAGATTCCACAATCTACAAACCAGAATAGACCTTTTTTTACTCTGGGCCAAAAGCTGGTACATGGGTGGGAAATGCTGAATATCTGGGTTAAAGACTGTATGACTTAAACCCCGTCAAGTTGGTCCTAAACTGGGGAGGATGGCGCCCAGATGTACCCCAAATGCGGTATCCCAATGGAGGTGCTCAGCAATGTGGCATCTCAAGCCACGTTGGCTGACAGCACAAACCCCGCTTTCATGTTTATTTATTTATTTATTTATTATAGAGTTTTGTATAGCGCGAACAAGACCCTTGGGTATCAGAGCGCTTAACATAGGAGAGGTAGAGGGTTAACATATATAAAAACAGTTAACATATATAAAACAGTTAAAGTACAACAACTATATATTCGTAACACGTGAGGCGTTCGCGTTAAAATATGCTATGGCTAAACTTGTAACTAAAACAGGTATATATAACAAATAGCCAATATGAGGTAGCTCGGTATATGTTCGTATGGGGTGCTGTTCTCGTGATCTGTCACAATATCCATTAGTGGTGGCCTTTAGGTTGTTCTCATATCAAAGAATACGTGTTCCTTTTAGTATTGACTATGCTTCCCTTACTCGTGCCATACAAGCTCAGTACTAAGGCATTAGTATATCAGAATCGTGAACAGTGATCTTTACTAGGTAATGTATCTATTCATCAGTAGGCTCTTCACTTCCCACTTGAATGTTACCAGATTCTGGATCTTCCTGATATTTGGAGGGAGTGAGTTCCATATTCTGGGGGCAGCTCCTGAGAACGCTCTGTCATAGGTTTTTTTCTTTCGGAAGATGGCTGGCCGTAGCAGCAACTCCTTAGCACTCCTAGCTGGTCGGTTGCCTCCGGACAGTTGAACTTTCTTGGCTAGATACCTTGGTGTGTTGTCGTGTAGCGCTCTGTGTGTGATACATGCTATCTTCATTTGGATTCTGGCTTCATAAGGTAGCCAGTTTAAAGCTTTCAGGTGCGGGGATATATGATCATATTTCCTGGTTCCGGTGATAAGTCTTGCCGCCGCGTTAAGGCAGGCTTTTAGAGGTGCCGTAGACATTTTTGGTAAGCCAGCTAAGGTGGTGCAGCCATATTCAATCCTCGAGATAACTAAGGATTGGATTGCCAGTTTGAGGTCAGCCTCTGAGATGAATGGTTTCAATTTTCTTAAGTAGTTCAAGTGAAAGCGGGCACTTTTCGCCACTGAGTTAATGTGGGATTCTCGTCTAAGGTGATTCCTAGTGATTTAGCTGAGTTGACCAGGGTTGGGGTGCAGTTTAGCGCAGTCACGACTTTCGTCCATTCCTTTATTTCTGTATTGTTCCTTGGTGGTGAGATTAGTAGGAACTCTGTTTTATGTACGTTCAGCTTCAGATGGTTTGTAGTTAACCATTGAAGTGCCATTTTTAGTGTCTCATTCATTAGCTCCAAGTCTTTTAGGGATGCGATCTTTAAGTATATTTGCGTGTCATCAGCAAACATGTGATAGGATAATTGAGACTTTTGGAGAATTTCTGTGAGTGGTTCGACGTATAGGTTAAAAAGATCAGGGGATAGAGTCGATCCTTGAGGGACTCCTAATGAGATAGGGCATGGAAGTGAGATTGATTGGTTAACCAGGAAGTGCTGCGTTCTGTTCTGTAGAAAGGATTCAAACCATTTCAGCACAGTGCCCGACAATCCCATCCTGTCCCGTAGCCTGGTCAGTAATGCTTCATGATTTACCGTGTCGAATGCCGATGACAGGTCAAGGAGAATCAGTAAACATGCTTGATTTTGGTCAAGAGCCTGTAGCGCATCATCAATAATATGGAGGATCGCTGTTTCCGTGCTGTGCCCTGCTCTGAATCCTGATTGGCATTCATCTAGCAAGGAGAACTTGGTGATATGTTGGCTCAGTTGGTTCTGCACACATTTCTCGGTCAGCTTGGCCAGTAAAGGGATGTTGGTCACTGGGCAAAAATTGTTTGGATCTGATGCATCCGCTGTGGGTTTTTTGATTATGGGAACAACTTGACCTGTTTTTAGGCAGTCGGGGAGGATCCCTTGTGAAAGTGAAGCATTTATTATTTCGGTCCATATTGGAATCAGGATGTGGTTGATTTCTTTTACGCTTTTTGCAGGCAGGGGGTCTCGGTAGTGGTTGTTTGGTTTGATTTCTGTGAGCATCTTGGCAATCATGTGCTGGTCGAACAGTTCGAATGATTCCCAACTTGCCTTATTTTTTGCCTTAGTGCGATCCGTTGTGGAGTCGGAATCGTTGGTAAACCGAGGTTCGGTGGGAAGGTTCACCGCAGCGTTTCTGAGCTCTACTTCGAGTGATTTGGCCTTTTCCGTGAAAAATGTGGAAAATTCATCACAGCTTAGAGATGTTTTTGAGTTTTCTTGCACCGATTTGGCTAGTTTGTTTGATTGCTCCTTTAGGATTTCAAAGAGTTTTCGTGGTCTGTTTTTGGCATTATCCAATTCTGATCTTATGAATTCCTTTTTTTGAGCTGATGATCTTTTTATTATATTGGTTTCTAATTTTTCTGAGTGCTTCCAGTTCAACGGATGACGGATGTTGCCTCCATTTCCTTTCAGCCATTCTCAATTTGCGTCTTTCTTCGTTTAGTGCTTCGCTAAACCACAGGTTTTTAGTCTTCTCTGAGATTCTTTTCAATTTTAATGGCATGGTGTTATTGACGATATTTTCGACAGTTGCTGTGTAGTGATCCGTCAGCTCGTTGACGTTCTCCAGGTTGTTGGGTGGCTTTAAGTCTCTTTCGCAGCTTTCGACCAGTAGCTCCATATTTGCTTCTTTTGTGTCTCGAGTCCATTTTTTGGCCTTAAAAGGTTGTCTGGTCCTGCCTTTTCCCACTGTGGGTATCAAGAATGTTATGGCGTGATGATCAGACCAGTCACATGGCGTTATGGCGCGGATCGATGCAACTTTGTTTCTTGAGATAATCCAGTCTAAGGTCGCTCCTTTTGTGTGTGTGGGTAGTGTGCACGCTTGTGTGAGGTTTAGTTCAATGAGGAAACCTTTAAGCGTGTAGACCAGTTTGTCATTGCAGTCTTCCCAGTGAAGGTTGAAATCGCCTAGAAATATGTTATTGGCATCATTGTTAGAGTTGGCTGTTATGATCTCCATTAACTCTTCTGTAAACTTTGCGTTGTCTCCTGGTGGGTGGTAAAATGTATGCAAGTTGCATCGTTGGTTGTTGGTTGATCTTATGTTAAGACCTAGATACTCACAGGATTCTAGCGGGTCGGCCTGAATTTGTTTGACCTCAGTGTCAGATCGATGAATACAGGCTATCCCTCCCCCTAGCTTTATGTGTCTATCAAGTCTCAAAATGTTGAATTGGGGTGGTACTAAAAGATCCATGGTTGGGGATGAGGATTCCGTAAGCCATGTTTCTGTGAGGATTGCCAAGTCAATGTCCTTGTTGATGATGAGGTCTGCTATGTCCGATGCATGTTTGGTTGCCGATCGACAGTTGATTAGTAGACAGGTCAGAGGTTTTTCTTTGTTACTAGGGTTTGCATTTTCGGCTTCGTTTGGTGTTTGCTGTATGTGCTGTAAGTTGTGGGGGTTGGATGTTCTATCGTTTTTTCTTGATGTTCTGTTAGAGTCTAGTGGTATTGTTTTGATTCTTTCCTCTCCCTTGCGGTCCGATAGATCATATGTTCGGATTAAGGCCAGAGTTTCCTCTTGATATTGCCCTGTCTGGTCGGTTGTCTCTATGTTTTAAAGGGAAGTCCATCTCGTTACTCTTACTTTGAGAAGAATGTACTAGGTTTTGGATATTCGTGACTTTAGAGTGAATGTTCCCCGTCATCTCTTCAATTTTCTCAATCGCCTGTAAGGTATTATAGTGGCTTGTGCTAGCTTGCTCACTAGTTTCTGAAGCTTATTAATGACCTTCTTGTTCTGATGTGATCTCTTAGGGATGGCAGATCTGTTCATCCGCACTACTTTTCTCCTTTTCGGATCAGTTCTCACTTCCGCTGCCATTTTCTTTCTTTCCTCTTTTTGGTTGTCGGTTCCGTAGCTATTGGATGTATCGTCAGTGCTGAATAGGTTCTGAGTTGCTAGTAGTGTGTTTGTGGGTGAGGGTCTGTATGTCTCTGTAATTGTACTAGCGAGAGGTATAGGAAGCTTAATGGTGTTAGCAAAGTCCTGTGTTGTTGGGAGTTCATTTGTATGTGGGGGTGTGTACAACGCTGGTATTGTGCTAGAGAGGGTATAGGATATAGGAAGGCTGATGTCTTCAGTCTCATCCAATTCCTGGTTGTCATATGGTACTACATTCGTTGCTGATGTATGCTCTACGTGAGGGACCTCATAGTTTGGGAGTAGGGACGACTCTTCTCTTTGTAGTTGATATTGTTCTTTGTTTGCCTGATGGGTAGGCCTCTCAGTTCTTTCAGTCGCGATCTCCGGTATAGACAATACTAGTTCAGATATGGCTACCTGGTTAGGGCTTTGACCATGAAGGTTCCTGGATCTATCAGTGCCTCTCGTGGTGATATCGTGACTGTCTAGGGAGTCTACTGGTGGGGTCAGGAGGAGTTGGTGACTCTGGTCTTCCAGTGAGTGTTTTACCGATTGGAAAATCTTGGCAAATCTCTCTAGATCTCGATTTGCTGCTTGTATTACCACCATTCCAGATTTATATATTGTGATGCTAAGTTCAGCTCTGCATCTTTCCGATGGTAAAGTTGACATTTTAATGCCATGAGGGATGTTTTTCGTCGTTTTTATGGTAAGCATCCTAGTGAAGGCATTGCGCCATTTAGCTGTTCTATTTGTGAAGAATATGAGGTCATTCATTTTCGTACCATTAGTCACATTAAAGTATAGGTCTGCGAATAGTATGTCCGGATTTTTCCTTAGGGAGTCATGTTTGAACTTCTTAGCTGCATTTTTGGTTAAATTGTGGGGGTATTTTATACTCTGGGCGTCCAAGCCAGCAGCCTCTAGGTATCTTTCGCTCATTTTCGCTCCGTTTGCAAGTATTATGGTGACTCTTTCTCAGTTTTATTTCAGGTAGAGCCACCTCTGATGTTATTTAGTGCTGGTTTTAGTCTTCCTTGCCAGATCTAGTAGTGTGCAATTATAGATTTGCTGAATAGCTTCTCTTTCCCATAATTATTCTTTATTTAACTCATTAATAGCTGTTGTTCCAGAGATATTAATGAATTAGCTGGCTGACCTTTGTTCTGCTCTGGTTGAGTGTAGCAAAGCTACTCGTTGTAAGATGGCTGCCGTTATGATCGGTTCTTCTGTGGGCAGGGAAGACTTTCTCTCTTTCCACTACTTTTATCTGGCCCAGCTTCCCTTGTCGATTGGTTCGGTTCCCTGGCTCTCCTTAATTAATTAAATAAATTGCTGTGATCTTCTTTGTTTACACCTACTTGCGGAGTTCCGTTTTCCTACACGAGGGTGCGGATATTTGTGCCAAAAAACCTCTTGATAACTAATTTCTAGTCCGCAATGGCCGCCATTTTAAGGTCAGGCGGGGTGGACTGAGGACTTTTCTTTCTCTTCTCTTGTTCCCCGCGCTACGGGCTCTCCAGGCTCTCTCTCTTGCGGTGCGGGGGCGAGGGTGGGTAGTGGGAGGTGGGGGAGCGGGGGACCGCACTGCAGAAGGGAGAGTGCCTGTACCTTGATTCTCCCTGCACCTCTCCACTGCTGTGCTCGGTCCATGTCCGTATTTTCGGTGATGCCGCCCCTGCCTTCTTCTGGATCGGACCCTGCCCGCAACGCACAGGGAGTCTTCCGCTCTCTGCCAGCGCCGCCAATAGCCCCCACGTGTCAGCCGGTGCCGTCTCTGCCCGGGGTCTTCTGAGTCCACCACTCCTCCCAGACCCGGCGTCGGATGATGCGATGCAGCCTCGTTTCCTTGGGAGGTACTGTCTTATTCTTTCTTGTCTTTTTCGTTCCGTTCTCGTCGATCCTGTGTTCTGGGTCGTCGGTCCTGGGCTGCCGAGGGGATATACAGGGATTTATGCCAGGCTTTGGCGATCCCAAATCCCGGAGCTCTTGCCTAGAGCTCCTGGTCAGTGGCCATCTTGGAACATGCTGGAACTGCCTCAGAGGTGCTCGTTGAATTGGAGTCCTTTAAGGTGCCTGATAGGGCTGCGCATATAATCAGTAAATGGTCAATCAGTAGATTGATCGGGTGCTTCTTGTCATCCCTGAGGGTATCCAGGCGCTAGCAGGTCAGGGTAAATATCCATAAGGAACTGTTGATCCTAGATGATAGGATTCACACTCTAGAGATATAGTCAGCCCTAGATTTCTAAAAACAATAACACCTCCAATACACATTGAGTGATACAACATACTGGTCTGTCCATCTGGACAGCTAGTAACCACCACTGTTCCTAACCGGTACAAAGCTACTCATAAAAAACAATTTACACATGGGGAACTACTCGAATGTTCCAGAATTTTGCACAAAATTTGATTGTAAGGATGTGCACATTGGGTCATTTGAGTCCACTGATGCTTGCCAGCAATATGCAGGCCGCTGCCACTGTGATAAGATGGCCACCACGATTTCTGAACTTTTGAGAGGAAGTAGTTCTCCTACCTAGTGAGATAAAAAAGCAGACATGCTACTCTGATGAGAAACTTTCCGCTCTAGAGGCAAACTTCTGGACATATCCATTACCACCGGTTCCCAATTGAACAAACTGGAACAGTTTAAATGAAAAAAGCAACGCCTGCAACAACACTTACAAGTCAGCTAATGATGGTAGGTCTTCCAAACTGTAAGTACGGCAAAGCCAGCTCCTTATAAATGGCGGATTTCCACTTCTATCTAACAAACAAAGGTCTAATGACTGGCCTCATTGATATTTTTCAGCACACAGATAGCGTGCCAGTGTGCACAACTTCAGGGGTCATGAATATTACCCAAATAGGGTAAGTTATTACCTGTGATGGACTTTTAAGAATATATGTCATGTTCTTAATGTGGTATGTGTTAATTTAGTTTTTTCTGAATATATGGGACACAACTATGATCAAGCACAAAACACAAAGCCTGAAATTGGTGTTTTAAAAAATGTGTTTATTTTAATTTTAATTTTGCCTTCAATATTGCAACAAATGAATGCAAATTGTTATTATATGTCTTTATACTATAGATCATCACCAAAATAATTTAGTAAACCAATGCCTAAAAAAGGTATGTGTGACTGGGAGTAGATTCATGAACCTATCTGTTGAAATTCCTGTCACAAATTATATTAGGTCACATCGATCCTGAAGAAAAGCTCCCAGATCATTGTTATATATAAACCTAAGTTTAAAATATGTTGACCTACATCTATCTTGGGTAATAGTTTTTAGATGATAGCACTATGTATTTTAATATAGGTAGGAGAACTTGTCATTAAAGTTCCTGAGAAGTACCTCTTATTTTATTTTTAACTCCACACTTCCTACAGCAACACACCAATCTACCTTTTAGACTCTCACATCCACACTTCACCAAATGGTAGACGAAAAGATCTCTGGTAAAGAGCCCCAGTTGAGGTATTGCAGCGCCGGCCAGATGAATAACAAAATCACAATGATGAAGCATGACACCTATCTTGGTGTGGAAGGGCTCCCAACGTACCCTGAAGAATGGAAATTAGCCTGAACAGACCAACATACTTCACTAGGAACTGCATATCCCCGATTTGTTACTTAGATTACCTCGAGCACGTATGCTGGACCTTGATACGCTCTAAGTCCCTCTTTTTGATATATATATAAAACAATAGTGTTGTCACTGACATATTCACCCAATCATGACGTCACTGCTCCCTTTATTTTCTTGCGTGAATTTCTAAGCTTTCTTTAAATGAAAACAGTCCTTTTTAACACACCTTACTATAAAGTTATTTAAAAATGTGTTATTTGCAATGAATGGCCAAGCCCTACAGTAATTCCCCCCGAGGAAGCCAATTTCCCACTATGTACAGCGTGCAAAATATTTCATGAATGGTGTCAAATGTGATGCCATAAGTAATGCATTGTGAGGGCGTGAGTTATTGTAAGCTCAGCTAACTATTACAGCTCAATTTCTCTGATTTTGAAGAGTTAAATGTCAGCCTAACTATAACGTCCCTGTAACCTTTGGATTTTTCAATGAATATCTAAGGTTTTTTCTAATTCTATTTCATATCTATAACAGCCCTGTAACCTATGTTTTTTTCAGTAAATTTCTATGTTGTTTTCAATGTAAATTCATAACTATGACTCACCTGTAACCTTTGTTTTTTAAGTGAATTTCCATGTTTTTTTAATTATTTATTTATTTATTTTGTGCGATTTTTAGAGCGCTCAAATACCCAAGGGTGTCTCGGCGCTAGCGTTGCAGAGCTCTCAAATGTGGAGGGAGAGGTTACGTTCAGAACAACCAAGTTTTAAGTTTTTTCCTGAAATTGAGTAGTGTCGGAGCAGTTTTGATGTGGAGGGGCAGTGTGTTCCACAGTTTGGCTGTCGCGACAGAGAAACGTTTGTCGCCCCAATTAGCTCTTCTTGTGCGTGGGACTATCAGCAAGTGGGCTGATGATGAGCGTAATGTTCTTGAGTGCTCAAGCGGGCAGAAGGCTTGTCTTAGGAATAGTGGACCTTGGTTATGTATAGCTTTATATGCTATACAAAGAGCCTTGAATTTGATCCGACTTCTTACTGGCAGCCAGTGTAGCTGTCGGATGTAAGGAGAGATAGATGCGAATTTAGGGATAGTTAACAGGGTCTTGGCTGCCGCATTTTGCACTGTCTGCAATTTGTTGAGGACCTTTTGTTGTGCGTTTAGTAGCAAGGCATTGCAGTAGTCTGTTTTTGAGAAGACTAAAGTGCTGACTAAGGTTTTGCCTGCAGACGGAGGTAGATATGGTATTGACTGGTTCATGCCTGTTGTGTTTAGATTGGTGGTCTAAACTTTGTCCTTGGAGCTTTCATATATTTTCTTATCCTGACCGTTATCACTGTTACCCAGCGCAAATATAACCCAACCACCAATTTTCCTATTTGGAGGTAGATATGGGGTTAGCTTTTTTATCCTTTTTAAAATGTGGAAGGATGAGGAAATCACCGAATTAGCATGATGTTGGAAGGACATTTTACTGGTTCGGGAGGTTGTCCCATCTGAGGTGGCCACCATTGGGGGGACCAAGTAGGTTGCAACCTCCCGAATGTCATCCCTTCTGTCTTATCGGAATTTAATTTAAGACAGTTGGGTGACATCCAGGAGCGTATAGCCCTCATTCCGCCTTGGAAGCTGGCTGCCACCGAGATGCCATCATTGTATACAGATAGCACAAGTTGGGTGTCGTCTGCATAAATTGTGAGGGCAATTCCATATGATTTTATGACCCTCGCTAAGTCCGAAACATAAATGTTAAAAAGTGTCGGACTTAGCGAGGAGCCCTGTGGTACTCCACAAGGCAGAGAGAAGGTCTGAGAGATGTATTTGCCTATCCTCACTGTTTGAGGGCGGTTGGACAAAAATGAGGCAAGGAGTTTTTTGGCTTTGTTTTTTATTCCTAAGGCCGCAACACGGTCGATCAAAGTGACATGATCGACCGTGTCGAAGGCTGCGGAGAGATCCAAAAGTATTAGTATCGCAGAACCTCCGTTATCCATTGTGGTCCTTATCTCGTCTGCTGCTTTTAAGAGCGCTGTCTCTGTTCCGTGACCTTGTCTAAACCCAAATTGGGTGTCGTCCAGTAGGTTGTTGTCATGTATGTAGGTCGAAAGTTGTGTATTCATGATTTTTTCAAAAATCTTAGCAGGGAACGGGAGACATGCGATAGGTCTGTAACTGGCAGGAAGAAGAGGGTCTAGGGTAGGCTTTTTTAGAAGTGGCTTAACAATAGCCTCCTTCCATAGAGATGGGTAAATGCCAGTTGCGAACATTGCATTACAGATGGTGGTTAGGGAAGGGGCAATGGCTTCGGGGATGAGATTGAGGATGCCAGGAGGGCAAGGATGAAGGGGTGATCCCGATTTAGTTCTAGCGATTAGGGGTTGGATAAGTTCCTGCGTAGTGGGTTCAAAGGCTAGGAAGGATGGAGCGTTATCGGAGATGGGAGTCAGAGTGGATGTGGGAGAAGGAGCAGGGGAAAAAGTGGTGAAGATGGCTTTGACTTTGTCTTCGAAGAATTTGTCCAAAGAGTCCGATAGGGCTTGTGACCCTTCTGAGCGCTGGGCGAGGGGATTAGATAGGTGAGTGACCACCTGAAATAATTTACCTGTCGAATTTTTGGCCTGATTGATTTGATTGGTGTAGTAGATGGTTTTCTCCGTTGTTATGAGTTTTTTATAGTTCGATAGAGCATTCTTATATGTGGTTTTATCATGGGGACTGAAGTGGCAGCGCCACTGCCTTTCTAGGTTCCTACAGTATTGTCTCTGCAGTCGAAGTGGTTCAGTAAACCAAGGGGCTGAAGGGAGTTTTCTGCTCCGGTGAGAAATTTTGATGGGCGCTAACTTGTTACAAGCTGTATTTAAGTTGTCCAGGTAGTTAGCAGATGCTACTGTGGGATCCTGCTCATTTGGAGTTAAACTATCCCGCATTATCTGCGTGAGATGGTCAAGAATAATGTTTTTCCAATCTCAAAAGTTGATAGGAGAAGGAGGTGTAGAGGGGGGAGTGCTCGAGTTGGTTAAGATGGAAAAGCATACGGCGGCATGATCCGTCCAGACTAGGGGGATCACCTTAGAGATGGATATCTTTGGGTTGTTAGTGAAGAGTCCGTCTAAGGTGTGTCCCGCCTTGTGGGTGGGTTCTTTAACGATTTGCAAGAGACCAGCTGCAGCTAGGTCGTTAATTAGCATTGAAGTATCGGGGTCATCAGTGGCTTCTAGATGAAAGTTGAAGTCACCCAAAACGGTGAAGTGTGGGGATCCCACTGAAGCCTCGATTAGGTTATCCACGTTCGAGAGAAAGTTGGATCTGGACCCAGGGGGGCGGTAGATTAAGAAGCCTTTGAATGACGTTCTACCGGAAAGGCCAATAGTGAAGTGCAAAGCCTCGCACTCGGAGTAGTTTGACTCAGCTGTTGGTATTTTGAGGTGATTTTTATAAATATTAGCTATTCCTCCACCCTTTCTTTTAGGTCTATCTAGCTTACATACACAGTAGTTGCTGGGGGTAGCAGCTCTGAAATCTGGACCGGAGGAATCGTCCCCCCATGTCTCAGTGACAAATAGTAGATCTAGCTTATGTGAGTCAATGAATTCAGCAATTTCAATTTTGTGTTTAGGGAGGGACCGTACGTTTATAAGTGCTGCTGTCGCTTGACGGGGAGAGGTTGTGTGCGGGGTAGAAGTATCCTCAGTGCATGTGGGACATTTAAGTGGTCCTATGCAGGGATGTGTGTAGTTGAAATGTGGTAAGGCGTGAGCTGCCTCTGCTACAGGTCTAATGCTTAGGAGTTGGGCGGAGGTGTAGGTCTGTACCAACGAGTTTTGTGTAGGCCAGGAAAGCGGTGAGACAGGGGGAGTGGCCATGGGCCCGTGCTCGGTGCGGACGAGCGCAGACGAGCTTGCCTTATGCGCGCCTTCAGCGCGCATTCATCGCACCCGCTGCGGTCGTCCGTTGCGCTTCCGGATCCGGTGCATAATTTATAATGGAGAGGAGGTGTCGTGGCGGGGGGGCGTGGTCAGCGTGGGTGGGCGTGACCACTTCACAGAGGGCGGCGTCGTTATGGCAACACTCGGCCGCGTCAGCGTTTAGTCGGCTGAGCGGGGTGTTGATCTGCGAGAAGTTAGCAGGGGGAAACAACAAGCTTTAAAAACACAGAATATCACAATTTTAAAAGTGCAGCGTTAAATCTCCCGGCTTCCGCCTCAGGACAGAGTTCTAAACAACACAGCGCTAGTGATCAGCGCGTGTTTAAGTAGGCTGGCGGGGGGGCGTGGTCAGCGTGGGTGGGCGTGACCGCTTCACAGAGGTTGGCGTCGTTTTGGCAACACTCAGCTGCGTCAGCGTTTAGTAGGCTGAGCGGGGTGTTGATCTGCGAGAAGTTGGCAGGGGGAAACAACGAGCTTTAAAAACACAGAATATCACAGTTTTAAAAGTGCAGCGTTAAATCTCCCGGCTTCCGCCTCAGGAGAGAGTTATAAACAACACAGCGCTAGTGATCAGCGCGTGTTTAAGTAGGCTGACGGGGGCGTGGTCAGCGTGGGTGGGCGTGACCGCTTCACAGAGGGCGGCGTCGTTATGGCAACACTCGGCCGCGTCAGCGTTTAGTCGGCTGAGCGGGGTGTTGATCTGCGAGCAGTGAGCAGGGGGAAACAACGAGCTTTAAAAACACAGAATATCACAATTTTAAAAGTGCAGCGTTAAATCTTCCGGTTTCCGCCTCAGGAGAGAGTTCTAAACAACACAGCGCTAGTGATCAGCGCGTGTTTAAGTAGGCTGGCGGGGGGCGTGGTCAGCGTGGGTGGGCGTGACCGCTTCTCAGAGGGCAGTGTCGTTATGGCAACACTCAGCCGCGTCAGCGTTTAGTCGGCTGAGCGGGGTGTTGATCTGCGAGAAGTTAGCAGGGGGAAACAACGAGCTTTAAAAACACAGAATATCACAATTTTAAAAGTGCAGCGTTAAATCTGCCGGCTTCCGCCTCAGGAGAGAGTTCTAAACAACACAGTGCTAGTGATCAGCGCGTGTTTAAGTAGGCTGGCGGGGGGTCGTGGTCAGCGTGGGTGGGCGTGACCGCTTCACAGAGGGCGGCGTCGTTATGGCAACACTCGGCCGTGTCAGCGTTTAGTCGGCTGAGCGGGGTGTTGATCTGCGAGAAGTTAGCAGGGGGAAACAACGAGCTTTAAAAACACAGAATATCACAATTTTAAAAGTGCAGCGTTAAATCTCCCGGCTTCCGACTCAGGAGAGAGTTCTAAACAACACAGCGCTAGTGATCAGCGCGTGTTTAGGTAGGCTGGCGGGGGGCGTGGTCAGCGTGGGTGGGCATGACCGCTTCACAGAGGGCGGCGTCGTTATGGCAACACTCAGCCGCCTCAGCGTTTAGTCGGCTGAGCGGGTTGTTGATCTGCGAGAAGTTAGCAGGGGGAAACAACGAGCTTTAAAAACACAGAATATCACAATTTTAAAAGTAGCAATGGTCTATGCAGAATGGTGTGGAAAGGAGGCAGGTCTTCTGACCAGCTCCTAGTCATCTGAGTAGAACTTATTGAAAGTACCAGGAGGGCTTCTTGGTCCCCAACGTCCTTTAGTATCCAAGACAACTTTTTTCCCCAACCAGTACTGTGCTAGGAAAAGTGTTTGCAGAGTGGTGCTGAGAGGGTTTGTGGCCTCGAGACACCACTTAGCAAACTAACTATGTGGAACTTACTGGAGGTAACAAGAGGGATACTGGCCCCCAAATACCCTCAATAGGCAAGACGACTTCATCCCCAACTTGTACTACGCCACGAGGCACATTTGCAGAGTTATACAGAAAGAACGTCCATGACGATTGCACAGGTAGTGTATGTATGATGTTAAGAGTGCTATTGCCAAGGACAGACTGTGAATACCAGATGTTTTTAACTAAGTGTACAAAACATACCTAGACATATTATCACATGAGGTTTCAGTGTAGCTATTTAGTAAGATACTGATTTAATTTTTCCCTTTGTATTCATTTGTTGAAATTACTAAATCAAAATAATTTTTTCCTCTTAACGGCAAAACCAGAGGTCGGACTAATATCTGTAGTCATGAGTACAAATAACAAATTGAAAAACATATATAGACATATTTTACACAAAGTTTGAGTCTAGCAGTTTGCAAAATAACCTAACATCTGAATTCACATATACAACAAAACTACTAAACACCCATCAAACTATCCATTGATACCCAAACTCAGGGGAATTCAAAACTGTTGCCAAACTAGTTCACTACATAGTCTTAAAACCGCATATGATGAGGAAAGTAATGAATATCATTGGATAATATCCTGAATAGTAAAATCTTAAATCTTCTTTTCCAGAAGTCTAAGCAAAGCAGGTGGTAGATTTTGGCTGTGGACGTTTTTGGGCTCATGTGGGAGGACATCATTTTAAAACATATCACGAAAACATCTCTAACTGCTGATCAAGCAAGGAATCTGGAGGACCATCTACATCAGTGGCAGCAGCATCAACTCCTAGCCAGAAAGCCTCTTTAGAGGTGCAGACTACTACAACAAATATGGCCCCAGAGTTTTCAAGAATGGCAATGTATTGCATGGACTGTACTGTTGTTCAAACAGCTGGTGAGCAGTGTGTTACAGCTATTCGCAATGCTGACAACAATTATACACAGTAAATTTGTTTCCCCTTTTGTATTTTCTGCACATTTCATAAGAGTTCATAGTGAGCAGCAAGAAGGAAAAGCAAAACTGAAGGACCCTCGACTTCAATAGAAGCATAACAACATCGAAGTAAATTTTCCATCAAAAGTCCAATCAGAACTTCACAATTTGGTTCTACAGTTTTCATCGATGGCATAATACTGCATGAATTGTGGAGTTGTAGTGAGTGCCTGAGAGCAGCCCATTGCAATGCTGTAAAGAATCATAAATATTGAGTATATTTTTGACCCGTCATAGTTTTTAGGTCAAGCTTTAGCGGCAGCACGCATGTGCTGTTCGCTCTGCGCGGCATGCAATAGTTGAGTATGGGAGACAAGCTGCCTCCCACTCTCCACCCATATTTTTGATTGGCTTCTGTCTTTGTCCTTTGTAATTGCTGGTGTGTGATTCCATATTAGGCTTGTTAGTCCTGCCTTAGTATGGTCATGACATCATTTGTAACCTCCCTTGGCTACTTGCCACTTTACTTTGCTGTTACATGGGCATGTTCTATTTCCTATGTAGTCTCACAGCTTTGTCAGTGCCTTCTTCTCTCTCCCCCTGTTGTCCGTGCTTTCTTCCCCCTTCTTCCCTACCAATGTCCATGCCTTCTTCCCCCCAACCCTCCCATTGTCCGTGGTTCCAAGTTGCCAATGTAATAGATCTCCCGTAAATTGGAGACCTATTGCATTGCAAATGCTTGTTTAATTTACAGTTTTTCTTATCAAAAGCTGAAGAATCCTTTGGCACCACAGTAATTTAAATCATAGTAGAATATTGTAGTTTAGAATGGTATTGTGCAGCATTCTAATGTGGTAGCTGAAATGTCTCGGTAACAGACCATGCTCCAGTGCCCAGGTCCACTCTTCCCTTTCCGCTCTGCACTCAGTTAAGCGACATATTCCGGTTCATTTGGCTGTATTTAAAGTCTTCTTCATAGAAGGTCACAACAGTAGGTAAATAGTCGTGAAGTGTGGGTTTGAGTGTCTCACAAGAAGGACATTGAAGAGGGCGTTCATATGGGGGGGCGCATGGAGGTTGGTGGTCAAATGAGGGGTGTGTTGGGTACTGGGGTCAGATGAAGGACGCGTTTTGCATGGCGGTCAGTTCTGAAGAGCCTCAGTTCCTTGCACGAGTTGCTCATCAAGACCAGTATATTTTCTTTGCATTTTGGAATTTGTAGCTTTTTAGATCCCAATATGGAACCAGTGCTATGAGTCTTAATGCAAAGAGGTGTCCTGGATTTGATAACCTACTCATACATAGACTTGGAAAATGAAATGTGAGAGCTTTCACATGAGAAACACCTGGATAGGAGGAATGCATACATAGGGCTCACTTGGGACCAGGACATGCTCGCTTGTCCAGGGATGTAGGCACACCTTTTGGGAGGCTCACAACTAATTGCCGCGTTGAGGGTTCTTGTGGTTGAAGAGGGTGGTGGAGTGTGTACCTGGGTGCCATTATAGGAGAGTGAGTACAACTGAACTCACGTCAATCAAAATTATTCACCACTCCCGTGCCCAGGTGATTGCATGATGCTTAGGTCTCATATCTCGATCAACCCTTTACATTAGAGCTACCTTAATCCTGTTATTAGGTGGCTTGTGCCTGAAAATGTCAGCAACATCAATGCCTGATGACTTTTGAATGCTTTGATCCATTAGCCTGCAACCTCTGACCCTGCTTGCAGGCAGGTCACTCCCCACACCACCACAAGGCCGCCAGCTGCCTCGTACCTGCTTCCTGCAGCCCGCCTGTTTTCCCACCGTTTCCCGCTTCTTCCCGCCGCTGCATCCCTGTGGCCCACCCCCTATTTCCCAATTGGTTACCCCACTCCCACCTCCCAGCTGCTCCTCCCTCCCTATCCCCCTCTTATGGAGGCCACGCAGCTGGCATGTCGAAGGCGCGCCAAAGGCAAGTCCATCGGCGCCCGTCCGCGCCTGGACCGCGCCCAGCGCCAGAACCCCTAGATCACACAAGCGCCACAATACCAGACTCCGCTATGACACCAGCACCCTCTACGCCAAAACCACACCTGCTGCCAAGCCGCCCCGAAACAGACTCACTGACCTTTCTCCTGCCAAACCTGCAGCTTCACCTGCGACAGAGCCACCAACCCTCCAAGGAGTGGACCCAACCACCTCCGCTGCATACTCCTCAACACCCGCTCCACACGCAAACACACCGTCGAGCTCTGGGATCTGCTCGACACCTCCGCCCCAGACGTGGCCTTCCTGACCGAGACTGCATGGAACGACTCCTCGGCGCCCGCACATCACCATAGCCATCCCGGATGGCTACAAGATCACTCGCAGGGATCGCGCCAACGGAATCAGAGGAGGAATAGCCATCTACCACAAGTCCACCCCCAAGGTCGCCACCCCACGCAGACGACACCCTCAACACCGCCGAACACCTGCACTTCCGGATCCACACAGACCCCAACACCACCCTCAGAGGAACACTCATCTACAGACCCCCCCAGATCCCGACCTCAATTCAGCGACTCCATCGCCGACCTCGCCAGCCCCCACGCACTCGCCTCCACGGACTACATCCTCTTCGGGGACCTGAATTTCCACCTCGAGAACAACAACGACGCCAACTCCGCCACCCTGATCGCCAACCTTGGCACCGCACCCACCCACGCCGCTGGCCACATGCTGGACCCCGTCTTCTCAACAGGCACCCATGTCACCTTCGACCACACCACCGAACTCCACTGGATCGACCACCGCTGCATCCATTTTACCTTCAATAGACCAACCACGCACCACCACACCCAACAGCTACCTCGCCGCTGCTGGAGCAAAGTCACCAAAGACCAGCTGATCACCACCCTCGCCCAAAACCCAACCACCGACCCCACCAACCCAGACACCGCAGCCTGCAACCTCAGACAGTGGATCGACGACTGCGCCAAAACCCTCGCCCCACTCCAGCAACCACGCCAGCAAGAGAGCCATCTGGTTCACCGACGAGCTGCAGACCTCCAAACACGTATGCCGGAAACTGGAGAAGATATGGCTCCACAAACGCACTCCGGACAACCACGCAGCCCACAAGGACGCCACCCGCAGACATCACCACCTCATCAGATTAGTCAAGAGATCCTCCTTCAAAGACCGCCTGGATAGCAATGCACACGACAGCAAAGAGCTTTTCAGCATCGTAAAAAAACTCTCCAACCCCAGCGCCAACGCCAACGACATACCGCCCTTACAAGAACTGTGCAACTCACTAGCCATCTTCTTCCACCGCAAGATCACTGACTTCCATGACAACTTCAACACCATGACCGCCCTGACTACGCCAGAACCCACCTCCCCTGTGACCACCACCAGCGCCAACCGCCTGACCTCCTGGTTCAACGTCAACGACGACGAGACACCCAAGGTCATGTACTCCATTCACTCAGGATCTCCGTCAGACCCGTTCCCACACCACGTATTCAACAAACCAGGCGCTGCCATCGCACCCAAACTACGGAAGGTTATCAACATCTCCTTCGAAACAGTGATATTGCCGGAAAGCTGGAAACACGCCGAAATCAACGCCCTCCTCAAGAACCCCAAGGCGGACCCCAAAGACCTCAAGAACTTCGGGCCCATCTCCCTGCTCCAGTTCCCAGTGAAGGTCATCGAGAAAATCATCAACATGCAACTGGCCCGCCACCTGAAAGACAACAACATCTTGGACCCGTCCCAGGCTGGGTTCAGACAAAACCACAGCACCGAGACAGCCCTCAGCTGCCACAGACGACATCAGGCACCAACTAGACAATGGGGAAACATCAGCCCTCATCCTCATGGAGCTGTCTGCCGCCTTCGACACGGTCTTCCATCGCACACTAAAGACACGCCTCCTAGAAGCCGGAATCCAAGAGAAGGCCCTTGACTGGACCACGTCCTTCCTCTCCGGCAGAACCCAGAGTGTCCGCCTCCCGCCCTTCCGATCCGAGGCCACTGTCAACATCTGCAGCATCCCCCAGGGCTCATCCCCCAGCCCGATGCTGTTCAACGTCTACATTGCCCCCCTCGCACAAGTGGCTCGCCAACACGACCTCAATATCATCTGCTACGCTGATGATGCCCAGCTCATCCTCTCCCTCACCATGGACCCACACAGTGCCTAAACCAACCTCCACAAGGGAATGAAGGCCGTCGCCGACTGGATAAGGAACAGCCATCGGAGTATGAACTTGGACAAGATGGAGGTACTCATCCTCGGACCCACCCCCTCAGCCTGGGACCACTCCTGGTGGCTGACCACACTGGGAACAGCACCAACACCCACCTACCATGCACGCAACCTAGGATTCATCCTCGACTCCTCCCTCTCCATGTCTAAACAGGTCAACGCTGTCTCCTCCTGCTAAAACACCCACCCCATGCTCCGCAGGATCTACAAGTGGATCCCGACCAAAACATGAAGAACGGTGACCCAGGCCCTCGTCAGCAGCAGACTGGACTTTGGCAACGCACTCTACGCAGGAATCCCAGCCAAACACCTATGACGACTACAACGCATCCAAAACGCCTCTGACCGACTGATCGGCAACGTCCCCCGCCACAGCCACATCACCACCCACCTGAGAGACCTACACTGGCTCCCCATTGACAAGAGGATCACCTTCAAGCTCCTCACCCACGCACACAAAGCACTCCACAACTCCATACCAGCCTACCTGATCAGCAGACTCAGCTTCTACACCTCCACCCGCCAGTTACGCTCCACCAGCCTAGCCCTCGCCGCTGTCCTCCGCATCCAACGAACAACCTCCGGTGGCAGATCCTTCTCCTACCTCACCGCCAAGACCTGGAACACCCTCCCTACCCACCTACGGCAGACCCAAGACCTACTCGCCTTCAGTAGACTCCTCAAGACCTGGCTCTTCGAGCAGTAGCGGCACCCCCTTCCCTCAATGCCTTGAGTCCCTCATGGGTAAGTAGCATGATTTACAAGTACTCTGATTGATTGATTGAAAAAGTGTGCACCCTTAGGCAGATGTTTCTTTTGCTCTGGGATACTTGCTGTCATTCAATCCCCACTCCTGGATGACACCAGGTCTTCAAATACTCTGCAATTCATTTCCTTCCCTGATCAAGAAGAACTTGGAACTGGAGCAAAGTACGGCAGTCGGGATTACATATTTAACCTTAACTTCCAGACAGGAAATTTTGTTGTTCCCCTGTCTAAAGTGTAGAACTGGTTTCCTATCAGATGTAATGTTCTAGCTGCAGTGTACACACAGCTCCTGTGCAAAGTGATGGGGCTCATAGCAGGTAGTGATGATTCTGTCTCCAAGCAGGAGTATAAAAAAATAGTCATAGTGAAGTGTGAAGATTATGCACCTTTGTATGTCATCAGCCTTCCTGTAGTAGCAATGATGAAAAGACAAAAGGGAAGGGTGTGCCCAGAAACATCCTTAACTATAACCATGGTCACTGGAATTATGTGACAAGGGTAACCAAATTATGCAGTAAGAAAAAAACGATTATTTGGTGTAATGTGGCACATTTATTTTGTCATTCTTAGGTCGAGCCTGGGCGGCGCATGCGCTGCTCTGCAAGGCATGCTGTATTAGAGTATGGACTTGAAGCTCTGCCCACTCTCTGCCCTTATTTTTCATTGGCTTGTGTCCTTATCCTTTGTAAATGCTGCATTCTGATTTGTTAATAGGCTTGCTAGTCCCTCCTTAATACCGCCTTGTCTTCATTTGTAACCTCCTATGAGGACTGGCTATTTTACTTCTGTTGTTACAGGTATGTGTTATTTAGTCTGTAAGCACTATTTCCTTTAACGAGTTTCTCGTACTGCAGGCACGACATGCTTATCTGCAACATAAGATGAGTTCTATACCAGGTCTGACTCCACTAGACATCTCAACAACAATCAGGGCAGATCCAGGAAGAAATGTATAACTTTTTCCGAAACCTCATCTTCAGATTCCATGGAAGATCCAGATGCAGGTGAAGGCTCTTCGAATTGGAATCCTCAAAACAGGAACACCCCAAAGAGGCCTTTTTTAGGACAGGGCCAACAGCAGAAGCAAACGAGATTCAAACCCCAGTGGGAGATGACAACACGAAAACAACATTACAAGTCGTAAGTTCATCTCCCATCATCAATCTTTCTAATAAAACACTATCCCAAGCAGAAAAAGAAGTGTTGGAACTCGGTCTCTCCTTCGTTCCTGGGACTGCCATGGACTTTACCAGGATTAAACTGGAAGTCATGGAGTTTTTTAGAAAGGTACGTCTTCGATGGTTCTTTAGGGAATCACCCAATCAAGCTCAGACCGAGGCCTCTGGCCTAAGGAACAAGTCTACGTTCTGCCCTCCTAATCACAACATCTCAAAGAACATCATTGCATTCGAAAATTCTGTGATGTCTTCTCTTAATGTCCTTGAAAAAAAGCCCCCGTTTGTACCTGGCAATTTGACCAAAGAACAAAAAGCGGCTATTCAGGAACTAAAGAACCAGCAGGACGCCATCATAAGACCTGCAGATAAGGGAGGTGCAGTGGTCTTATGGTCCAAAGACCTCTATGGAACAGAAGGACAAAGCCATGTCTACAACCAGGAATGGTACCGTCGCATCACACAAGATCCCACACCACAGATACTGGGTGAAATATCAGCACTGGTGAATGATGCTAGAGACATTGGAATATTGGGACCCAAGGAGTCGGAATATCTTGTGAAAAAACATCCACGGACTCCCCACCTGTACTTTCTGCCGAAAGTGCATAAGGACATCAACAGATCACCTGGACGACCCATTGTGTCCAGTTGTGACTCGATCCTTGAGCCTATCTCCCAATTTGTGGACATATTTTTAAAACCCCTCATTGTCCAGGTTCCATCCTATCTGAGGGATACTATGGACTTCATCAATAGAGTGGAAGGCCTCAAGTTCGATCCCTCGCTCTAACTACTGGCCACAATGGACGTGTCTTCTTTGTACACACAAATCCCTCAGCAAGACGGCCTCGATGTTATCGAGATGTACTTGGAAACCAGACCCCGTCCGCACAGGGTTCCAACTGATCTCATCATTTCCTTTGCATCATTGGCACTCAGAAAAAACTTCTTTACCTTTGAGGATGAAATGTTCCTGCAAATTAAGGGCTCAGCGATGGGCTGCCCTTTCTCACCTGAAATGGCCATTCTATACATGGGCCAATACGAAGAAAAGTTTGTGTACAACAAGAATCCATACCGAGATCACATTGAGCAGTGGCTCCGATATATAGACGATGTGTGGTGCGTCTGGAATGGGACACCACAATTGCTAGAGGAGTTTCATCTGTGGTTAAACAATAGAAGACCTGACATTAAGTTTAGCCTGTGTTATGACTCTAAATCTTTGCCATTCCTGGACGTGGAAATCACAGTAACACCTGATGGATTGTCTTGCTCCCTTTACCAAAAAAAGACTGACAAAAACAATGCGCTGCACTACAGGAGCTATCACCCTAGGAGTCTCAGGAATAATCTCCCCTATGGGCAGTTCCTGAGGGTGAGGCAGAATTGTTCGAGAGTGGAGGACTTTGATGTTCACGGCCATGCATTGACCGCTAAATTGCAGGAAAGAGGATACCCCCAGAAGTTGCTGAAGCACTCTATGAAAAGAGCAAGATGGACTCCTAGGGAGCATCTTTTGGAAAAAAGACTCAGATCACCAACCCAACGGATTGTATGTGTCTCAACCTTTGGTCCTCATACCCATCCTCTTCAGAAAATCATCAGGAAGAGCTGGCACCTTGTTGAAGAAATTTTGCCTGATGTTGGTCCACCACTCTTCGCCTTGAAGAAAAACCGAAGTATCGGTCAGCTGATAACATCTACACGTCCACCTGCTAAAAAGGGCAATCAAAGTACCATCTTCGGTGCCAGTCCAGTCAAAGGACACCATAAATGTTGCACATGTACGGTTTGCAATCTCACACTGGAGGGCACTCTCTTCACAGATGGGACAAAATTCTGGCGTCATGACGAACATACGAACTGCAAAACAAAAAACACGGTATACGCCATTCAGTGTCCCTGCAACAAGGTGTACATTGGAAAGACCACACAAGAGGTCCGACAGAGGATCATTCAGCATCGATCCAGAATCAACAACAAGACCTTGACAGCACCGTTGGTGTCCCATTATTTACAACACAAGCACTCAGTGAATGACATCAGATGGATTGTGTTGGCAGTTATCAAAGACGGGAGTGGAGATCCAGACACATTGTCTATCCCAGAAAGAAGCCTATCTGATTCTCAAATTTGATACAGCCAATTCAGGCCTGAATGAACTGTCTGGACTGGGCAACCTGTAACCTATCCTTTTCTGCTACCATCTAGTGCCATGTGGTTCCTTAGTCAATGGTTTGTCTGTGCTAATTCCTAATTGCCTGGGCCGTGCCGCAGATTGATCAATTTTCAGCTAGTCAATTTTGTATCATTATCTTTCTTTCATTCACAGATTTTGTCTGTGCATGAACTAATAGTGTGCTGCAGTGGCGATCTAGATCTCAAAGTACTCCCCACTGTGGCTTCGCTTAGCCTCAGCTGTATATTTTAAACTCACATCATGTTCAGCATACGGTCTGTCCAAATGTTACATACTGAACTACAAGTACCAGTTCTAGCATTAATTTTTTTAGTCTGGCCCGCCTTCATGTTCCAAGTCCAAGCAGTCCCAGTGCTTCTTTCGTCTAGCCCCAATGTATCAATCCGAGCATTTTTTTCTTGTTAAACATTCAGGTAGTGTGTTAATTTAAATTGTAACCACATGTTCCGTAAAGATCCCACAGACTGCACTTTGGGCAGGGTCATCTTAGACAGGATCCAGGGGTGGATGGAAGAAAAAAAAATATTAACCACACTCCAGGCCGGGTTCAGGATGGGTATTTCCACTTTGGATCAAATATTTCGGTTGCAGGTCCTATTTTGGAAGACGGTGAGAATGGAGGGTGGCAGCCTCTATCTCATCTTTGTTGACCTGCGAGCCGCCTTCAATTTGATTCCAAGGGAAAAACTGTGGAAAATCCTAACAGAACTAGGTCTTCCACCCTATCTATTGAACATCCTAATTAGGCTTCACACTAGTAATTACACTATTCTGCCTTTACATCAATGACCTTGTCGACCATCTACTTGATGTAAGTGATAATGATGCCCCTAGGTTGGCTACTAGGACGGGTGCCCGCTCTGATGTTTGCGGATGACACCTTGCTGTTATCTAAAACATCATCGGGCATCCAGTGCACCTTGGATGGCTTTTCAGCATTTTGTGTACTACGGGGTTTGGAGATCAACTTGGACAAGACCAAGTTCATGATTTTGAACCCCTCAAAGTAGACGCGCCCGAACCCGATTCTTAATGGCTCTGCCCTAGAGAGAGTTAAGGCTTTTGTCTATTTGGGCATTACCCTGACTGAAAACTTAGACTGGGGCTCCCAAATTTCCAAATCAGCCCTTAGGCTATCCCAAGTGATGGGGGGCATCAACAAAACCCACAGAACCCTCAGATTTCATGCCGGCAGCCCCGGTTTTAGAAATATACCGACGACAAGCTAGAACGGCCGCAACATACGTTGCAGAACTCTGGGGTCATACAAATATATCTAATCTCCTGAAGGTTGAGCAGGGTTTTATGAGAAACATTTTAGGGTTGCCAACTAGTACACCGCTCACTCACGACTTGACCTGGGGCTGGAATCCATAGAAGTAATACTATCAGCACGTCCCTTGCTCTATTGGAAGAGGCTCTGGTCAGTGCCTGAATTAGCTCCATACAGGGAAGAATTCCTAGAGGTTTGGGCTTTGTTAAAAGGCAAGAACATCCCATGGCTGTGTCATATTAAGTCTCTTACAGCCTTATTCATGAAGGGGCCGTTTTGCGAGCCCCTAATAGCGAATCATAGCGATTCGCTATTAAGGACTCGCAAAACGGTAATCATGTAGGAATCGCATAATAAAATGCGATTCCTACTGATTCCTTATTTGCGATTAGCAAATTGCTAATCGCAAATAAGGAATAACTCGCCATTCATTCCTATGGGCCAAAAGGCCCATAGGAATGAATGGGGAGTATTGCGATTTGAAGGGTGCCAGGGGTGTCCACAGGACACCCTGTAGCACCCCTCAAATGAAATTTCACACAGGTGTTGCACACACACATGTCCAAAGGACATGTGTGTGTGTAACATGCAACTCAGAAAAATGCATTTAAATGCATTTTTCTGAGTTATCGCAATTTACCGCGAGGTCTGACCTCGCGGTAAATTGCGGGAAGAAATTGCGAATTCGCAAATTTAAATTGGATGTTGAATTGCATTTAAGGAATCTCTAATAGAGATCCCTTAAATGTAATTCCTCGCACATTTGCGACATCGCAATTAGCGATTTTTGCATTTGGGATGCTGAATCCCAAATGCAAAAATCGCACTCGCAAAAGGCCGGATTCTCAGAATCCGGCCCTTTGCGAGCCGATTTAGCCTTCATGAATAAGGCTGTTAGTCTCCAGATTGGCTTGCCACAGCTCTGGGAGACCCCGGATGCAAGTTGCCCGGGGATATCCAAACCTGAACTTAAAAGCCAGTTGAGACAGCAGTATTCATTAGCCCTACAAAGCTCAGGTTCCCTAGGAAGGCTTTCAGCCGAGTTCCTCCTGGTGAAAACTGAACTGCGAGTGGAGGAATTTCTATATGTAAGGCATGGCACTTTACCACTTAGAGCATTTACCTGCAAATGGGCCAATCTAAAAATTACTGTTTACCCGGCATGTAACTATAAATGTGAAGATGTCAGTCATGTAATTTTTTTCTGCCCTGCTTATGAGGTTATAAGAAAAACTAGTAGTGTTGGTGAGAAAGGGGGGGGGCGAACTGGCAAGTCATTCCTTTGGGAATAAGGGCCCTCACACACCCATCCTGCTGGGTGTCATGCTTCATCATCGGGCATGCTCATCATCGAGTCGGCGCTGCAATACCTGACGGGCACCCTATGCAGGGGCTCTTTGCCGGAGATCTTTTTATTCCTAGCCGTATGGTGCAGTGGTTATGAGGGGCCCTAGTAGTGTAAGAGTGCAAAAGTGTGAATTAAAACAGGGAAATGGAAGGGTCAGGGAGATTAGACTTTAATAGTCCTTCCTTCCCCCTGGTTAAAAATGGAGTTGGCGACTCACTGCAATGATGCTGCAGGGTGTTGCGCTCAGTCTCGTTTGGTCGACATGTTTCTTGCCAGTTAAGTCACGGCGATCTAGTGGCAATTCTTCAGGACCTAGAAAAAGTATCTCTATACTAGAAAAGTAAATTGTAAAGTAGTGTATTAGCCTAATTTTAATAATGAGTGACACCAGGAGGTAAAGTACCTGCTGGTGCAACAGCCAATCAGTTACTAATTTTCAATTGGCCCTTCAGATCGCCGCAGGTGAAGGACACGGAAAGGCATCAGTGTCCAAAAAACTGCGACCAGTAGGCGTGTGATATACCCCGCACTGCCGGATCCGGGAGTTCTTGGTACTCTAATATATGCCAATGACAGAAATGGAAGTGGTCAAATCAATTCTGTCGCCAGATTGACAAAGCCAGAAAAAAATTTCATAAAATAGTTTCTGCATTCCTCAGACTATTGTATGGGCTGTAGCTATAAAAACATTCTCCAAATCATGCATGGAATTTATAGAAAGTCTTATGTGTAGCAGCCATATACACACAACCAACACAACAGCTCCTATCAGAGCCACCCTAGTGTTCGAAATATTGTGGAATTCAAATCTAAAATCACTGATGTCATCAATGTTGTCATTTGATATGCCATCAGAGGTGTCATCAATAATGTCTTAGAACATGTCATGAGTGATGTAATATGTGTTGTCTTAACAGTGCATAGCTGCAGCACACATTTTCTAGTTAGCTCTACGAAGTACAACTGGTGAATTTCTGTGTTTTGTTTTTAGTTCAAACGTTAATGATGTCTCACCAAACTATTGACGTCACTTTAACCTTTGGTTTTGGTTTTGTGAGTGAATTGATAAGGTTTTTTTAAAACCAAAACAGATCTTTGTATCACACCCAGCTATAACTTTTACCTTTAGTTTTTTTCAGGAATTTCAAAGGGGCTTTTTCTAAGTAAATTAATTTTTCATTTGAGTAGATATATGGTAGGATGACTAAAGGGTGTATCCTGTCTGTCACTTCATTTCCAAAGGGAATGGCTTTGTATTGTACCATAATGGAAGAGAGTACACTGGTTTGTGAACCTTTGTAACAAATGATGTTTGATCATGACAGGGTGTGATAAGACAATATTTTAGTTCAAGTTGTCTATCTTGTCAGTACTCATTAGAGCCACATTAAGACATCCTCTTACCAAGTTCAATAATATTTTTACAGAAGATTGTGCAATGGCTCTGTAAGTGTGGGTGTGTTATTACTCTTGTGAGTAATTTTGTTTTATGGTGCAGTATAGAGTCGTCATTCTTGTATTAACTTGGAGTTTAATACTAGTGTATGCTAAAGGTGTAATTTAAACATGTATATATATATATATATTTTTTTTTTGTATTAATGAGTGACTCCTGTGAGCAACTCGTGAGAGTCAAGCACACAATCATCTTTTTGGAGAAGTCTATACTTTCTTAGTGGCTCGCACTGACGGCTTATAAGTTGCTATATTTGAAATTATTTTGATGATAGTGTTTTATTGTAATTCTGAATGAAGTATGACACTAGAGATTTTGGGAAAGTAACCAAAAATAATTATGTATAGCACCATTAGAATCATACCATAATGTGTTTTGTAGGCTCCAGTGACTTGGATGAGCACACAGGAGCATTTCCAACATCTCAAGCTGTAACGTGCCAAAGAATCTCTCGATGGCAATTTATTTAGATGAGAGCAGGAGGAAAGAAAGTGTCTGCGAAGTTTGTAACTTGCAAATTTGAAATAAGGATTTTAGTAAAGGAACTAAGAAGCAGTAAAGCATGGGCACTCCTGGTATGTAGATGCATTAGAGAATGATGCATATACAGACAGTTGCTTGTGCAGAGTTGGCTCATTTTTCAGAAATGTATAGGTCGTCAAGAACCTCAACATCTTGTGGACCTTGAGAATCAGTACCTGCTTAAGTACTGCCCAGTCAAGTGGGTAATAACACTGCATATTTAAATAAGGCTCCCTTTGCTCCTCGTGTAAGCAGATTACTTTTTCACCTGAGACAGTAATGCTGAATAGGATAAGCTTGCGAAAGAGCATAAATGCCCCTACTGTCAAAATAATTTTTTGAGGTATTATTTTTGTCCAAGTAATTTTTTGCAGTTAATTTCTCCCCTTTTTCAAAATAAAAATATAGATTTATTTTAAAGTTTTAAATTTGCAAAAAAGTTTTAAAAATAGCAAACATTCTCTTTTCTGAGCTACACTAGACTGTCATTATCAATTGTATTTCCATCATAACTGCCCCTCTTTTTTCTGAAAAATTACTCCCACACCAGTATTGCGGGAGTTGAGCACCTAATCAACTCAACGCTAAACAGAAATAACATAATTGTTTTTAGTTTCTTTTTAGCAGAATAGATCGCTCTGAAAAGAGCCTTTTTTAACTTTTGTAATGAATTTAGATTTCTTTTTGTTTTTTGTTGCAATGTCTTACAAAGGCATCAGACTTGATTTACATACACACAAAGAGGCATACAAAGAAAGTCCATACAATGACGATAGTTTGAAACTATAGAAGTTGTACAAAAGTAGTCCAAATAGATTTTTCTTCTTTTTTATTTTCCAATCCTTTCATACAAAAACGTGCATACTGGCAACCGACACATGTTTGGTAGTATGTATTTTTCAAGGCTGCAAACAACATATATACATATTTAATATAAAACAATCCAGTATATCATCAGACACGTCATATACATATACATATAGGACATTTTATGAATAACATAAAATCAGTGTCCAATGACAACCTTATTTTCTTTTTGAGAGTAATTAGGTGATAAAGGTATGATTGGCAAAGACAAAGACAGACACCCAAGCAAGTTGTTTGTGACATTGGATCCTAAATTCAAAACATAAATTGTGCATGCCGCAAGGTGCAAACAAAAGAAACCCAAAGTATTCATTCTTAATCCAATTATGTGTAAACAAGCTACACTTCCTGAGACGTGGTCAAAAGTGGCTTGTATATCACCATCCACGTTGCCGCAATCCAGTGAAAACATGCATACTGAGTGGAACACCAAGCAGGACCTCTAAATAATCTATTTTTACATGACATAAGCCACTCAAGAGTGATTGGTCTGAAAGGTAGAAGTTCAACAAGAAAAGTGTAGCAAAATCTGAGTTAAAAATACTTTAACTTCATTAAGATCCCTGGAATATGGGAGGCAGAACCAAAACTGAGATTTTAGGTTGGGAGGACAAAGCACTTGCTGTATCAATGTTCCAAATAGAAAAAAAAACCCAAAGAAGATCAAATGGGTTTCTATGTTGTCTTCCTACCCACTCCCTTAAGGCAGCCATCTCAGCAAGAGATGTTACCAACTCCTGTTGCACTAAAACTAAGTCCTGTAGCATGTCATCCAAGGTGGATTTTGGCATATCATACTGACCAGGAGGGGCATGATATGTGGGTGTGTTATTCTGTTAGGTTCATCACTTGAAGGCTCCTTAGAATCAGAGCAATACTCAAATGGGTTCACAACTCAATGGCCTCAATTCCACTTGTCATAGTGGCACAAAGATTTGGAGTGATTGAGTGATGGAAAGGTGTTGGGGATGGGAACAGCGGGAAGAGGACCTGCACTTACCGTGCCCTTGCTGCATCACCAACTAAGTGATACAGTGAGAGCAAAGTAAGTTAATGTTTTATATTTAATTTACCTAGTTTTTTATCTGTCAACTCCCCCCACCTCACCCTGCCCTTTCCCACCTCTTATACCTGTGTCGGCCATGCCTGCCTTTGGTATGTCTAAGTAGCCTAACATTTATTGTCAAACTATTCACCTATGAATTGCGTGTTCCCTTATTAGGTGTTATTATTTCAGGTAGGTTTGACCTCTTCACAGGAAGTTGTAGAGGTTATACTTCACAACCTATGGAAACACTTAACTTAACCATAATGTAGAAACATTCGTACACTGAAACAATCATACATACCACTTGTTTAAGACATTCCTATTTTCAGTTTGGCAACATATAGTTCTCTTATGTCTCCGGCCAATTTTCTTCTTGGCAGGAGAACCTTTAATACTGATGTTCACCTTGTGGAAATTGGAGAATTATGATAAAATACATCTGACATAACCGTTGATTACTTCGCCAACTTCCAAAGGAAGAAAAAACCCTTTTTCTAGTAACTTTTTTGTTTGATCCTTTTTTAAAGTCATATCATTTCACAGTTAGAAATATTACAAGTTGTACTTAAATGGCAAAGTTTCCAGTGCAATGCTTGAGCTCAAACACAACTGCAAATCAGCTCTCAAGATTCTCCACTTAAATGCAAGGCTTTCTTAGTCAAAACAAAACAGGAGTGCACGACGTTCCCTACCTGGTACTCTTACTGGGTCATTCGAGAGCTCATCAGCTCTGGAAATCTGCTTGCAATGGCTGCAAGCAACACAGGAGCACACACTCCAATGGGACTCTGGAATAACGTGCGTTGTTTATTGGGCGGGGTTCCTTTTTATACATGAGCCCCACCCAAGATGGCCGTGCAATGGAAATGTGACACAAGTAGTCCTGAAGTCAGATACCTGTATTGGGAAAATGGCAGAAGTTAAAACAACCCTTTTGGATAGTCAGTAGCAGTTCTAGCCCACATACTGGTTGCCTATCGTACACCAGGTGAAAAACAGTCACTCATTTAAAGCGCATGCACACCCATATTTGACCTGATATCCTGAAAGCGCTCAAGCAAATTGACAGTGGCAAACTTGAGGTTACATGACCTTCTTACTTATCCATTAATGACCAGAAGGCGCATACCAGGAACCTATTTGTGCTTAACCTGCTTGATCCTAATGCCAAAACTCTGGCAAGTAGTGTGTGAAGAGGAAGTCATTTCTCTTCCAAGAACTCCCCTCGACTCAAATACATGCATAATACAGTAGTATTTAAAGTCAGAGTAAAATATGAGTTAATAATGTTGTCTGGGATAACATGCATTTGAATGAGAAGTGTATATAGTAGAATTTGATAAAGGAGTGCACTAAATAATGACACTGTTGTTCATGAATGTGAGTAGCACAATGTGCAGAAAATCCAGCCTCTCAGCTGAGACTTCTCAGGGAGATGATGGTTTCAAGTAGGGTGTGGAAAGAGACTGGCCTTTTCAATGACACTTGCGATCCTGGCAGAAAAGAAAGGATCTTACTTTTGCTATATATATCTTACTGGTATAATGTAAATATAATATTTTTGGGGGATTTTTTTTATTGTTCTCAGAAATTGCATTTTACATACACCAGAATACTAACAGTGAGCATAGTCTGAATAATAATTGTAATGCAATTCATTGTTGAATTGTGGGGGGAAATAAATCAGTAATATTAATTTTTTTAAAGCATTTTATATGTATCAAAATAGTATTTCAAAAATAATGTTTCTTGACATCAAAAGCATAAAATGAAACTTGCAATTTTAATTTGCAAGAGAACATGATTACTGAAGTGATTTAACATATTTCAAAAATACACACTGTTACTTATACATTTATTTTTTTGAACTTCATTTTTTAACTATTAGAGTTTAATCATTATATAGTTGCTATCCTTGGTAGGCCACATAATGACAATAAAATTGAACCTTTATGGGTTTTTTTTCTGTTTATATATACATAGAATTTTGTAAACATTTTTTTTCCCTGTAACTTTGGTTCCATAAATATGAGATAGGAGTTTGGAAGTTTCCAGTGTAAACTTTACTTTACTGTGAGACATGTGTCATCACACTCAGTCCAGCCACATGAATTTTTAAGGTCTGCACTGTAGTGGACAGAGTGGATTGACTGTCCACGCTGAAAAATAATGGCAACAGCAGTGTATGTTTTCCTAAAACTTGATATCTGTACGGCTTTAAAGTTACTGATATCAGCATGTTTTACTGGCATCTCCTCTGTATCTTTGAAGCATGAGAATAAGATATTTCGAACTGCGTCTCACAACTAATGTAGACATTAGTTGTAATGTGCATTCTGGACAGCAGTTATTCTACACAGCTTTTACACAAAAGGTTTTTCAAAAGCTACTGACTTGAAACCTGGTATTGTAAGGTCCACAAATACCTCTGAATGAATGACTATTCCACCTGAATGGGAACGAATAATATTTGTAGTTCCATGAATAGCTTTTTTAAAATAAGTAAGTAATTGCAATTTCCTCATTTTTAACACATTTGGCACTACTATTAAAAGGTTCTGTGCATCTAGTTTCACATTCCAAGTGAACTGTGTACCACCATAACAGTGGTCAGCAACTTCACGTATAAAAGCAGTTGAAGTACACACATGTTTTTCAGAGCATATTAAACTGAGCAGAGTTGTGAAAGTTTAGCTTAAATGATTCTCTTTGGTTAGTTGAATGTTTTCAACCACTGGTTGTAGGTGGAATACAACAATAATTATCACAATACAGTAACATGAAACTCCTGAAATGTTTGAAAATGAAAATACTACTGCATTATTCGCTTCATTAGTTTTTACTTTTTGCTAAGTCTTTCTACATTCTTTGCTTAATTTTGAAATTCAGCAGTTTTTAGCTTCCTATATATTGGATTTTTTCAACAATGGGATATAAACTCAGATCAAGAACACAGCCCCCTCAAATTATGGTGTTCTATCACACATGATGAGTCAACATTGACTTTGAACTCATCAAACTGAACAAAGTGCAATCCTGGCAAAGACCTGACCCGTAAAAGCTCATAATAAGGAATGCCTTCTTTGAAGACTCTCTGACCTATATGTGTCTTTGCTGTATCCAAACCTAATCCCTGAGAGTTGTAAATGTTAGCAGCATTGGCCAAACACAGAGGAAACTGTTGACTTCTCACAGAGGAATTTTATAAACAAGTATAGCAGTGGACCTGCAATTGTTTTTACCCTCTTCAATATGATTACATTTAATCAAAATATATTTATACAGTGCTCTGTTGGGATGTGTAATGAAGTTGATTACATTCCCCATTGCACCATTCACTAAACCCTCCTCAACATTCAGATTTCATCGTCAAATTATTCCACAATTTGTACATAAGTTTAGAGTCTTTTCTAAACCAGCAGTATGTAAAACTTTTTTTCATAGTGTGTGAAGTTTTTTTTACCACTGATTGATTTTATAAATTAAGCATTTCAAAGTTAAAATGAGCACACTTGTCCAATGTTGGCATGAGGTACACAATGTGTTTGTGAGTTTTCAAAAGAGCTTGCATTACAGAAGATGGTGAGTTGTTGCATGGGAACAGTGACTCAACTAAGCTAGAAGAAGAGGATTTCTCTGCTTATTTTCTATTTTAATTTCTTTTAATATATTACCATACTCCACATCTGCAGCTTGTCTCATATTTTGTGTGAACTAGGCATGGGCGGAAAATCCGTTCCGCTCGCGGATTTTGCGGATTTTCGGGAAATCCGCAATCCGCGAGATTTGCGAATTTCCTGAAAAATCCGCAAATCCGCGAGCAGCGGATTTTGCTCGCACTGCTCGCACTGTTCGCGTGAGTTCGCGCCCCGCGAATAAGTGCGAAATTGCAGAAATACGATTTTAGCAAAACTGAAAGTAACTACTTACCAGGTTCAAAAGTTCAGGCTCATCATTAGTAGCCATTTCCTGTAGTGCTTCCTGAGGGGCCCCTCCAGAGTTCAGTTGCCAGTTGAAACTATTATGTGACCCTGCTCTGAACCTCAGAATAGTTACACATATGCCACAAAGGTCCTGAATTACAGCTAAGGGAGACAAGCAGGAGCCAGGCTGGAAGTTAAAATCCATTAATCAGCCCCTAATTCATTATTGTCAGTTGGGGCAGGGCAGGTGTTGTAACTAATTTTGCAACAATGAAAGCACTTAGCAAGTGCAAAAGATCACTAATCAGGGCGCACTAAGGAAGCAGGTGCCAGCTAAAAAAATATTCTGTGACACATTAATCAGCCCCAAATTAATTCAGGTCACTTGAGGCAGGGAAGGTGTGCTTTGCTTTGCCAAAAATAATGTACACTGGACAACCAGAGGGTGTGGTGATGAAACAGAGGGTGGCATGGGTGGGCCAGAGGGTGGCATGAGTAGTCAGAGAGTGGCAGTGGTGACAGAGAGTGGCAGTGATGAAGAAGAGTGTCCCAAACAGGTTGGACACGTAGAAACAACAAGTTCGCAAAACTTGCGACCCGACAGGTAAGTTCGCAAATTGCGAAATTGTAAAAACCCTCGCGAACTGGCAGAAACACGGGCGAACACAAAAAAAAAAAAAAATCCGCAAATTCGCGGGAATTCGCGGATTTTGCGGATTGCGAGTTTGCAAATCCGCAAATTCGCGGATTGCCAATCCGCAAAATCCGCTCATGCTTAGTGTGAACTCAGCATACTCCTTATTTACTTTTAAGTTTCTTGATAAAGCAGTTTCATAAACACCCATTGAACTTTGACAGGAGTTAACTGTAGAATGTCACCAAATATTACAATGTGTTTATCACAACACAGAACATCCTAGTCAGTTCTAAGGGCCTTTTGCATTCTCAAATGAAGGAAACCTGGTTTTGTGTTTGATACCATGCTAACATCATCAATTATAAGAACCTTCAGTTTTTCAGAACTCTGGAGACTTCATGACAAGCATCACCAGATAACTTCAAGTACTCTACTTTGTTGTCATGTTACACAGCCACCATAAGTAGTCTGTTCAATGTGATTCCTTTAATGTTGTGGGCAGCAAGTCCGGTAGGAGCAGTCACAACATATGAAAGATCACAACTAGTCTTCCTGTGACCAAATGAAGTCATCATTTTCATTAGAAAAGATTTTCCTGTATCAGCTTGACACCAACATAGACAAGTATAGGCTTGGATGTTGTACATCAACATTAGAACATATCATGTAGGGCTCCATGCACTACAGATTTTCCTATTTGTTAAACAATGTGTAGCTGTTCTTCATTTAATTGAGAAATCAACATTTCTAAATGAATTTTCTAACTCCTGCCTTGGCCCATAGCATTTTTAAATTCATGCATAGCTATGGATGCCTCATTTTCAATTATAGGCTTGTTGCTCGGGTTCAAATTCCTTTATAAAAACAGAAGACAAGAGGCATTTGGGAAAACAGGAACAGTTAAACAATACGGCCGGGAGAACAGTTAGAGGCATAAGGTCTGAGGACTGTCTCAATATACATAGGGTTTACAGTAGTCTTTTATAAACTTTCTCATCAAGCCACAAATTCATCCAGAATGCCTAATAAGGTATAAAATGTTGGTTGCTGCCATAAAGTCATGAACTATTGGTAAACAATTATTGTAGGTGGCTTTTGACTTTGCGTAGGCACAGTGTGGCCATTTGTGAATGTGTCCTGATGACTAGCGCGTGGTGCACGTGGTCACTACATGTGTTAGGTCTTGATTGGCTATGTATTCCTAGCTTATGTGGCATCTGACTTTATCGTGTTTTTTTTAAGTGCCCCCTTGGTACATGTGCTTTATTGTGGACAAACTCCCCTGACCATTGTGATGTCACTGTGTCTATCTGTGGGATTGATCAAGAGTTTCCTGTCCACATGTCTGCCTGCCAGCCATGCACCCTCCCACCGGTGACCTATCAATCAGTGATCCCAGGCCTAGGTTGCAGGGCCTGCCTGATTACATACTTTTATGTCGAGGTAGATGTGAATTTCGGGATGGGGGATTTTAATAGGTGGTGGTGGTGAGTGGGCTGTGGCAGGGCCTCTTACTGCTGTTTTTACTTGCTGCTGAAGGCTGTGGGTGTTGCACCAAGAGCATGCATTTTTAATTCTATGTGATACCTGTGATTTTAAAACTACTTTTAGCCTGCATCTACCTGCTCTAGGAGGGCACGTTCAGTTCTTCTAAAGCCTGTTCTCGATCTCCTCCTTCCCGCCCCGGAACGACGCTTTGAATAGCACTGTTGCATGGAGGGCATGGAAGGGTAGAGTCAGGCACTTCCGGTCAGCTGAGGGGACGGTTAGCCTTTTAGTCGTCAGCCCCTGATCACCCAGTAGGGATTTAAGGCAAATGCTTCCGCGACCGCGCTGCAGACGCGCCGGTGGTGCACCAAAGGCAAGCCCATCTGTGCCCGTCCGTGGCCGCACGGGGACAGGGGCCAGGACCCCTGGTCAAAATGAGGGGATATTACATTATGACAGGGTGGAGCTGCTGGCCGTGTGCACCCATTTGGACAGGATGTGTAAGCACAGTATGATGGCTACCCAAAGCAGCTTTTGTCTGCACTGTTCATTTAGTTGGATTGTAGACAACACTAGAAAGCCAGGAGTGGGTTTCTATGTGCGGGGGTCTATTGAATTGTGGATCTCTCTATAAGCATAAAATAAAAAGTTCGGATTTGCTGGTGGACAGGAAGTTGGACTTTCTGTTTCTTACTGAGACATGGTTGGACGCAAACTCCGGCCCAGATCTTATAGAGGCACTCCCCCCCGGGTACACTATAACGAGAATTGACAGAGCTGTAGGTAGAGGAGGTGGGATAGCTGTGATTTTTAGATCTCCCCTTGAATGCTTCATTGAACCAGTCATATTATCTGATAGTGAGGCCGGGTCTTTTTCATTAAAGGTAAGCCCTAACCTGACGGTGAAAGGACTTCTGATCTACAGACCCCCGGGTCCCTCCACACGCTTTCTGCTGAGTTTGTCGGAGGGCATTGCCCACTTAGCCTTAAGACATGACAAGCTCTTGGTTTTGGAGGACTTGAATTTTCACTTAGAAGACCCCTTGAATAAGGAAGCATCAAACTGGCACCATGACCTACAGTCATTTCATCTAGATTTGAAATCACTTGCCCCCAGCACGGACACCTACTTGATCCGGTGTTCGCTAACTGGGAGGATGTTGAAGTATCTACTCTTCTCCCAGTTCCTTGGTCAGATCATTTTTTGGTGCCATTCGTGATCAGGATACCAGAGAGTGAAAGTCGGAAGGTAGTATCCACTCATCTAGGAAGTGGAAAACCTTTGATCAGGACGACTTTAATAGAGAGCTGATAGAGGGCGACCCTCCGGGGGGGGGGGGGGGGGTCCGACAGTGACACCGCCTGTCTGAATCTGGAGAGGCGTATAATCAATGCGCTCGACAAGCTGGCGCTGTTGCTCTCAAACAAGTCTGGTGGCAGAGAGAGTAAAACTGCTCCTTGGTTCACCCAAGCGTTACATAGCGTAAAAGCAGAATGTAAACGGTTGGAGAGGCAATGGCGAAAGGGCTTTCTTAACTAGGATAAATTGTTGTATAGGGTGCAACAGAGGAAATACCAAGGACAGTTGAGGCAGGCTAAGGCCACCTACTACAAGGCCAAAATCGGAATGGCGGAGAATTCTACTAAGGAACTTTTTAAAATATATAAGGAAATCTCCTCCTGGCAGAGATGGCTATGCCTAATAGGGGCGATGCAGCGGAGTGTAATCGTATTGCAAACTACTTCTCCGAGAAGTTAGAGGTGATATACTCATCCTTCTCTGGGATTGTAAGGAGAGGAGCTGATTATGAAGAACTGATGGAAGAGTCTAAGACAGCGATTAGACTAAAAAACGTCATCGTTCCCACTCCTGAGGCTCTTAAGAGTATTTGCCTCAGTGTTAAATCTGGCTCACCCAGAGATCCTGCCCCTGCTAAGGTGATGTCTGAGAGCCTGGATATTCTTGAACCATTTATCAGACACGTGCTGGATGTCTCGTTTAGTTTGCATACGCTGCCAGAAAACTAGAAACGTGCTATCGTTCTTCCAGTTAGGAAGAAGCCTAATGTTAGTCTAGACAAACTAGACAACCTTCAGCCGAACTCGCTTCTGCCTTTCCTGGCAAAGGTGGCGGAGGTGGCCAACCACCAACTTATGACACATCTGGAAGACGCAAGCCTCCTTCACCCGTCGCAATCTGGATTTCGGGCAGGATATTCCACGGAAACTGCCCTGTTAAGGGCCACAGAAACCATCAGGCAGGGGGCGGATGCGGGACACACTATGGCTCTAATAATGTTAGATCTTAGTGCCGCCTTCGACACTGTAGCACACTACACCTTGCTGCAGTGTTTGAATAAAGGCGGTATCTCGAGATCCGCCCTGAAATGGCTGAAATCCTTCCTAACTGGACGTAGCTTTCAGGTCACACTGGGTGCACACGACTCCAAAGACACTGAATTGCAGCAGGGAGTGCCTCAGGGTTCTGCCCTGAGTCCCACTTAGTTAAATTTATATATATCGCCGCTGGCAGAGATAGTGCAGGGCTATGGAGTTGGGGTGGTCTCCTATGCGGACTCACCCAGCTGCTGATCCTCTATCCCAGGCGCCGCAGACTGCTGCATCCAACTTTAAGGCCTGCATGCAGGAGCTTGCCTACTGGATGGATAAGAACTGCCTTAAACTGAATGGCAGCAGAACCGAGGTACTGGTGGTGGAAGGCAGTACCTCGAGCTGGTTGACAGAATGGTGGCCTTCAAGCTTGGGTCCTACCACTGTACTGTGCATCGCGGTGAAAAATCTGTGGGTTTGGGTAGACCCTGCTCTTTCCGATGATGGACAGAGTAGTTGGAAAGTGTTTTGAAAAATCTGCGTAAAACACTGGATCTTCTCCCGGTAGAGGCAAGAAAGACCATGGTACAAGCGCTCATAACGTCGCGCCTCGATTATACCAACATACTTTATCTGGGGGCCACGGACAAGGGTCTTGGATGACTACAGGTTCTGCAGAATGCCGCCGCGCGGCTTGTCCTTAGTCAGCCTAGGAGGGCGGCTTCAAAAAAAGCGCTTAACTCATTGCACTGGCTACCAGTGCAAGAAAGAGTCATGTTTAAGACACTATGCACTTGTAATCGAATTCTTAACAATGCTGGTCCATCTAATCTGAGTGACTAGATCACCAAATATGAGGTCTACTGGCACCGGGCTATTGGAGATCCCTAGGGTAAACAAGGCCAGGATGGGGGGTCGTTCTTTTAGGGTCCGGGCCGCTCAGAATTGGAATAAGCTCCCTTAAAAACTCAGGCTGGAAAGCTCTGAGATCAAGTTCAGAAAGTTGCTCAAAACGTATTTATTCTCCGGCAGCATGTATTGGCCTCCAGATGAGGTGTACTGCTCCTCCCTCTCACTTAGCGCGGGGACACGCCAAGATGGCGTAACCATGCGCTTTATAAATGTCTTTATTATTATTATTATTATTATTATTATTATTATTATTATTATTATTATTAATAAGGACAACAGTTCATTTTTGTCAACAAACACATCATTATTCATATTAACAGGCTGGCCAAGTGGATCTTGACTATGAGGCCCTGAGCTCTGGTTGTCTTGTGAGCTGTCCTCTCTAATCTCTGTAGCAATTATTTCCTCTTGTTGAATTACATAATTTAACATTTTCTGATATGAGGGAAACACTGCACATTGAATACTATATTTGAAAGCATTAAAAGCATCTTCAGAACAGCCATCGCCACCTAGCAGTTCAGTCTCTGAACGCCAAGGTTTTGAAAGGTGCAAAAGAGCCAGGTAAAATCATTCTGTATTCTCACCTGTTTGACAACTCAGTTTACAATGATTTATGAGAATTGTTTTTGAATGTCTCCCTAAATATGCGTTACAGTTCGTCACTCTAAACTCTCCTTATTCAATATTTCCTTCCATGTTATTTATGTATTCATAGTACTGCAGTACTTAATACAGACAAAGATTTTTGAGATGGACACTCTGATTAGGGTAAAAAGCATTCACCATATTTGCTTTAAGTAAATCAGTACTTTCTGGATCAAACTGAGCAAGATATTAAATTTGATTAAATGGTTTCAACACACGCTCATCCCACGAGATCCAACAAAGTGTTTCTAAAGTTATGCTCTAAATATAACTTTAAGGACTGTTAGATGCTTCAAAATCCTGACACCAGGGACTTAACTTTCTACTGTAATCCATATAAATCATACTCGAGAATTGACTATCTTCTCATTTCTGGTTCATTTACACACCTTATTGACCAAATGGATAGCCTTCGTAAGCTGATCTCTAATTACTCCTGCATATCCCTAACTTTCTCAGATATTAATGACAAGACAAACAGTGAAATATGGTGATTCAATAAAGAAACTCTTAAACATTATATATTTAGAGACACCATAGAAAATACTGCACTTATCTATATCAATGGTAATGAATTTTCCCAATGTCCCATTACCCATATTTTGGGAGGGACTCAAATTAATAGCTATTAATGTACGTCAGAGGAACATTAATAGCTATATAAGCAAAACTAAATAAAGAACATAATAGTAGACTGAAAAAGGAAATTAAAAAACTAAAGCACTTCATGTAACCAACCAAGATGATTCTATCCTTAACATTCTTACAAAGAAAAAATATGAATACAACAGATTATTGAATGACAAAGCAGGGATCTAGATTAATAAGTTCAAAAGTCAAAAACTCAATTAAGTGAATAACACTGGTGAAATGCTTGTATCCTATCTAACATGCAAACAGAATCAAAAAGGTATTTCTGCACTGAAAGATAATACAAACACACCCTCAAAAGATTCATGATATATGTAAAGAATTTCATGAGGCATTATATCAGGAGGACACACAGGTTCCTCCATAACACTTCAAATCTTACCTAAAGAACTTACACCTGCCACAAATATCCAAGATTAACAAACAAGCTTTCATTGCTCCATTAAAAACTGAGGACATAGCCAAAGCAATCCAGTCACTTAATTTAAACATATTTCCAGGACTGGATGGCTTCACCACAAATTTCTATAAAGCATTACCGACTGCACTAACCCCCAGGATAATAGAATTATTCACCCATTTTTCAGAATCTGTTTCTATCTCGGGCACTGAAGCGAGACTATGATAGTTGTCCTTGCCCCCAACATTTGTAAAAGATTATAGACCGATTTCTTTAATTATTCATGATGGCAAGATTTATGCTAAAATCCTGGCCAAGCGATTGAAACCTCATTTATCAAGACTAATAGGACGTTCTCAAGTGGGCATCATGATATAACTTGTCTCATGATAACACACAGCTTTTGGACCTTGTTCTAGACAGAGCGAAAGATACCAACTCCGGAACTGTAGCACTAACATTAGATTCTGAAAAGTCTTTTGACAAAGTCTCTTGGACCTTCTTCAAAGAAAGGCTAACAAAATGTAATCTTGGCCGAGGCTTCATTAAAATGATCATAGCTCTATTAAATGAATAAAGTGCTATGGTGAGAGCTGGAGAACTTATATCTACCCCTTTTACATTAGAGAAATTAAAAAGGCAAGGGTGCCCGCTCCCCCTTCTTTATTCATCCTGGCCCTTGAACTCATAATTTATTACATCCAAAGCAATAATTTGATTTCTGGTATTGACTTTAACAATACTATTGTGAAGGTGGCACCATATGTAGATAACATCATGATTATAACAGCTGAGAATGCCCAACCATCTATTAAAGAAGTCATAGATACCATTTACAGCTACACCTTAGTCTCAGGTTATGAACCTAATATAGCCAAATCTGTAGTGAAATGTCTAAATAACCTATGCACTAGAGATATACTGGAGGATTCAGGCTTGTGTTGCAAACGCACCACTTGAAATATTTAGGAGTAGAATTTGGTTCAAACTTAATAGACACCATACAACACAATGAAAAAAGACACAACAAAAAATAGAGAGTTTACTGGATAGTTGGAACCCCAAATTCATAACTTGATGGGGTTGCATAGAGACAATCAAGATGATGGTAACATCCATTGTTAATTATCTAATCAGCATGCTACCACTTAATGCTGTCAGATGACTTTCATAAAAAATTTGACAAAACTCTTGAGTAATTTTATTTGGCAAAATAAACATCCCAGGATTTTGATTAACTGCTTGGGTGCTCAGGACGTTCTAATCCAGTGTCCAGCATGTCCTAGCCCTCCCGGGGGACCGGGGGAAGTGCTGGTGCTCCCACATGGGCCCCGCCTTATCCCCATCACCTGTGAAAGAAGGTGGAAGCACTTTCACTGACAACCCTTACCCCTCCACCTGTGTTCTGATGATGTGCTGTCAACGCCATCAAAGGCTGAGGAGGCTATGCTGTAAGCCATTTGCTTCCAACGCATCCTGGAAACAGGGATGTTTTTGGTCCTGGGAGGGAGCAGGAGGGCAGAGAGACACCGCAGGGAAAAAAAAGAGTCTTTCCTTTTCTCTGGTGTCTCTCTGCAGTACAGTTCTGGTGCTGGATTGCACCCTCTAATCACCAGGGTTGTTTTATGCTGGGGGAGCAAGTGTTGCTTCCCATTACTTGGAAGAGGTTTTGCTGTTCACCACCCACCCCAGCAGATCAAACATTTTGTAAGCCAAGGGGCCACTTTTTCTGCCGCCCTCCACCTCTTAATAACATATTTCAATTTTGGAGCTGGACTTTTCACTAAATACTATCTTCTTGCTGCTTTACACATTTTAGTGTCTTGCACAGACAGAAGCCATACATGATGGAAAGTACTGTGACTTTACGCACACCAATGAATGTCCTTGAAGGTTTATCAGTCTTGACAAGTGTATGAGAGTAGGATCTGATTACTATGATAACCCCCACTTTTTGCTGGTGTTTCACTGTTTTTCAACTTTAGTCTGGCTGGGGCCCTACTATCCAGAACCCCAGCCTAGTAGCTTCCTCTGTAAAATGATTGCATGTACATTAGGTACAATCCAGTTTGGTGACTGGGGTACCTTTGTGAGTCACTAGTATATGGTACACCAGGTACTCAGGGCATAGGTACCCCAGAGGCCTACCAGGGTCTGCAGCATGTATTGTGCCACCCCTGGGAAGCCTTCCAAAATGACTCCACACAACTGCTACTGCAGCCTGTGGGTAGGGTGGTGCCAGCACCCCTTACTAAATTATATGTTACCTATAGCTACCTTTAATCACATCAACTGTAACCCTATCAGTCACTCTAATGACAGGCAATCCTGTAGGCAGAGTTCTTGGTTTTGTGTGAGAGGGTGCCCATGCATGAGCTGGGCCCCTCTGCAGCTTTCCAAGCCTATTCTCTGAGGCTGTTCTGTGATTCAGCCAGACCATATACTCTTAAGTGCATTATAACCTCGCTGTAAATGCTGACGTTGGAATGGATGCATGGAAAAAATCTGTGTTTGGTGTCAAACACTTTGGAATCCTACCCCCCACCAGTCCTGGCGGCGGGGGTAGAATTCCACCCTTTTGAGGGAGAGACATGTACACACTGGTCTAACCGGTAATAGTTTAAAAGAGCCCTGGCCTCCAGCTGCTGACCGAAACTCTGTCAGGGGAGATCTGGACAATAGGTTTCCTGTCATAGTGAGGTGTAACTACCTCCCAGACAGGCTTTAGTGTACTGGGGCTGGGTGGGTACACTCTGAGAGTGCTTTGAAGTCTGCACTGGGGGCACATTTGGTGTCCCTGTCTATAGCCCAGTTTAACCCAGTTGCAGGGGCTACCAGCCCCTGCTCTGGTGAAAATTGGACAAAGGAAATGGGTGTACCCACCCCTCCTTCCAGACCCTCCCATAGGTGGGCCCCGAGAGTACGTCCAACCCCTTCATTTAGTATAAGTAAGGAACCACTGGCAACAGGACTTTAGATTACACTTAGATGAAACTCTGAAACTGAATCCTGGAACTTTGATACTCTACTAAAGACTAGAGGATGGAAGAATGTCCCTTGGGGTCAAGGAGTGACTCCCCTGCTCAAGCAGGCACCAACAAAGCATTTGCCAGTCTGCATCTCTGAAGCTCCAGCCAGACTCTGAAGTATTTGCAACACAGAAAGAGGATTTCCAGGCTTCTTAGACGCAGACCCGAGTCCACGCAAAGCTGAGACCCGCAGCCCTCATGAGTGACGTGGAACCGGAACTCCTGGACACCATGCACATTTGCTAGTGCATTGACTTTTCAACATCTCTTGAAGTTGTGCTTTGGGTTTCCTGTAGCCCGAGCACAATCTGCACCAGAGATTGTGGGCCTACACTCCACAAGTGTTCCGTGAGACTGCTTCTTGCATTTCCGCTTGAGCCTCCTTTGGGATCAATGGTCCGTCAACTGGTGGGTCCTTGTGAAGGCAACTCTAGTTTTCCTTGTGCTTCCCTGGTTGCTCCAGACATGCCTTGACTCCACGCTAAGTGGTGAGTCCCTCAGACCTTGCTGGTCTGCACCAAAGCATTTCTTTGATTGATGCATGGGTTGCTGTTGCCAAGGCACGTTGGGTCCAATCGGGGCACCAACACTGCAGCACTCGACATCCTTTGTGGGACAGCTGCAATCCAGCTCCTGGTTGTCGTCGACACCTCCTGGTCCTCATTACCGAAGAATCAAGCTTCACTTTCTTCAACTGAAATCACCAGACATCTGTGGGCATTCGACTATTGTGCCCCTGGTCACTGGCTAGTGACCCAGACTCTGTCTCCTCTGCTTTCAGGTTCTTCTCATCTTCAATCCAGGCTTGGATAACACCAGATACTTTCTATTTCTTCGGCAGCAGCACTTTGAAGCAGATCGCCATAAGAAACGATGACGAAACCCGACACCAAAAGACACCAATGCACCCGGCTTCCCTGAGTGAGGTAACTCGAGTACTCCAGTGCTCCCGTTGCTCAAAGTCCTCTCCTAAGTGTCCTTTATCTTTAAATTTCCAACCACGACTTTGCCCATGGAAGTTAAAGGTGATTCGCGGATGTGTTCTCACACAGCATGCGTCCCCGTGGGTCCCCTGTGTCACAACCTTGGGTGGTTCCTGGTGGGCCCAGCGGTTCTAAAGGCTCTAGTCCTTGTGTCTATTCAAGTCGTGGTTCTTATACTATTTTCTTAATATTTTGTTCGGTACGCCCACAGGTCTCAACGTATATTGTGCTACTTTACTGTGTGCTATTAAGTTTACCGTATGTGCTTATGCCTCTAGCCTCATAAAAAGACTAGTGGGTTGTGCTTAGAATAAATACATATATTTTATATATATGCCTGGTGTGGTTCTCCTTTCATTTGGCCATTCACAAGAATAGAGACAGGTAACACAAGCTGCTTTAGATCCCTCCAAGACTTAGCCTGAAGGCTGTTCTCCACAGCTATCACTAGGATAGCTTTCAATAAAGGTTGTCTTTAACCTACCATCAATAAGGGTCATTTGGACTGGTGCAATGTGCCCACTAGAATAGTGGACAGCATATGCCAGGCCAACTTCTCACAACACGGATCAAAGCTTTGAAGCAATTTAATTTTTTGTTTCACAGTTTCTCTGCTGCAGTTTCTTGCGCCGGGAAACCCTTTGTGGGGAGCTGTCGCGCGTAATAAATGCAACAATAATAATAATAATATTAAGAAGAAGAAGAAGAAGAAGAAGAAGAGTCTATGTTTGTCAAAAGACTGTTGTATTAGGTTGCATACTTGTCTACTCTTCCACTTCCACTCAAAAACTAGTTGTTGAGGACATTGACCTAGTACTTCATTAGTTACTTCTCTTGTACATTTCTAGACATAGATTTTTCCTTCTCTATGTATCTTCATTCAAATCATATTTACACGCCTCTTTGTCAATTGCAAACCCTCATTTTCCTATGCATAGCTTTCCTCGTTAAAAAATGCCTCCCTTCTGGAAATGTTTTTCCACTATCCTTGGGAAATAGTGCAAAGATTTGTTTTACTAACTGGCACCTTTTAATTACATTCTTTTAAGAGAATTAGTCAGTTTCTCTAAACATATATTATTATCTTCAAAAGAGAAAAATAGTTTTTTCTTTAACACAAAGGACTTATCTTCTAGAGGCTCAACAAACTCAGTTTTGCTTTTGCAATGTTTTTTTACTTCTCAGTGTCTTCATGCTCTTCAGATTATTTGACACTTCTCTTCTACGGAAGCAGTTCTTTGAATTTCTTTTTATTAAAACATGTCTGGTCGCTCTGTTCCCATTCTGGTATTATGTTTTTTTTTTTAAGGCTGATTTCCTATTAGATTTTGACTGACCTTAATTAGGTATTACACCTACAGAAGAAAGTTTACAGGATATTATCATTATTTTTATTAAAGAGTGCTCTTACTTTATTTCAATCTTTGTTTACTATATTTTCCTTCTTCTAGCTGTGTTCCATCTTTAGAGACTTTTTTGTAGTAACTTAGTTTATTCTACTTCTTTTGCTGCTCTTTCATTGGTATCTTTAATCGACTACAAGGCCTAAAAATAAAATAATATTTTTCCTCCTTCTCACAGACATATTAGTAAAACATCAGATTATTGCATGGTTCAATGAATGTTTTCTCTTAATTGTGGTTTTTAAAACTGTCAATGATATGTACTTGTGTATGATATGTTCACTTTTATGTTATTGAGTTGACAAATAAAGTATTCTTGACTTGACTTGACTTGGCATGGTTCAATTTACTAAGAATGATGTTTTTAAGTCACACCTTTATACAGACTCAAATGTTTGTGTAGAATAAGTGACACTAGGACTTGTATTATTACATTTTAAGGGAGTGGCGATTCTGAATGCTACAGTTTTATAAAAATTCTTCTTTTTGTTATTTATACTACCATTATAAAGAGAGAACACACACCTTTGAGCCAGGTAAACTCAGGAACCACAGCACCAATCCACACACCCGATACATTGTGGAAATTGTCAGGGTGTGCAGATGGACATAGGTACGGGCGGGAGGAGTCGGGCAGGAGGAGTCGGGCGGGAGGGGGTCGGAATGGGAGCGGGTGTGCACAGAGGGACGGGCGGGAGTAGTGCATGCAAGCATCAAATGCTGCCTCCAGCCCCTTTCTGCCCCAGGCAACGCTGGGGCGGGCTGCTAGTAACTCTATACAGTGTAACTGATACATGGTATTTCGGGTGAGACCTCTCTGCAACATGAACAGGTGGGTGTGAAAGGCCTTACTGAGGAAGTAATACCTCTAAAAAGAACTGTTCTGTGGTTAATACAATGATTAGTTCAGCATTGTAAGACCAACGCCTCTAGTGATAACTGACACAGAATAAACAGACTGAGTATTAACAGAAAAAGCAAGATCTGTGCGGATACATTTTAACCATTCTGTACCTACTGTATAACAGCAGCCTCTGCAGCTACATCTCAACAGGGACGTAATGTTCTGTGTAGACTTTAGATAGTGGGTGTAAATAACTTTTGTAATGAAACCACATGTCTCTAGAGATCTTTTCTCAGAGTGAACAGGATGTTTCACTCAGTTTATAAACAGCAATCTTCATACTGACACCTCTGAAAAGGATAAATGATCTGAGGTAAAAACTAAATCGAAACACTGGGCCTCACCTTATCACATTTAAAAAGGTGCAGATTCTGTATGGTACATTTCGTCAAAAGGAGGGCTCCTTCTGTAATAAGTGTATGCAGGGTAAATATTTCTTTTTTTATAATGAGAAGAGTATGTGTGAAGGGGGGAACCCTTTCCACGAAGACGTGCACACTATTACACTGGAAACTACTGAGTTTCTTCTCTTCTTTGTCGTAGAATTATTCAATAATTAATCCAAGTGAATTTTTACACAGTTTTTCTGATGTTTATTGCAGAAGTTTTGTTTTCATCTTGTATTTCATAAGATTTTCTTCTGTATTTACAGTCTTTACAATTTATCTATTGCCCAATGCATTTCGGGTCAAAAGAAATGACCCTTCCTCAGGGGCCTAAAAATAACATATTACAGCACCTTAGAAAACATAATATTAGAACCAATTGATATATACATGCTGAGATGAATGTGAACATACCCATGTGTGAGTTATTTACTAGCTCAAGGAAGAATTATGGTGGTGGAGGGACGTAGTGAAAAGAAATAACCACTGCATGTGCTGGACAGTAAAAAGTATTTAAATAAACCGGAATATCAGGGCGGTGCTGCATAAAAGAGAAAGGAACTGCATAAAAGGGAAAATACTATGAAAATGTTGAAACGGATAGTGCTGACAGTAATGTGGCCGAAGTGGTACTGAGTAACACAGACAGCGAGGGGGAACAGTGCAGGTGGGAGTAAGTAGAACAAGAAATCAGACGAATAAGTGAGTTATCGTGTGAAATAACTTACTCGGAGTAAAAGGAAGACTGGCGTCCGGTGCCCGAAACAAAGTCTCAATACAAGAAGCTGTCGACAGTGAAAACAAGCTAAATGAAGCCACAGAGCTAATCACGTGATGTGGCAAACAAAGCTTCAAGGGGAAATAGCGGAACGCGTATGCGGCGGTACACATGAGGAAAGTTGTAGCGTGACAAATAAAATGAAAGAGGGTAAAAAACTCAAACAAATTCATGGTACAGATAGGGCATGGATCAAAGTGAATACAAACAGGGCAGGGACATGTTGGAATACGGAACCTCAACCGGTTATCGGTCACGTGATATGAGGACAAGCGCTTCATCAGGAACAGGGAGTTCGAGCGTGTTGTGTCGAAGGAGGAAAAGGAAAATAAAGTTATGTTTGAAGGGACAGTGAAAAGAAAAAGTAAACATGCATAAATCTTTTTTTATAAGAACATAGTCTGTCTACTGAGATCTCTCCTTCAGGTGAAGGGCGGGTGTAAAAGTGATTCCTTTGTAAAGATGTTTTTTCTGATGAATTGGTTGATCAGTTCACTACATTAAGACAGCCCTGTCTAGTTTTCCTATAAGCAGATTAGATACATTGGGCAGCAGGACTAAGCCCTCTTCTAGTACATTTCAACATGCTTTACATTCTGTATGGTAGAGTATGGTAGTGTTTGATACAACTGTGATTCTATCTCATACTACTCTGCAACAGCAGTCACGCTAGGGATACATCAACAGAGAACTAATGATTTCTGTAGAAGAACTTAGAGAACTAGTATCTGCTGTGTTACACGGGTTTACAAACAGCCAGTTCTGTACTAATATCTCTGAACAGAGAAAATGGTGTGGGGCATTTATACAAGGAAATGATGCAGTGCGACCCTGCTGCAAATTTTGCAGGACTGTGTCATTTAAAAAATGCAGAGATGCGCTGTATTTACAGGAATACGGTGCACCTCTGTGTTTTCCCTATCACTGGCACTAAAAAAAGCTGCCTAGCGCTAACACAGACACCCTTAAGCCATAGTGCTGTGTTGCAGGGATGATTGTTTATGTGACCCTTCCTGCACATAAACAATCAATATTGGTGATTGGTACTTCTACGTGTGCTGCAGAATGCAGCACACATAGAAATAGCAAAAAGAAGGAGAAAGAAAAGTATTTCTCCTTATTACGCCAATCTAACGCCCTGCCTTAGATATGCACATCATTGTAAATCTGGGGCAGCATCAAAAAGCAATGGGTGTTGCGGTGAAACACCCACAGTAACACCCATTGCATGCCGCTCTCAAAATAAACAAAAAATAAAATGGAATTTTATATAGTGCGAAATTTACCCAAAAGTATCAGGTAGCAGAGCGCTTTACATGAGTATCAGTTGCGTTACACAAGGACACATTCATTTTTGTTAAGCATGGGGAGATTAAGTGATTTGTCCGGAATCGCAGGATGTTGAGCGCCGTTGAAGAGACTAGAACCAGGTTCCCCAGATTTGCATGGAAGGGTACAATATTTGCAGAGTGGCATTAAGCCATGCAAAGAGACTCAATGTTGCTTTGAAAATATGGTGCTGGGCATTGGGCTACTGGAACGTCAAAATAATGACGTTCCAGTGGTATAATCCCCTTGTACATATGCCTCTGTGTTTAAAAGGTATCAGAGAAGCTACTACATATTAACAAAGTGCAGATTGAGGATAGTTAAGTTTGGATGTAAAAGTAAACCTTTGTGGCTCACTTCTATCACAACATATCCTCTTTACTAATAGGTCTGTAGAGGTTAAAGGCTTTACTGAGCAATTCAGCTCTGTACAAAAGTATCTCCTCTGAAAGAATATTGACTATCAAAGGGTTTACACACCTGAAGGTCTCTAGTGATACTTGTGAACACAGTAAAGGGTTAGTGTACAATGTTTTTGACAAACACTAGCCTGTCTGATAGCATATTAAAGTTGTATGTGGTAAAATATGAGAAAAGATTAACTCCATATCATACAGATCAATACAGAGTGAATGGTGCAGTTTTATAACAACGCAGCATCTCTTCTCACACCGCTCTACAAAGTAAAGAGTGGGTGTAAAGGGCTTTAGTAATGAATCTATTTGTCTTTAGATATCTTTTCTTAGAGTGAATATAGTGTGCGACTCAGTTTATAAACAGCAATCTTCCTACTGGCACCTCTGAAAAGGATAAAGGATCAGAGGAGGAAGCTACATGGAAAGACTAGGCCTTGTATTTTCACATTTTACAAGGCTGAAGATTTTGTATGGTAGAATTTGATGAAAGAAGAGCTCCTTCTGTTATAAGTGTATCCAGTGAAAATGCTTCTTTTTTAAGACATACTCTTTTTGGTGATAATCTTCAAGGTAAAGAATGGGTGTCAAAGGTTTCATAGAGAAAGTCATTACTCTGTAAATACATTTTCTGTGAATGTATATGGTGGTTGGTTTAGTACAGTAAGACCCCACTGTCTACTCATTCCCTTGACCAAACCAGCCAGTGTAGAAATATTATGAGTATATTTTCACATGCTGTACCTGATAGACCTAGATAAAACAAAGATTGCTATATCAAACTACCATATAACAGCATTCACTCTACTGACACTTTGTCAGAGGCCTCACGGTATCTTTAGAAAAACTTAGAGAAAAACAACCTGTTAAATTATATGGACTTGGAAACAGTAAACTCTCTACTGATACCTCTGAACACAGTAAAGTGTGTGTGTGTTCAATGGTCAAAAGTAAAGTTTATTTAAACCATTTGGTCTTTAAACCACAGCACATACATTATCATTTAAAAAAGTCTACACATTACAAAGTAATATTCTTAAGCAATACAAAAAATCATATTATCCTTAAAACTTCATTCCTACCAATTTTAAAACAATTAATCTCATCTTTAAATTGTAAAGCACCTCGATACTCTTAAGCTTCTACTGGACATGGAAACATATGTACACCCTGCATATATTTCCCAATGGCTATCGCAATATCTAAATGTTCTATATCAGCAAGGAGCTCCCATGCTTGTAAACGTGCCCTTAGAGCATACTTTGGAAAAAATCGGACGAAGTAAAAGTTTACATGAATAAAAAATAATTTACTGTCCAATAAAATATGTAAAATGTTATATTTCCTCCCTGTATTGCACATACATTTACCGCCTAGTTGCTTTAGGCCGGATTTTATTGCACTATTTATTAGGGCCGGGTTAATACCGATTCTTATCCTTAGTACTTCCATTCTTAACCAACGATTCAGTAATGCCCCGGTTAATTACCGGTAATCTTCATTACTCCGACTATAGTCTTCCTCGCAACATGACTAACAAAGTGAGCTTCAGCTCCACACCAGCACCCTCCTAAGCAAAAAAAAAGCCTCCAATGCCTCCCATCCCTTCCCAACATGTCTGACCCATTACAACCTTGACCTCTATAAGAGGCAGGCCGGCCCAACCCTTCAGCCTGAAACTACCAAGCATAAACATGAAGCAGACAGCCAGACAGGGAGGGAGGGATGGGAACTCATGTGGCGAGGAAGACTATACTTAGAGTAATGAAGATTACCGTTAAGTAACCAGGGCATTACCTCCTCGTTAGTTTTCCTCGCTACATGACTAACAAAGTGAGCACATACCAAAGCCAAGCGGCTTCTTGGAAACTCACAAGAAACCAACAGACCAGAATGGAACCCCCACGAAAGAGGGTAAACCCAACAGACCAGACAAGTGGAAGGACCACCCAAGAGAGAGTCAACCACGAGCAGGAAGAACCAGCCCGGGACAAAAAAGTACCGGGAAAGCCGAAAACCCAGACCCCCGAGACACGAAGTGGCGCCAGAAAATCCGCCACAAGCAAAGGCCAAAGAAGGACAGAGAAAGCACGGAACCAGATCGCAAAGAGCCAAAAGCAAAGGCAAACAGGCCCCAGAGCAGAAAGCAGCAAGCCGGCCCAAACACACCAAGACAGCCCAACGGACAGCCAAAAGTGAGAGGGGAGTAAAAGCCCAGAGAGAGGAACAAACACAGCAACACCGCAAGGTTGACCACCACTCGCGAGAGAACGGAAATCACCAGAGGAACGGGGAACAGGACCCTCAGACACCCAACAGCACCACCAGAAACAAAAACCATCAAGGGAAAGCCAGACGCAGGGGCAGGACACAAAACCTGCATCCACATAGGCATAACACGGATCAACAAGCAAACCTCCCAAGTCAACCACCGCAGCAGCAGACAGCAATGGAGACGCACCCAGGGAGCACCAACAGGACAAAAGCCCTGGCCAGGACAAACAAGCCCAGAACCCATGGAAGAAAAAGGACCCCAGAAAAGGGCAAAGCTGGGAGCCCGAACGAGAAGGCCGAATAGCCAACACCGAGATCCCAAAAGAAGCAAACAGCACCAGCCGTTCCCAGGAGAACACCCATGCAGGCACAATAGGGGACCAAACCACATCACTTAACGAGAGCAGACGACAACAATAGCTCCCAGGGAGGTACGACCGGAGGCAGAAGAAAAGAGACCCAGGCCAGGACAGCACCAATGTGCCAAAAAACAACAGGGGCGAACCTCGCAAACACCGCGGAGCACGGTGCAGGGGAGAAATCGCCCAGGAGAGCAACAAGAAGAACCAACAGGGCAGGGGAATATCCTAGAGAAGCCAAGGAACGGGTGACAGAAGGCCGACCAACCGACCCAGCACTGACCGGTAACCCACGTACGCCCCAAAGAATGGCAAAGGCCCCCAGAACCCGGGAAGGGGCACCCAGAACACCAAGACCACTGGTCCAAGAAGGAAACGTCTGAAGCCACACAAGACATGGAAGCCACAGGAGAAGAAGCCCAAAGGAACAGGAAGGCCCTGGCTGCCAAGCATCAAGGTGCAATAAGCCCAGACACGGCCAACTCCACAAGGCAGACACAGTCAGATGTACACAGGACCATAGGGCCCATGGAGACTAAGTACGGGAAGCATGAGGAGCAGCACCACAAGGGCAGTGGCAGCAAGTCATACCTCAGTACAAAAAGATAAACAATTGGAGAACGACCCCAGCACAACCAGAATCCCACACAACCACTTGAAAGGGACACTAGAAAGTAAGGGAACACAAAACCAGTGCAGCAAGAGACCCCAACCACTAGGCCACGGTTACTCATGGACAAGGGAAGGCACAACAAGGGCCAGAAAACAAGCCCAGGGCCAAAATCCAGACAACAAACACGTAGATAGCACGCAAGAGTCCAGGCTCTTGAACACCTCGGCCAAACCGGAAGATGGAAGCACCCACTGGGAAGAAGGGGATTCCCTGGCATTGAGGCCAAGGAGTCCAAGAACAAGCTGCACAGCGGAGAGCCACACTCCTGCCGCAAATGAAAGCAGATGACGAGGAGGGCAGAAAGAAACCGCACAGCACCTCTGTATAACATAGCATCCCAAGCCCCAAGAGGGATTCGGGGAATGCGAAAGAAACAGACGATCACATATCGTCCTGTGCCTCCACAAGGCGACCGCAGCAACAGCCCAGGGAAGGAAAGAAAAGGCAGGAGACAACAGCAGCCTGCCCCCATCAGAAACACAGAAGCCAACAGCCCCTGGAAACCCCAGGAGGACGCCCAAACAAGGAAAAACCGGGCCAAACCCTGCACCCTAAAGGAGAGCTGGAGGAACAGACCGCAGGCCCAAAGCCCCGATGGATGAGCTACCACCAGCCAAAGACAAAACACACAGTTTCAACAGAATGCATGAAGCACTCCCCAAAGGAACCCTCGCTGGCAGACAAGGAAGAGTGAGAAAACACTAGTAAGGCCCCAATGCAGTGACCCGCTGCATACAAAAGGAACAATTACCCCATCCCATTAAACTGCACATATCCTCATCCTCACGGACATAAAATGTCCTAATTAGGTGCCACCGAACAGCGGAACAGGTGTTGACTCCGGCGTTGCTCTTTTATTGCCAGAGAGGCGCTGCATGGCGGAGTGGCAAGCTGTGGAGCCCAGACGCGGTGGATGGCAGAGGCGGTCTGGAGCACTGGGGCGGCTGGGGCGACCAGGGAAGACTGATGATGTAGAGGCCCCATCGTGCTGGCATAAATGGAGGCTGACGGCTGAGAGAGAATACCGGCTGGAGCGGAGCCACTCAAAAGATCTGGTGAGCAGGGGGAGAGCTCTGGGGAGATCGTACACGGCTGGTGGGCAGCAGACTTGGTGTGCAACGATGAGCGGGCCCGGAGGCCCGCGCAAAGTAGTGGATGCCTGTTGATGCGATCTGCGACCTGACTGAGTGGCACCCAAGGTGCGGGTGAGCCCAGGCACCGGTGGGGACACGGACACTGACATTGCACTCCCAAGACAGGGGCTGAATATACGTGTGTGAGGGCAGCGATACCACTGAGGCCCACCCCAGACTGGGGGGGTGCCCGAGCCGCCATTTTGAGTGCTGCACGTGGCGGCATCATCTAGTGGCCCCCCGCAGGCAGGAGGTGTATCGAGGAGTGCTGCCCCTGACATATCGGTTCCAGTGGGTTGATACACTTACTTGATCTATTCACAGTAAAGCATAATAGCCAATAAAAATTAATGGTTAAAAGCGATGTCAGAGAGAAAAAAGCACCAGACACGAACCCTGCATACAGCACTCATGTATAGAGTGTCTGTGTATTTCCTCTGTTTGAATATTCAGAATGGTCGCTTTCATAGAACTATTGTAAAATGAAACCTGGTTAATATTGTCACGCATAATCACTTTAATGTTGTTTGATGTTGGTTCTTCATGATACACTGGGAACACTATTGCACTGGAACTATTTTGTGAATGTACATAATTTGAATTGTTTTTGAAAATACAAGTATACCGCTCAAAACCCCTCCGTGTCTGGTGCTTTTCTCTCTCTGACATCGCTTATAACCCTTACTTTTTTTTGGCTATTATGCTTTACTGTGAGTAGATTAAGTAAGTGTATCAATCCACTGGAACTGTTGTTTTCCTATATAAAGTACACACCCTGGTTCCGTAGTGAGTAGGGTTCCCTTGTTATGTCCTTTCGGCCCCTGACATATCAGCGGCCACGTGATATGGACTGCCCCCAGGTGCAGGGCACTGAATGCTCCTGATCGAAGGCCGGCCTCTGGCGTCCCCGGGCTTCCCGGTATCCATTATGTGACGGAGAAGGGCAGCTGGTTGGGCCGCCTCAGGCCACTTTTCAGTTGGAAGCTTGGAGTGGGGCCGCAACTTGCGGCAGCAGCAGTGGCAAAGGGCACGAAGTGGGCTCCACAGATACGACATAGATACCATTCCTGCGCGAGGAGTGCCCACAACACGCAAACTGGTCAGCATGGGGAGAACAGAGGCCAAACAGGCGAAACTGTCCCTTGACTCATAGAAGACGCCTGACTGGAGCTCCAAGGAGTGCACAGAATCTGATCTAACAGAGCCAAGAGATGAGCACTGGAAGGCGTTACTAGTGGGGATGAAGCAGAGCCTCACATCCATAGATTCCATGATGGATGCCATGAATAGTAGACTGGAGGCTGTGGTCGCCAAGCTTGACCAGCATGACAAAAGGATGAAGGAGACGGAAAAAAGGTGTCGGGTTGGAGGACAGAGAGGCGGCCAATAAACAACATGTGCTTCAGATGGATAAGCCACTAAAGGTAATAGTGGACAACAATGAGGAGTTAAAGGCACGCTCACGGAGAAACAATGTACACATTTTGGGCCTGGCCAAATCGACAAACACCGGGAGAATGGAGGACTTCATGGAAAAGCTGATGGCTGATCTTTTTGGTAAAGACTCCTTCTCAGCGCACAATTGAGCGGGCCCACAGATCGCTGCCAGCACTCACACCTCCGGGGGCGCCACCGCGCCGGTGATTGTGTGCTTCCTGAATTATCGCGACAGGGACACCGTGTTAGGCCAAGCTCAAGAGAAGGGGCAAGTACGATATGAAAATGCCACCCTGGCCTTCTATCCTGACTTCACTCAGGCTGTGCAGGAAGCCCTGCGAAAGTTTGCAGCTGTAAAAAAGAAGCTTCAAGCACAAAAAATAACATACCCCATTTTATACCCCGCGAAATTAAAGATTCACCACCAGGGAAAACAACATCTCTCCAACTCTCCTCAGCAGGTGGAGGAGTACCTCAAACAGGCCCGCAGAGCAGCATCCCAGGAAGCAGCCTCACGCAGAAGATTCTGATCGCAGTCGCCCCTGTCGGAACCGAGCTGATGCCGCGCCACTACGAAACACGTTCTGCAGCACTATCAAAGCACAGTAACCTCCGGAGAACTGTTCTGAGTTGCTGATGTATCACTGCTGTTTAATAGTTGTTATGACATTTTTCCTCCCGGACACTTGCTTCCGTCCCGCCATTGCAGCCTGCTTACTTAAGTGGGGTAGCAGGTGGGTGAAATAGGGAGGTTGAGTGGGCAAGGAGAGAGCCCCTAGTGGACCCCGCATGAGGGCATACCCCTCTCTATTTGTGCCATTTACCTCCAGGGGGTAAGAATGGAGCTGGTTGGTTACATAGTTGGTATGGGGGACGGACATACTTTGCAAGTTGGTGGAGCCGGAGTGGGTGGGGAGAGGGATTTGGGGAGGGATGGGTGCGAAATGCCTGCATGAGAGACCAACGAGATATACACAAGAGAAGGAATTGTATAGCTAGATGTAATGACAGATACCACAGACAATAGAAATGATCTACATGTTATTTCATGGAATATGAGGGGATTGAATAACCTGCGGAAACGGAGGCAGGTGCTGGGGTATTTAGACCGACACCATGTTCATGTGGCCCTGTTACCGGAGACCCATTTGCAGCCCGGTATCACACCCCAATTTGCAATGAATTGGGCAGGGAGTCCGGTTTGTGCTGGGTGGGATGGAGGCGGACGCTAACGGGAGGTACTGTCTGCTTTGGGGAAAATTAACTCACATGATGCGACTATTGCAGACTACCATGGCCCCAATACAGACGACCACACCCCCTACTCCTGCTTAGAGGCAAACTCCAAATGCTGGGGTCCACATATGTAATTTGGGGAGGGGATTTTAACACAGTGGTGGACCCGAAAAGCGACCGGTCTCACGCCACGGCGGCGTACTATACCACTGTGCAGCACACCCTACATGACATACTAGTCTCGGATCACTTGCTTGATGCTTGGCACCATCGCCATCCCTTGCAGAGGGAAGGGACTCACTATTCAGCGGTTCATAATACGTGGGCCAAATTGGACTACCTGATGGTGACGGTGGGCATGGCGCATTGATTGGTAGGTCGGTCCATCTTGCCCGCACGTACTCGGACCACTCCACGGTGCTGGTGACGATTCGAACCCCAACAGATCAGACCCTATATCTTAATTGGCTACTGAACCCCCTACATTTGCAGGATGCAGTGTTTAAAGCGGAGGTGGAACAGGATATTCAGGACTTTTTTGCTTGGAATATTGACTCGGTGTCTAGCTTAACAACAGTCTTTTAAAGTGACAGTGCGAGGCTGGTGCATCTCCAAGGGTGGGGGTATACTTAGAGACCTATGTAGAGACCTGCGCAGACTGGAGGGCGAGTGAAAGGCACTGGATAGAGACATAGCGGGAGGAGGGGAGTCTGGTACACTGAAGGCTAGATTGAGGGGAAAAGTGACGGATATGAGGAGGTGGCGGATAGAGAATGTAGGTTTCGGGGATTGACCCTATCTGGCATGGGTGCATGGTGAGGGGGACCAACCAGGACAGGCGCTGGCAAACGCGGTACGCCCCCCTAAATTTAATAACTATATAACTGAGCTGCAAGACGAGCAGGGCCAGACCCACAGGAACCTACCTGAACAGATGACTACCCTAGTAGCCTATTATAAAAAGCTTTACACTTCACATAGGGGCTACCCTTTGGAACTACAGGGGAATTTTGAAGACACGGCATTGGCGTGGCTAGGGGACACACAACGCAAATTTCTGCCTCTGGAACTGGAGGTAGATGAGATAACGGAGGCACTCATGCACATGCCGTCGGAGAAAGCACTGGGGTCAGATGGCCTTCCAATAGACTTCTATAAAACGTATGTGTCAATATTAGCACCTATCCTGAAGGCAGTCTTCTATGACACGCTGCCATCTACCATTTGGGAAGCTCAGAAACTGTCTTTGCTGAAACCTGGTAAACCCCCGGCAAGCTGTGAATCATATCGGCCCCTATCACTCCTGAATAGTGACATTAAAATCTTAGCGAAAGTGCTAGCAACACGACTCAATCTCCTCCTGGAACGCATGGTGCTACCCGACCAAGCAGGCGTGGTCCCGAGCCGTGCCACATCCCACAATCTTCGAACCCTCCTGGCAGGACTGGAGGATATAGACCCGAATAGTGCTGTGGTGGCGGTCTTCTTAGACACCACCAAAGTGTTCGACTCAGTAGAATGGGATTACTTGATGGAGACACTGAGTTATATGGGCATGCTGGATTCTTTTGTGAATTGGATTAAACTGCTATACACACGGCCGCGAGCCATGGTACTCCTCAAAGGCTCACGGTCCAAACCCTTTATAGTTACCAGGGGCACGCGGCAGGGGTGACCGCTCTCCCCAGTGTTATTTGCCCTAGCAATAGAGCCCCTGGCTGCGAAATTACGACAGCTTCATAACCACAGAGCCCTTGTTTACCCCTCCAGGCAGTTGTTAGTCTCCCTTTATGCGGACGACATAACGCTGTATATCCACAGACCGCAGGATAACCTCAATTTGGTACTGCGGGAAATTACCAGGTTCGGGGCCATAGCTGGGGTGCAGATAAATTGGAATAAATCTGCAGTCTTCTCCTTGACGGACAAAACATCGCCACACCAGCTTGCCTACCCTTTGATATGGGAAACAGGGGACTTTAAGTACCTGGGTATACATGTTACTAAAGATAAAGGCGCTTTAAAGCGCACTAATTACGTGCTGGCCATGGACAGGGTGACGGATAACATCTCCAAGTGGATAAAACTGCTGCTATCAATGGCAGGACGGATATCTTTAATCAAAATTACTATACTGCCGAAATTTCCATACTTGTTTATCAATATCCCCTACTACCCGGGCAGATTCTTTTACAACACACTTAAAACGCAGTTGGTGCGGCTCATATGGGGGGTAAGCAAGCACGATTGACCACTCTGATGCTACTGTATCACCTTGGGGGACTTGATGTCCCCAATTTTGAACAATACTACTATTGCGCTCAAGCACATTTCGCAGTACACTGGTTCCCTCCACCCCCGTTCATGCCCCACCTTGTGGTATAGGATGGTTACATGGCCCCAACACTCCCAGAGGGATATCTGTTGACATCAACCAAAGAGAGGGAAAGGAACCCGTCCAGAGTGGATTGCACAGTAAAAGCATGGAATTGGCTGGTGCCGGCGGAGGGGGTGCACCTGATATATTCACCTAGAGTGCCGCTATGACACTTACCGTTACTGCCAGTCACAACTGAAAGGATATTCCAAAACCTACTAGATAAGTTGCAGTATAAAATATGGGGGGATCTTTACGTGGGGGGGGGCAATTCCACATGAAGGAGCAATTCTTTGGTGAGCGTGAGCCCACGATCATGGATATGTTTATGTACACCCGGCTCAGGCAGAGTGTTAAAGCTATAATCCATGATTTCCCAAAAGAGCCAGATATATTTATGTCCCTGCTCCTGCTGTTGCACACTGATATCTCCAAACATACCATATCACTGCTGTATAAGCGAGTTAGAAGCGCGCCGCCCGCTCACCTGGTTAGGGCCCGGTGGGAATGGGATGAGGACCTGGACAGTCCCCTAACGGACGACCAATGGGAGGTGTGCTGCCTTCAAACATATGCTGTCACCACCAACAGAAGATTACGCATACTGTACTATAAATTTCTGCATCGGCTTTAACATACCCCGGCTAGGTTGCATAAGCTACAGCTTGGGAAGGACGACAAATGCATGCGCTGCGGTCAATGGGGAGCTGACTTCATGCATTTGGCATGGCAGTGCCCTCAGGTTGCTTACTGGGAGGAGGTATTCACAGGCCTAACCCGCATGATAGGAATTCAGGTTGAGCCATCCCAACTCAGGACACTGCTGGGTCTGATTGGAGACATTAGGACACTAGACAAAAAATTATTGGCAATGGGAATGCTTCTGGCAAGGAGACAGGTGGCCTGTAAATTGAGTATGGGCGAAATGTGCGAATTCGCCATCCGCAAAATCAGCGCATTTGTGCGAATGTGCTTATTTTTTTTGCGTGTCCTTGGGCTTTTTGCGTTTCGCAGAACGCTTGCAGCGCATCGACCATGAAGTTACCCATGCGGTCGTACATGGGCGCAGCCATCTTGTTCGCCTTGCGTATTTCCATTTCCGGGCGCTAGTTGCATGCTTGCATGGTGCGCGGGGTGCGATTACGTGTTCACGTGCGTTTTTGCGTGCTCGCTGGGGAAATATTGCAAAAACTTACCCACACGGTACTCAATGGGCACGGCCATCTTGTTTTTCAGTCATTGCTGTAGTTCTGGGCATGCTTTTTAATCCTATCCCTAATCTTTGCAATCCTTTGTTTCTTTGAACTTTTTAGGGATCTTTTTTACTCATTATATATCCCTCTCTTTTGCTAAATCTATATTTTGTGTTTTTTTCTACTTTTGGTTACTTTAAAGCTACTTTTTTTTAACTCTTTTCTTTTCTTTACTTTTTCCCTATTCTTTCCTATTTTATTTTCAGCTGTCCAGGACAAGGCAAAGGGAGCCGGGAAGAGCAAGGGGAAGGGTCCCGAACCCCGTACCCGGCTCCCTTGCGGGCGATTGAGGGGGGAGGATGTGGTGGCCAGGGAGGCTTTTAGCGCGGTGGGGTGGCCACACTTATATTTTATGTTCAGTGCCACCTCTCAAGGACCGTGGCAGCGGGGGCAGGCCCGGTCAAGGGTATGGCCGCCGGGAGCATTGCCGAGTGTGGGCTAAGGTGTGCTGGGCCATGCGTAGGGAGTCGGGAGTCCGGCGCACCTATCACCAAACGACGCACCGGTGGGCAGAGGTCCTTGACCGGGAGCAGGACCTGGTCCACCTGCTAGGGGTGGAGATACCTGGCCTTGGTGAGTAGCTATTTAATAACTACTTTGTTTTCTTCTGCTCTGTGTTATATTGCTAATATGTTTTTCCCGAAGCGCTAGAATGCTGCTGATTAGATTAAATTGCAGGTAAAATAATGTTTAAATAGCTTCTGTGATTGCAGGTTCTCGCCTCCTCGGTGGCGTTGCTACTATGCTTACTTGTTTGCAACTTTGTGCTCATTTGGCCTGAAAATGTATGAGTGTAGCACTTTACTGAACTGCGTAATGCTAGAGAGACTAGAGACTCAAGTCTAGTCCTTCCTTTGTACTCCTGCTGCCACTAAGAAAAAGAGATAGTGGTGGATAGATAGGTCGAGTATATTATGACTTGTTATTTGTAGTAGGACATTTTTTAGTGGTCTGCAATCATGATGACGGACTGTGTCTGTCACGTTGTGTGCTGCTGAGTGCTGGCAGTCGTAGTAGAACCTTTTTGTTGTTGGTTTAGTTAGTGATTTACATAACTTTCCAAGTAGACGGTCTGCAAATCAATCCATACTGTACTATTTTCCTCCTAGTTGACCAGATCAGATAGGTCAATACATGTAGTGCAATTGTTGGTAATTTGCTTCTCCGAGATAATTTTAGATTGTGGTCAAAGAAATCAAATATTTCAAAAAAATAATCATCCATGTTTGTGTTTATTTCATGTTCACATTCAGCACCTCCCAGGGGCAAGAAGACTACTCCCCAGACTCCGGCGGAAGAAAGTGGGCAGAAACGGTCCTCTGCAGGCTCTTCTGCTGGCCCTAGTAAGTTGTACTGTTGTTAATATAATTATACTTCCCTAACTTTTACGGCTCACTGAAATAATATTGAGAGACAGAATATCAACCATCAAGAATATCGTTGACAAAATATCGACTGACAAAATATCAAGTTTCTATCTACAAACGGGTAAGTACAAAAATATTGAGTTAAAAATATCGTTTACAAAAATATAGTTTTAAAAAATATCAACTTTACTAAAAACAATGTTAAATTAAAAAAATATTAAAAATTAATTACTAAAATATACTTAAAGATACTTAAATTAACTTATAATAATTAAATATTTAATGAAAGTAAAAAAAAATCATATTTCTTAAAACATATATATATAGTAACAAAATATAATTAAATAATAGCCAATATTATTAACATACAATAACAAAAGTGTAAAAATTACTATTCCCACTCCAAAGAGTGCAAACATAGGGTAAGCGTTGGATAGCGTAGGGGTTAAAATTACTATTCCCACTCCAGTGGGTGCAACAGTAGGAAAAGCGTTGGATAGCGTAGAGGTAAAAATTACTATTCCCACTCCAAAGAGTGCAACAGTAGGGAAAGCGTTGGATAACATAGGGGTTAAAATTACTATTCCCACTCCAGTGAATGCAACAGTAGGGAAAGGGTTGGATAGCGTAGGGGTTTAAATTACTATTCCCACTCCAGTGGGTGCAACAATAGGGGAAACGTTGGATAGCGTAGAGGTAAAATTTTCTATTCCCACTCCAGTGGGTGCAACAGTAGGGAAAGCGTTGGATAGCGTAGGGGTTAAAATTACTATTTCCACTCCAGTGAGTGCAACAGTAGAGAAAGTGTTGCATAGCGTAGGGGTTAAAATTACTATTCCCACTCCAGTGGGTGCAACAGTAGGGAAAGCGTTGGATAGTGTAGGGGTTAAAATTACTATTCCCACTCCAGTGGGTGCAACAGTAGGGAAAGCGTTGGATAGCGTAGGGGTTAAAATTACTATTCCGACTCCAGTGGGTGCAACAGTAGGGAAAGCGTTGGATAGCGTAGGGGTTAAAATTATTATTCCCACTCCAGTGGGTGCAACAATAGGGAAAGTGTTGGATAGCGTAGGGGTTAAAATTACTATTCCCACTCCAGTGGATGCAACAGTAGGGAAAGCGTTGGATAGCGTAGGGGTTAAAATTACTATTCCCACTCCAGAGAATACAACATTAGGAAAATAAATATTTCATATATTATTCAAAAATCTAAAAATGAATATCTATTAATAATTAATTAAAAATAAATAAAAATGGTATCTAATGTAATAATAATTAATATTCGAAAATGAATAATTAACAATATTTATTTCAAATAATCAACTATTAATACAATTTATTAAACATTAACAATTAATTATTTAATAATTAAAAATTATTTTACAATTATTTCCAAATAAATACATTTTAATAAATTGTAATATTTAATTAATTATTAATAAATGACTTCCCACCCTATTTCCCTATAAACCCACAACCCGCTACAGAAACTAAATGAGTAAAATGTACATAATTACCAATTAATTAAAAAATAATAAAAAATAATTAACAATTATAATTAAATTAATTAACAAATATAAATTAATTAACAATTAATTACTAATTACTATCAATAAATACATTTACATATTTAAACATTTATAATTAAATTACTTCCCACCCTATTCCCCTATAAATCCTCAACCCGCTACAGAATTAAATTAGTAAAATTTACATAATTACCAATTATTTTCCTAAAACAATTAAATTAATTAACACATATAAATTAATTAACAATTAATTACAAATTACTATCAATAAATACATTTACATATTTAATTAATTATAATTAAATTACTTCCCACCCTATTCCCCTATAAACCCACAACCCGCTACAGAATTAAATGACGCAATAATTACAAAAACAAAAATTCATTAAATAAAATTATTTATTACATAAATACACACTTTTCACACATATTATAACATAAAAATACACTATAAAAAATTATATAATATTAAAAAATCGATATTTTTAACTATCTATATTATACACATCGATATTTTAACTATCTATATTTTTAACAGTCAATATTACTTCACTTACCTTAAAAACTATATTTTTGTTGTCTATATTCTGTCCTGTCGATATTTTGTCCAGTCTATATTAAAATTTCGATATTATGTCCAATCGATATTTTAGACTCGATATTACGTCTGTGCACCAACTTTTTTTACATCTCCGATTCATTCCAAACTGTTTCCTAATTCTATTTTTTACAAAATAGTCTTTGATCTTCTTGTAGACTGTTTCTACATTCTTATCCTGCCTCTCCACCTTCCCTCTCTGTGCTACTACTATTTACTATTATTATGAGTCGGTCTGTGTAGGTAGCTAAGCTTGCCTAGTCGGCAAACGGTGTTAAACAAAACTCGGACCCAGCAATAGCTCTAGAGGCACAGAGTGCAGTCCTCTGGGTTGCCCTTGCTGTGTATTCCAGTCTTCTTAATGTTAGTGCTTTGACAATTTCCACCAACAAAATGTCAATGTCAAACAAGAATAAGCTAGTAGTTGGCTTTTTGATTGATAGTAGCTTATACTATACAGCTAGTGTTTCAGGGACTATTCTGCACATACAGAAGTATGGACAAGAGAAATAGGATATTGTTGATGATAGGTGCAGTTCGACTTTCCACATACCTCAGTAATAAGTAACTGTGCGGGACTCGGGAGCCCTCACCTTGTTGGAACTCCAAGTCCTCCTGGAGTGATGAGGAGTAGTTGGTTCTGTTTGTAATTAGAAAAATGTTGCACGTTAAAAAGCAAGCATTCATCAGTTGTGCCAAAAAGTGTTGATTGTTATGGCTAAGCATATAAGTTAACACCCTCCCCAAAACCGTGACTTTTCTTCAGTCCCAATAATTAAAAATTGTATATATTATGTATTAACATTTTCTCTTCCATTACGAGACAAAATAGGGAGTGGTGTATGGCATCTAAAAATATGACATGTTTTTTTGTTTGCATGTAGCCAGGCTCTGAGCTGGGATGGTGCAGTGAGCTAAAAAACGGTGATGGATCAAGCCCTGATCTTTGGACTGGGTAAGAGTGGTCTGTTTAATTCAGACACTCTGTTCATCACCACCCCTTTTCTGAATCGTTTTTGGCCACTATAGGTGTGGCAGGGTATACTCAGGCATGAGTCCCTTGCTCACTGCACCATCAGGATTCAAGCAAGCCGGGCCGACGACGGCTGAAATGCAAGAAACCGGTCCCCGGAAGCTTGTCTCCTTTCCAGTGAAGAATTGGCTTGGTAGTCTGGTCTGCCCTGTTCCCATGATGCACTGGGCCAGGGACAGACTAATTTGCATGTAGCCAGGTTCTGAGCTGGGATGGTGCAGTGAGCTAAAAAACGGTGATGGATCAAGCCCTGATCTTTGGACTGGGTAAAAGTGGTCTGCTTAATTCAGACACTCTGTTCATCACCACCCCCTTTTCTGAATCAAGTTTTTTCTAGACATCACAACATCGGATGCGGCCCTTCCCACCACCAGAGCCAGGGCCAGCAGCATGGAGGGGTCCACTCCAGGGGCGGATGCGACAGCGCCACAAGTGCCACCAGGAGGTGCTGAGGGGGATGGCTCAGCAGCGGCGGACGGTGGTAAGTTATTAAACTCCTTACTTTTTGACATTTTATAGTAGGCTCGCAAAGGAGTGTATGATGTACTGAACAATAGACAGTACACAACTACAAGTACACTATACTGTTAAAAACAATGAAAGGATGAGCGAGTCGTAACATTTATGACTGTAAAGAATGATACGTGTTTTTGAATGCAGGCAGAGGTGGCTGATAGGAAGGAATGAGAGGCATGGCTGCTTGAAGCAAGGATGCTTAGAGGAGAAAGAAAACATTACTGCCTTTGTGGGTGAATCAGAAAATTTATGTGTGGTGTGCATATATAATTTGGGTGACACTCAAATGCAAGTCAAGACGGTGGTTTACCAAATAAAATGAAAAGGGTGTTATTTGGTTGTTGAGAAAAAGTAAAGTTGGTACAGTTGAGACATTAAGAAAATTGATAGACGTTTACTTTGGAAGCCTGGATGGTATCTTCTTCCTCATAGATAGCAGAGGTGTATGTGTAGAGCAGATGCTCAGTGCATGAAGAGTGTTACTCTGTTTAAACAGCTTGTCCGTGCCAGAGTAGCAAAGCAGAGGAAATCCAAATACTAGAAGTTGTGATTGTTTAGAAACTCTCCCTTGCCTAAAGTAACAGTACAGTAGTTTACTTCACAAGCACAGCATATATTGTGTATGTATTGTATAGTTGACAAATATATCAAGTCAAGTCCCTTCCTCCGGCAATTATGGTTACCACACTCATTCCCTATGTTCATAATTTTCTTTTTGCTGTGTCAATCATGGGTGGACTATCGCTGTTATTCACTCAATCTATCACAACGGAGCACCTAAAGTCATCCATCATATAAGGAAAGAGATCACGTGATCGGCTGGATACATGACCAGAAATGAATAATCTTCATTTTCCTTTTGTAGTACTGAAGGCCCGAGGGGGCAGTGCAAAATATAAATTACATTGAGCAGTAGCCCTTGATGTAACTGAATATTGCCAGTGCCAACCCTACAGAAAAGTAAGAGCTTCCCTATCCCCACCTGCATGTACTGCTTAAAGTAATGCGAGTCTGCGTCATCATGGATTGTGCCTGTTTTTCTTGGGTGCAAGCTGACTGAGCTGGCATTATGCCGGCTACCACAAGTTCACGTACAAGTAATTTCTTTCACAAAACTAGAGAAAAAAAGAATTATACTGGTGTACTCTCTGACTCTCTGACTATGTATTGAGTCCATAGTGCTGCCTACTAGTAGAATTCCTGAAGATCCCACTACTGTTATAGGCCTACAAAGACGGCGGAAAGATACATCCCAAAATGTTATACTGTGCTTGCAAATTGCTAGTGTTACTGTGGGACAACTTTCTGTTGAATTATTTTGTGTTATTGTTAAAGAGTATTGATTACAGTATTTTTCTTTCTTTCCTCATATAGATGCTCCAAAAAAGCTCACCGACAGGAGATGGCTGGAGGCCATTTGTGTAGAATATCGCCGGCTGTGGGCTCGGGAACAGGAGGAGGAGGCGGCAACAGCTGCTTCCTCCTCCAGTGCCCCGTTGTCCACCAGTCAGCAGCCTCCAGCACGGCGCCATGGTCGGACAGCCTCCCGCCGCCGCCGCTCAGATGCAACAACACCAGCAGCTGCCCCCCCAGAGCCTGGAAGGCACTCCTACACCGCCTACGCCTCAGAGTGGACTACCTGGAACGCATGGTGGATAAGGAGGAGAAACAGATCTGGGACCTCCGCAAAGAGCGGCAGGACACCCTGTCCACACACCGCCGGATGTGACTGTGTCTCTTGCCCCTTTTTTAAAGACTGTTGGGGGTGGGAATCAGGAGTTGGGGATTCTTTGGGACTTTTCCCAGGACATTTAAAATGGACAATTGTTTGGGTTAGGGAGGGGGGTGGTTTGGGTCTTTGGGACTAGTTTATTTTTGTTAGGGTAATATATAATTATGTATTTTACATACTTCAACATAGTGTACGCGTTCATATTATTTATTTTGTGGGGTGGTGGGCATGGGTTAATGCACGTTTGGTTTCCTCAAACTTACCAGCATGAATTACTTAAAACGTCCCAAAAGGTTCAAAAGTGCCACTAACAGAGTTAGTGAATTCAATTGGCCTACTAGTACTTTACTAGTACTATTGTCAGTCTCTCCTCCGAGTCCTAGCCCATTATTCTACCTCCCCAAAATGCTTATCTTACCTGTGATTCGTGTTTATGGCGATTACGATTGCCCATGAAATCCATCCAGGACTGAAATTCTGTTGTTGTGGTGTTAGTAGGAGTGGTACCACACTAGCAGTAGCAGCATATGAAAAACAAAGTAAAAAAATTAGACATTGAGTGGCCTGAGAGGAGTATTAGAAGGAACAGTAAATTTGTAGCCTAAGCAATGCTGAAGGTATGGGGGAAAAAAATTGCATGGATGATTATGGCTACAACAAGAACAGTGACACAGCAGCATAACAAGTCTTCTTGACATGTAGGAGGATGATGTTGAAGATGGATCCAATCGATGGTGGGCATGAAATTCCGCATGTATTTTAAAATACTCATTGTTGTTTTTTTAACCAGAATTACAATATCCTAGGATTCATCTAGTTGCCTTAAAATTTGAGGAGGTTGCTTGCACCTTATCCTCCCCAGCAAGTGTGTGGAAATATTGTTGTCATTTAGTCACACCTCAATGAAAACCACACAGCCAGGGGGAAGAGGGTTAGGGTTTGAAAATTGGATGGAAATGGGGTTTGTGGAGAAAGTTTTGTGGAGAGAGGAAAAAACACAGCATGGACAAGCAACAAATGAAGATAAACAAATCTTTGGATACAAAGCTATCCATAAATCTTTTAAGGGACATAAAGGAAGTGCATGCACTACTGCATGCATGAAGTTGTTTGCTAAATGGATAGGTTACTGAAAAGTAAGTAGTACTTTCTACAATGTACTAACTATGAAGAAACAATGTGACAGTGCAGGGCTGCAGTAATTACGCAATTTCACTTGCCTATCTGCCCTCAGAGAGAAGAACAACTTAGTACATTAAATTAGTTTAAAAATAGCAAAGAAAAACAAATACAATGGCTGGAGGGATGAATTGAAGCAGAGAGTAAACAAATGCACAGAGTCACACTCATAGAAGTTCACAGCAATAACATTCCTAAAAAATAAGTAGAAATGAAGATGGACACCGTAACTGTATGTTGAAGTTGTCCTGTTGAATTTGGAAAGTTGCATGCATCCAGCCATTCCTCTTATTCGCAGTACTCCTCCATTCCATCTAACACTCCGTCGATCAATGTTGGAGACCAAAAGACACCTTGTCAACGGCCTGCCTGACGGATGAGGAATTGCAGATCACTAAAGGTAAGCCTGGGTTCATCGTTTTTCCCATTCCACAGGGCATAAGCCAGCCTGTAATTGTTGATGGAAAAACAGGAAGTGATATTAAAACACCACGGAGAAAAAAATATATGGTACGCTGTGTAGTGCAAAAATAACACTTTCAGTTTCAGAGTCAATAGTATTACATACAGGCATCATTTCGAAAGTGCGTACTTTGAGTCTCCTTTTCAAGGATAGTAATTAGTGAGTATGGGTGAATTGTGTGGACCTTTCCCCTAAAGCTAGGTGCAAACTGCTATTTAACAAAAAAATTACACCTTCCCAGAAGTTGCTCCAAGACCACACAGTACCCTCCCAAAAACATGCAATACTGCTACCTGGCATGAACCCTAACTTAAAATCGTGCCAAAACGCAACCGGAAAATAGGCCCAAACCCCACTTTTTTCCATCATGGATTTTCTTCAAACCACTTGCAATCAAAATTAGACCTTCCCAGCAGTGCTCCCAGACCCCTCAACCCACCCCCAAAGATCTAGAACACCCCCAAGAAGCCCCCTAAAAGCATGCAATTCTACTAGGCCTAAGTTTCAATCGTGCCAAAACGCTCTCTGCAACTAGGCCCAAACCCCCCTTTTCCACCATGGATTTTCTTCAAACCACTTGCAATCAAAATTAGACCTTCTCACCCGTGCTCCCAGACCTCTCAACTCACCCCTAAAGATCTAGAACCCCCCCAAACAGCCCCCCAAAAACATGCAATACTGCTGGGCCTAAGTTTCAATCTTGCCAAAACGCTCTCTGCAACTAGGCCCAAAGCCCCCTTTTCTACCATGGATTTTCTTCAAACCACTTGCATTAAAAATTCGACCTTCCCAGCAGTGCTCCCAGACCCCTCAACCCACCCCCAAAAATCTAGAACACCCCCAAACAGCCCCCAAAAACATGCAATACTGCTAAAAACAAAAACTTTCCCACCAGGGATTTTCTTCAAACCACTTGCAATCAAAATTAGCCCTTCTGAGCAGTGCTCCCAGACCCCTCAACCCACACCCAAAGATCTAGAACACAGCCAAGCAGCCCGCCAAAAACATAAAATACTACCAGTCCTAAGTTTCAATCGTGCCAAAACGCTCTCTGCAACTAGGCCCAAACCCCCCTTTTCCACCATGGATTTTCTTCAAACCACTTGCAATCAAAATAAGACCTTCCCAGCAGTGCTCCCAGACCCCTCAACCCAAACTCAAAAATCTAGATTCCCCCCAAACAGCCCCCCAAAAACATGCAATACTGCTTAAAAAAACGTTTCCACCAGGGATTTTCTTTAAACCACTTGCAATCAAAATTAGAACTTCCAAGCAGTGCTCACAGACCCCACAACCCACCACCAAAGATCTAGAACACCCCCAAGCAGCCCCCTAAAAACATGCAATACTACCAGGCCTAAGTTTCAATTGTGCCAAAATGCTCTCTGCAACTAGGCCCAAACCCCCCTTTTCCACCATGGATTTTCTTCAAACCACTTGCAATCAAAATTAGACATTCCCACCAGTGCTCCCAGACCCCTCAACCCACCCCCAAAGATCAAGAACCCCCCTAGCAGCCACCCAAAGACATGCAATACTGCTAGGCCTAAAATTCAATCTTGCCAAAATGTTCTCTGCAACTAGGCCCAAACCCCCCTTTTCTACCATGGATTTTCTTCAAACCACTTGCATTCAAAATTAGACCATCCCAGCAATGCTCCCAGACCCCTCAACCCACCCCGAAAAATCTAGAACATCCCCAAACAGCCCCCCAAAAACATGCAATACTGCTAAAAACAAAATCTTTTCCACCAGGGATTTTCTTCAAACCACTTGCAATCAAAATTAGACCTTCCGAGCAGTGCTCCCAGACCCCTCAACCCACACCCAAAGATCTAGAACACCGCCAAGCAGCCTGCCAAAAACATAAAATACTACTAGGCCTAAGTTTCAATCGTGCCAAAACGCTCTCTGCAACTAGGCCCAAACCCCCCTTTTCCACCATGGATTTTCTTCAAAATTAGACCTTCCCAGCAGTGCTCCCAGACCCCTCAACCCAACCTCAAAAATCTACATTCCCCCCAAACAGCCCCCCAAAAACATGCAATACTGCTTAAAAAAAACGTTTCCACCAGGGATTTTCTTCAAACCACTTGCAATCAAAATTAGAACTTCCAAGCAGTGCTCACAGACCCCTCAACCCAGCACCAAAGATCTAGAACACCCCCAAGCAGCCCCCTAAAAACATGCAATACTACCAGGCCTAAGTTTCAATCGTGCCAAAATGCTCTCTGCAACTAGGCCCAAACCCTCCTTTTCCACCATGGATTTTCTTCAAACTACTTGCAATCAAATTTAGACCTTCCCACCAGTGCTCCCAGACCCCTCAACCCACCCTCAAAGATCTAGAACCCCCCTAGCAGCCACCCAAAGACATGCAATACTGCTAGGCCTAAAATTCAATCTTGCCAAAATGTTCTCTGCAACTAGGCCCAACCCCCCCTTTTCTACAATAGATTTTCTTCAAACCACTTGCATTCAAAATTAGACCATCCCAGCAGTGCTCCCAGACCCCTCAACCCACCCCGAAAAATCTAGAACATCCCCAAACAGCCCCCCAAAACATGCAATACTGCTAAAAACAAAATCTTTTCCAACAGGGATTTTCTTCAAACCGCTTGCAATCAAAATTAGACCTTCCGAGCAGTGCTCCCAGACCCCTAAACCCACCCCCAAAAATCTAGAACACCCCCAAGCAGCCCGCCAAAAACATGCAATACTACCAGGCCTAAGTTTCAATCGTGCCAAAACGCTCTCTGCAACTAGGCCCAAACCCCCCTTTGCACCATGGATTTTCTTCAAACCACTTGCAATCAAAATTAGACCTTCCCAGCAGTGCTCCCAGACCTCTCAACCCACCCCAAAAATCTAGAACACTCCCAAACAGCCCCCCAAAAACATGCAAAACTGCTTAAAAAAAAACGTTTCCACATGGGATTTTCTTCAAACCACTTGCAATCAAAATTAGACCTTCCCAGCAGTGCTCCCAGACCCCTCAACCCAACCTCAAAAATCTAGAACACCCCCAAACACCCCCCTAAAAACATGCAATACTACCAGGCCTAAGTTCCAATCGTGCCAAAATGATCTCTGCAACTAGGCCTAAACCCCCCTTTTCCACCATGGATTTTCTTCAAACCACTTGCAATCAAAATTAGACCTTCCCACCAGTGCTCCCAGACCCCTCAACCCACCCCCAAAGATCTAGAACCCCCCCAAGCAGCCAACCAAAGACATGCAATACTGCTAGGCCTAAGATTCAATCTTGCCAAAACGTTCTCTGCAACTAGGCCCAAACCCCCCTTTTCTACCATAGATTTTCTTCAAACCACTTGCAATCAAAATTAGACCTTCCGAGCAGTGCTCCCAGACCCCTCCACCCACCCCCAAGGATCTAGAACACCCCCAAGCAGCCCACCAAACACATGCAATACTAGCAGGCCTAAGTTTCAATCGTGCCAAAACGCTCTCTGCAACTAGCCCCAAACCCCCTTTTTCCACCATGGATTTTCTTCAAACCACTTGCAATCGAAATTAGACCTTCCCAGCAGTGCTCCCAGACCCCTCAACCCACCCCCAAAAATCTAGAACACCCCCAAACAGCCCCCCAAAAACATGCAATACTGCTTAAATAAAACGTTTCCGCCAGGGATTTTCTTCAAACCACTTGCAATCAAAATTAGACCTTCCCAGCAGTGCTCACAGACCTCTCAACCCACCCCGAAAAATCTAGAACACCCCCAAACAGCCCCCCAAAAACATGCAATACTGCTAAAATAAAAAATGTTTCCACCAGGGATTTTCTTCAAACCACTTGCAATCAAAATTAGACCTTCCGAGCAGTGCTCCCAGACCCCTCAACCCACACCCAAAGATCTAGAACACCCCCAAGCAGCCCGCCAAAAACATAAAATACTACCAGGCCTAAATTTCAATCGTGCCAAAACGCTCTCTGCAACTAGACCCAAACACCCTTTTTCCACCATGGATTTTCTTCAAACCACTTGCAATCAAAATTAGACCTTCCCAGCAGTGCTCCCAGACCCCTCAACCCACCCCCAAAAATCTAGAACACCCCCAAACAGCCCCCCAAAAACATGCAATACTGCTTAAATAAAACGTTTCCGCCAGGGATTTTCTTCAAACCACTTGCAATCAAAATTAGACCTTCCCAGCAGTGCTCACAGACCTCTCAACCCACCCCGAAAAATCTAGAACACCCCCAAACAGCCCCCCAAAAACATGCAATACTGCTAAAATCAAAAACGTTTCCACCAGGGATTTTCTTCAAACCACTTGCATTCAAAATTAGACCTTCCCAGCAGTGCTCCCAGACCCCTCAACCCACCCCCAAAAATCTAGAACACCCCCAAACAGCCCCCAAAACATGCAATACTGCTAAAAACAAAAACTTTTCCACCAGGGATTTTCTTCAAACCACTTGCAATCAAAATTAGACCTTCCGAGCAGTGCTCCCAGACCCCTCAACCCACACCCAAAGATCTAGAACACCGCCAAGCAGCCCGCCAAAAACATAAAATACTACCAGGCCTGTTTCAATCGTGCCAAAACGCTCTCTGCAACTAGGCCCAAACCCCCCTTTTCCACCATGGATTTTCTTCAAACCACTTGCAATCAAAATTAGACCTTCCCAGCAGAACTCCCAGACCCCTCAACCCAACCTCAAAAATCTAGATTCCCCACAAACAGCCCCCCAAAAACATGCAATACTGCTTAAAAAAAACGTTTCCACATGGGATTTTCTTCAAACCACTTGCAATCAAAATTAGAACTTCCAAGCAGTGCTCACAGACCCCTCAACCACCACCAAAGATCTAGAACACCCCCAAGCAGCCCCCTAAAAACATGCAATATTACCAGGCCTAAATTTCAATCGTGCCAAAATGCTCTCTGCAACTTGGCCCAAACCCCCTTTTCCACCACGGATTGTCTTCAAACCACTTGCAATCAAAATTAGACCTTCCCACCAGTGCTCCCAGACCACTCAACCCACCCCCAAAGATCTAGAACCCCCCCAAGCAGCCACCCAAAAACATGCAATAAAGCTAGGCCTAAGATTCTATCTTGCCAAAACGTTCTCTGCAACTAGGCCCAAACCCCCCTTTTCTACCATGGATTTTCTTCAAACCACTTGCATTCAAAATTAGACCATCCCAGCAGTGCTCCCAGACCCCTCAACCCACCCCGAAAAATCTAGAACATCCCCAAACAGCCCCCCAAAAACATGCAATACTGCTAAAAACAAAATTTTTTCCACCAGGGATTTTCTTCAAACCACTTGCAATCAAAATTAGACCTTCCCAGCAGTGCTCCCAGACCCTCAACCCCCCAAAAAAATCTAGAACACCCCCAAACAGCCCCCCAAAAACATGCAATACTGCTTAAATAAAACGTTTCCGCCAGGGATTTTCTCCAAACCACTTGCAATCAAAATAAGACCTTCCCAGCAGTGCTCACAGACCCCTCAACCCACCCCGAAAAATCTAAAACACCCCCAAACAGCCCCCCAAAAACATGCAATACTGCTAAAAACAAAAACGTTTCCGCCAGGGATTTTCTTCAAACCACTTGCAATCAAAATTAGACATTCCGAGCAGTGCTCCCAGACCCTTCAACCCACCCCCAAAGATCTAGAACACCCCCAAGCAGCCCTCTAAAAACAATCAATACTACCAGGCCTAAATTTCAATCTTGCCAAAATGCTCTCTGCAACTTGGCCCAAACCCCCCTTTTCCACCATGGATTTTCTTCAAACCACTTGCAATCAAAATTAGACCTTCCCACCAGTGCTCCCAGACCCCTCAACCCACCCCCAAAGATCTAGAACCCACAAGCAGCCACCCAAAAACCTGCAATACTGCTAGGCCTAAGATTCAATCTTGCCAAAACGTTCTCTGCAACTAGGCCCAAACGCCCCTTTTCTACCATGGATTTTCTTCGAACTACTTGCATTCAAAATTAGACCTTCCCAGCAGTGCTCCCAGACCCCTCAACCCACACCCAAAGATCTAGAACACCCCCAAGCAGCCCGCCAAAAACATAAAATACTTCCAGGCCTAAGTTTCAATCGTGCCAAAACGCTCTCTGCAACTAGGCCCAAACCCCCCTTTTCCACCATGGATTTTCTTCAAACCACTTGCAATCAAAATTAGACCTTCCCAGCAGTGCTCCCAGACCCCTCAACCCAAACTCAAAAATCTAGATTCCCCCCAAACAGCCCCCCAAAAACATGCAATACTGCTTAAAAAAAACGTTTCCACCAGGGATTTTCTTCAAACCACTTGAAATTAAAATTAGAACTTCCAAGCAGTGCTCACAGACCCCTCAACCCACCACCAAAGATCTAGAACACCCCCAAGCAGCCCCCTAAAAACATGCAATACTACCAGGCCTAAGTTTCAATCGTGCCAAAATGATCTCTGCAACTAGGCCCAAACCCCCCTTTTCTACCATGGATTTTCTTCAAACCACTTGCATTCAAAATTAGACCATCCCAGCAGTGCTCCCAGACCCCTCAACCCACCCCGAAAAATCTAGAACATCCCAAAACAGCCCCCCAAAAACATGCAATACTGCTAAAAACAAAATCTTTTCCACCAGGGATTTTCTTCAAACCACTTGCAATCAAAATTAGACCTTCCGAGCAGTGCTCCCAGACCCCTCAACCCACACCCAAAGATCTAGAACACCCCCAAGCAGCCCGCCAAAAACATAAAATACTACCAGGCCTAAATTTCAATCGTGCCAAAACGCTCTCTGCAACTAGACCCAACACCCTTTTTCCACCATGGATTTTCTTCAAACCACTTGCAATCAAAATTAGACCTTCCCAGCAGTGCTCCCAGACCCCTCAACCCACCCCCAAAAATCTAGAACACCCCCAAACAGACCCCCAAACACATGCAATACTGCTTAAATAAAACATTTCCGCCAGGGATTTTCTTCAAACCACTTGCAATCAAAATTAGACCTTCCCAGCAGTGCTCACACACCCCTCAACCCACCCCAAAAAATCTAGAACACCCCCAAACAGCCCCCCAAAAACATGCAATACTGCTAAAAACAAAAACGCTTCCGCCATGGATTTTCTTCAAACCACTTGCAATCAAAATTAGACCTTCCGAGCAGTGCTCCCAGACCCCTCAACCCACACTAAAAAATCTAGAACCCCCAAACAGCCCCCCAAAAACATGCAATACTGCTGGGCCTAAGTTCCAATCTTGCCAAAACGCTCTCTGCAACTAGGCCCAAGCCCCCTTTTTCTACCATGGATTTTCTTCAAACCACTTGCATTCAAAATTAGACCTTCCCAGCAGTGCTCCCAGACCACTCAACCGACCCCCAAAAATCTAGAACACCCCCAAACAGCCCCCAAAAACATGCAATACTGCTAAAAACAAAAACTTTTCCACCAGGGATTTTCTTCAAACCACTTGCAATCAAAATTAGACCTTCCGAGCAGTGCTCCCAGACCACTCAACCCACCCCCAAAGATCTAGAACCCCCCCAAGCAGCCACCCAAAAACATGCAATACTGCTAGGCCTAAGATTCTATCTTGCCAAAACGCTCTCTGCAACTAGGCCTAAACCCCCCTTTTCCACCATGGATTTTCTTCAAACCTCTTGCAATCAAAATTAGACCTTCCCACCAGTGCTCCCAGACCACTCAACCCACCCCCAAAGATATAGAACCCCCCCAAGCAGCCACCCAAAAACATGCAATACTGCTAGGCCTAAGATTCTATCTTGCCAAAACGTTCTCTGCAACTAGGCCCAAACCCCCCTTTTCTACCATGGATTTTCTTCAAACCACTTGCATTCAAAATTAGACCATCCCAGCAGTGCTCCCAGACCCCTCAACCCACCCCGGAACATCTAGAACATCCCCAAACAGCCCCCCAAAAACATGCACTACTGCTAAAAACAAAATCCTTTCCACCAGGGATTTTCTTCAAACCACTTGCAATCAAAATTAGACCTTCCGAGCAGTGCTCCCAGACCCCTCAACCCACCCCCAAAGATCTAGAACACCCCCAAGCAGCCCGCCTAAAACATGCAATACTACCAGGCCTAAGTTTCAATCGTGCCAAAACGCTCTCTGCAACTAGGCCCAAACCCCCTTTTTCCACCATGGATTTTCTTCAAACCACTTGCAATCAAAATTAGACCTTCCCAGCAGTGCTCCCAGACGCCTCAACCCCCACCCCAAAAAAATCTAGAACTCCCCCAAACAGCCCCCCAAAAACATGCAATACTGCTTAAATAAAACGTTTCCGCCAGGGATTTTCTTCAAACCACTTGCAATCAAAATTAGACCTTCCCAGCAGTGCTCACAGACCCCTCAACCCACCCCGAAAAATCTAGAACATCCCTAAACAGCCCCCCAAAAACATGCAATACTGCTAAAAATAAAATCTTTTCCACCAGGGATTTTCTTCAAACCACTTGCAATCAAAATTAGACCTTCGGAGCAGTGCTCCCAGACCCCTCAACCCACCCCAAAGATCTAGAACACCGCCAAGCAGCCCACCAAAAACATAAAATACTACCAGGCCTAAGTTTCAATCGTGCCAAAACGCACTCTGCAACTAGGCCCAAACCCCCCTTTTCCATCATGGATTTTCTTCAAACCACTTGCAATCAAAATTAGACCTTCCCAGCAGTGCTCCCAGATCCCTCAACCCACCCCCAAAATCTAGAACACCCCCAAACAGCCCCCCAAAAACATGCAAAACTGCTTAAAAAAATGTTTCTACCTGGGATTTTCTTCAAACCACTTGCAATCAAAATTAGACCTTCCCAGCAGTGCTCCCAGACCCCTCAACCCAACCCCAAAAATCTAGAACACCCCCAAACACCCCCCTAAAAACATGCAATACTACTTAAAAAAAAGTTTACACCAGGGATTTTCTTCAAACCACTTGCAATCAAAATTAGACCTTCCCAGCAGTGCTCACAGACCCCTCAACCCACCCCCAAAGATCTAGAACACCCCCAAGCAGCCCCCTAAAAACATGCAATACTACCAGGCCTAAGATTCAATCGTGCCAAAATGCTCTCTGCAACTAGGCCCAAACCCCCCTTTTCCACCATGGATTTTCTTCAAACCACTTGCAATCAAAATTAGACCTTTCCATCAGTGCTCCCAGACCCCTCAAACCCACCCCCAACGATCTAGAACCCCCTAGCAGCCACCCAAAGACATTCAATACTGCTAGGCCTAAAATTCAATCTTGCCAAAATGTTCTCTGCGCCTAGGCCCAAACCCCCCTTTTCTACCATGAATTTTCTTCAAACCACTTGCATTCAAAATTAGACCTTCCAAGCATTGCTCCCAGACCCCTCAACCCACCCCCGAAGATCTAGAACACCCCCAAGCAGCCCGCCAAAAACATTCAATACTAGCAGGCCTAAGTTTTAATCGTGCCAAAACGCTCTCTGCAACTAGGCCCAAACCCCCTTTTTCCACCATGGATTTTTTTCAAACCACTTGCAATCAAAATTAGACCTTCCCAGCAGTGCTCCCAGACCCCTCAACCCACCCCTAAAAATCTAGAACACCCCCAAACAGCCCCCCAAAAACATGCAATACTGCTTAAAAAAACATTTCCGCCAGGGATTTTCTTCAAACAACTTGCAATCAAAATTAGACCTTCCCAGCAGTGCTCACAGACTCCTCAACCCACCCCCAAAGATCTAGAATACCCCCAAGCAGCCTCCTAAAAACATGCAATACTACCAGGCCTAAATTTCAATCGTGCCAAAATGCTCTCTGCAACTAGGCCCAAACCCCCCTTTTCCACCATGGATTTTCTTCAAACCACTTGCAATCAAAATTAGACCTTCCCACCAGTGCTCTCAGACCCCTCAACCCACCCCCAAAGATCTAGAACCCCCCCAAGCAGCCACCCAAAAACATGCAATACTGCTAGGCCTAAGATTCAATCTTGCCAAAACGTTCTCTGCAACTAGGCCCAAACCCCCCTTTTCTAACATGGATTTTCCTCGAACTACTTGCATTGAAAATTAGACCTTCCCAGCAGTGCTCCCAGACCCCTCAACCCACCCGCAAAAATCTAGAACACCCCCAAACAGCCCCCAAAAACATGCAATACTGCTAAAAACAAAAACTTTTCCACCAGGGATTTTCTTCAAACCACTTGCAATCAAAATTAGACCTTTCCAGCAGTGCTCCCAGACCCCTCAACCCACACCCAAAGATCTAGAACACCCCCAAGCAGCCCGCCAAAAACATAAAATACTTCCAGGCCTAAGTTTCAATCGTGCCAAAACGCTCTCTGCAACTAGGCCCAAACCCCCCTTTTCCACCATGGATTTTCTTCAAACCACTTGCAATCAAAATTAGACCTTCCCAGCAGTGCTCCCAGACCCCTCAACCCAACCTCAAAAATCTAGATTCCCCCCAAACAGCCCCCCCAAAACATGCAATACTGCTTAAAAAAAACGTTTCCACCAGGGATTTTCTTCAAACCACTTGCAATTAAAATTAGAACTTCCAAGCAGTGCTCACAGACCCCTCAACCCACCACCAAAGATCTAGAACACCCCCAAGCAGCCCCCTAAAAACATGCAATACTACCAGTCCTAAGTTTCAATCGTGCCAAAATGCTCTCTGCAACTAGGCCCAAACCCCCCTTTTCCACCATGGATTTTCTTCAAACCACTTGCAATCAAAATTAGACCTTCCCACCAGTGCTCCCAGACCCATCAACCCACCCCCAAAGATCTAGAACCCCCCTAGCAGCCACCCAAAGACATGCAATACTGCTAGGCCTAAAATTCGATCTTGCCAAAATGTTCTCTGCAACTAGGCCCAAACCCCCCTTTTCTACCATGGATTTTCTTCAAAAAACTTGAATTCAAAATTAGAGCATCCCAGCAGTGCTCCCAGACCCCTCAACCCACCCCGAAAAATCTAGAACATCCCCAAACAGCCCCCCAAAAACATGCAATACTTCTAAAAACAAAATCTTTTCCACCAGGGATTTTCTTCAAACCATTTGCAATCAAAATTAGACCTTCTGAGCAGTGCTCCCAGACCCCTCAACCCACACCCAAAGATCTAGAACACCCCCAAGCAGCCCGCCAAAAACATAAAATACTACCAGGCCTAAGTTTCAATCGTGCCAAAACGCTCTCTGCAATTAGGCCCAAACCCCCCTTTTCCACCATGGATTTTCTTCAAACCACTTGCAATCAAAATTAGACCTTCCCAGCAGTGCTCCCAGACCCCTCAACCAAACCTCAAAAATCTAGATTCCCCCCAAACAGCCCCCCAAAAACATGCAATACTGCTTAAAAAAACACGTTTCCACCAGGGATTTTCTTCAAACCACTTGCAATCAAAATTAGAACTTCCAAGCAGTGCTCGCAGACCCCTCAACCCACCACCAAAGATCTAGAACACCCCCAAGCAGCCCCCTAAAAACATGCAATACTACCAGGCCTAAGTTTCAATCGTGCCAAAATGCTCTCTGCAACTAGGCCCAAACCCCCCTTTTCCACCATGGATTTTCTTCAAACCACTTGCAATCAAAATTAGACCTTCCCACCAGTGCTCCCAGACCCCTCAACCCACCCCCAAAGATCTAGAACCCCCCTAGCAGCCACCCAAAGACATGCAATACTGCTATGCCTAAAATTCAATCTTGCCAAAATGTTCTCTGCAACTAGGCCCAAACCCCTCTTTTCTACCATGGATTTTCTTCAAACCACTTACATTCAAAATTAGACCATCCCAGCAGTGCTCCCAGACCCCTCAACCCACCCCAAAAAATCTAGAACATCCCCAAACAGCCCCCCCAAAAACATAAAATACTGCTAAAAACAAAATCGTTTCCACCAGGGATTTTCTTCAAACCACTTGCAATCAAAATTAGACCTTCCGAGCAGTGCTCCCAGACCCCTCAACCCACCCCCAAAAATATAGAACACCCCCAAGCAGCCCCCTAAAAACATGCAATACTACCAGGCATAAGTTTCAATCGTGCCGAAATGCTCTCTGCATGTAGGCCCAAACCCCCCTTTTCCCCCATGGATTTTCTTCAAACCACTTGCAATCAAAATTAGACCTTCCCACCAGTGCTCTCAGACCCCTCAACCCACCCCCAAAGATCTAGAACCCCCCCAAGCAGCCACCCAAAAACATGCAATACTGCTAGGCCTAAGATTCAATCTTGCCAAAACGTTCTCTGCAACTAGGCCCAAACCCCCCTTTTCTACCATGGATTTTCCTCGAACTACTTGCATTCAAAATTAGACCTTCCCAGCAGTGCTCCCAGACCCCTCAACCCACCCGCAAAAATCTAGAACACCCCCAAACAGCCCCCAAAAACATGCAATACTGCTAAAAACAAAAACTTTTCCACCAGGGATTTTCTTCAAACCACTTGCAATCAAAATTAGACCTTCCCAGCAGTGCTCCCAGACCCCTCAACCCACACCCAAAGATCTAGAACACCCCCAAGCAGCCCGCCAAAAACATGCAATACTACCAGGCATAAGTTTCAATCGTGCCAAAATGCTCTCTGCAACTAGGCCCAATCCCCCCTTTTCCACCATGGATTTTCTTCAAACCACTTGCAATTAAAATTAGACCTTCCCAGCAGTGCTCCCAGACCCCTCAACCCAACCTCAAAAATCTAGATTCCCCCCAAACAGCCCCCCCAAAACATGCAATACTGCTTAAAAAAACGTTTCCACCAGGGATTTTCTTCAAACCACTTGCAATTAAAATTAGAACTTCCAAGCAGTGCTCCCAGAACCCTCAACCCACCCCAAAAAATCTAGAACATCCCCAAACAGCCCCCCAAAAACATAAAATACTCCTAAAAACAAAATCGTTTCCACCATGGATTTTCTTCAAACCACTTGCAATCAAAATTAGACCTTCCCAGCAGTGCTCCCAGACCCCTCAACCCACCCTAAAAATCTAGAACACCCCCAAACAGCCCCTTAAAAACATGCAATACTGCTTAAAAAAAACGTTTACACCAGTGATTTTCATCAAACCACTTGCAATCAAAATTAGACCTTCCCAGCAGTGCTCACAGACCCCTCAACCCACCCCCAAAGATCTAGAACACCCCCAAGCAGCCCCCTAAAAACATGCAATACTGCTTAAAAAAAACGTTTACACCAGTGATTTTCATCAAACCACTTGCAATCAAAATTAGACCTTCCCAGCAGTGCTCACAGACCCCTCAACCCACCCCCAAAGATCTAGAACACCCCCAAGCAGCCCCCTAAAAACATGCAATAATGCTTAAAAAAACGTTTACATCAGTGATTTTCATCAAACCACTTGCAATCAAAATTAGACCTTCCCAGCAGTGCTCACAGACCCCTAAACCCACCCCCAAAGATCTAGAACACCCCCAAGCAGCCCCCCAAAAACATGCAATACTACCAGGCCTAAGTTTCAATCGTGGCAAAATTATCTCTGCAACTAGGCCCAAACCCCCCTTTTCCACCATGGATTTTCTTCAAACCACTTGCAATCAAAATTAGACCTTCCCACCAGTGCTCCCAGACCACTCAAACCACCCCCAAAGATCTAGAACCCCCTCAAGCAGCCAACCAAAGACATGCAATACTGCTAGGCCTAAGATTCAATCTTGCCAAAACGTTCTCTGCAACTAGGCCCAAACCCCCCTTTTCTACCATGGATTTTCTTCAAACCATTTGCATTCAGAATTAGACCATCCCAGCAGTGCTCCCAGACCCCTCAACCCACCCCGAAAAATCGAGAACACCCCCAAACATCCCCCCAAAAACATGCAATACTGCTAAAAACAAAAACTTTTCCACCAGGGATTTTCTTCAAACCACTTGCAATCAAAATTAGACCTTCAGAGCAGTGCTCCCAGACCCCTCAACCCCTCCCCCAAGGATCTAGAACACCCCCAAGCCGCCCGCCAAAAACATGCAATACTAGCAGGCCTAAATTTCAATCGTGCCAAAACGCTCTCTGCAACTAGACCCAAACCCCCTTTTTCCACCATGGATTTTCTTCAAACCACTTGCAATCAAAATTAGACCTTCCCAGCAGTGCTCCCAGACCCCTCAACCCACCCCCAAAAATCTAGAACACCCCCAAACAGACCCCCAAAAACATGCAATACTGCTTAAATAAAACCTTTCCGCCAGGGATTTTCTTCAAACCACTTGCAATCAAAATTAGACCTTCCCAGCAGTGCTCACACACCCCTCAACCCACTCCGAAAAATCTAGAACACCCCCAAACAGCCCCCCAAAAACATGCAATACTTCTAAAAACAAAAACGTTTCTGCCAGCGATTTTCTTCAAACCACTTGCAATCAAAATTAGACCTTCCGAGCAGTGCTCCCAGACCCCTCAACCCACACCCAAAGATCTAGAACACCCCCAAACAGCCCCCCAAAAACATGCAATACTGCTGGGCCTAAGTTTCAATCTTGCCAAAATGCTCTCTGCAACTAGGCCCAAGCCCCCTTTTTCTACCATGGATTTTCTTCAAACCACTTGCATTCAAAATTAGACCATCCCAGCAGTGCTCCCAGACCACTCAACCCACCCCCAAAAATCTAGAACACCCCCAAACAGCCCCCAAAAACATGCAATACTGCTAAAAACAAAAACTTTTCCACCAGGGATTTTCTTCAAACCACTTGCAATCAAAATTAGACCTTCCGAGCAGTGCTTTCAGACCCCTCAACCCACACCCAAAGATCTAGAACACCGCCAAGCAGCCCGCCAAAAACATAAAATACTACCAGGCCTGTTTCAATCGTGCCAAAACGCTCTATGCAACTAGGCCCAAACCCCCCTTTTCCACCATGGATTTTCTTCAAACCACTTGCAATCAAAATTAGACCTTCCCAGCAGTGCTCCCAGACCCCTCAACCCAACCTCAAAAATCTAGATTCCCCCCAAACAGCCCTCCAAAAACATGCAGTACTGCTTAAAAAAAACGTTTCCACCATGGATTTTCTTCAAACCACTTGCAATCAAAATTAGACCTTCCCACCAGTGCTCCCAGACCACTCAACCCACCCCAAAGATCTAGAACCCCCCCAAGCAGCCACCCAAAAACATGCAATACTGCTAGGCCTAAGATTCTATCTTGCCAAAACGTTCTCTGCAACTAGGCCCAAACCCCCCTTTTCTGCCATGGATTTTCTTCAAATCACTTGCATTCAAAATTAGACCATCCCAGCAGTGCTCCCAGACCCCTCAACCCACCCCGAAAAATCTAGAACATCCCCAAACAGCCCCCCAAAAACATGCAATACTGCTAAAAACAAAATCTTTTCCACCAGGGATTTTCTTCAAACCACTTGCAATCAAAATTAGACCTTCCGAGCAGTGCTCCCAGACCCCTCAACCCACCCCCAAAGATCTAGAACACCCCCAAGCAGCCCGCCAAAAACATGGAATACTACTAGGCCTAAGTTTCAATCGTGCCAAAACGCTCTCTGCAATTAGGCCCAAAGCCCCCGTTTCCACCATGGATTTTCTTCAAACCACTTGCAATCAAAATTATACCTTCCCAGCAGTGCTCCCAGACCCCTCAACCCAACCTCAAAAATCTAGATTCCCCCCAAACAGCCCCCCAAAAACATGGAATACTGCTTAAAAAAAACGTTTCCACCAGGGATTTTCTTCAAACCACTTGCAATTAAAATTAGAACTTCCAAGCAGTGCTCACAGACCCATCAACCCACCCCCAAAGATCTAGAACCCCCCTAGCAGCCACCCAAAGACATGCAATACTGCTAGGCCTAAAATTCAAACTTGCAAAAAAGGTTCTCTGCAACTAGGCCCAAACCCCCCTTTTCCACCATGGATTTTCTTCAAACCACTTGCAATCAAAATTAGACCTTCCCACCAGTGCTCCCAGACCCATCAACCCACCCCCAAAGATCTAGAACCCCCCTAGCAGCCACCCAAAGACATGCAATACTGCTAGGCCTAAAATTCGATCTTGCCAAAATGTTCTCTGCAACTAGGCCCAAACCCCCCTTTTCTACCATGGATTTTCTTCAAACCACTTGCAATCAAAATTATTCCTTCCCACCAGTGCTCCCAGACCCCTCAACCCACCCCCAAAGATCTAGAACCCCCCTAGCAGCCACCCAAAGACATGCAATACTGCTAGGCCTAAAATTCAATCTTGCTAAAATGTTCTCTGAAACTAGGCCCAAACCCCCTTTTCTACCATGGATTTTCTTCAAACCAATTACATTCAAAATTAGACCATCCCAGCAGTGCTCCCAGACCCCTCAACCCACCCCAAAAAATCTAGAACATCCCCAAACAGCCCCCCAAAAACCATAAAATACTGCTAAAAACAAAATCGTTTCCACCAGGGATTTTCTTCAAACCACTTGCAATCAAAATTAGACCTTCCGAGCAGTGCTCCCAGACCCCTCAACCCACCCCCAAAAATCTAGAACACCCCCAAGCAGCCCGCCAAAAACATGCAATACTACCAGGCATAAGTTTCAATCGTGCCAAAACGCTCTCTGCAACTAGGCCCAAACCCCCCTTTTCCACCATGGATTTTCTTCAAACCACTTGCAATCAAAATTAGACCTTCCCAGCAGTGCTCCCAGACCCCTCAACCCACCCTCAAAATCTAGAACACCCCCAAACAGCCCCCTAAAAACATGCAATACTGCTTAAAAAAACGTTTACACCAGTGATTTTCATCAAACCACTTGCAATCAAAATTAGACCTTCCCAGCAGTGCTCACAGACCCCTCAACCCACCCCCAAAGATCTAGAACACCCCCAAGCAGCCCCCTAAAAACATGCAATACTGCTTAAAAAAAACGTTTACACCAGTGATTTTTATCAAACCACTTGCAATCAAAATTAGACCTTCCCAGCAGTGCTCACAGACCCCTCAACCCACCCCCAAAGATCTAGAACACCCCCAAGCAGCCCCCTAAAAACATGCAATAATGCTTAAAAAAAACGTTTACACCAGTGATTTTCATCAAACCACTTGCAATCAAAATTAGACCTTCCCAGCAGTGCTCACAGACCCCTCAACCCACCCCCAAAGATCTAGAACACCCCCAAGCAGCCCCCCAAAAACATGCAATACTACCAGGCCTAAGTTTCAATCGTGCCAAAATTATCTCTGCAACTAGGCCCAAACCCCCCTTTTCCACCATGGATTTTCTTCAAACCACTTGCAATCAAAATTAGACCTTCCCACCAGTGCTCCCAGACCCCTCAAACCACCCCCAAAGATCTAGAACCCCCTCAAGCAGCCAACCAAAGACATGCAATACTGCTAGGCCTAAGATTCAATCTTGCCAAAACGTTATCTGCAACTAGGCCCAAACCCCCCTTTTCTACCATGGATTTTCTTCAAACCATTTGCATTCAGAATTAGACCATCCCAGCAGTGCTCCCAGACCCCTCAACCCACCCCGAAAAATCGAGAACACCCCCAAACATCCCCCCAAAAACATGCAATACTGCTAAAAACAAAAACTTTTCCACCAGGGATTTTCTTCAAACCACTTGCAATCAAAATTAGACCTTCCGAACAGTGCTCCCAGACCCCTCAACCCACCCCCAAGGATCTAGAACACCCCCAAGCCGCCCGCCAAAAACATGCAATACTAGCAGGCCTAAATTTCAATCGTGCCAAAACGCTCTCTGCAACTAGACCCAAACCCCCTTTTTCCACCATGGATTTTCTTCAAACCACTTGCAATCAAAATTAGACCTTCCCAGCAGTGCTCCCAGACCCCTCAACCCACCCCCAAAAATCTAGAACACCCCCAAACAGACCCCCAAAAACATGCAATACTGCTTAAATAAAACCTTTCCGCCAGGGATTTTCTTCAAACCACTTGCAATCAAAATTAGACCTTCCCAGCAGTGCTCACACACCCCTCAACCCACCCCGAAAAATCAAGAACACCCCAAACAGCCCCCCAAAAACATGCAATACTGCTAAAAACAAAAATGTTTCCGCCAGGGATTTTCTCCAAACCACTTGCAATCAAAATTAGACCTTCCGAGCAGTGCTCCCAGACCCCTCAACCCACACCCAAAGATCTAGAACACCCCCAAACAGCCCCCCCAAAACATGCAATACTGCTGGGCCTAAGTTTCAATCTTGCCAAAACGCTCTCTGCAACTAGGCCCAAGCCCCCTTTTTCTACCATGGATTTTCTTCAAACCACTTGCATTCAAAATTAGACCTTCCCATCAGTGCTCCCAGACCACTCAACCCACCCCCAAAAATCTAGAACACCCCCAAACAGCCCCCAAAAACATGCAATACTGCTAAAAACAAAAACTTTTCCACCAGGGATTTTCTTCAAACCACTTGCAATCAAAATTAGACCTTCCGAGCAGTGCTCCCAGACCCCTCAACCCACACCCAAAGATCTAGAACACCGCCAAGCAGCCCGCCAAAAACATAAAATACTACCAGGCCTGTTTCAATCGTGCCAAAACGCTCTCTGCAACTAGGCCCAAACCCCCCTTTTCCACCATGGATTTTCTTCAAACCACTTGCAATCAAAATTAGACCTTCCCAGCAATGCTCCCAGACCCCTCAACCCAACCTCAAAAATCTAGATTCCCCCCAAACAGCCCCCCAAAAACATGCAATACTGCTTAAAAAAACGTTTCCACCATGGATTTTCTTCAAACCACTTGCAAATTAAATTAGAACTTCCAAGCAGTGCTCACAGACCCCTCAACCCACCACCAAAGATCTAGAACACCCCCAAGCAGCCCCCTAAAAACATGCAATACTACCAGGCCTAAGTTTCAATCGTGCCAAAATGCTCTCTGCAACTAGGCCCAAACCCCCCTTTTCCACCATGGATTTTCTTCAAACCACTTGCAATCAAAATTATACCTTCCCACCAGTGCTCCCAGACCCATCAACCCACCCCCAAAGATCTAGAACCCCCCTATCAGCCACCCAAAGACATGCAATACTGCTAGGCCTAAAATTCGATCTTGCCAAAATGTTCTCTGCAACTAGGCCCAAACCCCCCTTTTCTACCATGGATTTTCTTCAAACCACTTGCATTCAAAATTAGACCATCCCAGCAGTGCTCCCAGACCCCTCAACCCACCCCAAAAAATCTAGAACATCCCCAAACAGCCCCCCAAAAACATGCAATACTTCTAAAAACAAAATCTTTTCCACCAGGGATTTTCTTCAAACCACTTGCAATCAAAATTAGACCTTCCGAGCAGTGCTCCCAGACCCCTCAACCCACACCCAAAGATCTAGAACACCCCCAAGCAGCCCGCCAAAAACATAAAATACTACCAGGCCAAAATTTCAATCGTGCCAAAACGCTCTCTGCAACTAGACCCAAACATCCTTTTTCCACCATGGATTTTCTTCAAACCACTTGCAATCAAAATTAGACCTTCCCAGCAGTGCTCCCAGACCCCTCAACCCACCCCCAAAAATCTAGAACACCCCCAAACAGACCCCCAAAAACATGCAATACTGCTTAAATAAAACGTTTCCGCCAGGGATTTTCTTCAAACCACTTGCAATCAAAATTAGACCTTTCCAGCAGTGCTCACACACCCCTCAACCCACCCCGAAAAATCTAGAACACCCCCAAACAGCCCCCCAAAAACATGCAATACTGCTAAAAACAAAAACGTTTCCGCCATGGATTTTCTTCAAACCACTTGCAATCAAAATTAGACCTTCTGAGCAGTGTTCCCAGACCCCTCAACCCACACCCAAAGATCTCGAACACCCCCAAACAGCCCCCCAAAAAAATGCAATACTGCTGGGCCTAAGTTCCAATCTTGCCAAAACGCTCTCTGCAACTAGGCCCAAGCCCCCTTTTTCTACCATGGATTTTCTTCAAACCACTTGCATTCAAAATTAGACCTTCCCAGCAGTGCTCCCAGACCACTCAACCCACCCCCAAAAATCAAGAACACCCCCAAACAGCCCCCAAAAACATGCAATACTGCTAAAAACAAAAACTTTTCCACCAGGGATTTTCTTCAAACCACTTGCAATCAAAATTAGACCTTCCGAGCAGTGCTCCCAGACCCCTCAACCCACACCCAAAGATCTAGAACACCGCCAAGCAGCCCGCCAAAAACATAAAATACTACCAGGCCTGCTCAATCGTGCCAAAACGCTCTCTGCAACTAGGCCCAAACCCCCCTTTTCCACAATGGATTTTCTTAAAACCACTTGCAATCAAAATTAGACCTTCCCAGCAGTGCTCCCAGACCCCTCAACCCAACCCCAAAAATCTAGATTTCCCCCGAACAGCCCCCCAAAAACATGCAATACTGCTAAAAACAAAATCTTTTCCACCAGAGATTTTCTTCAAACCACTTGCAATCAAAATTAGACCTTCCGAGCAGTGCTCCCAGACCCCTCAACCCACCACCGAAGATCTAGAACACCCTCAAGCAGCCCGCCAAAAACATGCAATACTACTAGGCCTAAGTTTCAATCGTGCCAAAACGCTCTCTGCAATTAGGCCCAAACCCCCCTTTTCCACCATGGATTTTCTTCAAACCACTTGCAATCAAAATTAGACCTTCCCAGCAGTGCTCCCAGACCCCTCAACCCAACCTTTAAAATCTAGATTCCCCCCAAACAGCCCCCCAAAAACATGCAATACTGCTTAAAAAAAACGTTTCCACCAGGGATTTTCTTCAAACAACTTGCAATTAAAATTAGAACTTCCAAGCAGTGCTCACAGACCCCTCAACACACCACCAAAGATCTAGAACACCCCCAAACAGCCCCTAAAAACATTCAATACTACCAGGCCTAAGTTTCAATTGTGCCAAAATGCTCTCTGCAACTAGGCCCAAACCCCCCTTTTCCAACAAGGATTTTCTTCAAACCACTTGCAATCAAAATTAGACCTTCCCACCAGAGCTCCCAGACCCATCAACCCACCCCCAAAGATCTAGAACCCCCCTAGCAGCCACCCAAAGACATGCACTACTGCTAGGCCTAAAATTCGATCTTGCCAAAATGTTCTCTGCAACTAGGCCCAAACCCCCCTTTTCTACCATGGATTTTCTTCAAACCACTTGCAATCAAAATTAGACCTTCCCACCAGTGCTCCCAGACCCCTCAACCCACCACAAAAATCTAGATTCCCCCCAAACAGGCCCCCCAAAACATGCAATACTGCTTAAAAAAACGTTTCCACCAGGGATTTTCTTCAAACCACTTGCAATTAAAATTAGAACTTCCAAGCAGTGCTCCCAGACCCCTCAACCCACCCCAAAAAATCTAGAACATCCCCAAACAGCCCCCCAAAAACATAAAATACTCCTAAAAACAAAATCATTTCCACCAGGGATTTTCTTCAAACCACTTGCAATCAAAATTAGACCTTCCGAGCAGTGCTCCCAGACCCCTCAACCCACCCCCAAAAATCTAGAACACCCCCAAACAGCCCCCTAAAAACATGCAATACTGCTTAAAAAAACGTTTACACCAGTGATTTTCATCAAACCACTTGCAATCAAAATTAGACCTTCCCAGCAGTGCTCACAGACCCCTCAACCCACCCCCAAAGATCTAGAACACCCCCAAGCAGCCCCCTAAAAACATGCAATACTGCTTAAAAAAAACGTTTACACCAGTGATTTTTATCAAACCACTTGCAATCAAAATTAGACCTTCCCAGCAGTGCTCACAGACCCCTCAAGCCACCCCCAAAGATCTAGAACACCCCCAAGCAGCCCCCTAAAAACATGCAATAATGCTTAAAAAAAACGTTTACAACAGTGATTTTCATCAAACCACTTGCAATCAAAATTAGACCTTCCCAGCAGTGCTCACAGACCCCTCAACCCACCCCCAAAGATCTAGAACACCCCCAAGCAGCCCCCCAAAAACATGCAATACTACCAGGCCTAAGTTTCAATCGTGCCAAAATTATCTCTGCAACTAGGCCCAAACCCCCCTTTTCCACCATGGATTTTTTTCAAACCACTTGCAATCAAAATTAGACCTTCCCACCAGTGCTCCCAGACCCCTCAAACCACCCCCAAAGATCTAGAACCCCCTCAAGCAGCCAACCAAAGACATGCAATACTGCTAGGCCTAAGATTCAATCTTGCCAAAACGTTATCTGCAACTAGGCCCAAACCCCCCTTTTCTACCATGGATTTTCTTCAAACCATTTGCATTCAGAATTAGACCATCCCAGCAGTGCTCCCAGACCCCTCAACCCACCCCGAAAAATCGAGAACACCCCCAAACATCCCCCCAAAAACATGCAATACTGCTAAAAACAAAAACTTTTCCACCAGGGATTTTCTTCAAACCACTTGCAATCAAAATTAGACCTTCCGAACAGTGCTCCCAGACCCCTCAACCCACCCCCAAGGATCTAGAACACCCCCAAGCCGCCCGCCAAAAACATGCAATACTAGCAGGCCTAAATTTCAATCGTGCCAAAACGCTCTCTGCAACTAGACCCAAACCCCCTTTTTCCACCATGGATTTTCTTCAAACCACTTGCAATCAAAATTAGACCTTCCCAGCAGTGCTCCCAGACCCCTCAACCCACTCCCAAAAATCTAGAACACCCCCAAACAGACCCCCAAAAACATGCAATACTGCTTAAATAAAACCTTTCCGCCAGGGATTTTCTTCAAACCACTTGCAATCAAAATTAGACCTTCCCAGCAGTGCTCACACACCCCTCAACCCACCCCGAAAAATCAAGAACACCCCAAACAGCCCCCCAAAAACATGCAATACTGCTAAAAACAAAAATGTTTCCGCCAGGGATTTTCTCCAAACCACTTGCAATCAAAATTAGACCTTCCGAGCAGTGCTCCCAGACCCCTCAACCCACACCCAAAGATCTAGAACACCCCCAAACAGCCCCCCAAAAACATGCAATACTGCTGGGCCTAAGTTTCAATCTTGCCAAAACGCTCTCTGCAACTAGGCCCAAGCCCCCTTTTTCTACCATGGATTTTCTTCAAACCACTTGCATTCAAAATTAGACCTTCCCATCAGTGCTCCCAGACCACTCAACCCACCCCCAAAAATCTAGAACACCCCCAAACAGCACCCAAAACATGCAATACTGCTAAAAACAAAAACTTTTCCACCAGGGATTTTCTTCAAACCACTTGCAATCAAAATTAGACCTTCCCAGCAGTGCTCACACACCCCTCAACCCACCCCGAAAAATCAAGAACACCCCAAACAGCCCCCCAAAAACATGCAATACTGCTAAAAACAAAAATGTTTCCGCCAGGGATTTTCTCCAAACCACTTGCAATCAAAATTAGACCTTCCGAGCAGTGCTCCCAGACCCCTCAACCCACACCCAAAGATCTAGAACACCCCCAAACAGCCCCCCAAAAACATGCAATACTGCTGGGCCTAAGTTTCAATCTTGCCAAAACGCTCTCTGCAACTAGGCCCAAGCCCCCTTTTTCTACCATGGATTTTCTTCAAACCACTTGCATTCAAAATTAGACCTTCCCATCAGTGCTCCCAGACCACTCAACCCACCCCCAAAAATCTAGAACACCCCCAAACAGACCCCCAAAAACATGCAATACTGCTTAAATAAAACCTTTCCGCCAGGGATTTTCTTCAAACCACTTGCAATCAAAATTAGACCTTCCCAGCAGTGCTCACACACCCCTCAACCCACCCCGAAAAATCAAGAACACCCCAAACAGCCCCCCAAAAACATGCAATACTGCTAAAAACAAAAATGTTTCCGCCAGGGATTTTCTCCAAACCACTTGCAATCAAAATTAGACCTTCCGAGCAGTGCTCCCAGACCCCTCAACCCACACCCAAAGATCTAGAACACCGCCAAGCAGCCCGCCAAAAACATAAAATACTACCAGGCCTGTTTCAATCGTGCCAAAACGCTCTCTGCAACTAGGCCCAAACCCCCCTTTTCCACCATGGATTTTCTTCAAACCACTTGCAATCAAAATTAGACCTTCCCAGCAATGCTCCCAGACCCCTCAACCCAACCTCAAAAATCTAGATTCCCCCCAAACAGCCCCCCAAAAACATGCAATACTGCTTAAAAAAACGTTTCCACCATGGATTTTCTTCAAACCACTTGCAAATTAAATTAGAACTTCCAAGCAGTGCTCACAGACCCCTCAACCCACCACCAAAGATCTAGAACACCCCCAAGCAGCCCCCTAAAAACATGCAATACTACCAGGCCTAAGTTTCAATCGTGCCAAAATGCTCTCTGCAACTAGGCCCAAACCCCCCTTTTCCACCATGGATTTTCTTCAAACCACTTGCAATCAAAATTATACCTTCCCACCAGTGCTCCCAGACCCATCAACCCACCCCCAAAGATCTAGAACCCCCCTAGCAGCCACCCAAAGACATGCAATACTGCTAGGCCTAAAATTCGATCTTGCCAAAATGTTCTCTGCAACTAGGCCCAAACCCCCCTTTTCTACCATGGATTTTCTTCAAACCACTTGCATTCAAAATTAGACCATCCCAGCAGTGCTCCCAGACCCCTCAACCCACCCCAAAAAATCTAGAACATCCCCAAACAGCCCCCCAAAAACATGCAATACTTCTAAAAACAAAATCTTTTCCACCAGGGATTTTCTTCAAACCACTTGCAATCAAAATTAGACCTTCCGAGCAGTGCTCCCAGACCCCTCAACCCACACCCAAAGATCTAGAACACCCCCAAGCAGCCCGCCAAAAACATAAAATACTACCAGGCCAAAATTTCAATCGTGCCAAAACGCTCTCTGCAACTAGACCCAAACATCCTTTTTCCACCATGGATTTTCTTCAAACCACTTGCAATCAAAATTAGACCTTCCCAGCAGTGCTCCCAGACCCCTCAACCCACCCCCAAAAATCTAGAACACCCCCAAACAGACCCCCAAAAACATGCAATACTGCTTAAATAAAACGTTTCCGCCAGGGATTTTCTTCAAACCACTTGCAATCAAAATTAGACCTTTCCAGCAGTGCTCACACACCCCTCAACCCACCCCGAAAAATCTAGAACACCCCCAAACAGCCCCCCAAAAACATGCAATACTGCTAAAAACAAAAACGTTTCCGCCATGGATTTTCTTCAAACCACTTGCAATCAAAATTAGACCTTCTGAGCAGTGTTCCCAGACCCCTCAACCCACACCCAAAGATCTAGAACACCCCCAAACAGCCCCCCAAAAAAATGCAATACTGCTGGGCCTAAGTTCCAATCTTGCCAAAACGCTCTCTGCAACTAGGCCCAAGCCCCCTTTTTCTACCATGGATTTTCTTCAAACCACTTGCATTCAAAATTAGACCTTCCCAGCAGTGCTCCCAGACCACTCAACCCACCCCCAAAAATCAAGAACACCCCCAAACAGCCCCCAAAAACATGCAATACTGCTAAAAACAAAAACTTTTCCACCAGGGATTTTCTTCAAACCACTTGCAATCAAAATTAGACCTTCCGAGCAGTGCTCCCAGACCCCTCAACCCACACCCAAAGATCTAGAACACCGCCAAGCAGCCCGCCAAAAACATAAAATACTACCAGGCCTGCTCAATCGTGCCAAAACGCTCTCTGCAACTAGGCCCAAACCCCCCTTTTCCACAATGGATTTTCTTAAAACCACTTGCAATCAAAATTAGACCTTCCCAGCAGTGCTCCCAGACCCCTCAACCCAACCTCAAAAATCTAGATTTCCCCCGAACAGCCCCCCAAAAACATGCAATACTGCTAAAAACAAAATCTTTTCCACCAGAGATTTTCTTCAAACCACTTGCAATCAAAATTAGACCTTCCGAGCAGTGCTCCCAGACCCCTCAACCCACCACCGAAGATCTAGAACACCCTCAAGCAGCCCGCCAAAAACATGCAATACTACTAGGCCTAAGTTTCAATCGTGCCAAAACGCTCTCTGCAATTAGGCCCAAACCCCCCTTTTCCACCATGGATTTTCTTCAAACCACTTGCAATCAAAATTAGACCTTCCCAGCAGTGCTCCCAGACCCCTCAACCCAACCTTTAAAATCTAGATTCCCCCCAAACAGCCCCCCAAAAACATGCAATACTGCTTAAAAAAAATGTTTCCACCAGGGATTTTCTTCAAACCACTTGCAATTAAAATTAGAACTTCCAAGCAGTGCTCACAGACCCCTCAACACACCACCAAAGATCTAGAACACCCCCAAACAGCCCCTAAAAACATTCAATACTACCAGGCCTAAGTTTCAATTGTGCCAAAATGCTCTCTGCAACTAGGCCCAAACCCCCCTTTTCCAACAAGGATTTTCTTCAAACCACTTGCAATCAAAATTAGACCTTCCCACCAGAGCTCCCAGACCCATCAACCCACCCCCAAAGATCTAGAACCCCCCTAGCAGCCACCCAAAGACATGCACTACTGCTAGGCCTAAAATTCGATCTTGCCAAAATGTTCTCTGCAACTAGGCCCAAACCCCCCTTTTCTACCATGGATTTTCTTCAAACCACTTGCAATCAAAATTAGACCTTCCCACCAGTGCTCCCAGACCCCTCAACCCACCACAAAAATCTAGATTCCCCCCAAACAGGCCCCCCAAAACATGCAATACTGCTTAAAAAAACGTTTCCACCAGGGATTTTCTTCAAACCACTTGCAATTAAAATTAGAACTTCCAAGCAGTGCTCCCAGACCCCTCAACCCACCCCAAAAAATCTAGAACATCCCCAAACAGCCCCCCAAAAACATAAAATACTCCTAAAAACAAAATCATTTCCACCAGGGATTTTCTTCAAACCACTTGCAATCAAAATTAGACCTTCCGAGCAGTGCTCCCAGACCCCTCAACCCACCCCCAAAAATCTAGAACACCCCCAAGCAGCCCGCCAAAAACATGCAATACTACCAGGCATAAGTTTCAATCGTGCCAAAACGCTCTCTGCAACTAGGCCCAAACCCCCCTTTTCCACCATGGATTTTCTTCAAACCACTTGCAATCAAAATTAGACCTTCCCAGCAGTGCTCCCAGACCCCTCAACCCACCCTAAAAATCTAGAACACCCCCAAACAGCCCCCTAAAAACATGCAATACTGCTTAAAAAAAACGTTTACACCAGTGATTTTCATCAAACCACTTGCAATCAAAATTAGACCTTCCCAGCAGTGCTCACAGACCCCTCAACCCACCCCCAAAGATCTAGAACACCCCCAAGCAGCCCCCTAAAAACATGCAATACTGCTTAAAAAAACGTTTACACCAGTGATTTTCATCAAACCACTTGCAATCAAAATTAGACCTTCCCAGCAGTGCTCACAGACCCCTCAACCCACCCCCAAAGATCTAGAACACCCCCAAGCAGCCCCCTAAAAACATGCAATAATGCTTAAAAAAACGTTTACACCAGTGATTTTCATCAAACCACTTGCAATCAAAATTAGACCTTCCCAGCAGTGCTCACAGACCCCTAAACTCACCCCCAAAGATCTAGAACACCCCCAAGCAGCCAACCAAAGACATGCAATACTGCTAGGCCTAAGATTCAATCTTGCCAAAACGTTCTCTGCAACTAGGCCCAAACCCCCCTTTTCTACCAAGGATTTTCTTCAAACCATTTGCATTCAGAATTAGACCATCCCAGCAGTGCTCCAAGACCCCTCAAACCACCCCCAAAGATCTCGAACCCTCTCAAGCAGCCAACCAAAGACATGCAATACTGCTAGGCCTAAGATTCAATCTTGCCAAAACGTTCTCTGCAACTAGGCCCAAACCCCCCTTTTCTACCAAGGATTTTCTTCAAACCATTTGCATTCAGAATTAGACCATCCCAGCAGTGCTCCCAGACCCCTCAACCCACCCCGAAAAATCGAGAACACCCCCAAACATCCCCCCAAAAACATGCAATACTGCTAAAAACAAAAACTTTTCCACCAGGGATTTTCTTCAAACCACTTGCAATCAAAATTAGACCTTCCGAGCAGTGCTCCCAGACCCCTCAACCCACCCCCAAGGATCTAGAACACCCCCAAGCCGCCCGCCAAAAACATGCAATACTAGCAGGCCTAAATTTCAATTGTGCCAAAACGCTCTCTGCAACTAGACCCAAACCCCCTTTTTCCACCATGGATTTTCTTCAAACCACTTGCAATCAAAATTAGACCTTCCCAGCAGTGCTCCCAGACCCCTCAACCCACCCCCAAAAATCTAGAACACCCCCAAACAGACCCCCAAAAACATGCAATACTGCTTAAATAAAACCTTTCCGCCAGGGATTTTCTTCAAACCACTTGCAATCAAAATTAGACCTTCCCAGCAGTGCTCACACACCCCTCAACCCACTCCGAAAAATCTAGAACACCCCCAAACAGCCCCCCAAACACATGCAATACTGCCAAAAACAAAAACGTTTCCGCCAGGGATTTTCTTCAAACCACTTGCAATCAAAATTAGACCTTCCGAGCAGTGCTCCCAGACCCCTCAACCCACACCCAAAGATCTAGAACACCCCCAAACAGCCCCCCAAAAACATGCAATACTGCTGGGCCTAAGTTTCAATCTTGCCAAAACGCTCTCTGCAACTAGGCCCAAGCCCCCTTTTTCTACCATGGATTTTCTTCAAACCACTTGCATTCAAAATTAGACCTTCCCAGCAGTGCTCCCAGACCACTCAACCCACCCCCAAAAATCTAGAACACCCCCAAACAGCCCCCAAAAACATGCAGTACTGCTTAAAAAAAACGTTTTCACCATGGATTTTCTTCAAACCACTTGCAATCAAAATTAGACCTTCCCACCAGTGCTCCCAGACCCCTCAACCCACCCCCAAAGATCTAGAACCCCCCAAGCAGCCACCCAAAAACATGCAATACTGCTAGGCCTAAGATTCTATCTTGCCAAAACGTTCTCTGCAACTAGGCCCAAACCCCCCTTTTCTGCCATGGATTTTCTTCAAACCACTTGCATTCAAAATTAGACCATCCCAGCAGTGCTCCCAGACCCCTCAACCCACCCCGAAAAATCTAGAACATCCCCAAACAGCCCCCCAAAAACATGCAATACTGCTAAAAACAAAATCTTTTCCACCAGGGATTTTCTTCAAACCACTTGCAATCAAAATTAGACCTTCCGAGCAGTGCTCCCAGACCCCTCAACCCACCCCCAAAGATCTAGAACACCCCCAAGCAGCCCGCCAAAAACATGCAATACTACTAGGCCTAAGTTTCAATCGTGCCAAAACGCTCTCTGCAATTAGGCCCAAACCCCCCGTTTCCACCACGGATTTTCTTCAAACCACTTGCAATCAAAATTATACCTTCCCAGCAGTGCTCCCAGACCCCTCAACCCAACCTCAAAAATCTAGATTCCCCCCAAACAGCCCCCCAAAAACATGCAATACTGCTTAAAAAAAACGTTTCCACCAGGGATTTTCTTCAAAACACTTGCAATTAAAATTAGAACTTCCAAGCAGTGCTCACAGACCCCTCAACCCACCACCAAAGATCTAGAACACCCCCAAGCAGCCCCCTAAAAACATGCAATACTACCAGGCCTAAGTTTCAATCGTGCCAAAATGCTCTCTGCAACTAGGCCCAAACCCCCTTTTCCACCATGGATTTTCTTCAAACCACTTGCAATCAAAATTAGACCTTCCCACCAGTGCTCCCAGACCCATCAACCCACCCCAAAGATCTAGAACCCCCCTAGCAGCCACCCAAAGACATGCAATACTGCTAGGCCTAAAATTCGATCTTGCCAAAATGTTCTCTGCAACTAGGCCCAAACCCCCCTTTTCTACCATGGATTTTCTTCAAACCACTTGCAATCAAAATTATTCCTTCCCACCAGTGCTCCCAGACCCCTCAACCCACCCCCAAAGATCTAGAACCCCCTAGCAGCCACCCAAAGACATGCAATACTGCTAGGCCTAAAATTCAATCTTGCCAAAATGTTCTCTGCAACTAGGCCCAAACCCCCCTTTTCTACCATGGATTTTCTTCAAACCACTTACATTCAAAATTAGACCATCCCAGCAGTGCTCCCAGACCCCTCAACCCACCCCAAAAAATCTAGAACATCCCCAAACAGCCCCCCAAAAACATAAAATACTGCTAAAAACAAAATCATTTCCACCAGTGATTTTCTTCAAACCACTTGCAATCAAAATTAGACCTTCCGAGCAGTGCTCCCAGACCCCTCAACCCACCCCCAAAAATCTAGAACACCCCCAAGCAGCCCGCCAAAAACATGCAATACTACCAGGCATAAGTTTCAATCGTGCCAAATCGCTCTCTGCAACTAGGCCCAAACCCCCCTTTTCCACCATGGATTTTCTTCAAACCACTTGCAATCAAAATTAGACCTTCCCAGCAGTGCTCCCAGACCCCTCAACCCACCCTAAAAATCTAGAACACCCCCAAACAGCCCCCTAAAAACATGCAATACTGCTTAAAAAAAGCGTTTACACCAGTGATTTTCATCAAACCACTTGCAATCAAAATTAGACCTTTCCAGCAGTGCTCACAGACCCCTCAACCCACCCCCAAAGATCTAGAACACCCCCAAGCAGCCCCCTAAAAACATGCAATACTGCTTAAAAAAAACGTTTACACCAGTGATTTTCATCAAACCACTTGCAATCAAAATTAGACCTTCCCAGCAGTGCTCACAGACCCCTCAACCCACCCCCAAAGATCTAGAACACCCCCAAGCAGCCCCCTAAAAACATGCAATAATGCTTAAAAAAAACGTTTACACCAGTGATTTTCATCCAACCACTTGCAATCAAAATTAGACCTTCCCAGCAGTGCTCACAGACCCTTCAACCCACCCCCAAAGATCTAGAACACCCCCAAGCAGCCCCCCAAAAACATGCAATACTACCAGGCCTAAGTTTCAATCGTGCCAAAATTATCTCTGCAACTAGGCCCAAACCCCCCTTTTCCACCATGGATTTTCTTCAATCCACTTGCAATCAAAATTAGACCTTCCCACCAGTGCTCCCAGACCCATCAACCCATCCCCAAAGATCTAGAACCCCCCTAGCAGCCACCCAAAGACATGCAATACTGCTAGGCCTAAAATTCGATCTTGCCAAAATGTTCTCTGCAACTAGGCCCAAACCCCCCTTTTCTACCATGGATTTTCTTCAAACCACTTGCAATCAAAATAAGACCTTCCCACCAGTGCTCCCAGACCCCTCAACCCACCCCCAAAGATCTAGAACCCCCCTAGCAGCCACCCAAAGACATGCAATACTGCTAGGCCTAAAATTCAATCTTGCCAAAATGTTCTCTGCAACTAGGCCCAAACCCCCTTTTCTACCATGGATTTTCTTCAAACTAATTACATTCAAAATTAGACCATCCCAGCAGTGCTCCCAGACCCCTCAACCCACCCCAAAAAATCTAGAACATCCCCAAACAGCCCCCCAAAAACATAAAATACTGCTAAAAACAAAATCGTTTCCACCAGGGATTTTCTTCAAACCACTTGCAATCAAAATTAGACCTTCCGAGCAGTGCTCCCAGACACCTCAACCCACCCCCAAAAATCTAGAACACCCCCAAGCAGCCCGCCAAAAACATGCAATACTACCAGGCATAAGTTTCAATCGTGCCAAAACGCTCTCTGCAACTAGGCCCAAACCTCCCTTTTCCACCATGGATTTTCTTCAAACCACTTGCAATCAAAATTAGACCTTCCCAGCAGTGCTCCCAGACCCCTCAACCCACCCTAAAAATCTAGAACACCCCCAAACAGCCCCCTAAAAACATGCAATACTGCTTAAAAAAAACGTTTACACCAGTGATTTTCATCAAACCACTTGCAATCAAAATTAGACCTTCCCAGCAGTGCTCACAGACCCCTCAACCCACCCCCAAAGATCTAGAACACCCCCAAGCAGCCCCCTAAAAACATGCAATACTGCTTAGAAAAAACGTTTACACCAGTGATTTTCATCAAACCACTTGCAATCAAAATTAGACCTTCCCAGCAGTGCTCACAGACCCCTCAACCCACCCCCAAAGATCTAGAACACCCCCAAGCAGCCCCCTAAAAACATGCAATAATGCTTAAAAAAAACGTTTACACCAGTGATTTTCTTCAAACCACTTGCAATCAAAATTAGACCTTCCGAGCAGTGCTCCCAGACCCCTCAACCCACACCCAAAGATCTAGAACACCGCCAAGCAGCCCACCAAAAACATAAAATACTACCAGGCCTGTTTCAATCGTGCCAAAACGGTCTCTGCAACTAGGCCCAAACCCCCCTTTTCCACCATGGATTTTCTTCAAACCACTTGCAATCAAAATTAGACCTTCCCAGCAGTGCTCCCAGACCCCTCAACCCAACCTCAAAAATCTAGATTCCCCCCAAACAGCCCTCCAAAAACATGCAGTACTGCTTAAAAAAAACGTTTCCACCATGGATTTTCTTCAAACCACTTGCAATCAAAATTAGACCTTCCCACCAGTGCTCCCAGACCACTCAACCCACCCCCAAAGATCTAGAACCCCCCAAGCAGCCACCCAAAAACATGCAATACTGCTAGGCCTAAGATTCTATCTTGCCAAAACGTTCTCTGCAACTAGGCCCAAACCCCCCTTTTCTGCCATGGATTTTCTTCAAACCACTTGCATTCAAAATTAGACCATCCCAGCAGTGCTCCCAGACCCCTCAACCCACCCCGAAAAATCTAGAACATCCCCAAACAGCCCCCCAAAAACATGCAATACTGCTAAAAACAAAATCTTTTCCACCAGGGATTTTCTTCAAACCACTTGCAATCAAAATTAGACCTTCCGAGCAGTGCTCCCAGACCCCTCAACCCACCCCCAAAGATCTAGAACACCCCCAAGCAGCCCGCCAAAAACATGCAATACTACTAGGCCTAAGTTTCAATCGTGCCAAAACGCTCTCTGCAATTAGGCCCAAACCCCCCGTTTCCACCATGGATTTTCTTCAAACCACTTGCAATCAAAATTATACCTTCCCAGCAGTGCTCCCAGACCCCTCAACCCAACCTCAAAAATCTAGATTCCCCCCAAACAGCCCCCCAAAAACATGCAATACTGCTTAAAAAAAACGTTTCCACCAGGGATTTTCTTCAAAACACTTGCAATTAAAATTAGAACTTCCAAGCAGTGCTCACAGACCCCTCAACCCACCACCAAAGATCTAGAACACCCCCAAGCAGCCCCCTAAAAACATGCAATACTACCAGGCCTAAGTTTCAATCGTGCCAAAATGCTCTCTGCAACTAGGCCCAAACCCCCTTTTCCACCATGGATTTTCTTCAAACCACTTGCAATCAAAATTAGACCTTCCCACCAGTGCTCCCAGACCCATCAACCCACCCCAAAGATCTAGAACCCCCCTAGCAGCCACCCAAAGACATGCAATACTGCTAGGCCTAAAATTCGATCTTGCCAAAATGTTCTCTGCAACTAGGCCCAAACCCCCCTTTTCTACCATGGATTTTCTTCAAACCACTTGCAATCAAAATTATTCCTTCCCACCAGTGCTCCCAGACCCCTCAACCCACCCCCAAAGATCTAGAACCCCCCTAGCAGCCACCCAAAGACATGCAATACTGCTAGGCCTAAAATTCAATCTTGCCAAAATGTTCTCTGCAACTAGGCCCAAACCCCCCTTTTCTACCATGGATTTTCTTCAAACCACTTACATTCAAAATTAGACCATCCCAGCAGTGCTCCCAGACCCCTCAACCCACCCCAAAAAATCTAGAACATCCCCAAACAGCCCCCCCAAAACATAAAATACTGCTAAAAACAAAATCGTTTCCACCAGTGATTTTCTTCAAACCACTTGCAATCAAAATTAGACCTTCCGAGCAGTGCTCCCAGACCCCTCAACCCACCCCCAAAAATCTAGAACACCCCCAAGCAGCCCCCCAAAAACATGCAATACTGCTAAAAACAAAATCTTTTCCACCAGGGATTTTCTTCAAACCACTTGCAATCAAAATTAGACCTTCCGAGCAGTGCTCCCAGACCCCTCAACCCACCCCCAAAGATCTAGAACACCCCCAAGCAGCCCGCCAAAAACATGCAATACTACTAGGCCTAAGTTTCAATCGTGCCAAAACGCTCTCTGCAATTAGGCCCAAACCCCCCGTTTCCACCATGGATTTTCTTCAAACCACTTGCAATCAAAATTATACCTTCCCAGCAGTGCTCCCAGACCCCTCAACCCAACCTCAAAAATCTAGATTCCCCCCAAACAGCCCCCCAAAAACATGCAATACTGCTTAAAAAAAACGTTTCCACCAGGGATTTTCTTCAAAACACTTGCAATTAAAATTAGAACTTCCAAGCAGTGCTCACAGACCCCTCAACCCACCACCAAAGATCTAGAACACCCCCAAGCAGCCCCCTAAAAACA